>NC_069134.1:30130741-30846741 GCF_026914265.1 Mya arenaria | reverse complement strand
TCTTGAAACTGAAATTGGAAAATTGTTGTATTAACAATTAATTAATAAGTATTATCACTTTGAAAACATATTAAACCAAAAATAATTTATACAATATAGCCTAGAACAAATCACAATGCCAATCCGCGATGTGATTTCTTTTATGTGAAAACAGAAAAAAGAAATACATCGCTATCTCGTTTCTTTATAGTCCATATCTAACAATGATGATTTTTTTTAATATGTATTTGTTTTTGTATGACGGACTAAAAGATAACACGTAAAACAATTACAATACAACTGAAGCGACGTCGATGCTAAGTTCAAACTGCGCACGTTCGCGCGTAATATACGAACGACCGCTGATTCGAACGACCGCAGTTTTACTCTCATACAAACTGTAATGTATGAGACTCCGGATGATATTAGCCTCTTGCACTCTGGGTGTCACACAACTTTTTAGTGGATACAATTTACGATAGGTTTATGAAATATTCATTTCGAGTCCGAATTCGAGTTGCACAAAACAATCAATCGTTTCCGGTTATAATCTCCTCCACGACTGTTAGTTTCCTTGAGAACCTCATCGGAATAAGGCAACTTCGTTAACCGTCTACCGTACAGCAAGTGTGATGAAGTCAATGGCTCCGTTTCGACCTTTCCTGATGTGACGTTACGTTAGTTGAACGTAGTTTATGTATGAAGTCCATATCTGATCGACCAAGTATCTGCTTGATTGCAGTTTTGGTCAACGATCACGCGTTCCCACCATCCTCGGTACCAAGATGCACGCTTCAAAGTTACACACCAAAATGTCCATTTGTTATTAAGTTTTTCTTGAACTGCTCTCATTAAGAAAAGAACACGTAATCGGTTTGTTGCTCAAACAAAAACATGGTTGGAACGTTCTTCAAAGTTGATAAACATGGAATTAGTTCCAAATGCATAGCTCGTGTTGCTGGACAATTGAATACAAATGTACGCTTTCTTTTCATGCTTTTCCTTCCCACGTATAAACAGCGCACCAATAAAGTATACTGACGTCACTGTGAATTGATCGGCTTCGTCGACTCGCACTTAAGGAAAAGGTGGTTGATTTGTCGCTTGATAGGAGTTCCCGTTTACCTTCCAACATGAGACGCACGTCCGTTACGTGGGCTGTTAAGAAAGTTGTTTGCCTGTATCCAATACTTCTGTCTCAGGTAATTAACTGTTGAACTTGGTCCAACATGTAGGAGTCACAAATAAACGTGTAACTAGTTGTTTTCGTGGAGTAAAGTACGGGATTTTGGTGATTTGTGATAATTGTGAATGCACCCGCCTTCACGATCAGCATCAGCACAATCTAATAACAGTTTCAATTATTTCAACAGTGATAGACGACCTCCATTTCAACTCAAATCCTCGATTTCGTTGTCATACACGGTGTGTTGACAACTTCGGACACATAACTCTTTTGACTCATTCAGTTCACTGGCGGTGACATGTTCAAATATCGTTGTTGCGATGTCAAGTCTGAATTTACGTACACAACCTAATTTGTTTGCAATCACGCGTAGATACTTCCCAAGTCTTGCTGTACCTGTTGACACTTATGATATTTGGGATTACTTGAACGTAGTTTCAAGAGCATTGTTTCGACAGATGGGGCATAGACTCGTGTTCGCAGATTCCGGATGTGTACACGGTAGTCGTTTGGGTGTCCCATGTCGTCCATTTGTCGGACTCTGACATCAAACGTGGCCCTCTGAATTGCAGGTTTTTTTCAAAGAAATGCTTAAATGTTTCCATTTGTTACTGGTCTTGATTTTACTTTGTAGGAAAATATCTCCAGGTCCGGTTCATTCATTCTGTGAATTTCATCGACTCTTTTTTTTCACAAATCGTATAAAACACTCGCTGTTTGTAGCCACTGTTAAACCACAGGACTAACTGACCACAGCTGAATCTTAAAAATGCTTGTTTATGCACGTGTCTTCCGATTCACGTGCCTATTACTGCGATCATTACTTCTAACCGTGCAACGGCAAGCCTTTTCAATAATGAAACGCGCGACTTGGCCATTAGCGCGCTGATTGACTGCCTTTGCAAATGTGAACGGCTACACCATGTGCCGTTATACTAGCGTTTAAAAACACGTGTAGTGTACTTTCATTTTCAAAGTTGAACAAACATCTTTTGAAAGATCTAGAAGAAACATAATTCACGTCCCGATCTTTTTTACTTTATTTGCTTAAGCTCCAACGGTAGTGGCGTATCCAGTTAACAGCTCATGCAAAATGAGCTGGCACGATTGGTGATTAGTATTAGTAAACCAAGCGGATGATACATTTAAGATTTGTGCTGCAAAACATGACAGCGTCCAATCTTATGCTGAGAGGTTTCGAGTTTCCAGGCCTGTCCCTTTCCTGTTCATATTGGTTAGTATACACGAATTCTCTGGTGTCAGGTGTATGCGTGCCTCTTATTTTTTGGTCGGTTGCATGGTGATGACTTATGACTAGTCTTATGAAAACAGTTACTGCGTGAAGATATATCAGCTGATAAAAAGGAACGTTGAAGAGTAATATTAAGAGGACATGTGTTAGATGAGGTAATTCAGTAACGAGATAGCAAGATTTATCAGTCAATGCGCTGATTGACATATCAGTATGCTTTAAACGATAATGCTACGATTTGTTCTATGTTATCTTTAATAGCATCTATGAACTAATTTAGGTTCAACATATATTATATTTACAATTTTGTCAATACTTACTTTTATTCTACACAGCATTTTTTAAGATAACAAAACAAGGTTATACAACACTACGCCTAATCAAACGGATACAAGTGAAAACGCAAGCTAAATTAGATGAAAATTGCATGATGTTGGTCAACAACTAGAACAACCGATCAACGGCAGAATGTAAACAATGTTAAATAAAACAAAAACAAGAAAATTGTAGAGAAGGTTTGAGTTATAAATGTATAATAAAAAATATTGTATGGTTTAAGTCTATATCGTGGAAAAAAATTATACCATTTTTTTACGTAACATTAACTTTAACGATGATTGTACCGATCTTATTGTTAATAAGTAAGTAATAAATAACAAGACGAATGTTGATGCTAGGCATCAAAGACGCGGCTGAATGGGTTTTATTGAATATAATACGTGAACAATATCGATATCAAATTGGCTCAATAAAGTCATGTGACAATATATACAATTGTTAACATTCCGAATTAACACGGAAATAGCCGAACTATGACGGATTAATCAACTTTCTAGATCGTAGTTACTCGGTCGTCTCCAGCATGCGTAAATTATTTAGACTGGTACCTTGCATTATCACCGATAAAATTATTGGTGTCGGGTCGATTCGGCCGAGATATCATTTCGGCCTGATCCTTTTCGGGCTACTTTTATTCATTAATGTTTTTTTTTAAATCGTGTGAATTACGCTTTGAACTTTCATTTTATATCAGTTAAATTTAAATTGTTTCAATTTCGTTATTGCGACTTATATTTGTTAGTAAAATCGTGTGAATTAAGCTTTGTACTTTCATTTTATATCTCTTAAATTTAAAATAGTAAATGAATGTCGTGTTAAGGCACTTATATTTGTTATCAAATGCATAATTTAAACTATTATTAACAATATGCCCGTAAATTCTCACATGCTTATTTACTTCCACAACGTGTATATAAATCGTTTTCACAGAAAGTAAATTTCTAAAATAGCGAACTCGTATGACCGGCCACCAGTCAATACAAAAACACAGAAAATATCTATTTTTAATTTCCGGTTTTCAACATTAGGCTTATTCGTTTTATATGACGTTTTGGACGTTTTACACGCATCAAAAGATTATTGACGACAAATTTTAATTAATTTAAAAGTTGAATAAGAGTTGATATCATTAACAAATCTTCTTTTTTTCATAACTAAAATTTATCCATATACACTTCCCCATTGGCATTTGTAAACATAATAATACAATGGAAGCCAAGTCGATTATCCAATTCAACAAAGCTCACTGCTAAGCCTTTAAGACACTTAATGAGAGACAAACATCGTATTTAAAAACACAAAATTCAAATGCATCTTTACTACATGAAACGGAACATTTTATGATAATTGATCATTATCATTTTTTTTACAAATACAAATAATTGTTGGCTTGCACAGGGTTTTCGCAACAGGTACATACTTCGTCAACGAAACACTTCCAGTTAGATAGAAATCGCTTTCGCAATCACAAGTAGTATGCATATGATAAAATCGTATGGCAAAAACAGAAATGCATTTCAATTAAAATCTGACAAAACATTTCGACAGTTACAATGGAAATCTATTAATACTTTTTAATAAAATTACTGTAGACAATGCAGACGCTATTTTGTTTGTTTGTCTTGGTTGTAACATAGCAGATAATCGACGCGATTGGAAACTAATGGTACTTTTTCCGTTTATGATGCCAATGTTTAAAATAACATTTTTAAAGCTAGCAAATTAATCATTTGGCAGCCACAGATTGAAGCAATCAAACAGATACTGAAACACTGCTCTTGATTGATATGGTACACCAATCAAGATAAAAACATTTAGTAAGCTTTTATAGATATATATATGTTTAAAAAAAGTTTCCATGAGCAAAAGTAACATTTATAAGCATGTTTAAAATAAGCAATAAAAACCTTAAAAACGTGCCCAGTAGATAACATGTCGGCAAAATCAATGACACAAGGATCAAGGACAAACGTTTACTCCCATTTTAATGAACGTATGCACAACACTGCAAGAAAACAAATACATTACACAAGTACACAAAATAGCTGTTTCATAATATGAATAACTCTCTTCTTCAGACTCAGTTAGGGTTAAATATGCACGCACACATAAGCACACACCAGCTGAGTTCATAAAAAGCGTGATTTGACCATGGACAAATGATTCACGGAGACAACCAAGTCCAGAACAAAATGCGCTACAAGCGTAAAACATATTTGTATAAGAACAGACAGGGGCAAAATAAAATGAATGAAAAATGCGAAAAATTGATTGATGCCTTTAAGCAAAATGTAATCGACGAGGATTATTTTGCATTCTAACATTTGAAGTCTAAATAGATCCGAGCGCTGTTGGACATGTGTATATGCGGAAAGATGTTGCATACCATGATTTATACTCGACGATACATTTTGTAATCAGTGTTATGTGGTGACGTCTTTGACAACCAACTACCTCTTATCTACGTTTTAGATCGATTTCAGTATCAGCACAATCAGACGTTTTACATTTAACATTTTTTGTAGATATTTAATTAATAAAACACGTTTTCATTCAATTTAATCATTTTATGGAATAAATTAGTAATGATTCATTGCCGAGGTCGGTGTCAATGCTCATTTTTACTTGAACAAGGAATAAATTACATATACATGGCCTGCTTTATATTCCCGTTTCAGAAACAGTGTTATTCAGATGTTTTTCGGGGAGTTTATCACAAACTGATTCAATTAATATGAAACGTAAACTCCAGAAATAGCTCGGACGTCGAAATAAGCTGAGCGTTAAACAGAATATGTTAAAATCCTCAAAACTTGCACCAGCCTTGTTTAATGTATACGCAATGCTTCAAAAAAACAGAAGTGACAGTAGCTCAATATTTTAAAAGACTTTTAAAATTGGTAGCTTGTAACAGAGTTCTTTTTCAGATGAATAATGTTATCACCGAGCCCATGAGGTTTTCAATAGGAGCATGTAAAATACAAAGGTATTTCAACTGCAATTTAAGCCTTAAATCATTCGCAATGTAAACTGTCGGGGACAAGCTCATTATATCCGGTGACAATTTTGACATTCATCCTCTCCGGTTAACGAGTGTACCACATAAATGCTGCTCATGCGGAGTGACCATTCCGACAAACTTTGAACTGCAGGCACCAGCGCCGTTGCTGCCGAACAAACATTTCAGTGGCATGTCCAATAGCAATGTAACCGTCCTTATATACACACGTGATATCTCAAATTGAATGACATAACAAATGGTAAGCGTCATATATTAACAATTATCACTCTAATCAGCAGGTAGAATACATTTGAAGCATGTGAAATAGAAGAATAGGAAATATTTCGCGTATCAACAAATATGAAATATTTCATTAATATAGTGATATTAATAGCTCCTTCCATGTTAAAAATCGTACAAATTATATTTGTATACATGTAATTAGTTTTACTATCAAGCTACTTGTGATTTGTATGTTTAGCAAAATGTAAGAAAGCAACATACGTTACTTGCGGTTAGCAATATATCGTTTTTGTATTGTAAGAGGAAGACAATATATGTTGGTGTTGTTGTTGTTGTTGTTATTTTAAATAGTGTTACCCTTGTGCTAACAACACTCGTTCTAACCATGTAATGTAGTATTCGCTGAGCAATGATTGTAAAACACTCGTCGCAAAGATATGCGACGTTGCATTTTAATAAATAAATCATTATGTTATGTCACATATTTATTTGTTTATATGCATTGCCATGTTGACAGGATGAGCCGCGTACAATTGTAAGGGAAGAAGGCTGAATAAACCATGAAAAAAACAACATTTGTTTTGTATTTAAATTGAAAGGTCATTTTAGCGGAGCTTTGTAAATGTCTCAAATATTCGATAAGTTTTTGTTTTCGTACGATGGCAAAACACTAGGTATTGATTTTTTTCTCTGTTTTATGAACTTAATTATTTTTTTCTTGGAATAGAAGGTTTTAAATAACCATCGCTGTCGTCGTTTGCATTTGCTTGTTCAATTGGCTATTGTTTCCATCGCTTACATCGAAATGCATTACAGTTTTGTGTCTTGGTATAAAATTGCTCTGATATCTATGAATGAAGCGCTACCCAGAAACCGACATCTGTAAACACAGTGCATAAATGTGAATCAACACTTTGGCGCCTTTGGCATAACACATGCCACTTGGGGGATCCTTTTTAAAACATAATTTCCGTATTTTATTGCATTCGTTTGAAAAAACAAATCGTCTAACACGTTGCTTATAGAGAATGCACAATTTCAATTGAACGTAGCAACTGCTTCGTTATAAAAACACAGAATCCTGCCAATATTTTTTTTAATACGGCTGATTCCATTTCGTTAAGTTAGGTTTTCGCTTTTAATAATTTGTTCGAGCCTTAACACAAGCTCTTTTTCCATTTTTTTTTAAAAAAGGAAACAACATTAATAATGTTTTCTTAATGCCAAGTTTTGCAATTCAGCCAATTTTGTCTTTATCAATGAGACCAAATTT
The DNA here is from genome assembly GCF_026914265.1 of Mya arenaria. NCBI lineage: Eukaryota > Metazoa > Mollusca > Bivalvia > Myida > Myidae > Mya > Mya arenaria. The sequence continues at coordinate 30,839,468 of NC_069134.1, read as the reverse complement.
TAGCCAAATTACAACATCTCTAGAATGTACATAGCAAATAAACAGTATTATAAATTGTCATATTTACATTCACACTTCATTCCTTAACGATGGTTGTTGTTTATCAATTGCACTTTATATCTGTATAAAGTGCAATGGCATTTCCCATCGATATCACGTGCGTTTGTTCGATACTTCTGTTCTGTCATTGGGCGCAATAATACCAAGGGGCGGGGCATATTTACTACGGAACTATTTTTTTAATGAAATCGTAGTACAATTGTTGGCAACATGCAAAACTGAAATCTGCAGTAAAGCAGTAAAGCAGTTAAAACAAAATAAGCAACGATTATTTGATTGATTTTAAGGTAGATAGTTTCATGATGGATGGAACAGTTGAAGAAACGTTTGTGTTTAAAAATGCTGTTAAATGTCACGAAAATGCAAAAACAGTTAGTTCAAAATAACCTCTTTAACGGGTGCTTGTATGACGTCATGAGTGATGTCATTGAAAAAGTTTTACATTAAGCTCGATTCGGGCCGCAACATAACTCGGCAGCTGCATTTTGTTTCGACGCCATTTTTTGCAGTGTTCATTCGTTTTGAAAGTGTTGTTTTTCGAAAAGTGACTGGATTACTGGGATTATTTACACACAATACCTATTGGGTAATCAATTAATTACCTATTCAGTCCTACTTTAACCATTATTTGTTTTGATAACTAATGTAAGCCTGAAAATTTTGTAAACATGTTCTTGATAAAATGTACAGCATCTTCAGCATCAGAGAAAAAATATTTGAAATTTCTTTGTTCATTGCATACGACATAGTGGAATCATGTCCATATAAGTCGTATGTTCTGAATAAAATCGACAGAAATAACTTAAAGTTCGGAGGAGTTTTAGACATAATTTAGTGCTTTTAATCGTCAAAACAACTGCAGAAAAACTATTTGGTAAACACATCAGCTTGCCAGGAAAAGACAACTCAGCAGAAAATATGTAAGTTATATGACTTTTGTGGTTTATTTCCTGTTTTGGTATTTGTATGCAGCTACATTATATATTCTAAAATATATTTTTGTGCAAGTTTGCATCGTTGACCAACTTTCGGTCAGAAACCAGGTCGCTCAGCCTTCATTGTTATGATGCGGGCCCTGAAAGCGCATATGTAAAACAAAAAACCGGGCATTAACGGCACCTTCGGACTCCACCCATATTGAACAGCCCCATTGCATACCATACCCCGATAAAATGCAACATGTCGAATTTTAATCCTTAAATATAATATAAATATACATTATACAGACGGTTAGATATTATTTGGTGCTTTAACTATCTTAGCATTTTTTTATTTAAGATTATTATTGTATGTTCTATAGTTCATCTGTTACGGTAATAAAAGCACTATTTTATTCAGACAACCTTTCATATATGTATACATTCATTGATTTAATCATCATGAGTGTTGTAAATAACTAAACGTACAGCATAAGTAATCAGGAGAAAACGGTTACTTTGAATCAAGTTGGTTGGGTTTTTTGTTGTTGAAACAAATCACCAGATAACTGATGCGATTGGAAACTCCCAGTAAAACTGTTCTAAGTGCATGCCCGCTAATTAATATAGCAAATCAATCATTTTCGTACTCAAAAACACAGATAATCCATTGCATTGCAAAAATGTTACTGGTGAATGCGGATCATTGAGTGAGATATTATTCTTAGTATAGTTGAGCGGAGATCTCTTGAGTGAATAAGGAATTTGAACCAATTATTAAATCGATCAGCTTATTAAGGTAAACGTTGTGTTAGATTCCATGCAACTACAAAAAAACTCGTATTGTCTGTAAATTGTTAGAACTGCGAACGTTTGGTTTTTTCACAACACTAAATCCTCAATAATTTCATATGCCTTTTTGCTAGGAAACGACGGGGGCAAGTTTACATGTACGAGCGAGATTGTTTTGCCGATTTAAGGAACATTTTGCCATAATCACAGAAGTGCATATCATTATCAAGGCATTATGTCTATGAAAAAACTAACTGTAATGGTGGGTATTTTCCCGAACAGATTGTTTGTACTGATACTCATTTTGTAAGATTTTAGCAACCTTTCCTACTTGTTCCAGGTTGCAGTTGAATCGCAATTGAACAACCATTAAATTAATCTAAGACAAGTACGAAGCATATTCCTATCTTCAATTTTGATTTTAACGCTTTGCTTTACATTAAGACGTCACAAAAATATGAACTAAAACTGTGCGACGGAATCGGTTATTGATGGATCTCATCTATAAATCGAAGAAATAGCTTGATTTATTTTCATACTGGTGTCAAATCCAAATATATGTCGGTGTTGATGGACAAGATTGTATGAACAATACCGATTCTTATCATGATATATGTTAGACAGTGGTATTGCATTAATCAAAGATTTCTGATTGATATAGAACTATGCTAACATCGGTACTAGTCTCGACCTAAATCTGAATGAAAACAGGAAATACAACTTATACTGTTCAATTAGAAAATAATTATATATCATCAGGAAATAACGTTTCGGCTTTTACACAAAAAAAACACTGACCCGTACAATCAAAGCAACTTGAGCCTATTTGTTGCAAATTGCAATAACTTTGCTAAACTAGTTTAGGCTTAAAGTGTATGCATATCGGTTATTTATCATCAGCGTTAGTATAATAGTTCATTGTTTAATTTGTAAATTGTCTTGTTACGTTTTGCCTCATGTTTGGTGTTTGTTTGTAGTTGATCAATGTACGGATAAACCTGATTTAAGGCAAGTGTGCTAGTTAAGGCATCTGTGCGTGTCCTCATAGTTCCAAGAGTGTTAAACCGATCTCTTAATAATGTATTCTGGCATTACGTGTTTAGGTGAAAATGTTGAGTGAATGCCTATCGAAGAACAAGATTAAAGATTAACGATATAACATAATTGTGACTGCAATCACCTTAGCATGAAATAACATGTTTTCCTACTGTTCAGAAATTACATTATAATTAATAGCTTTAATAATGTAAGTCAAGAAAACGATATTGATAGAGATATATCGTCGACGATCTGACGTCAACACGTCAAACGTGTTACTCATTGTCTGTTTGATCTTGAACTTAAAAATAATATCAAAGTTGACTCTAACCTTCCATTAAGTTGATTTACTAAATATATTGATGTAGACATGTATGCCAATCTGACATCGACCCTTCAATCATCTGCAGTGGTGTACGTCGCGTGTTTCCCATTATTTGTTTGGCCTTGACCCTTTATACAAGGTCATATTTTATTCTGACTACTGGGCTCTTTACCGAAATCTATTTGCTGTTATTAAATGTTAACTACGAAAGTCAAACACATACAATCGCACCAGACTAAATATATCATCTGAGTAAAAAGTGGTATATAGCTAGAACAATACATTGTATTATTGAACCACTTGTTTAATCTTTGTTGACGAACTTCCCAATTAGAGAAAAACACTATATCGTCAGAGTTGAATGGGGGTAAAGGAGCTAATATAGAATGTTTCCGTGTGGATAATTAGTTATACTTACATTTACACTTAGTGAATTGAACCTCACAAATACTCGGAAACATTATAGTTTTTTTGCGAATGAGCTGTAACATGGTTAGATGCCCTCGACAGTATATAAAAGTGTATTATATAATATTCAATTCAATTCAACATTTTATTGCAAAAAACAAATCAGACATGTTTATAGCAAATACAAAATACATACATGTGCAAGGCATGGATTTAGACACGAATTATTTTAACAGAAGTGCAGAACATTTGTTTAAGGATACAAACAACAACATAATTATAAGTTGCTTACATGTTTAACATTCGCTCTGAAGAGCCGAACACCACAAGTCAATGCCATTTACTGCACAACTTGCATAAATGTAGTACTCGGACGATTTAAGAAAAAATATATTATCAGATCGTGTTTATTCCTTTAAATAGTAAATAAATACTGAAATGATATCCATAAAATCATAACAAAAAACATTGAAATTATTTATTTTAATTCTCGACGTCACATTTGTTTTATGACGTCTTTAATTTGTAATGTTTTTTATTTCTTATATAATATTTAATAATTCTGTATTGCTTTTCCGAAGACAGTTGTCGATTGCCGACAAGGCAACTAACATTTACGTTGACAAGTTATATTTCATGGGTTCGGCCAAGGATCATAGAAAAACGAGAAAATGCACATATCAATAACAGTAATAGATCTTCTTAGAATAAAAAAAAATAAACTTGGAAAGGTAAAGTGGCAAATAGGTGTGCTGAATCTCGTCTGCTTCATACTTACTTCCGGTACATGTGTACTCACTGATATTTCTGTCATTCAAAGCGATAAAGGTTGACATTTGGCTTATTACACACTCGGAAACGACTGTAATTTAAAATATTTGGCAATTTAAAACGATAAAAGTTACATCTTTATTTCAATCGCCCTTATTTGTTGATACTTGTTCAATGAATTAGCTTTTATTATATCCAATTGGTTTTCCATTTAGTGCATACTGGATATATTGATATGCTTCATGGTTCAAGAAAGAAATTACAAGCATTTGCTAATCATCTGTTAAGTGGTTTGATATACTTTTTCTGTACCATGATTTGTTTTATTTCTTTTTTTCAATATAAAGCGGTATTTTATTAAAATAATATTTTAAAATAGATAATGATACTGTTTTGTTAAACAAAAGCAATGTTTATTCCACATGTTTATTCAGAAGAGTACACGGAAAAGTAACGACCCCATGTTGCCGAGTTGAACAAGTAAAGCCTGAAACATAATTTTGATTTTGAACATACATGTAAACGCATAAAAACCGAAATTCACTAGCAAAATTATTTAAGGTAATTTTATTCTAAATTCTAAAACATATCATAAAATCCAACCGAAGTAAAGTATTCACTTAATAACATTTAGACAGGGTTAGTTTGTGAAATCGGTACGTTTAATTTAACTTTGATCCAGATGCAGCGCAACCTCGTATTTAACAGGTCTGTTATTTTATATTGAAACCTTTTACATAAGCCAATCGACAGCTACCGATTGTTGTCAAACGCCGTTGTCAAACGAACTATCTAAATCACTAGAAAACAATAGTACCTGATAAGATGATGTCATGTAAAATTTCAGTTATTATCCGGCATTATTCAATAAAGATGGATAAACTTTTTACGTAATAACGACAACTTGACCTTATCTCAGTCAGGCTTTCTTAAGTACTCCACTGTCATTCGGCAGATCTCTATATATCATATAGCCTGACTTCGTTTTGATGAAAACAAAGACGCAAAAGGATTGTTATTAAAAGCATTTTTAGAGGCGACACAATCATGTACATTGTTGTCTATGCTACTAAGGTGATTTTTGTTTATTTCAATAGATACTAATGTATAAAATGGCAAAGCAGTTTTATTCAATAACGGTTACACAACATGTTAGGTATATTGTAACTTATAGATGAACAATCATATTTTAGTTTATTTATAAAACAACCTTCGTAACTGAGTGGATTTTTTTTATTTATTTTGATGGATATGCCATCAATTACCTTGTCCATTTTTTTGTTTTATCTTATGCAGATACGCCAACGACCGCAGAACAACGAGAAATATAAGAAAGCAAAACTGTGTAATGTTAAGTTAATAAATAAAATCTCTTTTATTAAACGGAACTTGTTAAGGCTTTTGATCTAATATTATTATTGCCCAGGCTGTGATTATAGTACCAATTAAAGTATCGAATTAAAGAACAAAAACGAACAAGGTGGCAATGAAAATATACATCGGTGGAGACGTTTGAGAACGAGTGTCAGCTTTGCCGATCCTCGTTTGCTCCATGCTACACGTGAACTGATGTTTATGTCAATCCCGATATAAAATCAGCATGGTTCCAATAAAGCATCGAAACGTTATGTTTAAATAAATGAGGTTTCGATGTAGGTTGTACATAGTGTGCACATATGGCTTCGTAATGTTTGTAATTAGTGTGCTCATATGACTTCGTAATGTTTGTAATTAGTGTGCACATATGGCTTCGTAATGTTTGTAATTAGTGTGCACATATGGCTTCGTAATGTTTGTAATTAGTGTGCTCATATGGCTTCGTAATGAGGGTGGAAATATAATAAAGCTTCTTGGAAACATGGTATAAATATATATATATATCTCATTTTTTGTCAAGAAGGTGAATACAAATACACATATAGTTGGTTAAATATTGTTTAAATTGTACCAACATTATTGACAGTAAACATTATTTATATCCGAGCCATCGACTAAGAGAAATAGAGGGAAAGCACAAAAAAACGTCTTGTACAAAAACGAAGCTGGTCCGTTTGTAGAACCAGTAGATGAAGCTCGAAACCAACGAGAAAAAAGTAATACACATCACTTCTGTTTCTGAGCGGCATAGCAGTTCCATACTTCACTATTTAGAGGAATTTGACGACTTGCACATGCACATGTAAGGATACTTTTAATATGATATTTAAATTCATCACCGCATTGAGCCAAATAGAGCTAACATAAAACCTTCTACCATATTTTGTTTAAATATAAGTGATAGGTTTTCGTTGATATTATGAATGTTCAGGCTAATATGTGATGAGCCAGAAACATTTACGCATTAATTACAATTTACAAACACATATATACAAATATGTGCATTGAATGGAATATATAAGAATAATTCCAGCACTTAAAACCGACGACAAATTAGACACACCCACACGACAGCAAACAAACATAAATATTGGTAATGCAATTAAAGAAAACGTATCCTTTGTTTAAACGACACAGTGCTAAGACATAAAGCGTGCAAACAACACAAACATACTTCAAATAGCTTATCAACAGTTGATGAGGTTTACGCCTTGGAAAGGCCAGTAGTCAATTGCTATGTACACGATAGTTTTCGATTTTGTTAATGATATTTTTGAATATACAATAAGTTATATATTCGTTATAAGCAAGTTGCTTTTCTTTAGCATGTTGATGGCATGAACAAAAGAGTGTATGTTTAAAAACAAACAACAACATAACAGCCAGACTGCATCGTATTTATTCCGTTAAGAAATAACCTCTTAAAAGAAGGAGTGTGGTAGAGGAATATGAATTTTGGATTACAATTTGTGAGAAATGAAGTTTCGAGATTGCGAGATTCATTTTCGAATAGGCTTTATTTCTTTGAGAATAGACGTGGCATGTGGCATGTGGCTGTTCGTGGTTCGTACCAATATATTGTTTACTTACTGTTTGTTCGAAACTACTAGTACTGACTACAATGACAATTTAAGGTTGAATCTAGCATTTCAAGCAAAAGACTCTAAGGAAATATTTTGACAGCCATGCATCGACGTGTTAAATTAACGTTCGACTTCCTGAAAATATTTTTCACGACTGGAACTGTTTTCACAAATAACAAACCAGTTCTTTCACAAATAAATATCATGAAAAAAAATCAAGAATAAAACGGTACTGAATTTGTATTTACTGTCTACATCTTTGACGCACGTAGTTTTTTTTTGTTGTAAGACATTATCAGAAAGTCGATGCGATTTGAAACTCTCTGGAAATATTTTCAAATGTAATGCTGATTGTTCAATTTCTCCGATGAAAGCAAACTCATTGATTATGTTGGCTTTCAAAAATTGAAGCAATCCCACAGATAATTTAGCAATGCAAATTATTGATCGCTTAAATTATCTGACACAAAAATAACCACTAACATTTATTTGAAAAGCTAAGTTTGGATTAAATAGGGTATTGATTAAATGTTTACGCTACCGTGCTTGTCCCTGTTTTTCCAGTGTTTAATTATGATAAACTGAACAATTTCTGGCATCAAAACAATTGTGAACATCACTATCAGAATGTTCAGGAAACAAATCATTCTCAAATACCAATAGTGCTCACGAGCTTAGATTCACCGATACACATACACAGGTAATAGTATACATTTCTTTAGAAAAAAATCGAGAACTGATAACGTTTCTAAATTATGTAATTAAAGTAAATATTGATATTAGTATTGGGGCGATAATGTGATAAAAACTACTTGGACATACCCATCAGCCAATATCGTCCTTGGACATTGTTCACTGACACATGATGTATCACTTTTGTCAGGTAAGTGTTTTGATCAAATTTATCAAAGAACATGTTAAAACTCTAGAGGTATAATATTGCCCTTCAAATGTGGGGTGAACATCTATCGGACGCAATATACCAGTAATAGTAACGGAATAAAAGCCTTGTGTCTTTTTTCAATGTATCCCTTTATGAAAATAGTTTGATAACCACAAGAAAGGTTATAATAACCTAAGGTTTCTCCTAGTGATGAAACGATTATCGATTAAAATCGATTAATCGTCGCTGACAATGCTATGTCGGCGACAATCGATAGTGGTTATCTAAAATCGATGTCGCTAATGTTACTTTTTACTACGTTTATTCTATTTTTTTGTAAAAGTTGAGTAAATGTCATTTTTCTTTAAGGTAAATTCTCGTTGAGTTCATTTTAAAAAGGAAGGTCACTCTCCTACACAAATTGGGTGAATGTAAACATCTTTGCTTAAACACTTATAAACTTTCCCAAAATTACAAATTGTTTTTAAGTGTTGATATATTTCATGAAACCTTCTTCAATAACCTGTCTTTATGGTGAAGTGGGTCCGGTCTTACCTGCAAATACCGGGGATCCCTGCTCGATGCATTCCGTTTTTGATACCGTTTTTGGTATCGTTTGTAATTAACTAATTTACTTTTTTGTGTGAATATTTTATGAAATTAAGATATTATAATGAAATGTTCAATATGACAGGTTATCGAATGTTAAGCTGGTTCACAAATATTTAATATGCTTTGACATTGATAAAATGCTAAGATAACTTACTTGATGCGGTGTGCATCATTTTGCAGTTGATGTGCAATTATTAAGTATGTGTTGTGTTGTTATGTTTTTTCGTTAGGTTATTAAACACATAATATGGTTATGGAAATTAACTTACTGTTGTAAAACGCATGACTATATCATCACACGTACTGATTCCAGGTTTAACCATTCCAATGCTCATTATGATACTATGTATAAAGAATGTATTCCTTGCTGATATCATGAACTTTCGATTATTGTCCGATAGTAAATCGATATGCCTGGTCCGATTCGTAGAATTCACTGAACAATGATTGTAAAATACTCGTCGCAAAGATGTAATGTAGTATTCACTGAACAATGATTGTAAAACACTCGTCGCAAAGATGTAATGTAGTATTCACTGAACAATGATTGTAAAACACTCGTCGCAAAGATGTAATTTAGTATTCATTGAACAATGATTGTAAAACACTCGTCGCAAAGATGTAATGTAGTATTCACTGAACAATGAACAAACAAATAAGTATGTAATATCACATAATGCTGTTTACATGCATTGCCATTTTGACAGGATGAGCCACATATAATTGTAAGGAAAGGAGGTTGAATAAATCATGAAAGAACAACATTTGTTGCTCAAAGTGAAAGGTTATTTAAGCGGAGCTTTGAAAATGTCTCAAGTTTTTATTTTCGTATGATGGCAAAACACATGGCTTAGAAACATGCTATGGAATTTGAGTAATAAACGTGCGTTTAATTCTTGGACAAGAAAGTATTGAAATACCTTCGTTGTCGTTGTTTGCGTTTGCTTGCTTAATGGGCTCTTGTTTCAATCGTTTACAAAGAAATGCATTAAAGTTCTGTGTCTTTTAAAATTGCTCTGATATCTTTGAAGGAAACGCTACCCAGAAATTGACAGCTGTAAACACAGTGCATAAATGTGAATCAACATTGCGGCGCCTTTGGCATAACACATGCCACTTGGGGGATCCTTTTTTTAAACGTAATTTCCGAATGTTATTTGCATTCGTTTGAAAAACACTTTTGTTTCTAAACAAATTGCCTAACATGCTGTCTGTAGGGAATGCAAAATTTCAATCGAACGTAGTGATTACCTCTTTATAAAAAACAGAATCCTTCCAACATCGTTATATATATACGGATGTTTCCGTTTTGTGATGTTAAGTTTTCCTTTTTGATGATTTGTTTGATTGATAACACATAAAACGCTTTTTCTGTATTAAAGATCACAACATACATAATGTTTTTTAGATGCCAGGCTTTGTAATTCAGCTGATGAGTCTCTATAAATGAGACCAAAATTTAGCCATCGTATAACATCTCTAGAATGCACATAGCGAATGGACGGTTACCGTATAAATAACTCATCACCTTCGGATACAGACAGCATTTTATGAGTGTAAACATTCATTGGTTTGTTTTTTATGATTGTTGTAAAGATATAATAAAATATCATAAATAATAACTAAAGAAAGATTCTGCATGTGCTATTACTTTGACTCAAGTTGGTTGTTTTTGTCGAAACAAATTACCAGATAAACAATGCAATTGGAAACTCCCAGTAAAAAATGCTCTTCCTGTTTGTCAATACCTCGACCCGCGAAGTATTATAGTAAATCAATCATTTTGATAATAAATAACACAGATCTATCTTTGACTAAAATTAACTGGTGAATTAGAATAATGGAAAAAAATATTCTCCGCAATATAGTGGAGCGGAGATCTCTTGAGTTATTTTGAAATTTTGAACAATTAAATCAAACATTTTTATACGTGTACGCTTTTGAATGGCTTGGCATCTAGAGTAATCAACTAGTTAAAGTAAATGTTGTGTTCGCTTCCATTCAATTACACTAACTTACTTCGTACTGTTTGTAAACTGTTAGAGTTGCAGACACTTGGTATCACTTAATCTCATTCCCTCCTGGCAATATGTACATGATTGTGGTACAAACAATGGTGACTGTATCTTCATTGTGCTTCAGTATTTATTTCTGCTAAACGCTGATCAAACAATTCACTTTTGAATGAGAATCCAATACGTTGAAATGCTTAGAATATTTATTTTTTTCGTTTGTTGATCATATATACATATTGTTTAGGATTCTACATGATTTAGCACATTGATACAATCATTTTGTAAATCATCTCAAATCTAAACAGCGTGCAAATAAATTTTCATTCCACGGGAACGTTTTGCCATTATCACAGTAGTGCAAATCATTATCAGGGCATTTTGTCGGTAAAAAAACTAAATGTAATGGTGGGTATTTTTCCGAACAGATTGTTTTGCACTGATATTCAATTTGTAGAAGTTTAGCAACCTTTGCTACAATTAACGGGTTGCAGTCGCAAATAAACAAACATGGCATCAATCTAAGAACAGTACGAGTCATATTCCTATCCTCAATATCGATTTTAACGCTTTGCGATACATAAAGACGTCACAATAAAAATGATTAAAAACTGTGGGACGGAATCGTTTATGGATGAATCTCATCTATAAATCAAATAAATAGCAAGATTTATTTTCAAACTGATGTCAAGTTCAAATATATGTCGATGTTGATGGACAAGATTGTATGAATAATGTTGATTCTTATATTGATATATGTTAAACAGTGGTATTGCATTAATCAAAAGTTTCTGATTGATAAGAACTATGTTAACATCGGTACTTGTCTCGATTTAAATCGAAAAAACGAGAAATGAGAAATGTTTTAATCGTAATTAGTCTTACATATGTACCTCTTTTGAGTTTTTATGTCTTAATAAAAATAAAAATGAAATTGAGTTTTAATTTATATTATTCCACGTTTTTTTACTTCAGTCCAAATACATACGATATTTCACGAGTCATATAGTAGTTTTGATTCAACATGCTAAGAAATGCGTAGCTTTCGGCTGAATATAGACTGAAGTTTATTAAATTATACAAAGAAGTCTTTAACATTCGGTACTGAAGAGCCGAACACCACAAGTCAATGACATTTAACCCACAACTGCATTGAAGAAATGTTGTATTCGGAAATTTTCAGAAGTTATATTATTAGATTGTTTAAATTCTTTTTAAAAGTGAAGAAATATTTAAAAAGATTTAAAATCAAAACAAAAATATTGAAATAGTATTTTTGTGCCGTCATATTTGATCTTACCATGATTTTGTTATATGTCAATAACAGCATTTGCTGTTTAAATGTATAAAATGACGAACACGTTTAAACTTGTATTTTACATGAATCATTTTGAAGAAAAGATTAGCTATTATTTTTCATATATTTTCCTTTATTTGTTCCCAGTTATAGTATAATGATGTTTTTTTTATTATGAAACTCCTTGATCGCACTGTTTTAAACCATTATTTTCTAAGGCAGACGGTGTGATGCTCATAGTTTCAAACAATGACTCCATCGTATCTTTGAAAAGTTTTTGCATTAGGTACTCTGAATTGTATTCTTCCGTCTGCAGATAGAGTAGGCATCTCTTAATATTGAAGTACTTGGGGTTTATTTATTGATTTATTAATATTTGTTTTACTATTATGTTCCCTAAAGTAAATGCATACTTTGACAAGATTTACCTTTTACTTTTTTTTAATTCATGATTGTTGGGCTAGAGTGATGTTTGTACACGTTGAAAACCTTCACACTTTCTTTTATAATTTATTAAAATTGAACTAATTTAATCGAATATTTCTTCCCTTCAAAACATAATGAGACATTCACATAGATTTTGCTGTAAACTAACCAATTAAGAATTTCCTTTTTTCAATTAAATTGTTTATAAATACGAAAAGTTTTGTTTTTAGAAATTCGAAAAGAGGAAAGTAATATTCCTTATAAATAATACAAAACATAATCGAAGTGGTGGTAATAATCTGGAAACAGTTAGTAGCATGTAATACATATGTGTACGTGGTAAGCTACCAAATTTCAGATAAACGCTCCACGTAGGAAACCCGTACTCAACGATTTTGAATCTGCACATAACTATTTATCTGAATCTGCGTGGTAGTAAAATAAATATCCTGTCAGATTGCGGTTATTTCATGTATATCTATCAGGTGATAGCTAATGAAAGTAAAATGTGAAAAGCTGATGTTTGATTTTTTTGTATATTGAAACGTACTGTACAGCATCAGCTTTTCCAATAACGGTAATCGGCTGCCGGCAATACACATGGCATTGGCGTGGACAAAAGGAAGCCAGATCTCTTGTATTCGGCAAAGACCACAGAACAGCAAACAAATGTTCATATCAATGACAGTTGGTATAAAAAAGAATACGTTCCTTCAACAGGATCTATGGTTAAAATATCAGAATACCATTATTACTAAGACTGTGGTAATTGGTTAAATAGTCCAAACGTACAGATAAGATGTTAATAATTGAAAAGTAAAGTGAAAAAAGGTTACTGAATCTCGTCGGTATCAAACTTTCTTCCGGTACATATGTACTCACTTATATTTCTGTCAATAAAGACATTAAATAAAATTGAATTCGATAAGGATCAGCTGATTTTGTTTTTATGAATGAGGTTTTTTATCTCGAATGTAAATATTTATACGTTATTTGTATTAGCATTCCAAGGACGGGCGGAAATATGAACTCACTTCAGAGTAACATAATTTGTTGACATTTCTCATAAATATGTCATCAAAACCTAAATACACAAAAATATACAGTATAAGAAAATTCTTGATTGAAATTTGCTAAAATGATAGAATGATAAAGATTATTTAAAATATAGTTATTAAAAAATCGTAAACAACCAAACACCGTTTACAGAAGACAGACTGGTTACGACACCAGCCGTACGTGAAGTCAGTAGCTGCAGAACGTCGCCCTACAGATATGAAACTTCCACATAATTAATTATTGCTCCTCAAATATTTGATACGGCGGTATGTCAGGGTGTTCGTGTTTCCATGAAGTTGACCAATTGCGCATGAAGACACAAACGCAAACACGTAATTGCATTAACCTATATCAGTACAAAATGCATTGTTTTGCTACGATAGACCAACATCGACCGTTCGTTTCAATGAGAAATCACGCTGCAAATTGATCTATAATAAACGTATTATTTTGTCGAATGGGAATAAAGAGAGACCGAAATATACGCCAATGCGCACCTGATTTTGAATCGTTACATAGAGCTAAAAAATAAAAATATGCACAGTAATTTCACGATAAACATCTCAAATATATCATCATACTTTTGCGTTATTTATTAAATGCACGTTTACCATGTTCTGCATATCGCAACTATTACCATTAGTAAAAAACACATGCATGGTATAACGGATATTCTACTATAACTGTTTCTGAGTACCCGACAAATGGAATTACTTATCCTTATCAAAATGTTGTTAATTATATCCCAATTTTATTCAGAAAAAAGAAAACTCATTCACGCTCAAAATGTTATCTTTAATCTATCAACGAGACTTTGAGGCGCATTTTCGACGGGGCAAGTTCAGTTATTGCTACGTATTAATTTTTGGGTGTATGTGAATAAGCAATATTTCTGAGCAAATCAAAGAAATTAATTAAAATATGGTTAAATTTTGGAGGCAAATTATGCAACTAAGCCGTTTAATCAAAAGTTTAGTCATCTTTGCTATATCACTCCAGGAAAGTAATCTTATGGAATCTTTAGGAGGATTCCACTAATAAATACTGGTTTTAACAATTATTATTTGGCTGACACCAAAGTAAATTGATCAAATCGATAGGAAAAAAATACTTCGATGTCGAATAAAAAATAAAGTGTAATAAATAAACTAAATGTATGTATACTATCAATAATTAGTCTAAAGAAAATAAACACAATACACCGATGAATTAGTTTCTCAAGATCGCTATCAAAATGAATAGTTAATCACGCATGGGCTGTGTTTTCCTTCACTATTTGAAGTACATGAATTAAGATTTTGATTAATTCGTTCAAAGGCAACGACAGCGAATGTCTGTTTGCGGAGTATGTCTTTTAGGAGCTACCGACGGATTCAGAAAAGAGGTGAATCTGTGAACGAACTTAATTGTGCGAATGCACCCCACGCATTGAGCTATGCTGAGACCAATCATAACGCCGCCAACTGTTGTTTTAAGCAACCTATGTATATCAGTGTTGATGAACACTTTATTAAAGAAATGAGGAATAAGATTTGTTTGACTACTGGAAACTATGTCGAATCAGTTTTTCAATCAGATTGAATTGTTTAATTGGAATCGTTTAAACGTAAAAATGCGGAAAACTAGTTCATTAACGCAGTTGAGTTGATCAAGGGCACAACTCAACAGCTAGCGAGAGGTTGGCTTATTAACATATTTCATGAACTTGTTGAATATGAATTTATCTTATAGGGCGGCTCGTGACAGATCATGTATACTTGAATTTCCTAAGAAATGTAAGAGCATATCAATCATTTAAGCAGCATAATTATACTATTGCAACATGGTCTTTGTTTGATCGATTGAAGTAAACTCTACCCAAAACATGAACTAGTGAATAAGGATGCTGAGAAAATGATATTCTTCAAATTGCAGTTGATTAATTGCTTCATTTTAAATAATGTTTAATGTCCAGCTAGAGCAGTGGTAAGCGCACTCGCGCCTAACCAAAACGAACGGGTTCGTTTCCCTGCCCGAGTGTATGAGGGTGCGGTTTGTGGTCTCCAAGCCAGACAAGTCGGTTGCCACTGGGTCATCTGGTTTTTCCACAACACAAGCACAATATTTCTGATTTAAATCTTTGCTGGCATCTAAATCTGTATCGAATTAAACGTAGATAAAATAGGAAATACAACTCTTACTATTAAATTTAAATAGAAAATAATTGTTATTTATCAACAGGGCATCAGGTTTCCGTTCGCACACAATTTGCTTAACTGGTTTAGGCTAAAAGTGCATTATGGTTATTTACCAATTAAGTTAGGATGAGAGTTGATTATTAAATTCTAAAATTGTCCTGTAACGTTTGGTTTATGGTTAATGTTTGTTTGTCCTAGATGCGTGTGCCTTTAACGGGATTTCGGTTAAAATTAAGGTCAACCGTGCTTGTCAATATAGTTTCCATTGCTTTGAACGAATCACTAAATAACGTCTACTGGCATTTAAACGAATGTTCACATTACTTTAAGAATCGTTATAAACACCTCCGTCTCGAATACCAATGATGCCAACGACCTTTGATTCACCAGTAAAAACGAACTAGTAACTGTTACAGTTACTTTCAAATATTGTTGAGAACTATGAATGTTTCTAAAATAAGCATGGATATTCTTTTTTTGGAGATAATCAGATAAAACTACTAGGAAAAGCCCATTAGTCATTATCTATCTGTTACTGGTGACACACGCTTTACGCACATTATGATTATCTAGGTGGGTCTTGCTTGACTTATCAAAGTAAATTTAATCACACTGTCAGTTTGATAAGAGATTAAGTTAAACTGTTTAGTGAACGTCTATCGAAAGTCAAGATAATATTCATGAAATAAAAGCATTATGACTGCAATCACCTTTTCACCACTCAAATAACATATTTCACAATATTAAAAAAGTGTGTAATACCTTCACAGCTTTCATAGTGTTAATCGACTCGGATACTAGCGTGGATGTGTGCCGATCTAGCGACAATGTGTCAAACGTGTAAACGAACTTCCCAAGTCGGAAAAACTCTATTTCATTAGAGTTGAAAGGGTGTAAAGGAGCTAATACAGTATGTGAAGGTGTCAAAATTAATTACTTTTACTTACAAGGGATGGTATATGTCTTAGATATAAGTGTGACACAACATATTTGGAAACACGAGAGCTACTCACGAAGGAGCTGCTCAGAATAATATGGATAAATGTTGTTCAATTGTTATATAATTTATGTGTAAACACATGGTGTAGGAAAACAATATTTGATTTATTATAAATTACTAAATTATTCTGATATTGTTACACTGCATACTGGCATAAAAACATTTTTTGACATCTTATTTATACGAATCAGTTATGCAGTAACAAGATGTTTAACTTATTGTTAACACCAATATCAAAGTCAAAACTGATCAATTTAACCGCCTACTGACATGAAGCAAAAAGCGTTGCTTAATAACAAAATTATTTCCTGACTCTATTTGAACTTAGCTTCAAGTAGCTCCTTTTTAGTTTAATTGCAGCTTGATGGTGTTAAAAAACAAACGAGAAACTTTTGAATTGTTAATTGTATGACCCGACCGTTTAAATCGAGACAAAACACGTGGTTCCATGTTTTTACTTTTTTCCATTTATAAAAACAAAAGAAATGTTACAAAGACAGTTCAAATAGAACACCAAATGAAGCACCAATTTCAGATATGAAGAGCAAAATAAAAGGTGTTGTTTTTTAAATACTGATGACTGTCGGTGTACTTTTATTACAGTCATATATATGGGCAAAAAGAACGAAACATATCGACATGTTAAACTATCGCTGTCCAAGAGCTGAACACCACAATAGAATGTCATGTCCTGCACCACACGCATTGCTCAAGTGTAGTACTCGGAATATTTCATGGGGGCACGCTAAAGGTTGAAGCAAAGCAAAATTATTTCAATACATTATCATCTTAATCTCATTTGATTGTGATGATCAAAACATCAACCATTTATAATTTAGGTCCGGATAAAAACTGTATCCGATATTTTTGCGCTTTTTTAATTGGGAAATTAGTGGCCAATGACGTATTTTTTGTTAAATGTTTAAAGACGCAAACACCTATAAACCTGTGTTTTTAAGGGAATCAAAAAAGCATAACGTTGTTTTTCTCCTTTAATGATTAAGAGAGAATTTGATTTAATTTATTTTCATATTTTCCTATACTATTACTAATGGTGATATTGCTTTTTCTAGTAATTACAATTACGCGAAGTGATCAATGTTCAAACCAAAAGAGAAAAGTAGGATTAATGTTATGCATGTGTTGTATACAAAACATTCATAGTGCTTGTAATAAATTGGAATCAATGCGTAGAATAGATAAATAAATGCACGTGATAAAATATCCATATTTTTTTCGAATTTCAGATAAATACTTCAGGAAGAGTACCCCCGCTCAGCGAATTTGAATCTGCACTTAAGTGTTATCTTAATGTGCGTGGTAGTTGAATAAATATCATGCCAGAAAACATGTTTTTTCATGTTTATTCGTCAGGTGATAACTATTGCTTAAAATGTGACGGGCTGATGTTTGATTTATTTATAATATCTAATCGTTCTGTACAGCAGCAGATTTTCCAATAACGACAGTCGGATGCCGACATTGCAACAAGTAATAACGTGGACAAGAGGAAGCTATATCTTTTGGATTTGGCCAAGATCATAGACAAACGAGAGCATTTATTCACCAATAACAGTTTGTGTTAGAATAAAAAAGATTCCCATCCGGTAATTAAACAAGATCTATGGTTACACATCAAAATACCATTATTACCAAGACTATTGTAATGGTACCAATTATACTACAATCAAAACTAACAGAGAAGAAATTGTAAATGTTTATAGAAAGATTAACGCCGAAAAAGTTGTGCTGAATATCGTCTGCATCATACTTACTTCCAGTACATGTGCACTCATGGATATTTCTGTTATTCAAGACATTAAATCAGCATGCCTTCGATAACGGATCAGCTGATTTTGTTTAAATGAATGTGGCCTTCCATTTCCAATGTATATATTTATACGTTGGTCATATTAACATTAAAAAATATGGCGATATTATCGAAACAGTTAAGTAACATTTTGTTTTATTAATATCTCTTATCAATATGTCATCAAGGCGTACGCACATAAAATGTACTTGATGAAACAAATTCTTGTTCACATTTTGCTAACATGAAAAAATGATAATGATTCTTAATCAGATAATTATTTAAATCCAAACGCAACCTAGCACCGCTTAGAGAAGACAGACTGTGAGCGATATGAGCCGTTAATGAAATCAGCAGCTAAAGCACGTCACCATTGAACATGTACATCATAAATTATTGTTTCGCAAAAAAGGATTCGGCGAAATTTCAGAGTGTTCGTGTTTCCATGAATTTGAGCAATTGCACATGAATTACACATAAATGCAAAAACACATACACATACTTTTATTAATGTATATCTGTAGGTACAAATTACTTTGCTTTGTTTAATTGTCAACGTCGATTGCTTGTTGAAAAATAACTCTGAATATTGATCTGTTTATTCTTTCGTCGAATTTGAAAATTGGGACTAAAGAAAGGTCGAAGCATACTAATATGTGCATCAGATTTTGAATCGTAACATACGGATTAACTATTTAAAAGAATCTACAGCCAAGATTAACTTTTAAAAATGATGATTAAATTTATCTGCTCTATATAAAATGCACATTTGACAACGGTCTACATAATTACAACTCATTGCCAATAGTTGATATTTGATGCATGTCCTAAGGGTATATTCTTCCACAATTGTTTCTGACTACCCGATAAAAGACATTACTTACTCGCAACATGCCGTTAATTATATAGCATTTTTCGAACAGATAAAAAATACGAAAACTCATTTAAGCAAATCATTCTGCATTCTAGCGCCGTGAAATAGCACGTTCTGGCGGGTTCTTTTGACGGGGGCGAGATTAGTTATTACTTCTTTTTTTTATTTTTGAAGGGTTTGAGTAAGCGATGTGTCTTTGCAAATCAAAGGAAACATCTTAACATTTGTCTTGGTTTCGGCGGTAAGTTATGCAAACTAACCTGTCTAATCCGATGGTTATTCAACTATGTTTATCACCGGAGGGAAGTAATACCTGTCGTGTGGTGTCTGTAGAATGATTACACTGTGATAGAAGGCAACTATAATTTGGCGAAGACAATTCTTTATTCTTTATTCTATAGTATCGATCGAATAAATAATTTTGATTTTAACTAAATGGACATCACATATAAATAATATGTATTTCATTACAACCAAACGCAATGTCGGAGATTACAATGAAATTCTATAGTTTAACACGTATGGGTTGTTTTTTCCCCTTTTTCTTTTTTATATATACTTGTTATATAACATGAACTTAACAAAACGATTTTTTCCAACGGGAGCGACAGCGACCGATTTGATACGTACTTTTTTTTCAAAGATGAACTTATCGACTTATACCATGTCAAGAAACTCACAAAAGTGAATCAGTAAGTATGACCTCAAGCCCCCATCACCTAATCGACTCAGTGACGTACGCCAAACACCGAATAGAGGGCATAAAATACTTGGCTCAAAATAGTTCGTTTAAAGCGTGAGCTATAAATAACAGCTTTATAGGTAAAACCATGTCATTATTGCGTATTTCTTACGATGCAACCTGTTATCTGAAGCTTTAAAACCGCTTTATACTCGAATCATAGCGTGTTTTGTCATTCATATTTTGAAATAAGTTACATACATTAAATGATCGAACATGAGCATAAACGCACGTTTCTATTCAAAGTTATACATTTGATTCAGGTGTTCACTAATGTTTAAGGGTCTCATCGAGTATTAGTTTATGCGGGCGTTACATTAATTAATTAACACTTTGAGATCCAGCAAAAACTATTTTATGCCTAGAAAAAAATAACGAAAAATATATATTTTAAGATTGTTAATTTCTTAGTAGTTAATGGAGGCAAATCGTACGATTTTCAATGTTTTGTATATGCACAGTAACGTATCAGTTAAGCTCTAAACAAGGTGCCCGTTCGCCTGATGTTTTCTGTAACACATCAGATAAGAGTTATTTTGGCTGCATTTCGTTCTTATTAGTCCTAATTGGTTGTCAGTAGTTCGAAAAATGAGATGAAAATTGCAGATAAGTAAGAGATACGTCTTAAGCAGTAAACACCGTTGATCATACATTGGACAATTGTTAGCCGATTAAATTAATACATAAAGAAGAAACTATCTTCTAGCACTTATTTAAAATAAGTAAAACGAGTTTTTCTTAGTACGTTATTTTATTTCTTTTAAATTAAACAGTACAGAGAGATAGCAGTTTGAAATAGTTGAGAAAAAGACCAAACAAACCTTTATCAAAGAAAAGTAATCAGTCAGTTACGAAAAGTATAACAGAGTGTGAATAATTTTGAAATGTTTAAGAAATATCTAGGAGTCTTGTTAAACTTCGACACGTTTTAAGACGCAAAACATTCGCTTTATTGTTAAATTTATACTCTTTTAAAAAAAATCAAGAAATTAAAATCGACATATTACTTTTTTAAACAGGATTTGTTGCAATAATATTGTGTAGCAATATCGGATTTTAATATTGATATATCGTAAGGCAATGTTATTTACGTTTTTTGTTAAATTTATATTATTTTCAAGAAATTAAAAACGACACATTTGTTTAATACAGTATTTTTTTGCTATAATAGTGTAAAGCAACAATGGTAAGGCTATGATAATCATAGATTCAACATGTTTCCGAGAGTGAAATAAGATATCACCCTTTATTATCATTATGCCTTGCAATTCTGGTAGAATAATATTATCTACGTCATTTTATATGTTTAAATCAAATTTGACAATGTATTCTATCTTCCTTCAGATTGAGTACTATAAAAAGAAGTTTTGCACATTAGTGCTATCACTTATCCCAGTTTGATAGCGTGGAGAAATAAAATTGGGTTGTTGCATCGTATGAAACTACCCTTGGTAATCAAACTGCTGACAAACAGTTTCAAACATATTATGTCTGCAACATATCAATGCCTATATTTTGTTGCATACATACATACTTACAGTAAACCATAACATATAAATCATGAAAACATAGATTTGACAGACGAATTTCTATAAAAACAATTTACAAGAGTATTTATCATTTTTCGTATCACTTAAATATATACATGCGTTGATGGGCACACATTAGCACAAAGTCTGATGAATCATTTGCCAATCAATATATATGTGAGGTCATTTCAGAGTCGTTTCAGTGGTCTTCAAAGTAGGTGAAACTGATATTCTAGTGGCGGTTTTAAACGTAAGAAAAACGGATGTTCTAGCGGTATTCAAAGTGGAAGTGACCGATCTTTTAGCGGTCTTCCTCACACTATCCTCAAATTGAACTTAAGAAACACAGCATTGGGTACACATTTATCAGTCAAGTCTGAAAAACATACTTTTAAGATATAGAATGATGAATAGTGATGTAAAGATTACTCTAATGTGTGTTTAAAGTATTATGACAAGGTCTAATGCTAGATTGACTACTGTAGCCAAGTTTTCAACATTCTTCGTTTCAAACTATATACCAATAAAATGTTTTAAAGGCCTTTTATTTTAATTAAAGATGCACTGATATATATATTTGCTGCTAGACATAAGATTTAGATGTGACAAAAAATTGTTAAGTTTGGATGGTGGTAAATAAGATTTCCTGTCAGATAACAAGTTTATCTTCAAAAACTATCTATCATATGATAAAAAGTTCTGGAAATTTGTCGAATTATTTCATTCTGTTTGATCTTGTGTAAATGATCATACCAAATTAGTTTTCATGTTTTCTTCATTTTAGAAATATGACGAATCCTCTGAATACATCATGCTGAGTATTACAATTTTAACAGATTTTACGTAATAGGTCGTGGAGTAATGAATATCATATTACTAAACTAGACACGAAGAGGTCGATTAGAATTAGGAAAAAGAGAAAAGTTGATAGATATATTTCATGAAGGTAATATGCAAAATCTTTCACAATGTTTATCCTACCCAAATGACTGCGTTGAGTGGCATGACTGTTATCAAAATGCGTTTTTTATACCATGTCTAAGAAAAAGATGTTATTATCAGCAAGATTTAAGCCTACAAATAATTTCGGCTAGCGACAACGACGTTACATAGGATCTAAATCTTAGTACAATCTAACAAGAACACTCATATTTTACTGATAATCTGAATTTGCCGGCGCATGCCCGTGCCATGGAAATTCTTATTTTCAAGAATGTCATTAAAGACTTAAGGGAAAACCAAAACAAACGTGAAACAAACAACATAATGCATACAATAAACATCAAGTCAAACAAGGGAGGAATTTCATAGTAAGATATTCTGATATTTTAGAGGTCTATAGATATATTATGATAGACTGATCTTCAAACGGTTTTCTTCAAACTTACTTTTTTTTCGTCAGCACCCATATAATCCAACCGCAATCCATCGTCAGTTTTACATCGATGATATAATTGAAATTGATATGAATATATGACTAATGACTATTTTTCATACTAGACGTAAGAAGTATTAAAATAGTAAAAGTACAGGAAGTGCATACGCCATTATAAATATATAATATGCACGGTGATGATTTCAATTGCAACACCAGTTTCCTTCTCAGAAAATGTACTTGGGCGTAAGTATGCATGCGTTGGGGAGTCGTTGCATTTGTAACAAATACATATAGTGTTTGTTCTCATTTATGGTCGGTGTTACCTCGTTTTAATAGCGATTCACTCGGTCATGTGGTTAAGTGCGTGAGAAAAAAGGAATTATTCAGAGGAAATCAAGTATATAAAAAAACTCTATAAATGTTATTTCTTGCGAAAAAGAAAAAAAACACTATATCAGGGTTTTATATCAAGTGAGTCCCATACTTACGTATAGAATTACAGAAAATATGCCATTTTCGGGGAAATTTTACAAAACAATTTATGGAAATGAATCAGTTAAAGGTGTACTGAAAGAACGAACCGCTTAATCTACTGATAAGTGATTGAAAAGCATTTTAAAACCCATTTTAAAAAGCATTTACAACTTTTTATATACTTAAAGTAAAATCGATGAATTCCATTGATAGCAATGTCAGGCGTATCACCGATAAAAGTCTTGAGCATACAAGATAAAGATTATGTTATAGGTTAAATGCTGTAAGAGTGTGAAATAATTACACCACTTATATAAGCATGTTAAACATCTGAGAGTAGTTGATATGAACGAAAATCATTTGAATGTTTTGTTCTCGGATTGAACATTTACCGACTCTTGTATTTTCATTTCAATAGCTGAATGTTTAAGCTGTCTGATATAAACTGTAATTTGTTTATATCCAGAAACTGTTTTTGCAACGCAGCAATTAAACAAAACGCAGTTGATAATTAATGAAAGAATTATACGATTTTCTCTCTTGTCAAGATGTATTAAATGATAAGGAGGTGTACATCATCATCTATGTATTCACTGAAAGTGTTCTGTAATTGCAGTGGGTATCCCGGCATTGTTCCTCTTTCTTCGTTGGATGCCGTTCGAGCGTTGATTTCTTTATGCCGATCTGGTCCTATCTGTTCCTTACCGACCCGAAACAGACCCCACTTTCGTGCTTATCATCGCTGGCTTCACGTGTCGGTTCAAAACGAGATTCTCTTCTTTGTTTTATTTAACAGTACCCAGTTCACCAAACTATTATGCATTTGCAGAAAATATTTCAGTTTTAACACTATTTCCCCACAAATGATAAACTGTTTTCGGTGATTTAACACCCAGAAACTCATATCAAAATAGTTGTTTTTTCTGCTTTTATCATTTCTTTACAGTCACCATCAATAATGTCCTTTCGACACAGTCAAGGTCGCATATCGAGGGGTCATCTCTGTATCCATGCACCCAAAAAAGATGTTTTGCAAAATATCATTCAAAACCACATTTATGTCTACAAATATTTGTTGGTATGTACTGTCGCTTTACTTGTCTTGCATTTCTCAGCTTCGCTTCGCTTGTCCTGTTGCATTGTTTGACAAGTACCACAATTAATATCCTATTGAGAATGAAAATAAGTTAAATTGTATTTAAGTTAATTCATTATTTTAACTGACATGTTAAATTTACTAGGTGTGTGATGTGCGGTAAACCATGGTGTGTTTGTCCAAAAAGGATCTAATTAGATGTGAAATAATATGACCGAGACAAACTGAGATAGATTCACGTGTTCGGTTTCAAAATTAGGTGTTTTGATGTTATTAACGGATATTATAAATCAAAGTTTACGTGTTCATTTTCGATGTATCCTTTATGATCACTTCAAATGTTTAGTTCAAGTCCAATATTAAATACTGTTTTATATTGCCTATCCGACGGTGACGTTGATGTTTTGTTTCAATATGTCGTGTTTGAGTTAAGGACCCACAGAGTTTAACGTTTATGATCAAAAGGTCATTTAATTTTATCAATAAAGAACAAATAACAAATTAAATGCTTACCTTCTAAGAACAGTGTGACATGTATTATTACATATTTTTACTGCAGGCTACTCAGCCCTTGTCTGTTTACCGGACCATAATTCATGTGGAGATCATTTGTTGCTTTTCTCGATGAAGGTATGACAGAAGGTACTCCCAATACACATCAAATAAGAAAAGTGTTTGATGGTACTTCAAAGTGCTCAGATACCTATATAAAGTGCCGTGAATTCTGATGAGTAATGTACAAATTGAGAAATAATTATCCAGGAACTGATTCTTGCCAATTCAATTTCGCTGATGGTTTCAATACCCCTCTGATGTGTTTTTAAGACATATAACACAAAATCACAAACAAGAAACATAGAAGATGAGCACAAACAGCACAGTGCATACATACTATATATATATAAAAAAATAGGTATGTTATTAAGAATTGTTAGGTACCGCATTGGAACGGTCAGTAAAATGTAAATTTACTGGGGGTTTAAACCGGTTTATGTGCACAAACCTCACTCTTATCCCAACAATCCAATAAAGATAAAACGCAAAAGGTAAATATTATCAAAGTATGCATTAACTTGAGGAAACTTATCAATAAAACAAATAATAATTAACTTATAGGTAAACCCCAAGTACTTCTATGATAAGAGATCCCAACTCTATCTGCAGACGGAGGGATACATATCAGAGCACCTAATGCAAACACTTTTCAAAGATAGGATGCAGTCATTGTTAGAAACTATAAACATCCCACACAGTCTGCCTTATAAAATTAAAGGTTTAAAACTGTGTGATCATAGAGTTTCATAATAAAAAGCATCATTGTACTAAAACTGGAAACAAATAAGGAACACATTATTAAAAACAAAAGCGACATGTATTCGCTAATCTTTCCTTCCAAATGATTTGAAAATGTAAATTTTTTGAAGAAAATGAAGTCACATGCCAAAACACTCCGAGTCAGCCAAAAACGTGTTGTCCAAATACGTTTTAAAGATAATATTTTGTTTTAGGTATTCATCTTCAAAAAACTATAAGGCAAGTGCTCTTCAAAATATTGCTTTTATATCCACGGTTTAAATAAATTCCAATGAAATAATTCATTAAGTCTATCTGCCCAACTACCTGCTGGAAATATTTTAATTTAATTAATACGAATTTTCTTTAAAATATCACCATAAAAATCGGGATGAGCAATACTATTCGCAATCAGCGATTTAAGACTAGTATTGTACTTTGATATGAGATTATAATGATCATTAACAAATTTTGAGAAAGTTTTCCTTGATTTATAATATCTGAAACCCTGTTTTAGAAGTTTTTGCGCCATAAGTTTACTACGAGAGCTGATTTTTTTCACATCTGTACATATTCAAGCAAATCGTATCAACTGTGCAATAAAAACACCATATGATGGTGAAATACGAACATCACCATCTAGAGAAGGGTAATTAATTATTTTAAAATTAAAATCATCAGGTTTATCATAAAGATTGATACTCAATATATCTTCCTTTACTTGGAGTTGCAGATCTAAATGGGATGCTTTTAAAACGGATTTATTAGATTTATTAAATTGCAATTGTGCAAGGTAAATAGAATGAATGTTATCTGTAAACACAGGATTATCTAAACTAAGAATATCATCAATATATCTAAATATGCTATTG
This sequence comes from Mya arenaria, assembly GCF_026914265.1. Lineage (NCBI taxonomy): Eukaryota > Metazoa > Mollusca > Bivalvia > Myida > Myidae > Mya > Mya arenaria. The sequence continues at coordinate 30,812,663 of NC_069134.1, read as the reverse complement.
AATTTATCAACAAGAGCTAGATCTCCAGATTTAGATAATTTCAACATAAATTCACTTTCATAGCAGTATAAAAAGAGGTCTGCAAGTAAAGGTGCATAATTGGCACCCATTGGAATTCCAATCGTTTGCTTATATAAACATTTACCGAATTTTAGAAAAGAATTATTGAGTACAATATTTAAAACTTCAATTACATCTGTGCATGTCTAATAGATATATTTATCTGAGCGATCATTAGTAAAAAAAACTTTTTTAACATTAACTGCTTGTTTTAATCCTACGAATACTAAAAACTTTGTCGTCTTTTAACCTTAGGAAGTAAAATAATGTTCTTTCTAGTCGTTGATATAAATTTAATTGTGTATTTCTTATCACAATATTTATCTAGTAAAGTTGGACCTGATAAAACAGGTGCCGGGTATCTGCGAGTAATTTTTTACTTGGTAATGTAAATGGAATTCACAACTCTTCGAAAACAATAAAAAATAAAATACGCGATTCCTTCGTTCCGATTATTTTCTTCTCATTTTTCAAGATAAAATCGTAGAAAAGTGCACTAAAATCAGTGCATCACGTTAGGCATGTAAGAATTGATTAAGATACGTTTTAATTAAAACCTCATTAGTATTACATAGATTCTCGTATTTATATCATTGACTGTAAAAAATATTATTCGACAATGAGGTTTACTGATATCAAATATGCTCTGATTACGATCTATCTGTGTGGTTCACATTAATTGCTTTAAATCCGCATTAACGAATGACACTCACTTGATACTGAAAGTTTTTCCATGATGTATTTTTTAACATTATTTATTTCGAAGGAACAACAACCTGTAATATTATTAGAAGAAAAGATTCAATAGTTTTTAGACACGTTTATAAAAAGCGACTCCCGAGTGCATATAAACTTTCGCTAAAATCCGCATGAATGACATCACTGATGGTATCCAGTTTTAAAGAGACAGACACCTTTAATGTTATACCACCCTTTTATATAATGACGTAAAATCATTTCATACGCTTAGTTCGAAAACAAGCGATATATTTGTAGCAATGTTCATATTTGTTTATCGTTGCGACGTCGCCGGCCCAATAACAGACACAAATGTTAGTAAGATTTGGCTCACTGTTTTCGTTTTAAAAGAAGAAATAGAGTTGGTCAGTTATGAAAACGATATATGTATTGTAACAAGACAGATGGTGAATACCTCCCAGGATCCTTTACTTTACAATTAAAAGTTTCAAAGTTTAATAATGTATATTTGAATTTAGCAGTTTCGGGGATGATTCTAAATCACATCGACCACCTCAGTACAGTGAGAGCAGTTAAGATTTAAAAATACAAGTCATGTTAAAACCTCAAGCAGCAGGTAACAGCTCAAGAATTGTTCGAGTCTATTTTATTCTTTCATAAATTGTATGAAGACGGACTTGTTATCTGACAGGTAATCTTTTTATTACCACTAAAACTGTATAGGCTTAGAACCGAACCATCCTTATCCGCTACCGATCAGCAGAGGTTCCTGATATATTAGTGCATCATAAATTAAAAAAGCACCGCATTTTAAGACTGACATATAGTTTGAAAATAAGAATGTTGAAGACTTGGCTGGAAACATCATTTAAGTATTCATCATACTTCCTTTCAAACATATTTTGAGAGTAGTTTGTACATGAAGATTCGTTATTTAAAATCTTGAATCCGTCATAGTCTGTTCCGCCGACACGATTCATTCATTAAGTCTTAAAAGTCCATGCAGTTAAATGAGTTATTCATATAACTGTGTTTTACCTTTTTTCACAGAGTTTATTGAGTAAATTCTGATTACGCTGATCAACAATTATAACATTAGCGTAAGTATCGGGAGACCGCTGGAAGATCCCTGAAATCACTGCTACTGTAAACACCGATCAGTACTTCCTGCTTGGAAGACCGCTCAAATATCAGTCCATCATTCTATGAAGACCGCCCATAGATTAGTTATTCATACCTTGGAGACCTCTATAATCATTAAAAAGGCATCAAAGATCGCTAGAAGATCAATTTCTTCAATGTTGAACACGTAGAATATCTGTCATAAAACCGCTTAACGATAAGTCATTCCTACTTTAGGAACAGTTTCTTCTTGATGATGGCTAGAAGAGATGTCATTTCAACTTGAAGGCCGATAGAAGCTCATAATATCTTCATTAGAACTATGTTTTAAAACATTCAATGCATCGCCGTATTGGCAACATAAGTATTTTTATTGGCTCTAATTGTTTGCGTTCTCTTGTTTCAAACTTTTTTGGCTTTTTACATTTACATTTTGCCTATAGCCGTCCTTGAGATTCGCCAAAACCACAGTAGGATTTCGCTGAGTTGCATGTCTTGGTAGTGTAATTTGCGATATTAACCATGATAAAAAAGATATGAAAGATTGTGATCATAAATCAATTTAAACAATATGTTGCAACATCCTGATATATTTCATGGCAATATATGCATCATTAAAGTTAAGAGCATTGTGCAATAGAAGATGAATTGCAGTGAGTGCTGGTTAACAGTAAAGCATGTGCGTTTTTGTCGGATGGCATTCACATTGGAATAGAGATTTGGAGAGGGCCGTAACTGATGTTTGCCAAAGGATGAATAAACATTTTCATTGTAATATTTGTTTCATGGATTAAAAAAAATATATATTAAGAAAATGAATTTGTAGAAACAGAGAGGCAGATCGTCCAAGCATGTCGGCTTAAATAATCTTGGTGATAACAAACTGATCGTATAGAAAAAAAATCATGGTAGACGGAAGATTGGCATGTTGCAAAGAAACAGCTCTCTAATTACGCTGGTATATATTAAGATTTGATGGAAATAGAGAATTTATCTTTTAGATTACTTTTAAACGACGTACATTAGTCACTTATTCACCTTTTCATTTATTTCGTTCTACTTCTAGATGGCATGTTATTATTTCTTGCATTATGTTTTATTTGTCATAAATTAATAAACCGAAAACTATTCGGCCAACATTTATAACGACAAACTAGTGAGTGTTTCACAATACTATCCTTTGTCTATTACTTTATATGACATTTATTGAAACGAAGTGTTAAGAGTACAACCTCCCCATATAAATGCCTGCATAAGCAATATGTATCAAACTTCTTCCGGCTGACTTCTGAGTAAAAGGTTTTGTTACGTATTCTAAATATTCAGTGAGAACCTTTCAGTCTATTTTAAGTGTTGTTTTTTTGTCAAAATGATGTGCACTTGTGCTCCCCAAAACAAAACGTTGTTTTGCTGGTTTTATAGCAAACCCTGGCATAAAAAACTCTTTGATACACGTGCGTTTGCGATTACATAAATCATTTGTTTCTGCTGATTTTTATTGCATAGCCTTATCCTTGTTCATAACGTGCCCTACTTCTAATGACAGGGAAAAATAAATATAAACGTTTATACAATAAATATCATAAGCAATTTGATAATATAACAATTCAAACAAAAGCATGGAATCTACGAAGACAAGCTGAGATAACAAAATCTTACTATGACGTTATGTATACAAATATTTCCCGTGATTTGAAGACACGTCGTTCCTTAACTGATACAGAACATGACATAACAGGTCGTCTCATTAGCGCTCAGTTTATGGAGTAGGGTGTTTCTTTTGATTAATGAGTGTCTCTCCTAATAAACTACAACGTTTATCTTGTGTTTTAAATCAAGTACAACTAATTATAACTAATTAAGAAGACATCCACCATCATAAAACTTATGTGATTTGTAACTTAAACCCCACAGCCAAATAGACGCCTTGTTGGGAACTTAATTGAAAGGTATCTGAGAGAATACGGAGAATTCCTTTCTGCTTCTGAAGAAGACATGGTATTACAAAAATTAATTGATGATTCTTTTAAATGATTATCTTCTAATCCTTTTATTTTTATTTATTTATTGAATTTCAAAATATATGAAATATGTATATGAATGTAAACGTTCCGTTTGAAGTACATTTATTAAATAATAAGTTGTTCTGAGATTGTCAATGAATCGGTTACAGAATGTTACCTCATATTTGTAAACTCTTATTATGCATTTTCCTGTATAAGTAATGTAGGTATTTTCCAGGAGGTAGCTTCATCAAAACTATTATAAGCAGTTTCATACTAGGAAAGATTTTTACACTAGTTCTGCACTGTTGAATATCTCAAAAAAACACCCGTAGGATACTCCATGGAATGAACCCTCGTTCTTTTCACCTGATAATATATTGGCAGCATAATACTAGACTAGGGCTAAAGGTTCAAAGGCCAAACAGGACAAAACCTCACATAACAACATAGACAGACGATTCATATAACAACATATATGTATCTATATATGTTTGGGCTACCGTATTGGAACGTTCAACGGACGTTGGAGGTTTCAACTAGTTTGTGAGTACTTGAACTAACTCTTGTCCCTAGATTTATAAACCAAAGTTTATATGATCACATGGAAACAAACAGGGACATCACAATGGATTGACTGATGGTTGTCTATGAATTTAAGGAGTTTGGGGACTGCCTTAGAATAGTCAAACCACTGAGAAATGTACTGGGGCTTAAACGTGTTTATGATTACTCAAAGTCACAGTGTCCAAACACTTATAAAAGCAAATCCAACCCTAGCTTAGCTTAATCGGAGCTAGTATAGCCTTATCGAATAAAGAAAAACAAATCATATAGTACACTAACTTAAAGTACTTTAAGGCTGTTTTAAGTTAAAACGATTTGCGGTTAATAAATATAGATACGGTTATTTCTTTCAAATAGCCATTTGTATCATGTGCATACTTCTTGTGACAGCTTTCGATGACCTTTGCACATTTTGCAAGAACGACATACAGATACAAATTAAAATGTTTTGTTTTATGTCGTAATATGCATGTGTCGTCTCTCCGTATTTGAGTTACCTTGTGTGTCTCTCATTTAGAGTCTGCTAAGCTTAAGCAGCGTGCATTTAAACCGGTTAATCATTTAATATTATCAATGTCATTAACATTGTATTATTGATTATCACCGAATTTAAATTACACGCATCATACAACAATGGCGATGGGCAACGTTTGTTAAAGCTTAGGTCAAAATTGGAAATATATGTTCTTTAACAATTCAATTGACATGTATCACTCAATCATTCTCTATAGTTTTGCTATTGATTCGCGTTTTTCTATTTACATATAAAACAAACAGCATTAATACAGCCTACAGGTGCCTAAGTTTCCAATGTCAAAGGTCAAGATGGGATTGGTCTATTGTTCTTGGTGTCCGCCTTTCATCAAAAGGCTGTGGTTTCAATCCTCACTTTCTCAAAGCATCTCGCCAGTACTGCTTCATACCTAAAAACCAGTCTCGAGAGTGATTCTTGAAAAACGTCTGCTTTCGTCACAATAGAAATAAACGAAATAAGTATACACTATGTGAATGTAACGTTCTATATAGATATTTTCCAGATAAGGATCTGATTCAAACTGGAACAAAGACTGGATGATGAGTTCACTACGGCATTATCATGTTGGTGTTATTTTATATGAAATAAAGAGGCTACAAGCCATGTCATCGATCCTTATTTCTAGTTCTTTTAATTGATCATACATAAGAATTAATTTAACATTGTTTACGGCAGAGCGTTTCGTGTACATTCGTTTAAACAAAATCTACATGAAGAAAAGGAAATCTATCCCAATTTAAGAGCGATTTCTAAGGTATTCATGTAGAAATAGACGATGCAGAAACATTTCAAATTAAGTTACAACTCGAAGGCAATATACGCTAAACTACAAGCACCGATCATTGTTTTTTGTCTTTCATTTCATCAAAAATACATTGACATCACAGGTAAGCCTCTATTATAATGAAAAACATGAGAATACACAATACATTACATTTCCAAGTGCCAAATCGATTAGAAATTACTATATTAACGAATAATCCCACGTCCTTACGGGGTCGAGGTCAGTCACTTTATGCATAAAACTATATAACTGTCTTATACTTTTAACTGTCTATATAACGACACAGTTTCTATTGTGTAATGTCAAATTGTCAAACGTCTCCCACCTGCCGACTTGGTGTAATAGGAGTTGACATATGACGTTTTACACTTTGCAAGTCATTCAATTTGAGATTGCACGTGTTTCTCAGAACGCGTCCATTGCAATTTGACATGCCACTAAAGTATTCGTTTGGAAGCAACGGCGCGGGTGTCTGCGGTTCATCGATTGTAGGTGTGGTCAATCCACATGCGCAGCAGTCTTGTGGTTCAATCACTGACCGAAGTGGAAGAACGTCAAAATCGTCACTATGTCTCAGGTGCTTGCTGCCGACGAAGTGAAACTGAAAATGAAACATTTACTTAAAATGCTGTTAAAAGTGTCACAGTCATAAAAAAGCTTTGGTCACACATTTACCAAACAAAATATTATCGCAAAATGTTTTCAGTTGTCTTTCAACAATGTACTGAACATGTTTAGTTTATTTGTATTGATATTATACATGTGTATATATGAATTAAATACGTTAATCATACAAACGTTTTTCCGAAATTTAATTGCAGCGTTTATTAGTTAACATGTGCAATTATTTAAAATAAAAATACGAAAATATTATAATAAATACGAAATAATACGTTACCACTAGCATTGCTGAAGATAAACCGACAAGAAATCCAGCAATGACGTCAACAGGGTGATGTTTGTTGTCCTGGATACGACCAAGACCGCAAACCAGCGAGAGGAATACCAGTCCGAACTGCAGAAATATTTTCAGTATCCGAGAGAAAGTCACTTGAAGTCGGCGCTGGATGTAAATCTGAAGGGAGGGGAAATTCAAGTTATGTAATAACAAAGACAGAAACGCATACTGAACAATCGAAGAAAGGCGAACACATGCTTAAGGATAACACAAAACGGTTTCGCAAGGAAACGTAACAAATAAATGATGAAAAGATGTCTTATCGTAAATGTAAACGTCGCGGGATGTTATATAATTTAGGAATACATGATGATGTTAATACAATGGAAACTAACGCGATAAATCCGGTACTCAAACATATATCGAAAACCCTGTTTTAAGAGACAAGTTTGGCCAAACAGTAAGTAAGCGGCAGATCGGTCAGCTAAACAGGATTTAAAAAATACAAGTTCGCATTCATTATGTATAATATACGAAAACTTCTTCTTTATTTTTTTTGGAAATATTTATATCGGTTTAAAGACAAAAGCTTTGTTTTGAAAGACTGAATTTATTGATAAGACGAAAAAAAGATAAAAGAGACTGTATGAATTATTGACTTTTAACTGATATATCATTAAATGTAGAATATAAAACTCGAACGCCGGAATGGTTTCAATTTGTTAGCGTCTCTAGATGTAGAATAAAATGAAGAAATATAAAACGAGCTATTTAAACAAGGAACTATGATGAGATTGAATAAAATGTGGCGAAGACCAACTCAAGGACAATTGTTTGAGAAAGGTTGAGTTTGTAATAGATTAAATCAAAACCCCTTCGTAAAGATACGTAAATTACAGAGAGACACATATTTAAAAGTGTAAGAAAAAAGTCCATTCATTTAATGTACATACAAAACAAAAAAGTAACATATTCATAAATATGATTCCCCCTACATACAGAGAAATAGACTGCGATGTACATGGACAGAGAAGAGTGACCGGAAGGAAACGACTGTCGGCTGTTCCGAATTTTGCCTGCTCCGTGCTCTCTTCCGGTGCACGTGTAATCGCTGATGTACCTTTAAAACAATTTATTATAAGATAAACAGTGCCAGGCTATCAATTTATAAGGACTTGTGCATGTTTTGAAAGTTCGTTATAAATACTTTCGTGCAATTATTCAATAATATTTATCATATATAAACAGTGCTCGGGAATATCGAATGTTTTCTTTTATAAAATTTCGATGATATTAGTGTCTTTAGGTTTTTGCTAAAATGACTTAAGTCACAATAGCATGGATAATTCCGTTCTCAGTAAATGACCCAATACAGCTCAACCGATTGGGCAAAGAGTTCTTAAGGTATTGATCGGTCAACATTCTGGACGGATCCCAACCTTACTCCGCATGTGAAACTATAATACGTCCCGGTTTATAAAAAACAAATAAAATATGTATTTGTTTAAAATGTTACAAAGGGCCATAACTATTACAATAAATTAATGAAGTTTGAAGTTGATATCTTCAATGCTTGGAAAACAATAAAGTCAACATAAAAATAAATATTTGTGTTTTTTTTCCCTCTTTGCTTTAATGATAACAAAAATTTAAAAGGGTCACACAAGGAACACTTCTATAAAAAAAATGAAATCGGGCCAATGTTTCTAAAGAGAAGATTTCCTTATAGACATAAAGTAAAAATTAGCCTCGCCCCCGGCGGCAATGGTTTTTATGAATCACCATGTTGTGAAGGAATTTGACATATGGTTAATACCCAAAGCACATTTCTGAAAAGTTATTTTGAAATCAGGTCAATTGTTTTCAAGGATTTTCAAAGTGCTCTTTAAAGACATATATTGAAATATAACAAAGACCCTGGTAGCCAGCCATGTTTTTCTTTGAATCAACATACGGTGAAGGAAATGACAGAGGGTCACCTTAGGAACATATCCCAGGGGTTTAGGTGGAGAAGTTGTTTGAAAGTAAATGTTGACGGCTTACGTACGGTCGAACGGACGGTCGACGGACATTCATCATATCACAATTGCTCACGCTGAGCACTTTGCTCTCCGGTGCGCTGAAAAGCCCAGTAAATGATATAATACCCACCCAGGACAGAGTGATCGGTTGAAATTCGGCCGGCAAACGTCAAAGAAGTTAGGTCGGAGTGAACCCAGCTGGTTTTTCGCAAATTCCACAATGAGCTGCTGCAGCACGAAACCCACAAGAAAGACACTGTAACCGCGTACACAGAAGACCAGTCTCTCTGTATTCTGACACAAATGGCGGCACTTCTGATCTGCTGTGTTCAGTAGCTCCACAAGCAATACCTGTGAAAACGCAACATTATATGTTACGACAACAAAGGCGTAAAACAGTTTTATAGTAACTGGAAACTACAAAGATATGTCCACCATTCTTAAAGTAAAACATAATCCAATTGAAAGTCACAATGATGTCATTGATGTAGGCGTAACTAAGCAAGGCATATACCTTTCAAAGACAAAGGTAAAAGGCAAATGCAATGCTCAGTCATTTACATCCGTTAATATAAAGGTATAGGTAATTAATAATCCTAGATTAAAGCGTGTCACTGTACCAATTAACTAGCCAACTGCGGGGCGGGGAGCATTTGGAAACATCAAATGCCGTTGTTTAGATATGACTATTTTAGTACCAAATGTATTTAGTTTTTTATTGAATTCATCGTTCTTTTCCAATTGTTTACTAATGAAGTAACATTTAATAACTTCTTTCAACTGTTCGACCACAAAATGAAATATATACAAAGGCACGATGATCAATGCCATTACCAAACAAAATACATTACAAAACAAGAAACATCAAACAAATGTCGAAATATCTTAATTTTTAAGTGCTTGGGTAATCAAAATAGCATGGTCAAAGCAAACTAAGATACTAATTCTGGGCTTAAAGCGATTCATGGGCGCACAATTACGGACAAATCCCAACTTATACAAAAAGTTGTCTATAGAGTTATTATAATACCTCCTTGGAACGGACAATGAACTCTCTTGGGAAGTCAGTATGGGCTAAAACCAGATTGAGGGCACACAACTTGCCCAAACATTTATCAACAAGTGAAACATAGTAGCCTAATCAAAATCGCAATCAAATTTAAGTCAATGCAGAATAAAAATATAAACATTTGTATCAATTAATACAATTACTCTACTTTCGTAACGGTCTTCAACTCAATGGTACTCAACTCAAGTACTGTACATAGCATGAGGTTAAGATAAAAAAATATATATATAAAACTATAGAAACAAGTCCTGTAATCGAAAGTTTAAAAGTAAACCCAGCTAAATGCTACAGGGCCAACGCCAATGACAGAAACAAACAATCACAAACCAGAGACATGGAACAACAAGACAAAACTTCCAATACAACACACTTTATAATACTGGGGGTGCTTATCACACTCCCCTATCCCTGAGGATATACCTCCAAGCAATACGCACCACAAGAATTGAGATGCTGAAGCCGGCGATGATAAGAACGGTAGTGGAGACCGTTTCGGGTCGGTAGGGGAGAGAGAGTTTTGGATCGTCACAAAGAAAGCCGCGCTCCAACGGTGTCCCTCGGAGGAAGAGAAACAATACCGGGATACCAACTGTAAATATATAGAGATCACTCAGTTTTACATAGATGATAGTGTACACCTTATCGTTTAACAAATATCTTGACAAGTAATAACAACGCATAGTTTCATTTATGAAATCTTACAAATATTTCCTTGCAAAAAAGCAATGGAAACACCTCTTGATGTCAACATAACCCTAACACGGTTTAGTTTTACTGATAATGTTATATTTACACAATAAATGGCATACTAACATGTAAAACTATTAAGGTTAAATAACATTTGAAAACAAAAAAACATAACATTGCCCTTTCATTTCGAATTATAAAACAATATGCCGTCTGCTCCTCTTTTATATTGAATAATATGGTATTAACATTTACATAAAACTTTAAACAGCTGATTCAGTTTATTAAAGTCTTATTTTTTTCATTAAAGCATCATAAATTTGCGATTTATTTCCTCATACAATTACCAGTTACTTGTTAGGAGGGGATTTTAATTCTGAACTACAAAGTGTTTCAAAAGGGGATGATTATATTGTAAATTATAGGTTATGAATTCATTGTAACGTTGAATTGAGCATTGTGGTTGACCTCTGCGTCCCTAAATGTCATTTAGTGACTATAATAATCAGCTATTAAATATCCAAAGCAAAATGCCTAGTGTTGAACGCCATAGTTTGAATTGCATGGGGAAAAGCTATCAATGCGATAGTTAACAGCCCGAAACTTCTAGAAATGGATCTGAACCTGTTTTGCAATAACCAAAAACGTGTCCCCGACGTGTGCTTAATTATGTTGCAACGCTACGAGTGTTTATACAATCCCAGGTCACGTTGAGTTATGTCTAGATGTGATTATTTCATGCGATAATTCAGATGTAGAATCTGACTATTGTAGAGATCATTCAGATGTAGAATTAGATAATCAATAATAAAAGTAATCGGCAAAAATGAACAGTTAATGTAGATTTGTTCCGGGATTTCACAATATTTGGCACCTAATAAGACAGATAGACACATTATTCAACAAACACATAGAGTTTCCAATCGGTGCGTTCATCTGATGATCTGTGCGTCTAAGGTTTCAACAATAGCAAACAATGGTTTCACGTATTTAGTTGCTCTTTTGTCATTGCCTTAATTTTATAAATAAACAGTTTGAACTTTAATATAAATAGTCATGGTTAAATTATATACCTTTGTTAGTATCATACATTTTATATCAACCATAGTAAATTTAAAGACGCACTCTTACTCCCAAATAAGATTTTCCACAATTTATACAATTGTTTTAATATACCAAAAAGGATGAATAAATATCGAAAACAATGAGTCTTATGAAGGATGCCGTGTTTAATTTGGAAGAAATGTACAGAAAACACGGTAGTTCTACTTTATGAGACGATAATATATCACAGTAAATATTTTAACACTCACCAATCATTTAATATTTTTGCGTTTTCAGCTATTAAATACACGTTAACAATCTCGTTATCACTAATTAATATTTTCCACAAATGCATTATTTAGTAAGTAGTCATAGGTGTATCATTCAAATGCTATCATTGTAATACCCGAGTATGTATTGATTTTGAATATGGGTGTTACTTTAAAGCGTTTCTATTGCTGCGATATATGAAAGCAATACTTGTTTTTGCTGAATAATTTACATATTCAGTTGTGTAACATTTGGAAGAAAAATAATTATTTATATACATCACATATTTATATTAGGTATGACAAAGTTATTCGAAACTGTTTCATGATACTTTTACACCATAATCACGTGCTGTCATCATCACGTCAAGGTGCTGATTGTTCTTTTGAAGTGCTATTATCAGTGTTTACAGAAATGATGACTTCACTGATGATAAGTACTCTTAACCTTTCCATACAAAACGACAGCCTCCACATGTTAATGTACACGTTCCCTTGGATAAAAACGGTCGCCAATTTCAAGTGTCCTCTTATATAGCTGTGCGTTATTATTTCCGAGTGGCACCCAGAGCATGACTATAGAAACAAAACAGTCATGAAAGTTATATTATTATTATTACTAACATTATACATAAATACAAAAACAAAATACATGTAACATAATAAATAAGTATGATAAACATTTTTGTGTATAAGCTTTTCCTCGCTCACAGTCGCATCAAGTGCTAGCGAAAATAAACAATCTGTTTTCATGATGCTGTATAAAAAACGAAAGCGGTTTGTGAAGATGAAAAGGTAATAGCTAAGTACAGCTCTTGCTTATGAAAAAGAACATTCAACGTTTAGTCATTATGTAGTCATTTAAACATTTATTGTTGGCGTATATACTGTTTTAAACACATCTCAATTAATGATACTAAGGCGATTTATAGAGTGATGATAAACGAAAGAAATCATATATTTAAATAATATCTATATATATATATATATATATATATATATATATATATATATATATACAGCAAAAGTATGATGAAATGGATCGGAAAACAAGCAATGTAATTGCTTATATTAATTTCTTTCCATGTAGCAGTGTAGAGTTACGAATTGCAGTGATGATGTGAAGTGAACAGTTTGACGAAATATATTAGTTTAAAAAAACTGTTCAAACTATTATTTACATTTAATTTGAATGTTTTGGAATAATAAGATAACTATTAAAATGACAAACAAACAAAGAGAAAAAGAAAAAAAAACGCAAAAATATTCTGTCACACACATTGTCCCGATGAAAAGCGATCGATACACCAATGGGGTCGACTGCTAGGCATCAAAACGCTTTGATGCTGTAATGAATCTCTGGACTTTTAAAAAAAAGCTTGAATTAGCATCAAGGGTAAGGCGATCATTACCGAAAAGAAGATTTTCTACAGTAGCAGCACAAGGTAAATCGTGGATAAAACGGTTACGCATTAATTGATATCTAGGACACTGAGTGAGATAATGTGACACAGTTTTAACGGCACCACAAGCACAAAGGGGAGAAGGAATAATATTTCTTCTGTGAAGGTCATAATTTAATGAGCTACATCCTAATCGCAGACGAGCATGATTAACTTGATGTTGTCTGTTTCCTACATTATACAGGAGTTGTGATTTCTTTGGTTTCGTGTTAAGTTGTGATTTAAACTCGCTGAGAGTAGGTGCATGTCTGATATCTTCAGGAAGTGAGTTCCACTGACGAATAGTCAGGGGTAGAAATGAAGTAGCATAGGCTTGAGTTTTACAAGGGATGACTGGAACTTCTGAGCGATTTCGTAGGGCATATGGCTGAGCTCTCGGCGGAAGAATTAGATTTGTAAGATACTCTGGAGAAAGATCATTTTTCATTTTTAAGAACAGAATGCGGCGATGTTTGCGTCTCCTTTCCGCAAGTGTATCCCAGTTAATGTCAGCTATAAGCCGCTCAATACTACAAAATTTGGTAGCACCGGTTACAATTCTAGCCGCCTCGTGTTGGACGGCTTCGATATCATTTTCTAATTCATTACTACAATTGTCCCAGACAACATCGGCATACTCGAGTAAAGGTCTAATAAACGTGACATACATTTTCTCAAAGGCTGCATGGGTAATTACTAACTTTAACGTCCTAAGAATACCAATTCTCTGCCATGCCTTGTTGACGTTTGAAGATATGTGTGATTGCCATTTGCCATCTGAAGAGAAGGTTACCCAAAGATGTTTATGAGTGCTGATTTGAGATATGGGTACATTGTCGAGATAAAGTGGGGATTGATTTTGTTGTTGACGTTTACGAGAAAAGAGAACAGATGCTGTCTTGGATGGATTAAAAATTACTAGCCATTTCTTCGACCAAGATGATATTTGAGATAGATCATGGTTAAGGTCGGCTGCAGAGGATACAGGATCTTCGACAATAATGTAAAGACTGGTGTCATCTGCGAATAAGCGTATGTTTGCCTTAATGTCATCGACAATGTCATTAATGAAAATAAGGAAGAGCAATGGTCCAAGGATAGATCCTTGAGGAACACCAGCGTTGATAGTGAGGATTCCTGAAGCAGAGTTGGATAGGACTACTCGTTGTTTGCGGTCAGAAAGATAAGAGGAAAACCAATGAAGAAGTGTACCACTTATACCGATGGATGACAGCTTATGAATAAGGCCATGATGCCAGATTCGGTCGAACGCCTTTGAAGCGTCACAAAAGACAGCCCTTACTTCTTTCCATTCATCTAAGGCTTTGCTGACGTCGTTGTAAAAGAAAGCTAACTGATTGACGCTAGAATCGCCTTTGATGAAACCAGATTGGAAGGATGTAAGTATTTTATTCGAGATGACGTAGTTGTAGAGGTATTTGTGGATGCAGCGCTGCATGAGTTTGCCAATACAACTTAGAAGTGATATTGGTCTATAATTGCAGGGTCTAGATCAGATTTTTTGAAAATAGGACAGACGTTCGCCAACTTCCATGGAGAAGGGAAGGCAGAGTTTGCCAGCAATCTGTTAAAATATTTCGAAAGAGGCACAGCAAGTTCGTCGTTTCCCTCTTTAATAAGTTTATGACTAATCGAGTCAGGACCATTGGCTTTACTAGGATCAATACAGGAAATTGCATCTCTAACGTCCTGGCTTGTCAACAATATTTGTGAGAGGAAAGTGGATGGAACGTTCTCAACTGTAAAAGTGGGGTGTTGCTGGGGTTCTATGGTTGATTGTTTGCTAAAGTATGAGTTTAGAAGGTCTGCCTTTTCTTCATCGGACTCTGCCTTAATTGTTCCATCAATAAGAGTTGGAATTGGTGAAGATGTTTGTTTTTGAGTTAGTTGTTTAGCTAGTTTGAACCATACTTTAGTTGTTATGTTATCAGAGTAAATTTTGTTTATTATTTTATGTTCGTATTCCTTTTTAATTTTTCAAATTATATTTGTTGTTTCGTTGCGATAGTTTCTGAATTGTTCCCAAGCCAGTGCATTATTTGAAAGTTTAGCTTTTTGGTGTAATTTGTTACGTTTTCTGATTCGTTGTTTTACCTCTTTGTTTATCCAAGGAACGTCGCCTGGACGAATAGTTACGTTTTTATTTGGAATACTCTCAGAGGCTGATTTTAAGATTGAGCTAGCGATTGTGTCTGTCGTAGCATCTAGATTTTGATTGTTTTCGATGAACGAGCAGTCGGTGGATCTGAATTTATCGTTATATTTTACATAATCGCCTTTGTCATATAACCATATTTGGCGCTGAAAGTAAGTCTGCTTAGGTTTTGTGAATTTTAAGACAGCAACAGTCGGACAGTGAAACCGGACAAGATTTGGAACAAAAGGATCTGCGACGAAACTTGAAATAACTTGATTAGTGTGTTTAATGAACATGAGGTCAATAAGTGAACTAGAGTGCTCGGTGAGGTGAGTTGGAGAGTTAATGAGCTGATTAGAATTTAGGGAGTCTATCAATCTACACAATTTATTTGACGAATTCAAGCTGATGTTGATGTTAAAATCACCTGCTACAAGTATGTTGTCAACATGCTAGTTGAATGCTTGGTCGAGTGAATGTTCCATGTTAAGTTACTGTGTGTTGTTTGAGTTAGGCGGTCGATAGATTCCGCCCACAAGTAATTTGCGCTGGCATACATGTATTTCAACCCAAACCGCTTCGACACCATTAACATCAAGATCATTTCGTTGAATTGCATGCAGAGTACCTCGGACATATATTGCGACACCCCCACCAAGACGATCGTTTCTGTCATAACGAAATGGGTTTTTTTTAAAGTTTGGGAGTTCGACATTTTCGTCTGAAATTTTATTTGACAACCATGTTTCAGTAAGGACAAGAATATCGTACGGTTGTGCTTCTACTGTTAGAATGTCAAGTTTTGGTTTCAGACTTTGTATGTTCATGATGCTCAGACCACTATTGGTTAGTGCTGCATATGAATTTAATGAGGAGTTCAAGCTATCAGAGTTTGTCGAAGGACCAGGATTAAGCTCAATATTGCCCGATCTGCTGATGAGGAGTGTACAAGAAAACAAGAACGAAGTACATTAATGAAACCAGGGATTCTACAAGTTGGCGAGTTAAATAAGAAAAACTATTCGAGATTAGCATCTAGAAAGTTGGTCGTTAATTCATAATATGTCGCCAGCTGAAATTGAAGGGGCGTCCGATTACCCAACAATATCGCACCAACAGTGAATCGATGATCGATGACAGTGTGTGTGTGTGAAAAAACAAGAATATGAAGAAAAGGAAGATAATTGAAAAAAGACATTGCCATAGCAAAACTGTTGATATATGTGGAGGGGACATTTATAAATACATAATACATTTTAAGTTGCCAGTATGTTAAAGATGGTAAACTCCATGGAGTTGAAAAGTATAAGTTAAGATTGAAATATGTGATATAGTAAGTATACGAGAAATACGAGAGGTGCATTGTTGTCATTATCTGTTGATTAAACACTAAAAAATCAAGTTTGGTTTTTAACAAGTATCAAGTAAATTTAAACAACAAAGAAAAAATAAGAAAACAAAAACAAAAAACAAATACAGATTTTGAGCAATGTGTTTGAACGTGTGCCTATACAACGGTTTTATTATTATATATTAAAAAACAAACAAACAAAAAACAAAAAAACCTTTGTCTAGAAAGAAAACAAGTATCAAAATGCTTACAAATCGACGTACAAGATAAATAAAAAGTAATGAACATCATAAGTGTACCTTTAGCTAAATAAACAAACAAACAAATAATCAATTAAGTAGAAATAATAATAATAATAATTAAGGGTACACTTTTATATATGTACCAATTATGACAGTCTACAAATAAATACAGCAGCGACTCGCAGCAACATCAAGCTTAAGTTACAATTACAGGATATAGTCAGATAAAAAAGATCAAGCACACAGACACACACGCACACGCATGCACGCACCCACCCATACACGCGCGCGCGCACACACGCACGCACGCACGCACGCACACACACACACACACGAGATTATCTGTTTACAAAGTCATGTGCATTAGATTACTTCTTAAATAATGTTGCAAAGTAATATTTCATTTATTGTAGTAATTTTTAAGGATCGTTTGTTTGTTTTAAGTCGCTGTATAATGTTCGATTATACAATAAAGACACATTGTCGGTAATGCTTACATCCTTATAAATGTTCAATAATGCTTATATCGCTATAAACAAACATGACAGCATCAAACTAGTAATATGTTAATTGTTCGATTAGAGTATTTCAACTTTATTTAATACAACGTTGCTTATATCGTTAAACAGTGGGTAAATGATTTAGTCATTATAAACACAAGTATGCTATCGACGCTGGTGTGAATAGTCTATCCGTATAAACACTTGGGAATCGAAGCGTTACAATTTTATGTAAACTGCGGTGCAGAAATTACGTCTACTAACTAAATTTGGCTAATTCGCCCATCGACTCGCATCTATGCACTTTGTCGGAGTTGTCCTAATCAGAATAACGCCATTGGATGTCCAGGCAGACTGGACCTGTTTGTTCTTCACTAGACGTCTTGCATGGTAATATACTTCACCACGTGTTTTGGTAAGTTCCTCGTTAATGAACACACGCTCAATGATCTTCGAGTGTTTCAGTTGAGAACGATGAGTGAAGACAACTTGCCTAACTCGGTACGATCTGAACTTAATGATAATGTCTCTTGGACGTGAGTTAAGCTGCTTGTTGGAACTAGTCGACTGGCCAGGGAAGGACTTCTCAGAGGATGATTTTGGTTTGCCAAGACGGTGCATGTTGTCAATGTCGTGAATATCAATGTCAACTTTGATCTCGGTTGACAGACACTTGAATATTGCATCCATAGACTCGCCTTGCTCCTCCTTGATGCCAGAGACCCGTAAACAATTCCGTCTACTGTACTGATTTTTGGTATCGTCCTGTCTTTCTAGGATGTCAATCCGACGCTCAAGTTGTGCGATTCTATCATTAAGTGAAGCATTATCGTGCTGAAGCGCCGATATCTTACTGTCGACATCTCCAAGCACTTTAGATACGACGGCAGTCACCATGTCGGTTAACTTCGACTCAAATGTGGCTTGCAAAACTTCTGCTATTTTCAGAATCTGGGTGTCGTTTAATGTAATTTCAACATTTTCAGCCATAATTGAGGAGGTAGAGTCAGAAGACAATATTCGTGACTTTTTAATATCAACTAACTCTAGTGGTGATGAAGCTTTACGTTTTTTGTCACAATTGCTAGGGGTGTGGCTCATGATAGGAACGCTACTTTTGTCGCGCAGTGTAGATACAGACACATGAAGCGTGGCAGGTATGAGTGCTCGTGCTTTGACCGAAATACCAGGTGCAAACAGAATGTTTACAAACCCGTGAAGCGTGACACAGGTAGATATTAAATAAACGTTGTATCTAAGTCAAAAAAGCAAAAAGGAAGTCATCTCTTAGCACAATTTAGTCCATGATACATTCACGCACACTCGTATAAGCTCTGAATAGTCCCGTAACTAAGTTTCACTGAACAATTTGCAAAAATGTCCCTCGAACAAAGGTGTGACTAAACCATTACACTGACCGGAAATATTCATTCGACCGGAAATATTCATTCAGTATATTACTTTAAATATATTAACATGGCATGTTTGGGCTGCTCAAAAGCCTCACTCGCTACGGTAAGGTCAAACATTTGAGGGTGGAATGAAGTCGCAGTGCAGAAAACAGCAGCCTGCCAAATATATAACCAACTGATGATACCTTGCCTACAGATGTTAACAACTATATGGTATGTTACGTGAACTGTTTATTATAGATATTGATACTTTTATAATGATGTGCTACCTTTGTGTAAGTACAACACTTGTTGATGAAATGTGTTTATTGTCAGAATTGTTTCTTACTGCTTTACTCCTTGGCTTTGACACTTGCACCATTTATCAAGACCACAGTACGTTTTGCACTGCTACACTAATCTTGTTTGATATTTGGCTGCTCTCATGACCATAATTATGATATTAAGAATGGTATTTATTGTTATAAGCCCGCTTTCATTGAAATTGAATTCTTGATAGCAATGGATATGTTAATCATATTCCAAGTATTGTGCTTATAGCTCATGCCGAGAAAGGAAAATAGATGAGAACTGATATGACCAGAAACATCCAAATAAGGATAAAGTCACGTAGCCCGTTTCAAAACTAAATGGTATATTTTATGTTATTGAAAATAAACGTATGCATTATTTCACTTTTTTCAAAACACTTAAAATGTTCAGTTCAATGTTTAAGGTGTTTTAAATTGCCTTTCCAAAGGTGATGTTGTGCTTAAAGATATCAATGTTTAGTTGAAAACTCACAGACTTTTTTTCTTTTTACAAAAAACAATTATCTTCAAGTATATTATACTAACGATACACAAATAAAACAAATACGTAATAAAAACATCGTGTTGACGCAGAAAGCTTATTGTTGTATGGCAAGTATAATATGGTACATTATTTTCCCAGTATTTCCATTTTAATTCCTTCTTTTTGAAAATAAGTGACATCCATTTGGTATCTTAATTGTGCTTCATCGTTTGAAAAAATCACTGGTTGATATTCATTTAAAGAGGATACACTAAAAACAGCTTTTTATACGTGTTGACGTTAATGTAAACTCTTTCAAAATCATCATTTCGGGCTGATATATTTTTAAAGGTTCATTATTGTTTCACTATAATCTATCCATTTTTGTCATGTTTGTCCAAAATCTGTTTAAAATTATAATTAATACTTGCAACCTGTCTGATCGTTCCAATTATTCTAACATTATGCTGATATCATTGAAACTGCAAGGACATCGTTTTACCAAACAATCAAAGCGAATTACAAGCAATAATACGGATCACATCAAAGTGCTTTCCAGATAAAAAATGTTTTAAGTACCCAACGGGATTTAATCGAATGCAAATTACATGGCATTAAGTCGTTCCAAAATTGCAGCATGCTCCTATAAAGAAGATTGTCTGGGATTTTGTCTGTTTGGATATATTGAATAAAGCTATTTTATATTTCAGATTCTTGTAGCGCATATTGTACAAAATAATAGTTATGCTTTGCAAGCGCCGACCATTATATAACATATTTGACTTAACTAAACAATAGCTAAATAATGTATTCCAAGACTTATTGTTGTTGTTTTTCTTTCCAGATATTAAAAAAATGAAGACAGATATCGGTCAATCTATTTTCATTTATTCATCATATTTGGTATTTTATTTTCGAAACATCAATTCTGGTTTGTGTTTAAAAGATCCAAATAAAATACGAATGAAAATATCGATCAATCAAAACATAAACTTCATCCAGAAAATGCCAAACTTTTATGTTTTTGTTCAATACTGAAGAAACTATTAAATGCTTACCGATTAAGAACAGTGTGACATCTATTATTACAGCTACTGTAATCCGCTGACGACTCAGTCCATGTCTGTTTCCCGAGCACTTATTCATCTTGCAAAACCCCCAGAAAACCATTTGCGAGTTCAACTCTTCCTTAAACTGTAAAATACTGGTGTTGTCCACAAACCAGAAACAATAAGTAAATGCGGAAAAATCCTACGTATTAAAACCGGCGCTTATCTCCAAAGTAAAAAACAACAACAATGTAGTCAGATCCTATTTTTGCAATTACATTATTGTTGGCTTTTACATTTAAATGCTTTCATGTGTTTTAAACATATGAAACCTTTCTTAATGTTCCCCTAGATATTAAGAAATACGACTACGTCCGTAGAAAATGCTGGATCACAATAGTTGCTCCTTAAACACATAATCCAATAAAATATGTTTGATGTCACTTCACAGTGCTAACATACCTATATCACCGATGGATATTATTGTGTAGTCCGACACATTAGATATTTATTGGATAGTAATTATTCTGGAAATGATATTCGCAAGTCCTCTGACGATGATGGTTTAATACTTCTCTGATTGTTTCTCTTCTTGGCGTAATATGTAATAATTGAGTCATAATAGCTGAATAAACACTTGGCCAGCTTTCAAACTGTTAGGAAACGCAAGTATTAACGTAAGTCTCATTGTGTGTTTAAACCGCTGGTAACTGTCTGATACATATATACATGTATATAGTACTGTTACAGCTATAGTAGCGCTTTTTTACTTTATGTTGAGATTTATCTAAAATGTTTAAAAATCCTTTTTTCACAAGTGTTATTGTTCTTTTTTACTGGTTCACGTAATATTAAACAATACATAAAACGACTCCGGTTATAACAGATATCAGGTATATGCTAGTAGGTTAAAATGGTTAAATGTAAATGCTATTCACAAGTGTTCGACAACAATCAAAGTTATTACGCGATCTCTTCTTTAAATTTAGATACTTTTCTTCTGATTTAACTTCATGATTCATTTTGTGCCAATCCGCACTTCGAACATTTTCAATAAAATTCCAATTAGTAAGATTTGTCTATATTATATATCACTGACTGTATAAAGTATTCACTCAACATTAAGGATAACTGCAATCGAAGACGACCAAACTTACTAGGATAACGATCTATCAATGGCGTAGAGGTATTTGCCGTAATCATGTACTTAAGTATGTGGCTCACTTAATACAAAACTCTCTGTTAAGGATCTATTTCCCTTTTTTACGTTCTATATCATGAAATAAAAGTTCCAAATATTTTATACAATTAACGTCCTCTTGACACTTCCGAATTTTCTCACGAACAAAACCACAAAACGGAGCAAGTCGCTTATAATATGAACTAACAACGACCAGATATGATATAGTTTATAAGAGTGCGACGTATCCCAATGAAATATAGACTTACACTCAAGTCCGTTTCCTGGGTGTACACCAGCACCTGTCTCAACTTATTTGAGAGGGGTCGACACCTTCATCGCTAAACTACCTCGCCCTTTTTATATAATGACGTATGTGAATCACTTAAATATTTTGCACAATGAGAATGAAAAGTCGCAGTAAAAATGTGTTTCAGTATTGTAAGACAGGCGATGAATAACGCTTTGTTTAAATGTTCGACGTCGCCGGCCCGATGCCAGACAAGTGCGTTTTAGTCTTACATGTGTGACGTCCTCAAATATGTATCTTAGTAAGATTTGGTTCACTTTTTTACAGTTTGTAGGAAAGAATACAGTTGATTAGGTTGCAAATCAAACTCTTTAAGGTTCAGTGACTACAAGACAGATAGTTGATGTTGAAAGGAAACACGTTTTATAACTTTGATAACGGATAATTGCAAAGAAGATAAACTATAAAGAAAACTCTTTAGAATTATTTTTTTTAAAATACTGATCACATTTAACAACCTTAGTGCAAATTTAACGACGTGCAATTAAAATAGTGTTAAAACCTCAAACAGCAGGAGACAGTTTGACAAATTTCGAGTATTTTTTATTATATGACAGAAATTGTTTGAAGATGGACGTGTTATCTGACAGGAGATCTTTTTAAAACCACTAAAACTATGAAACTTCAGTACCATCTATATCCGCTACCGATCAGCAGAGATTTCCAATATATAAGTGCATCATAAGCTTCCAAAAATTGGCATTTTAAAGACGTACAGACATTTATTTTTTGTAAATAAGAACGTTGAGGAATTGGTTGAAAGCTTTATATGCCGTATCATCGTACTTCCTTTCAAACATATTTCGCAAGTAGTTTGTACGTGAATATTCATCGTTAACTTTCAGGTGTCAAGGTTATTTTGCCAACATGATACAACCTTTTGCACTTACTGCTTAGTTTTTAAAGTGCATGCATTTATATGAGTGATTCATATAATAGGATTTTACGGGGTTTTTTGTCATATTGAATATCGATATTAGTGTTGATAACGCTGACGAACAATAACAATTTTAGGGTAATAATGAGGTAGACCAATAAAAGTCTCTTCTATTTTGAAAACCGCTACAAAATCAGGCTTTCCTATCTCGAGGGCAGCTATTAGACCAGTATTCTCTATTTTGAAGAAAGATATCAGATTAGTCTCTACACACGCCGCTAGAAGACCAATCTCATCTTCTCTGAAGACGACTGGAAGTTCAGAATATTCTGCATTGGACTACAGTGTAAGACATGCGATACATCAATGTATTGACAGGGGACTTTTCTTTTACTTGATGCTTATTGTGTGCGTTTTATTGTGTGTTTCCAGTTTGTTTGGACGTCTTCATTTTTACCTTAATATTTTTTATAATTCACCAAACCACATAATAATTTTGCGGCCTTGCATGTCTTTATTTCAATACCAATATCAATCGTTAGACAGCTCGAATTGCTATCAAATATCAATAAAAACGATACTGTGCAATGTTCCTATTTTTTAGCACCATTAACGCTCAGAGCATTGTACAATGGACGATGAAGTGAGTGGTGGCACTAAGATTGGAATGGAGACTGGGAGAGGGCTGTAACTGATGTTTGCTAAACTTTTGGCCCAATCCCCTTGCAAATTGTATTTTATAATCATGTTGTTTTTTTCAAATAGTGCGTGACACTTTGCATCAATATTCTCATTGTAGTATCTGTTTTAATGCAAAAAATACTTTGATTAACAAATTAATCGAGAAAACACCGAGGTTGGTAGCCAATCGCCCCAGTATTATGAAGGCTTAAATCTTGGTGATAACAAAATATCGTTCAGAATATATCATAGTAGACAAAACACCGGCATTGTGCATACAGATATGTCTAAAAACGAGTGTATATAGTTAGATGTGATAGAAATTAAGACTTAATCTTGCAGACGACATTTTCATGAAATACACTAGACAACTCTCTTTTTCATTAATTTCATTTCAACACCTGTGTATGTTGATGAAATTTGAATGCTGGGCTTTAGTTAACGATGCACTATTTTCTGAAAAAATAGACAAGACTTAGTTTCAAATATAAAAGTGTTTTTGAATTCTTCTAGCTGGGAAGTCTACATTCCTTGAATGAAAAGATTACGGTGCGAACAACAGTTACAACCTGTAATGTATGGATGTTTCAATATTTGCTGATGATGCACATTTTATCCAGATATATTAAACTATTAAGCCGTAATGTGTAGCAAACGGTTAATAATATTCGATATGAAGCATTCTTAAGCGAAGTGTCAAACGTGTAACATCCACTTCAAAAATGGTCTGTGGGTATTATCGGATTACTTTTTTTGCAATCGGGTTATAAGACGTACCTACTAAAGCATTACCTTATGACATTTAGTATTTATTTAAAATGTATTTGGGGTTCTTGTTTCTTTGAAAAGGTGTTGTCAAGTGAAATAACCATTAAGGCAGAACGACTACGTCCTTTCCTCTATACAATCATTTTCCGTCAACAATATTGTCTTAACTTAAAATTATAGCTTTGGCAGCATTCAAAAACAAATTAATCGCATTTAAAATTAAGTATATTTTGATATGCCAACAGAAAAACACATTATCGGTATGAAAGAGTCGGTTTTCCAGAATTATCTGAATTCCGATCACATTACCGTTGCGTGTGCTCTCATTACTGTAACGGTTAAACACTAGATGTACATCAGCGTCGTTTCGATAGAGATTTTCTGGACGATATATTTTGATAAATGATGTTTGTAATATTGATGTAAATATTTGTACAAATTTTATTTTTGTTTATCAAATACTAGCAGAAATTTGGACACATTTCTGAGTAATATATATTTTCTTGTCGTTATATCAACATAACAGTAAATATACTGAAAAATAAATGCCAGTCAGTTGTCTGTAACAATCATGGTTGATAGAACAACATCACAGGCATACATACATAAACATCAATCATATATGCATTATGATTTGATGTAAGTAGAATAAATCATCAATGCTGATTACCGTTGGCTGAAACGCATCAAATCAAATATTCGCTTTTTCATTCAATAAGAGAAATAAATTCGTTTATTTCGGGAAATAATTTGATTGGTTGCCTCCGTATTCAAGTTACCAGTGTGCTTGAAATTTGTATGTTCACGTTCTGGTCACATCTGGAGGCGAAGGTATCTGTTTGGTCTAGGGATCGTTTCATCACGAATCTTATGAGCAAATTTGTACCAAAAAGATATTTCAAACAGTACAGTTCTACTGATATCATTTCATAAGCAGCAAAGTGAATTATTATTCATATATTGCTGACCAAAATTACATTATTTCCGTAATAACGCAGTGAAATCTAAATGGCATTAAAGTCCTTAAGGGATAGACAAGTGATTGCATAACTTTAAAAACAAAATGAATGTGTGAGCTATATTTTTGCAAAAAATGTAGAATTTCTTTCAAACACATTACATGTAGCAAAAATTAATGAAGTGATTGTGATATTTTAATTCAAAAGAAATCTTAACAGTTGTTGGTTATCATGTTGATATTGATTTTATCATTTTTATTATGAATAGCAACAAGCATGTCTTACTGTTTTATTTTCAACATGCCTATGCCGTACAAACTCTCGTTTAGTTTTCCTTTTTTTCGTAGTGCAATTTGAAAGATGATGTGGTTGCACTTGTACTTCCTTACTAATTACATTATTTTGCAAACACTAAGATTAAAACTATTTTATATAAGTGCGCTGGTACTTTCCTTTATGATTGTTGTGCTGTTTTAAGCAAATCCTATATTCATAACGCGTCCTACTTATAATGAAAGGAACAAACTTAAGGAAAGAGAAATGTTAATGCAGGTAATATAATTTACTATGTGATTAAATAACAATTCGAACAAAAGAATACATATATATACACTTCCCATATTATGACGTTACTTGGTTACTTACGCATAACAATATATAACAGGTCGTCTAAATGAGTGAAAAGTGTGTTTAGTGATTCATTTTAAGATATATACAATATTTGCAGTGTTTTAAATAATTATAACGAGTTAGAGATAATGAAGAGGATAATCAACCAACTAATTACGTATCTAATTGTAAGATAAAACCAACATTACCGGGTTGGGAATTCGTTAGGTAAGTAACTAGAGGAATTCCTTTCGCTAAAGAAAAATGCATGGTCATACGAAAATGAATTGATGCTTCTTTAAAGTCTCATGCTTTAATTTGTGAATTACACACTAAAATATATTCCAAAACAATATGTAAATCAATGTTTGCTTTGTAATCATCATTATTTATTGTGATCATGAGCAGGAAGCGGTTACCAAATATCATAACATATTCGTATACTAATGTCATCGCATTGTCCTGTATAAGTAGTCTAGGTCTTTTCGTGGACGTCGTACCTTCAGCTTCTAGGATCAGTTTTATTACTAGAATATTTTTTCAAAAGAAGAATTGCACCTATGAAGATCTCTTTAATCACTCTTGTGAACCTATTTCTGTTCACCTTAGTATATATTTGGCTGCATCATACTAGGCTTAGGTAAATTTTGCTTTCTACTAGACATGATCCTTACGTGTTATATAATTAGGATTGTCAGTATTGATTTTAACGAGAAAATTCAAAGGTCAAACAGAAACTAAACGAGAGATAAAGAACATCTCAAAACAACAAGGACAGATGGTATATATTTCAACAAGATATCGTTTGTTTATCAATGAATGTTGGGGCACAACATTGGCACATTTAATGAGATAGGAGCTCGTTGGAGGTATCACAACTAGTTTTCGAGTACTTGAACCTATGCTTGTCCCAAGATTTATTAACAAAATGCATACTTATGATCAAAACCTTTGGATACGACCTTAGACTTGTCAAACCACTAAGAAATTCACTAGGGCGTTAATTTGTTTATGATTACTCAACGTCGAAAATGTTTCAACACTAAGCAAGAATAGTAAAAACAAAACATATATGCCTAATCGGAATCGGTAATGCCATTGAAGACTGTTTGAAAGAAAAAACATTTATCATTTTATCATCGATCGCTATAAGTTCAATACATACACGCGTCATCTGATTCATGTGTATGTTTGTTGGACTTTGATGATCGGCTTGCCATAGAAGTTGTCATTTACACTTTCAATCAACCCCGAAACTGTTAGTTTGAAACTTTGATTTGAGTGGTCTAGGTGTAATGACCTCCACCTTATACAAAATGATTGTGGGTTCAAACCTCGCTTAGGTTCTTTCTCATTACCTTTTAAAATTGATACTTGTCGTGCTTTTTACTAAGGAAACAACGTCACTCAACAGTGATCCTTTCAAAACATCAGCTGTCATCGCAATCAAATTAAACGTTATAAGTTTAAACATATGTGAATGTTACGGTCTGTATAAGTATTGATATTTTCCAGATCCTGTCCTGATAAAAAAAAAAAATAGAACATAGACTTGAAGAAGTGATTTTAAAAAGGAAACTAACACGTTTGATGTTGTTCAAGGAGTTGACGACTTTACAATACGGATTTATTATGTTGGGGTCATTGAACAAGAACAAAACGACGCTTCAAGCTATGTCATTGATTCGTAGTTTTGGTTGTTTTCAATAAATTAGATTGTCAAAAATTAAGCGTATGTTGTTTGCAGAAAGCGTTTCGTGGGTAATTGATTAAGCGAAACTACCTGAAGAAAATGAAAACTCTCTGAAGAATTCCAGTTTCTAGCTAGGTTGCTGTGTTTTGTCATGTAGGAATAAACATACAGGCACTATTTCAAAAACGTGACGTAAACGAAATATATACGCTTAACTGCAAACACTGTGTATAATAAATGTGTTTGTGTCTTCATTAAACTAAACATACAATGATATCACAGCTATGGTCCTAGAAATATGAGTAACATAGACATTAAATATGCGGGTTTTTTAAGTAATCAAGTCGCTTAAAACACGACTTAAATAACGAATGGTTCCACGCGTTCGATAACGGACAAACTCACACTGCGTGTGACGTTTGTCTTCTGCATATTTGCAAAATCACGATTCGCATTTATCGGGGAGTAAATGGTCTCAGATAAATGTTGACACATTTTATATTGTATAATGTAGCATGTGTCAAACGTCTTCTTTCTGCCGACTAAGAGTACCGGGAGTGGACACATGACGCCTTATATTTGGTAAAACATTCAGTTTGAGATTGCACGTTTGTTTATGTACATTTCCAGTGTTAGTTGATATGCCGTTTAAGTATCCGTTCGGTGACATAGGCGCGGGTGTTTGCGGTTCAACAATTGTAGGGGTGACTGCTCCGCATGAGCAGCAGTCTAGAAGTTCATACGTTGCCCTGAGCAGGAGAACGGCAGAATCGTCATCAGGTGTAAGGAGCTTGTTGCCGACGAATTGAAACTGAAAATGACTTTAAATGTCACTGTTCAGTTGAGTTAACATGTTTAAAATAGCGCACAATGGTTTCCCAGTTTATAGTGTGTATATTTAGCATGTTAAAGTCACTTAATTAGTACAGAAACATATAACGACGCTTTTTTAAATTAACTGGAATTTACGTGGTAGAAATACCCGGTTAGTTTTGAAAAATAAATACGTTAAACTGTGAAAGATACATGTGTCGTTAGCGAATTTATGTTGTATCACCTGGTGTCTAGTCCCTTTAAAGCTTTAAATCACGGCTTCTGTCTTGGAAAGCTCAGGAAACACATTAACTTTACAAAAGGTAATCATAAACAAACACGTACAAAACGAGTTATTGATAATTGATGTATACGTAAGTTTTGGACTGCGCTGCTGCCTTGCACTGGAGGTGTTAACTTTGTTGTATCAATATTGTTTTTGTCTATACATAAAAAAAGTATGTTAATCGTATGAAAAGTTCAAGCGTTGTCCAAAATATGATACCAACGTTTATTGAAAAACATGACCATATGCAACTGTTAACACTTAACGTAGAATAGTAATAAAACAAGTAACAAATGATATGTTACCACTAGTATTGCTGTAGTTAAACCGACGAGAAATCCAACCATGACGTCAGCAGTGTCGTGCTTATTGTCCTGGATACGGCCGAGACCACCGATCAATGAGAGGAAGTCCGAACTGCAGAAACAGTTTCACTATCCGAAAAAAGGTAACGTTAAGTCACAGCTGGATGTAAAACTGAGGGGAGAAGAAATACTTGTTTAACGACAACAACTCATAAAGAAGTTGAAAGCGAGCGCAGATTACAGGAACGGGAAGGAGACGGTCAGCGGTACAGAATTTGAAAAGCAAGTATAAATTGACTATGTTTAAAATACGTAAACGATATTAAAACAAATATATTAATCGGTTAGCAAGTGTAAAAGTGTAGGTTTTATATTTTATGTTTTAACAACAACAATTGAAAAAAGATATAAAATACCTCCCTCCCTTTACGTACAGAGAAGTAGATGGCGATGTACATAGAAGGAGATGAATGACCGGAAGGAAACGATTGTCGGTTGGCCCGAATTTCGCCTGCTTTATGCGCTCTTCCGGTGCACGTGTACTCGCTTATAACCTTTAAGTAAAAATAATTTTCATCAATATTGCTAGAATAACAATTTATTAAGTTGCCTGCCAAAAATAACTTTTAATTCAATAAAGAGTACTTTCGTGCAAATGATATTGGTAAATATATACTGCATGGGAATATTGACATGTTTCTTATTATTAAAATGAACGGTGGTATTTAAACAGATCACTTTGTATTTAGATTCCTGATCAAAAGATTAATAAGTTAAGAATAATACTGATAGTTTCATTCTAAAAACCAACAAAAGGTTAGCATAAGAAGCTCAGTAAAAAGATAAACACGATTATTTAACACTAACCCAGGATCGGTTGAATTGCGGCCGGCATATGTCAAAGAAGTTAGGTCGGAGTGAACCAAGCTGGTTTTTCACGAATTCCACAATGAGCTGCTGCAGCACGAAACCCACGAGGAAGACACTGTAACCGCGTACACAGAAGACCAGTCCCTCCGCATTCTGAAACGGATGGCGGCACTTCTGATCTGCTGTGTTCAGTAGCTTCACAAGCAATACCCGTGAACACGAAACATCATATGTTCCGATAACAAATGCGTAATATAACTGTATAGTAAAACATAGAAAACAACAGAGATATGCTACAAATAAACTAGTATCCTGTTAAAAGAAAAAAAACCTATCTAAGCCAAACTATACCAGACGTTGAAGCCTTTCAAAAATAAACAGAAACAATGTAACACGAATAAAATGCATTATCATATATACGTATGTATAAGCATACATCATAGATAGTTAAGTGAATAAAATCAGTAAAGGTAATTAAACACGTCTTACTGTAGTAAAACGTGTCGTTGTACTAATTAAGTAGCCATTGTGGGAAAAAGAAAATAATGAAATATCAAAAGCGATCATAAAATACCATGAAAAAAATCCTTATTCGTATCAAAAGTTGCTTTAGAAAAAAAGAACTATTTGAGTTGAAAACTCACTTTAATTTAGATATGGCTATTTTGATAAATATAAATCAACTAAACAATCGTTGTTTTAAAATTGTATAGTAATGAAATCATTCAGGTTGGTGTTACATCTCATATTTCCTTTATTGATGTACACTAGAAGAGTCCAAATCCCCATATGTATTCGTTTAATCGTTTTACTGGATCGAACGTTTTTTCATATTTATTTTCAGTAGGGGTCAATCCCAGAATGAGGCTTCTCGTCTTACGAAAAGACCCCCAATTTGCTCATAACACTATTTGACTAGGAATCAATCTAATTTCACATTGTTTACAAATATGAAGGCAACGGAATTGAAATTATTCGATTTTGTTTTTTGTTCGTTCATAATGTGTTGCTTTTTTCTTTCTGAAAATGGCGAATTCCAGAGACTCATTTGGGGAAATCAGGGTCCGCCGCGCGTACTAGCTACGAAAAAGTATGTTTAAATGCCCCGGCTATTACTTTAGCGAATAATTGTTATAGTTGACTACTACTTCTAAAAGATGCATTTTAGTAATCGAATATTCGAATAATCGGTCGAAAGAATGAGACACTTATCTACTAATTACATAATATAAAAAAGTGAGCATAATGTATCTTTATTTAAAGTTGTGAATATAATGGCTTTATCAATGTTTGAAAGTCTATATAAAAGAAATGGTAACAGTTTCAGGCTAACAAAATGAAACATTAAACTTCAGACAGCTGATGCAACTACCTTGAAGTTTTATTTTTATTTAAAATATGATAATATTTGATATACCTCATTTGAAAAAAACCTGTAATTTATTGAAGATAATTTTACTACAAAATTACAAAATATCTAAAACGTAATGATTATCTTGTAATTTGTATATAATAACATCCTTGTTAAGGTCATTTTGAGTATGTTGTATCCAAATGACAACAATGAGTTCTCATGTACATTTCCACTCAAATAAAACAGGTCAACAATGTCAAGTATCCTCTTATATAGCTCTGTGTAATTGTTTCCGATTGCAGGACTCATAGAAGCCCAATGCATACAAGAGCAGTTTTCTATAAAACCATACATGTAACATAACACATATGTATGATGAATTCTAGGATACAAGCTTTTTATCAGTTTGTTTGATGCATAGTGGCATCCAGTGCACGGATACTACACAATTCGATTTCATGATGTATAAAGGCGGCTTTGAAGATGAAAATGGTGCAAGTGAATACATTTACCGTATATAAAACTGAAATCTTGAAAAAGTGTTCGTACAACTCTATGATGATCTAGTCATGTCTAATCTACTACTTCTCATATGCTTGGCCAATTCAACCCACAAATAAATAAACTATATCTCTGATGGCTCCATTATCCTGAATGTTACATTTTGATGCCATGTGATCCCATATAAATTTTATATAATTAGAAGGATATTAGCTTGCCGACTACCTATGAGTGTCAAAATTAGTAAAGGTATTTTTTCATAAATTTATTACATTTAAAATATTCGATCTTTATTACAACTTAAAGCAGACGTAAAACTAGAGCTGTCACAGGAGTGACGAATACCCCCAAATGCCGCCTGGACACAGGAATGGCAAACCATTCCTTTGAAAAGAGGCCATAACTCCAAGGTTACTGCACACTGCATCTTCTTTTATCATGCATGTATTGTTTTATTTAAATCTCTTGAGTAATTTAGAAGTTACACTGCTGACAATAAAAACTAGCTGATGCTCTAGCTGATCTCTTCTGGAATAAGACATCTAGAGCATTCACGAGCGTTTCTTCCAACACGATCATCATCAATAATAAAATAGGTAGGTAATAAATAAAATAAAGCAAATATTTGTATATCAGTTATAAAAAGGGTAGCATCAATTTCCAATCACCATTTTAAAACGCTATCTGCATCTTTTTCATAATCAAGTATCTAACGAGTTGACGTTATTGTTATAATCCTATCAACATTATAATTTCGTGTTAAAAAAAATTCAAAACTTATTGTCGGACTATAATCGATCCATATCTCCCTTTTATTTGATTAAGTGTTGCTTTATGATTAATAAACACTCGAATTCATTCATATTCTTACATTTTACTGAACTCATTTTAATTGCAACGACAACGTTTTACAAACAATCAAATTAAATAACAAGCAATTACACAGATCGCATCAAAGTGCTTCATAGATAAACTTCGTTTAAAGTGCGCCTTGGGATGTAATTGTGTGGAAAATACATGGAATGAAGTCGTAACAATTTCATTGCAATATGCAACTATTAGTAAGGCAAGCTGTGGGTTGTCTGTGTGTTAAACATTGAATGGAATTATTTTACATTTCAAGTTCTGGCACCGCATTTGTACTAAGGTCATTATATTCATATCACACTCATGTTAATAATATGCTAGCCCCAAATATTAATATTATTGCTGTTATATTACGTATTCGACTTAAGTATGGAATAGTTTAAGACTGCATTTTGAATGTTAGTGTTAATTTTCCTCCACGATTTGAAAAACAAAAGCAAGTATCGGTCAATATATTTCGCATTTCATTTTATTTGCTATTCTATATTAAAAACATCAACCCTTGTTTGTTTTTTAAAGATAAAAAAATACGAAAGAAAGTTTCCATAGATCGATTTACTATTTAAAGAAAATGCCAAACTTAAATGTTTTTATCAAATCTCGAAGGAAATATGAAACGCTAACCTATTAAGAACAATGTGGCATCTATTATTACATATATTGTACTCCACCGACGACTCAGCCCTTGTCTGTTTCCAGTATACTTATCCGTATTAAAATAACACAATAACACCATTTGCGGTCTCGAGTCCTCTTAAAGGCGTTGGATACACACACTGATGTCCACCAATCAGAAACAACGAGTAAACGTGCTGGATTCCTGGCGCTTAACTAAAAGGTGAAGTTGACATCGTGAGATACGATTATTTTGCAATTGAATGAATTGTAGTATGTATAATTTAAATGAATTAGATCAATTAATGCCATGTTTATGTACATGAAACGTCGTAAGTTAACGTTAATCATTCACATTCCACGGATTTCTTTGTTTATGCTGCATCAATGAAGATATTTTTGATTCCATTTATTTCTTCGGGAACTACGGATTAATAGTACACTGAAAAATGTGCATGTGTTTTTAAACATATGGCACCTCTAAATTAACCCCCAAATATTTACAAATACACCTACGTCAGTAGCAATTCAACGTATTCAATGAAACCCAAAATCTAATTCCCTTAACTCGTAATCCAAAAATAAAATGCTTGATGTTACTTCACAGTGCTCATCTACCTACCTCACAGATGGATATTCTTCTGTAGTTCGAAGAAATAGTTATTTATTGCATCGTAACTATACGCGTGCTGATATTTTCAAGTCCACTTTCACTGTTGGTTTTAATTATTCTCTGATTCTTCTCTCTTCCTGATGTTATATAAAATAATTGATTCCGAATAGCTATAGAAATAAACTGTATGGAAACACAAGATTGAATGCAAGTCTTATTGTGCTTTTTTAACCGGTACCTTAGATATAATATATTTTTTAAATCTGTTTTTCACAAGTTGTGGTGTTCTTTTTTACTGGTTCAGTTAATATTAAATAATACATAAAACAAGTCTGGGTATAACAGATACCGGGTAAATGCTAGTAAGGTCAAACGGTTATGTGTAAATGTTTTTTACAACTGTTCGACAACAATCAAAGTTTTTTACGCAATTTCTTCTTTCAGATTCTTTTCTTGATCTAAGTTCCAGATTTGTTTCGTTAACCTCTGCTCTAGAATAAGTCCATAGTAGAACAATATCCTAGAATCAGTTAAGAAACAATTTCATTTAAAATCCCACAAGTACAGAAATGATTGATCTGATTTTTATACCACTGAATGTATAAATTTTTCATACACCATTGAGGTTAACTGCTATCAAAGACGATCAACCACACTCATCTATGAGGTCGATTAATTTGCTGTTATCATGCATTTAAGTTAAGGGCCCATTGGATGCTATGCGCTATGTTCCGTTTTATAGCACAAGAAGTAAAAGTTACACAAAATAGATATAGATGTCACCTGGTACTTTTCTCACGCACAAAATAACAATATGAGTCGCTCATAATACGAGCTAACACCGACTATATATGAGATGAAAATACTATATCTAGTTTGTTTTTGTGCGACGACTCCCAAAAGCATAAAAACTAACTCTGAAGTCGTTTCCTGGGTGGACAACAGCACTTGTGTCAACTGTTTTAAGGAAGGCCAACACCTATACTCTAAATCACCTCGCCCTCTTTATATAATGTCGTATGTAAAAAACATACTTAAAACATATGAAAATTGATACAAATAAGTAGCTAAATTTCATACTTAGCGCATGAAATATTAGATAGTTTAATTGTTGTAAGACCGGGAAGTATCAAAGCGGTTTGATTAAGTGTGCGACGTTACTGGTCCAATGCCTGACTCGTACGATTGAAGCATACATGAGTAATATTCTCAAAGAACTAATAATGACACATCTTAGAAAGATGTGGTTTACACTTCTGCATTTTTAGAAAAGAATGCAGTCAGTAAGGTTTGAAAAGAAACATGCATTAGAAACTACAGGGACAACAGAACAGATATGTCGATTGAATTTAAGCAATGTCAGGTATAAATAAAAAAAATATATTAACTTAAACAAAAACCTTCTGAACCTTTTTTTAAAACAAACATATCAATCACATTGCTCCACCTTAGTGTAGTCAAGATTAAACGATGTACAATATAAGAAGTGTTGAGTACTCAAACGATAGGAGACAGTTCGACACTTTTTGAGTAATTTCTATCCTATGATAAACATTGCTTAAAGATAAGAAGTCTAACAGGATATCCTTCTTACCCCCCCCCCCCCGATAATACACGTTTTATCCAATCTCTATCCGAATACCAATAAGCAGAAATATGTTTGTGCATCTTACAGAGATTTACTGATTTATAATTTGTAAATTAGAATGTTGAAGAGTTGGCTCCAGACCTTAATCTAGCCTTAGCCATATGCATCATACTTCCGTTTAAACAAAATCGAGAATAATATGTACATGAAGAAGTATCGTTGAATATCTTACAGGTGTCTACGTCTATTGCTCTGGATTGATACATTTATTTGCATTATTTTACTGTTTCTTAAATACATGCAGTTACATGACTTGACTTGTTGGTATGATGATGATTACCTATTGTCAGAATAAATATATATAAATATAATTTCAATATTAATGTAAACACCGCTAAAAATAAGTCAAAGCAACTTTGAAGATCGCTAGAAAATAACAAGACCATGTCACAAATATACAAGACTATGTTTCGTAACCAGACTGAGTTTCAAACATACTAATCTGAGTGTCAAATAATCAAGACCGAGTTCCAAATAGACAAGACTGCGTTTTAAATATACGAAACTGGGTTTCGAATCGAATACTCTGAGTGTCAAATAGTTCAGACAAAGTTTCAAATATATGAGACTTGGTTTCAAATAGAGTAAACTAAGTGTCGAATAGACAAAATTGGTCACCGTATACCCAAGACCATGTATCAAATTTCAAGTGTGTTTAAGACCTTCTAGCTGGCAAGTCAACATATATAAGTGCTTATTGCGTTTTTTACTCTGAGTCTTAAGGCGTGAGACGTCCAGACGATTTAAACAATTGACTATGACTTGGAAAACGACATTATGCTTAAAGCAGTTAGAATGAATGAATATGTAAAAGCATAATAAATGAACTTAAAGCCTGTCCAATAAGGTGTGTTTCATATTATCAAATTACTTTCGAATAGTACGACCTAATTATATTTGTTTGAACTCCTGTAAAAATGCAACCTTTTACCTATTCGTATATCGTGTTTTACGCCGTCTTGTCTTACATATTATCCACTTTGTAGCCATTATTGTTTCTTAGCGCGCTTTGGCTATTAGCTAATGTGCCCGTTATATTTCATCCGCTGTTGCTTATATGGGCCCGTTTATGTTCAGTATACTCGATATTCCCGTTGTTAATTGAATCACTGTAACTCGTGATTTTATGTCCATTATAGATTTTGTTGACCATTTTAAGACATGATTTCATAGTTCTTTTTTTTATATCTCATATACTTTGTCATTTACTATTTGCCAATCGTTGTTACCTATGTTTATCATTATTTACGTTTTTTATATCGCTATTCTGTATGTTGCGCTCTGTCGTAGCACTGCTAAAAAAATCAAAAATCGTACTTATTTAATTAATTTGCTAAAACAAGTCCCTAAATGCATTGAACTTGATTGTTTTCTTTTACTGTTCCAAGGCGGTATCGCAAATCTTATTGATTAATTGTCTTTCAGTCTTAATTGTGTGTAGCTGCTTGTCTCATTGGCTTTGGCCTTTGATACTTCGCCATTTACCAAGATCACGTTTTCCTCTGACAGATTTCCCGTAGTTTTGTCACATTGGTTGACGTTCGTCGGAATACATTTTGTTTATAATTATATTTTATTGTAATGAGCTCAATTTCATTAAAAGTGAATACATGGTAGACATGAAAACGTTTAATTATATCGTAGTGTGTGGTGTGCAGTAATCAGTTTGTTCATGTCGAGGAAGGAAATGAAATTTCAAATGATATGATCAGCTACCTCCAAAAAGGTAATAAAGTTACGTGTTGCATGTCAAAACGAAACGGGAGAGTTAATATTGTAAAAAGCGTAATATGCATTCTTTTAATCATATTGGTTTAACAATTTAAATGTTCAGTTCAAATTCGATATTTAAAGATATTTTAGTTTGCCTATGCCAGGATGACGCTGATTTTATTTCTTACAGTTGTATTTTATCAGTTAAACACCCACTGGAAGTTAACCGTTTAACGATCAAAATTATCTTCAAGTATATCATTTTTACGATACTTCGGATAAAAAACAAATAAAACAGATAGCTATTGATACATTTTGTTGACGTACACATCTTCTCTTTTATCGCAAGTAGAATATGGTAGACTCTTTTCACCCACACACATTTTAATATGGTTGGTTTAAGAACTAAGACATCAATCGGATTTCTATCCTATGTGTCTTTATTTGGGATAGTCAGTATTGATGTAGTTACCCTAACGACTGCCTTACACAACAATGAATGTTTCGATGTAAGTTTAATAACTCTTAACCAAAACGTCCTTTGAGATGGTAAATTTCAATACTTGTTTAGTGCATGAGTTGTATCAATATAGTTTCCTTTTTTCTGTGTCCAAATATGAGTTGAACATAATGGTATCCATATAATAATCCTTCTTGCTTGAATTAGTTAAACATTTAGGTATATTGCATGGTTTTTTTTCTTGTCTTCTCTTTTAAAATAGCCTCATTTCTTATATTGTATTTCTTTGTCTCCTAAACTCATCCTGTCAAGTTATCATCAACTGGGTTCTTTGAATAAACTTGATACCATGTAAACTTAAAGGACGTTTAATGTCAAAACAATCCGAGTGAATGACATACTTTAATACATATCACACCACGTCAAAGTTGCTATCTCGATTATCTTTGTTTTGAGTTTCCCCTGTATGATTTAATCGTATGCAAAATACATTGAATGAAGCCGTTTCAACATCATAGAAATGAAAGCACCAATTAATCATGGAAGTTGTGACTTTGTCTAAAATTTGTTAGAAATTATTCAAATCATATGTTCACGTAGCGCATTTTTACTAAAACAATATATACATTTGCAAGCGTCTTATACTAATAGCATTGTCATATTGTTACAAATATGACTTTATTACGATATTAGAAAATTCAAAGACCGTAATCAAAATGGGTTTTTTTTATGATAAAACATCAGCGTTTAGCTTCTCAATTGAAATAAATTATACTAATGCAGTTATCTACAGATAGATTAAAAGTATTAAACATATTTTTGATTACAAAAATGCAAAACGTAAATGCTTTAATAAATAATTGAACAAAAATAAAAAAATGCCTACCTATTAAGAACAATGCAATATCTATTATTACTGATTCTGTTATCCGTCTGCATCTCAGCACTATCATATAGCGTCTATGTCCTGGACACGTATGCATGTTACAATAGCCCAAACCACAATTTGATGTATCAATGTCTTCATAAACCGAAGGAATTATGCATTAATTTGGGATTCAACGAGATTGCATATGTAAATGTATGAAGTGCATCATAAATTTACGTGTAACATCCACGCACCGCGGGTTGTACTATGTTTGCTTCATCAAATAACTACGCAATGATTCTTTGATTTTTTACGAAAAATAATACTGAACATAAGACACCTCCTAAATTGTCCTCCTAAATATTAGTATTAGTACTCCAATGTCAGTAAGTTCTGTTAGATTACCAAAGTATACCTCCTTCGATAGAATTATGAAACAATATGCTCCTAGACCACGGCTATGTTTCGAGTTACTTCAAATTCATAATGCTTAGATACCTTTATGACCGTTAAATACTATTCTCAATTCTGACGAAATAATTATCAAATTGCGTATTTATTCTCCAGAAAATAATATTTGAAAATCCTTTTCATCATGGTTACGATACATCTCAAACTGACGGTTTCTCTTCTTGACGTAATTTATATTTATAATAATAGATTCTTAGTAGATGAAAAATCACGTAGCCGAAAATCAAACTGAATTCAAAAGCAAGTAACATTATACTTGTATTTTTTTAAATCGTAGATTGTTGTCAGACACATAGATAGAATAATGTTACCACTCATGTACTTGTTTCCTTTTTTTTTGCTACATTACTTACCAGTTTAAAATTGTTCTCTAACAAACATATAAAACTAATGTCCCTTCTGGATATGAAAATAACTTAATTGTGTTATCCATCTTATTTCATTGTATTCATCAGTCGTGTTGTTCTACAGGGTGTATCAGGGACCGAGTAAGTTCCAACTTATTTGGTGAAAATGGATTTTAAAACTATTCGACTATAGTCAAAGGTTTTCTGCGATTCCTTCGTTTATATACCTTTTTTCTGGTCATTTCAAGGACTGTTCTTGTACATTTTGCGCTTACAGAAAGTGGCATTAAATAATATCCCGTAACTACAGTATTGATTGGTTTGATTTGAATATTATTGAGTGTATTTTTTTAATTCAGTAATGATGTTTACTTCTATGAGTATGATATATCTATGTAGTTAGATATATGTGGTACTCAAAATACATAAAGGCTTTGTTATGGATCACACTCTTTTATGTAGTTTTTTGTTCTAGTTCGCAAAAAGTAAAAGCATTTTGTACAATTTATTTCCTCAAAAGACTTTCGATTTTTCTCATGGACCAAACCACAATGTGGGGAGTATTTCTCTTAATACAATCTTACAAGACCATGTAT
Organism: Mya arenaria; assembly: GCF_026914265.1. Taxonomy (NCBI): domain Eukaryota; kingdom Metazoa; phylum Mollusca; class Bivalvia; order Myida; family Myidae; genus Mya; species Mya arenaria. The sequence continues at coordinate 30,772,573 of NC_069134.1, read as the reverse complement.
GATATTAAAATAAATACGTTTTTGTATAGTAACTACTTCACTCGACTGTTACAAAACCCAAAAGCGTATACATTAACGCCCAATTACGTAATAGAAACAAGGACTGGTGACAACTATTTGAGAGAGGCTGTCAACTTAAAAACAACACCAACCCACTCTCCCCATCTAATTCTAGTATTGTGTATTATACGTTTCAAAGCAACAATAAGATAAAATAATTATATAGCATCATCAATGTGGCTAACATCGGATGGTGGATTGACTCATGTTGCGATGCACGTCTCATTGAGACAAACATGAGAGGCACATCATGAAACACTTCTTATGATAAATGCTCCCTAATTGTGTTTTTGAAGGAAAGTATACGGTTGGTCATTTTTTTTTGGGGGGGGGGGGGGGGCGGGGGGGGGGGGGGGGGAATAATGCCATATTAACTTCAGGTACAAGATAGACTTGGATCATGTTTATAGGCAACTCCTATTCCAGGGGGGATCCTAGGAAATAATTTATCAAATTGCTTGATATCTGCGCAAGATGAGAGCGCAAACAATAAACTCATTCAGAAATATTCGAAATTCAAGCTGTTTTAGAGATCGTTTCAAAGTTGAGACACTATGTCTGAATCATTCGAAAATACAGTTCACTTTGAATAGCCTTAGTTTAGATTTTACTATGTTTAACTTGAGAAGTGTTGTAATCTCAAACAGCACGAGACAGATAGACAAATTTCCCAATTTCCTATCAATTGATAAATATTGTTTGAAGATAGACTTGTTATCTGACAGAAGATCTTCTTTAGCACCACCCAGATTCGACAAGTTAAGACCATACTAAATCCAATATTAATGAGCAGAATTTCCCGACATACGTTTTAGTGCATCATCAATTGAAGTGAAAGAAATTTTATACACAAACCTGTATTCATAGTAAAGAATAAGAATGTTAAGAGGCTGCTTCATATTTCAATACAGCCTTACATATATTGAGATTGCTTCAATTTAAACATATTTCAGAAGAGGTATAAATATGAAGATTCATCGTTTAATATCTTAGGGTCATCAAAGTATGTGTCTACGACTTGATTTATTCGATTACTCCTACTGCTGAGCACATGCAATTATTTAGGCTTTGCATATGATAGTGATTACCTTTTTGTATTATTGAATACTGATGTTAATTATGATGACGATGACATTATAAATGTAAGGGTAAGTTTGAGGAAGACCACTAGAAGATTAGTGTTTCCTACATGGATGACTGCTCAAAGACCAATCTATCCTACTTTCAGGGCCGCTAGAATTGCATTCATTAATACTTTAAAGACTAGTTATTCCTACTTTGAAGTCTGCTAGAAGATCAGTGTGTTTTATTTTTAAGACTGCTAGAAGATTAGTAATTTTTACTTTGAAGACTGCTAAACGATTAGTCTCTTTTACTTTGAAAGCCGCTAGAAGGTAAGTCCTTGCTACTTGAAGATCGTTTAAATATCAGTATTTCATACTTTGAAGACGACAAGATCAATCTCTTCCACCGTTAGAAAATAGGTCTGTGTTCATTTAAAGTCCGCTGGAACATCGGTCTCTTCTTCTTTCCTACTTTGCAGAACGTTAGAAAATTAGTATTTTCTACTTAAATCCACCCCCTGAAGATCAGTTTTCCCTACTTTAAATACCTATAGAAGATAAGACTTACCTACTTTGAAGACTTCTAGAAGATAAGACTTACCTACTTTGAAGATCAATAGAGGGTCAGAGTATCTTACTTCGATAAATTTTGTAAAAGGAAATACAGTATCTTTTGCGAAGGATTTATTGGACTTGGTGTTCATTGTTTGCGTTCCCGTGTGTGTTTCCAGCGCTTTTGGTCTTAGGTCTTTCATTTCATTCTCCAAAACCACAGTATGTTTACTGCTGACTTGCATGTCTTTGTAGTTCCTGTTGCAGTATCAACCTTAATGCAGTATGATCAATTGTTGATGATAAATAATTAAAAACAAGACTTTAAAATATCCTTATTTGTTTGTCAGTGTAAATGCATGCGCCTTAAACGTTTATACGATAATGTAGTGGAAGATAAACAATAAAGTGGAGGGTTATGTTCGGATTGAATTAGGTTTGGAAACAAGTAAAATAAGAAGGTGGTTGTCGCTCTCCAAAGAGTTGTCTTCCGAGAATATAGTCTGAGTTTCACATAGAGAAGTGTTTTTTAAGTCTCCAAGCTCGCAAAATAATTAACATAATTGATATGTATTGTTCAAACATTAATGAATGGAAACTATACGGCTAAGAGTCATAACGACGAACTAGTATAAATGTGTTCAATAAATGCCGATGATGCACTTATCCCCAATATTACAGCGAGTATGCATTAATCAAGCATTGATATGTTGCAGACATAATTCCTTTGAAACTATATGTCACCGATATGCTTTTCTTCGAATTTCACTACGATGAGACATCAAAACTTATCTTAAAGCCGTGAAGCTGAAATAAGGAATTCTATTACATGCAATAACTAACTGTTTTATGAACGAATAATTGTAAAACGAATAGTAACATTTGATAATAACTATTTACGTTAACAAAGTGAATAGAATTATACCACTTTTGCAAACAACCATCCTTTTTACAGCATGATTTACATTGACTTTCAATGTTTCAATATTGAAATTTATTGAGGCCACTTAAGTGCAAAGGGATCCTGTGTTAAAATAATATGGTTGTTTTCACGTACAGGTACAATTGAAAAGCTGGTAAACGCCTAGTAATACAAAAAAGTAAAACCCCAAGGCAAATTGATATAATCATACAGAAGCGTATGTATTTAATAACGCTTTGACAACGAATTATATTCTTTAATGATAATAGAGCAATAACATAAAAGCAATGGAAATCATACAAAGCGCATAAACATCAATTTGCGTCGCAGGTCCGAATAATTATGTCTAGAACACATCTTACCATCAACAATTAAAACTGGTCCATAACCCATGCAAATAAGTACGTGTATAATTAAGACAAGTTTAGATGGTCGAGAGCAGCAGTTGCAAACAACTAGAAAACAATTTTCATATATTGATCCATATTCATAGAATGCAAAAATATTTCGCTGTAGCATGTTCGAAACATTTGTTTTCAAAGCACATTTAACATTACCGTACGTGCTATTTGGACATGTTTGCTATCGAGTCATATGTGTGGCGTTTATTACTCATTTCAAGTATATTTTTGTATATAACACATGAAAAATGCCTGCTAATCCATACTTTATATGTGGCCGAAACGTTCAGGCAGCCCAACTGGGTCCTACTCGGTTTGCAGACATTTTTTGGCGATAAAATGTAACTTAAATCAATCATAAATTGAACAACATACGGCGATAATTAAATTACCCTTTTAACAAAGAATTTAAAATTATATGCCGAGAGAAAAAACACATGACCGCTATGGAACGATTGACGTATTAAATAATTCTGCGTATTCCGAGCGATGCGTGTGCTCTTTTAGCGCTAGATGCAAATACGCGTCGTTTTGATAGAAATTTTCGGAAGATTATGTTTTGATAAATGTTGTGTTTGAAATTGACGTCAATATTTGTACATATTTTGACTTTCATAAATATCAAACACAGGCGGATATTTGTATTTGTATAATTTTATTTGCGATCTGATCTCAGATTAATGCGACGGAAACTGTATCGTGGTCTACGCGTCATTCCTTCAAGAACCCTGCGATCAATATTGTACCAGAGAAGGATTTAAAACAGTGCAGTTTTACTGATAAAAACTGCATATGCAGCAACGTGTGGCATTGCTGATATTTTGCAGACATATTTTGTAATGTTGCGGAAAGAAATACCTCTTATTATAAATGTCATCCGAGGTTTAATTATCAAAGGTCATATTCAAATACACCCTATGCATTACGTACACAATCAGTATAACGGAAAGGGTATCTTCGGAGTCTTATACTTAGTCTTATTTTCAGCACGATTCTGTCGTAAACGTTCCCACTTAGATATTCCCACCCTGTCTACATTGTTTACCGATGTTGTAAAAGCAGATGGGTTTCTAAAAACATTTCATTGTTTTGCTTGTTTTATAGCGAATCCTCTGATAACCACTTTCTGATATAAGTGCGCTTACCTTTCAATTAATATGTTCTGGGGTTTTAGCACACCCTTATCTCGTACTCGTAACGTTTTCTACTTGAAACGAACAAAATAAATATTAATGTCTATACTATAGTTATTAATATCATGTAGAGCATGATTGTATATATCAACAAACACATTGAATCTACGAAGACAAGCCAAGATAATGAAAACTAACTATGATATTATATATCATGTGAAAAACTACAGAAACAAGCTCAGTAGCCAAAAGTTTAAACATAAACCCCGTTTAATGACACAGGGTAAACGCCAAAGACATAGAACACACAAAACAAAACATCACAAACAAGAAACATGGAATAACAGCACAAAACTCCTCAAACAGCACAGTGCATATACACTATATAAAACAACTAGGTATGTTTATCAAGGATTGTTAGGTACCGCCTTAAACACCTTCACATGTTTTGGCGTTGCTTGGTTCCTTATACATAATTCAGCATATCAGGGCTCAAAGTATGATATTATGAAGGTTTTTTATTCATTCTAAAAGGGTCTTGTAACAACTAATTAGCACTCATAAAGGGGAAAATAAATCAACTTGATAATGATCTAATTTGTAACGTAAAACTTTCTATAAAAGTTAAATGGATGCTTTGTTACGCATTCGATTGATAAGTAACTGAAATCATGCTGAAATGTCCATACTGCCTTTAAATAGAACTACAAAACCGAAGTGGCTCTTATTCGAATTGATTATATGTTCTTATTTAAAACGTCATTTTACTTACTTACTGAGAAATATTTTAAATACACAAGGAAATAAACGTTTTGTTGTTGAAGCTCTGCAGTTATGCTTATGTTGAGTTTTTAGATATACTATAGATATAGCCATTAACAAAATACTCTCCATATTTCATAGCCTTGTTTAAAGGAGCATGATAAACGTACAGCAGAAACCTTACAAGACGCACACACAATACAAAGTATAACATGCCGCATACAAAACCTCAAAGATGGATCACACTAGCATCAACATTTATTAGTATGAAGGTTTCGCCATGGAACTAAAACTCACTTGGGGGTTTACACTAGTGCATGCGTAATCAACCACACACTTGCCCTTACATTTATTAATATTGCCAACTTTAGAGTTCTTTTGAGGAGTTTCCTTATTGCGATATAAGTATTCATACATGACGCTTAACATTCGGCCAATCGGTTAAATGAAGTGTTCACGTGTGTGTTTAGATGCTTCAAATTGCATGCTACGTGCCGCTAAAACATTCACTTGGTAGCATTCAATTTGGTCCTGGCTAATCTTTATATGTGTCGTCGACGTTGTTTCGTATTGACAGGGACTATATAAAAAATTATAGATAATATTACAAAGAAACGTTAATCAATGAAGTATCTTGTATAGTTAACTTTAAAATAGTTGATGTGCAAAGATTTAAAGTAAGGATAAGTAGTATTTAGAAGAGACACTTCAGAGTAACATCCATTTTTCATCATAATGTCTGACAATAATGAAATTTAAGACATTCACTTGGTGTTTTCAGTTATTCGCTAACAATAAAGCCGAACAGAGTAGCTAGCTTCTTTTCGGATAAGACACAGCATGCAGAATCATATTAAAAGAGGAAACAGAATTCAAAGTTCTGCTGCTGCCAGGACACAGAAACTGATCCACCCAGAAGTCCAAATTCAAGGCGCTTTTGTGCAGATGCGTTAACGAACGACGTTTGCAGCTAACGTTTGAGATTTCGCTTTCTGAGTGCAGTGTATTCGCTAAACCCTTTTTAATCGTATAAGGTGTCATTTCTCTCGTTGTATAATAGGCCTTGCACATTGTGCTTCCAAGTGTTAAACTGGTTTATTGTTACTCTTTGGCTACTGGATTTGGCCTTTACAAAGCTTTCAATTCCCGTGAAGAGATGGAAAACCCAATATCTAATTAAATACATTATCACGATCTGCTGATAGTTGAGTTATATGTGTTACGCTGTGTGTCCCCCGTTCAGTGTCTGTTCATCAATGATCCTAAAGCCTTTTAAAAAGATATTTGTTAAATTTGAGGACAGCTGATTTGTACTTGTTTCCATTGCTGTATTTACATATTCCTAGGAATGAAGATGTAAGATCCACACATACAATATATAGATTTAACTGATAATTCAAAATTCAAATATAGTCATATACAACCGCAATGTACGAAAAGATGCAGTGAAGAATGTGGCGTTTTCAGAATCCTAATCCATTAGTTAATTGTGGGTGAAGGATTGCTATCTCAGAATAAATCCAGGGCAATGCGCTATTACATAAAGAATATTTTTTATGGGATTGCTTTAATTTTCTAGCTACCAAAATGATTATTTTCTAGCTCTCATCTGGATTTTAGAATATTGGTTTGCAATACACGGTGTTTTAACCACATCGGGTAGTAAATAACAACAGAAACAAAAGACAAACAGTACAACTTGCGTCAAAAATGACTACAACGACTTACATGCTGCCTCTATCTTGGTTTCATGAGCCTGTTTGATAATTTAGACAATTACTGTCTTGAACAGTTTTGGGGGCGAACTTAATATATAAAAAAACACCTATGCAGTGCAATATCCGATGCTAAAATGCTAAGTAAATATGCTAAGAAACTATGATATAGTTACACAATATTTCTCGTATTGTAATATTGCAAATTGTACTGGAACATTCAATAAAATGTAAAGCAATAATATTTTTGGAAGATGAAATGTAAGCTGATAACCCGCTATGAAAAGGAATTTAAAAAAACAAAACAAAAAACGTTACTTATAAACTGTCCAAATAATTCGTCAAAGAAGTTTGCTTGGAATGCATGTGTTGTCTTTGATCTACGATTTTATCGTGTGCATGCTTCCTGTGACGGCGCAAACGATTTGTATCTAACTGACAGTTTTATGTTAACGACGTTTGCACGTTGTGCAAGAATGAGATAAAGAAACATTGATTAAGATTTATAAACGAAATGACATGCTCAATGATCATGAAATACTCCATTTTATCTTGTAAAGATGCATGTTTTGTATGTCCGTATTTTTTACGTCGTCTGTCACTCGATAGGAGAACGTTTCAGATATACTTATATTCATAGCACGAAATAGATCGGTAAAAAACATACAGATATGTCAATCAGCGCAATGATTCTCTTTAACTTGATAAGAAATTGAAAATACGCCTCGCCATTTTGTTGATTTATTCCAGTATCTAACAGTTATCAGTTATTCACACATTTCGAACTGATTTGACTCCGCAACTTTCCTGTTTTGCGCTCCAACGCAAGAATACTGTTCTGATAATCTGTCAACATGCAACAGACCAATGACAATATACAGCATTTTTTTTACTATGTGCAAATAAATTCGGTTGTCTTTTTCATTATCCTTTTGTACAACCCATTAATGAAGCAGATTTATTTACGGTTAACGCTTTAAAAGATAACATCTGAATAGTACGTAAGTGATATAATGTTATTTCATTGTTAATCAAGAGTGGCTAGTCGATCAATCCAAGCATATTGGTTCATTCATGATAGGCGGCATATATATGAATAAGCCAAATACCTTGTAGTGCTAAAGAAATGAATTCAATATCTGACTAAGTCAGAAATTCACTTAAAACAACTTCTTGAAAGGCAGGATCCCCTCTTTGCTAGCTTGTCTGTATTCCTACTGTATATGATATATCGAACGAGATATATTGACATCACTCTTACGGTAACAATATTAAGTGTAACCTGAAACCTGAATCTTTACATATGTTTTCTCGGTTCTTAACAACATAATATTATTAATAAAGCCAGTGTTTGGGGTCGTTGACTTTATGTTACAACTGTCTCTACGAAATTAATATATTCATACTTAAGATTTACTTATTGGATATAAATTCGAAAACATAAATATGGAGAAGTATAAAAATAGAAATCATTATAAAAGCCAACGTGGGTATTAGTTATCAATCTGAATTGTGAGTGTGCCGGTGATATCCAGTGAGATCTAATGGTATTGGTGTCTGTCTCACACCCGAAGGTTATGTGTTCAATCTACACAAGGAACTTTCTCATAGCCTCTCAAAATTGATACCAGTACTGTTTCCTGGAAACGGTCTTCAGCTTTGTCACGATTGAACTAAACGAAATTAGTATAATTCTTTTTCTTATGTAAAGTGGAACGGAAACTGGAAGGAGGATCCGTAAGAAGGACAACATACATTTATGCTATTATTCTTGTATAAGACGCTTTTTAATGATGGTGTCATTGCAAAAAAGAAAAACGAGGCTATAAGCAAAGTTAATGATCATTATTTCTAGTTGTTTTCATTTATTGTTATTGTTCTTCACAAGAATTCATTTTATGTTGTTTGCATTAAGTTTTTTTCGGAATAGCATTCCGTGTGCATTTGTTCCAGCAAATATTCCTGAAGGAAAAAACAGTCTAAAAATACCACCATCTAAGCGCGGTTGCGTATTTTGCCGTGTAGGAATACACAATGCAGACGAGATTTTAAAGATAAGTGACATAAACGAAGGCAATATATGCGAAGTTGCAAGCACTATACATCGTTTTGTTATCACCGCGTCAAATTAAACATATATAGTATCACAGGTAAGCCTCTAGACAAATGAATAACATGCATATACAGAACACATGATAACGTTTTTAAATAGTCAAGTCGCATAAAAAATCAACATTTTAATAACTGATCTTTCGTCCTAGTGATTGCCACTTAATAAAGCAGTTATATTCTTGTATGCCTTCAATACCGGATAAATTCTTATTGCATACGACGATTGTCTTCTGCATTTTCGCAAAAGTCACGAACCACAATAATCAGAGACTTATTATCGGGATGTATGCTGACACATTCTTATTGTATAATGTCACATGTGTCAAACATCTTCAACTTCACGACTTGGTGTAATAGGAGTAGACATATGACGCCTTACATTTGGTAAGTCATTTAGTTTTAGATTGTACGTGTGCCTCAGTACGCTTCCACTGCAATTTGACATGCCGCTAAAGTATTCGTTTGGTAGCAACGGCGCGGGTGTCTGCGGTTCAACAATTATAGGAGTGGTCACTCCGCATGCGCAGCAGTCTTGTGGTTCATTCGTCGATCGGGAAGGTAGATCGTCAGAATCATCAACATATGTAAGGACCTTGATGCCGACGAAGTGAAACTGAAAATGATACATGACTTGAAATGTTGTTGAAAATAAATGTGTTTCTTTTAAAGTGCCTATTGCAAATATCAAAATCACTGCCATTCAACCCTAAAAAACACATTAATCATATAAATTATAATCATGCAAATACACTTAAAAAACTGATAAATCATAGATATTAGTTTTGTTTATACATATTAAATAGAATACGTTAATCATAAGAAAGGTTCAAACGTTTTTCGAAATCTGATTCATAAAAATTCATACACAACATTCCAACTTAAAAATAACCTAAAAATAAGAAAATGGAAAAACAAACAATTATCAAATAACAGTCTACCACTAGGAATGACAGTTTACCACTAGGATCGCTGTAGATGAACCGAGAAGAAATCCTACGATGACGTCAATAGGGTGGTGCTTGTTATCCTGGATACGGCCAAGACCACAGATCAACGAGAGGAAGACCAGTCCGAACTGAAGAAATATTTTTAGCGTCCGAGAGAAAGTCACTTGAAGTCGTCGCTGTATGTAAAACTTAAGGGAGAAGAAATTGAAGTTTACATAGAACATAAAGACAGAAACACATACAGAAGAAGACAATTGAGCGTAGACTGCATGACCGATATCTTAAGGAACCTTAACAAACTAATCAATGGCGTCTCCGCTATCCAATTTGACCGCTATTATTAGTGTCTAATCGGACTATAGGATTAAAGCAGGGCAGACTCCGTGGTCCTAAATTGTTCCATGCAACGAGACCAAAGAAAACAAGAACGCTAACATAATCTGGGAAGAATGTGTGATCGCATATATAGACGTTATACTTGAAGAATGCATAATGATATTTATGCAATGGTATCTACTGGGAAAAGTCCGGTAGCGGAATATTTAACGAATACAAACGCGTTACTATTTCTTGAAAATATCTAAATCGATTTAAATTCATATGACAAACTTTTGGCTTGCTAAAAAAAACTTCTAACCCGACACAGGACCATAATACAGAGCAACAACACACTCATAAACAAACAACACACTGGATATTGAATGTATAAAACAAGTTTTTTTTAATTAAGTGTTGTTGGGATATCGCCTTGGAAAGGTCATCAAAATGAAATTTTACTGGGGGCTTAGTTTACGCAAGTTAAATTGACACATATTGTGAAATATATAACTTTTATATTTTATAGGACAAATAAGAGGAAGCAGACTTCATGAGGTATTGATTTGTTTAGCTGGCTGATTAACTGATAACTTTAGTCTTAATTGTTTGTAGCTGCTTGTCTTATTGGCTTTGGCCTTTGATACTTCGCCATTTATCAAGATCACGTTTTCCTCTGCTATATTTCCCGTAGATTTGTCACATTGGTTGACGCTTGTCGGAATACATTTTGTTTATAATTATATTTTATTGTAATGAGCTCAATTTCATTAAAAGTGAATACATGATAGACATTAAAATGTTTAATTATATCGTAGTGTGTGGTGTGCGGTAATCACTTTGTCCATGTCGAGGAAGGAAATGAAATTTCAAATGATATGGCCAGCTACCTCCAAAAAGGTAATAAAGTTACGTGTTGCATGTCAAAACAAAACGGGAAAGTTAATATTGTAAAAAGCGTAATATGCATTCTTTTAATCATATTGGTTTAACAATTTAAATGATCAGTTCAAATTCGATATTTAAAGATATTTTAGTTTGCCTATGCCAGGATGACGCTGATTTTATTTCTTACAGTTGTATTTTATCAGTTAAACACCCATTGGAAGTTAACCGTTTAACGATCAAAATTATCTTCAAGTATATCATTTTTACGATTTTTACGGATAAAAAACAAATAAAACAGATAGCTATTGATACATTTTATTGACGTACACATCTTCTCTTTTATCGCAAGTAGAATTTGGTAGACTCTTTTCCCCACTACTCTTTTCCCCACTCACATTTTAATATGTTTGGTTTAAGAACTAAGACATCAATCGGATTTCTATCCAATGTGTCTTTATTTGGGATAGTCAGTGTTGATATAGGTACCCTAACGGCTGTCTTATATAACAATAAATGTTTCGATATAAGTTTAATACCTCTTAACAAAAACGTCCTGTGAGTTGGTGACTTTCAAAACTTGTTTAGTGTATGAGATTTATTAATATAGTTTCCTCTTGTATGCGTCCAAATATGAGTCGAAGATAAAGGTATCTATATAATAATTCTTCTTGCTTGAGTTAGTTAAACATTTAGGTATATTGCATGTTTGTTTTTTGTTGTTTTTTTCTTATCTTTTAAAATAGCCTCATTTCTTATATCGTTTTTCTTTGTCTCCTAAACTCATCCTATCAAGTTATCATGAACTGGATTCTTTGAATAAACTTGATAACATGTAAACTTAAAGGACCTTTAATGTCAAAACAATCCGAGTAAATGACATACTTGAATACATATCACACCACATCAAAGTTGCTATCTCGATGATCTTTGTTTTAAGTTTCCCCGTATGATTTAATCGTATGCAAATGAAGCCGTTTTAACATCATAGAAATGAAAGCACCTATTAGTCATGCAAGCTGTGACTTTGTCTGAATTTTGTTAGAAATTGTTCAAATTATATGTTCACGTTACGCATTTTGTACAAAACCAATAAATACATTTGCAACCGCTTCATACTAATATCATTGCCATATTGTAACAAGTAAAAATTCAAAGACCGTATTCAATTTTTTATTTTTTTTTCGATGATATAACATCAGCGTTTAGCTTCTCCATTAATATAAAATATACGAATGCAATTATCTACAGATAGATTAAAAGTATTAAACATATTTTAAATAACAAAAATGCAAAACGTAAATGCTTTAATTAATTATTGAACAAAAAAAACAGTGCTTACCTATTAAGAACAATGCGATATTTATTACCACTGATACTGTTATCCACCTGCGTCCTAGCACTATTATACGCCGTCTATGTCCTGGACACTTATCCATGTTACAATAGCCCCAAACACAATTTGATGTATCAATGCCTTCATAAACCGTTAAATACACATGCCGAAAATGAGTTATCCATCAAACAGTAAATGTGTAGGAGTAATGCATTATTTGGGATTCAACGAGATGGCATATGTATAAGTATGAAGTGCATCATAAATTTACGTGTAACATCCACGCACCGCCGGTTGTACTATGTTTGCTTCATCAAATAACTACGCAATGATTCTTTGATTTTTACGAAAAATAATACTGAACATAAGACACCTCCTAAATTGTCCTCCTAAATATTAATAAATACTCCTATGTCAGTAAGTTCTGTTAGATTACCAAAGTATACCTCCCTCGAAAGAATTATGAAATAATATGCTCCTAGACCACACCTATGTTTTTGTTACTTCATAGTGGTCAGATACCTATATGACAGTTGGATACTATTCTCAATTCTGAAGAAAAAATTATCAATTTGCGTATTAATTCTCCAGAAAATAATATTTAAAAATCCACTTTTTCATCATGGTTACTATACTTCTCAAACTGACGGTTTTTCTGATTGACGTTATTTATACTTATAATAATAGTAGCTGAAAAATCACGTAGCCGAAAATCAAACTTAATTCAAAACACGTAACACTAGCCTCGGGTTGTGTTTTTAAATCGTAGATTGCTGTCAGACACATAGATAGAATAACGTTATGTACATGTTTTCTCTTTTTCTTGCGATATTACTAACCAGTATAAAATTGTTCTCTAACAAATATATAAAACTAATGTCCCTTCATGATATGAAAATAACTTGTGTTATCCATCTTAATTCATTGTATTCATCAGTCGTGTATCAGGGACCGAGTAAGTTCAAACTTATTTGGTGAAAATGGATTTCAAAACTGTTCGACTTCAGTCAAAGGTTTTATGCAATTCCTTCGTTTATATACCTTTTTTCTGGTATTTTCAAGGCCCGTTCTTGTACATTTTAAGCTTACAAGAAAGTGGCATTAAATAATATCCCATCAGTACAGTATTGATTGGTTTGATTTGAATATTAATGAGTGCACTTTTTTTACTTCAGTAATGATGTTTACTTCTATGATTATGATATATCTATGTAGATTGCTATTTGCAGTAATCCTGCATTGATGTACGGTACTCAAAAGGCATAAAGGCTGTGTTATGGATCACACTCGTTTATGTAGTTTTTTTTGTTCTAGTTCGCAAAAAGTGAAAGCATTTCGTACAATTATAAGACTTCCGATTTTTCTCATGGGCCAAACCACAAAGTGGGGAGTATGTCTCTTAATACAACCTTACAAGACCATTTATGATATTCAAATAAATACCTTTTTGTATAGTAACTACTTCACTCGACTGTTACAAAACCCAAAAGCGTATACAACGCCCAATTACGTAATATGAACAAGCAATGGTGACAACTATTTGAGAGAGGCTGTCAACTTAAAAGCTACACCAACCCGCTCTCCTAATCTAATTCTAGTTTTGTGTGTTATACGTTTCAAAGCTACAATAAGATAAAATAATTATATAGCATCATCAATGTGGCTAACATCGGATTGTGGATTGACTCATGTTGCGATGCACGTCTAATAGAGACAAACATTATGAAACACTACTTATGATAAATGCTCCCTAATTGTGTTTTTGAAGGAAAGTATACGGTTGGTCATTTTTTTTTTTTTTTTGGGGGGGGGGATATTGCCATATTAACTTCAGGTACAAGATAGACTGTGATCATGTTTATAGGCAACTCCTATTCTAGGGGGAATCCTAGGAAATGATATCTGCGCAATACTAGGGTGCAAACAATAAACACATTATGAAATATTCGAAATTTAAGCTGTGTTAGAGATCGTTTCAAAGTTGAGACACTATGTCTGAATCATTCGAAAATACAGTTCACTTTGAATAGCCTTAGTTTAGATTTTACGATGTTTCATTTGAGAAGTGTTGTAATCTCAAACAGCACGAGACAGATAGACAAATTTCCCAATTTCCTATCAATTGATAAATATTGTTTGAAGATAGACTTGTTATCTGGCGGGAGATCTTCTTTAGCACTACACAGATTCGACAAGTTAAGACCCTACTAAATCCGATATTAATGAGCAGAATTTCCTGACATACGTTTTAGTGCATCATCAATTGAAGTGAAAGAAATTTGATACACAAACAAACCTGTATTCATAGTTGAGAATAAGAATGTTAAGAGGCTGCTTCATATTTCAAGACAGCCTTACATCTAGTGAGATTGTTTCAATTTAAACATATTTCAAAAGAGGTATGAAGATTCATCGTTCAATAACTTAGAGTCGTCAAAGTATGTGCCTACGACTTGATTTATTCGTTTACTCCTACTGCTGAGCACATGCAATTATTTAAGCTTTGCATATGATTGTGATTACCTTTTTTGTATTATTGAATATTGATGTTAGTTCTGATGACGATGGCATTATCAATGTAAGGGTTAGTTTGAGACCCACTAGAATATTAGTGTTTCCTACTTTGATGACATCTCAAAGATCAGTCTATTCTACTTTCAGGGTCGCTAGAATTTCATTCATTCATACTTTAAAGACTGCTAGAAGATCAGTCTCTTTTGCTTTGAAGACCACTAGAAGATTAGTCATTTTTACTTCGAAGACCGCTAGAAGATAAATCATTTTTTCTATGAAGACCGCTAAAAGATTAGTCTCTTTTACTTTGTAAGCCGCTAGAAGATAAGTCTTTGCTATTTGAAGACCTTTTGAATATCAGTTTTTTATACCTTGAAGACGACAAGAACAATCTCTTCCACCGTAGAAAATAGGTCTGTGTTCATTAAAAGTCCGCTGGAATTTCGGTCTCTTCCTCTTTCCTACTTTGCAGACCGTTAAAAGATTAGTGTTATGTATTTAAATCCACCCCCTAAAGATAAGACTTACCTACTTTGAAGACTTTTAGAATATTAAACTTACATACTTTGAAGATCAATTGAGGGTCAGATTATCTTACTTCGATATATATTGTAAAAAGAAATACAGTTTATTTTGGCGAAGGAATTACTGGACTTGGTGTTTATTGTTTGCGTTCCCGTGTGTGTTTCCCGCGTTTTTTGTCTAAGGTCTTTCATTTCATTCTCCAAAACCACAATATGTTTACTGCTAACTTGCATGTCTTTGTAGTTTGTGTTGCAGTATCAACCTTAATGCAGTATGATCAATTGTTGATAATAAATAATTTAAAACAAGCTATTAAAATATCCCGATTTGTTTTGACAGTGTTGATGCATGCTCCTTAAACGTTTATACGATAATGAAGTGGAAGATAAATTTCTTTGACTGATGATTAACAATAAAGTAAAAGTGATCTGTTCGGATTGAATTAAGTTTGGAAACGAGTAAAATCAGAAGCCGGTAGTCGCTCTTCCAAGAGTTGTGTTCTGGGAATATAGATACGACTAAGTTTCACATAGAGAAGTGTTTTTAAGTCTCCAAGCTCGCAAAAGCATTTACATAATTGATATTTATTGGTTAAACATTAATGAATTAAAAACTAAACGTACAAGAGTTTTAACGACTAACTAGTAGGAAGTTGTTGAACTAAATGCTGATAATGCACTTATCCTGAATAACAGTGATTATTCATCAAGCAAGCATTGATATGTTGCACACATAATGCCTTTGAATATATCATCAATGTGATCTTTGGAATTTCTCTACGATGGGACATCCAAACTTATCTTAAAGCCATTCAGCTGAAATAAGGATTTTTATAGCATGCAAACATTATTATTTACTCATATGAATAAAGTAAAACGATTCGTTACATTTAATGTAAACTACTTTGTGAATAGAATTATACCACTATTGCAAACAATACTAATGTACAGCTTGCTTAACATTGACTTTCAATATTTCAATTTTAAAATCCACTGAGGCGACAAAACGGCAAAAGGACCCTGTGTTAAAATAATATGGTTGCTTTTGAATGTTACAGGTACAATTCCAAAGCTGGTAAACGCATAGTAAAACAAATCAAAGCGCTGAATGGCTTTCGGCTTGCAACGTTTTGTGAATATAATCATGTTGTAAAGCATAATTATTGACATAAACATCAAAAGATAGTATATGCTATCTCATAATTTCCTTCGCGAAAACTTTTAGAGTTTAATGTTGATTCTGAATGTGATCATGAGTCACTTGAAATGTGAAATACGCCAAAATGTTACTTATAAGGTATGGAGTAATTCTCAATATCATATAAAACCTTATCTGGAGCTTTGGTTTCATAAACAATGCACTGCCACGGATAAAGCATTAAGGATATTTTAACAAAATCTACTCGACACTTCAAACTTGACAAGGGCGTATGCAATTTACTACCAGCTTATGCCAGCTAAACCAAATGCATCCCAACAAAATGTATTGGACATATAACTTAGGTTTATGTTTAAGGCTTCTTTCCACAACGCCAAATACCTCTGGATCAAATCACCCACATGCTATATATTCCCTTTATGTTTGATGTACATGTATCTTATTAATGCGCTCAACATATGTCACTCGTCGAGAAAATGAATACATCTACATCAGGTTTTTTTTAATATACATATGCATTTTGCTACATGCTCAAGATATTAGACTGAAATTACTGAGACAAACTGAGAATTATTGGATAATTAGTATTACTTTCCATTTCATTCGGCATTACATGACTATGACACAAATTGTAGCAGGTCGATAACCTGTCAACGCTTAACGCGATTTAATTTGAATAGTGTATGATATTGATTTAGTAATGGTTGAAAGGTTATTTGTATGTACTTACACAAGAGTATGGTTTTATGCGACACATATTTAACAAGCACAAAAATAAACTAACAATTTCAAAAAATATGTCAAGTAATAGGCGATTTAGGCAATTTAAAACATAGAAAATATACTTATGAATGAACTACAATCCCCAAAATCTGATTGTAGGATAAAATGAAGTTTAACAATATCATAACGCCTTATTATCATTTAATTGCATCATAATACGATCCATATTTTTTCCTGGTTTTAACGACAGTCATCTCAGAGTTTATTTTCGGGGAATAAACTTGTCTGAATGTGATGACCCACACTCTATTCTTAACTACAATAAACTTGTAAATATTATCGGTCCTCGGCCGAAGCAATATCTAAACTCAGGTATATAATACATTTATTTATTTGATTCAGTACGCGTTTATTTTGAAACTATTTGCGGATTCTGCTTTAAATTTTTCGTTCTGTAACTCGCCTATATTAAAATAATAGGTTTTTGTACAATTCAATTGCGTTATATTGTGCAAAACGCAGCTTATTTGAGCTATGTTAACCGCGTAACATAAATTGAAAACTCATTTCAGCGCTATTTATAGCAAGCTTATTAATATGCAGAACGCAGTCCGTAATTATAAGAGCAGATTGCTTACTAGGTATTTTCGAAGTAAATGCTAATGTCAATTAGGTAGGTGACCACTGCATTTCTAAGCGCGCAAGGGTTAATACACCCGTGCGCCAATAAGTTCGACAAAAGTTAAAAATGTTATGTCGATCTGCCAATGCGATTTCCGAGATACTGTTATAAAAGTCTGCAGATCTAGCGGTCTACAGCCTAAAATACCGTAAAACCCCAAAGCAAAGTGATATCATTATAGAGAAGCCTATGTATTTAATAACAATTTGATAACGATATATTTCCCAACAATTAAAGTTGGTCCATAACCCATGCAAATAAGTATGTGTATAGTTAAGACAAGTTTAGATGGTCGAGAGCAGCAGCTGCAAACAACTAGAAAACAAACTATATATATTGTTCCATATTCATATAATGCATTTATTGCTTTATAGTTATCTTAAAGGGATTGTACACCAGATTGGCATCAAAAACGTTTTTTGCTGTAACGAATCTCAGGACAATTTTTTTAATAAAATATTTTACTCTTTGATATCATAATTGTATTGAAAAAATAACATAATGTAACAGAAAATGAGTCGGAGACCGGGTTCGAACCGGGGTCGCCAAAATTGCATTCCAGTGTTGTATCCACTGTGCCAGAGGGTTTACTTTAACGGGTGGAATATTTCAGCTATAAACCTAACTTGGTAATATCACGTGATAACATCGACTAGCCAATCACGCAAAAGGAATTATTTCTTCTAGGTAGACAAATAAGTAATCTTTTTTAATGGAAAAATATCAAAAACCTGCGAAAAAGAAATTTTATTGTAAACTATGTGGTACTTCAGTTAGTAAGTTTTAATGCATTGTACACATCGATACCAAATTTATGTCAGTTTTCGACAATTTTCTTCTTTTTTTTGCTATTTCATCATACGGAGTACAGCCCCTTTAAGGGATATTTCGCCGTAGAATTTTAAAAATACTTGTTTTCAAAGCATGTCCATCATTCAGAGTACGTGCTATTTAGACACGTTTGCTAACGGGTCATAGGAGTGGCATTTCAAATAGGATTTTTATTACTCATTCAATGTATATTTTTGTAAATAACACATAAAAAAGCCCGCATGATCCCTACTTTATTTGTGACAAACTTCTTTCCTGCTAGACACCGTAACAAAAGTGTTGTCACGTGACCGAAACGTTCAGGCAGAACAACTGAGTCCTACTCGGTGTGCAGACATTTGTGTCGATAAAATGAAATCGAAAAAAAAACTGACATTAAAAAAAGAACAAAATACGGCGATAATTTGATTACTTTTTTAACAAATGATTCATATTTATATGCCGAGAGAAAAACACATGACCAGTATGGAACGATTGACGTTTTAAATAATTCTGCGTATTCCTAGCGGTGCGTGTGCTCTTTTAGCGCTAGATGCAAA
Organism: Mya arenaria; assembly: GCF_026914265.1. Lineage (NCBI taxonomy): Eukaryota > Metazoa > Mollusca > Bivalvia > Myida > Myidae > Mya > Mya arenaria. The sequence goes on along the minus strand of NC_069134.1, from coordinate 30,753,397 downwards.
TACGCGTGGTTTAGATGGAAATTTTCGGAAGATTATGGTTTGATAAATGATGTGTTTGAAATTGACGTCAATATTTATACATATTTTGTCTTTCATAAGTATTAAAAACAGGCGGATATTTGTATTTGTATATTTTGTTTTGGCGTTCTGATCATACATTAATGCGACGAAAACTGTATCGTGATAAACGTGCCATTTCTTCAAGAACCCTATGATCAATATTGTACAAGAAATGGATTTGAAACAGTGCAGTTTTACTGATAAAACTGCATATGCACCAACGTGTGGCATTGCTGAATTTTTGCAGACATATATTGACATGTTGCGGAAATAAAACCTCTTATTATAAATGTCATCGGAGGTTTGGTTATCAAAAGTAATATACAAATACACCCTTTGCATAACGTACATAATCAGTATAACGAAAAGGGTATCTTCGGAGTCTTATACGTAGTTTTATTTTCAGCACGATTCTGTCATAAACCTTCCAACTTAGATATTCCCACCCTGTCTTCATTGTTTACTGATGTTGTAAAAGCAGATGGGTTTCTAAAAACATTTCATTGTTTTGCTTGTTTTATGGCGAATCCTCTGATAACCACTTTCTGATATAAGTGCGCTTACCTTTCAATAATATGTTATGGGATTTAAGCACACCCTTATCTCGTACTCATAACGCTTCCTACTTGAAACGAACAAAAGAAATATTAATGTCTATACTATAATTATTAATATCATATAGAGCTTGATAGTATATTTCAACAAACGAATGAAATCTACGAAGACAAGCCAAGATAATAAGAACTAACTATGATATTATTTATAATTTTTATGTGAAAAACTACAGAAACAAGCTTAGAAGCCAAACGTTTACCATAAACCCCATTTCATGGCACAGGGACAAAGACATAGAACACAAAAACAAAACATCACAAACAAGAAACATGAAACAACGGCACAAAACTCAACAAACAACACAGTATATATATACTATATAAAAAAACTAGGTATGTTTATCAAGGATTGTTAGGTACCGCCTTAAACTCCTTCACATGTTTTGACGCTGAATGGTGCCTTACACATGATTTAACATATCAGAGCTTAAAGTATGACATTATGAGTTTTTACTGATGCATTCTAAGAGGGTCTTTCTAAATAATATACAATACATGTACATGCTTGTGTTTCAAATCAATAACAACTAATTACCACTTATAAAGGGGACATTCCATTACCTTAATACTTATATGATGTGTAACATAAAACTAACAGTTAAATTTGTTACGCATTCGATTGATAAGTTACTGCCTTTAAATATAAATACAAAACCGACGCGACTCTTCATTCGAATATATGTTCTTATTTAAAACGTCATTGTTATAACACTTACTGAGAAATATGTTAAATACACAAGGAATTAAACGTTTTGTTTTTGAAGCATTGTAGTTATGCTTATGTTGAGTTTTGAAAAATATTATAGATATAACCATAAGCAAAATACTCTCCATTTTTCATAGCCTTGTTTAATTGAGCATGGTAAACGTACAGCAGAAACTTTATTAGACGCACACAACATGCAAAGTACATCATGCCACATAAAAAAACACACAAAGATGTATCACATTAGCATCAACATATATTTATTAGTATACAGGTTTCGCCATAGAACTAAAACTCACTTGGGGGTTTACACTAGTGCATGCGTTATCAACCACACACTTGCCCTTACATTTATTAATATTGCCAACTTAAGAGTCCATTGGACGAGTGTAAAATTTCTTTATTGCGATAAAGTCTTCAAACATGTCGCTTAACATTAGGCCAATCGGTTGAATAAAGTGTTCATGTGAGTGTTTAGATGTTTCAAATGCCATGCTACGTGCCGCTACAACATTCACTTGGTGGAATTAGTACTGGCTAATCTCTATTTTTGGCGACGACGTTGTTTCGTATTTACAGGGACTATACTAAAAAATATAGTTAAAATTACAAAGAAACGTTAATGAATGAAGTATCTTTTATGGTTAACTTTAAATAGTTATTGTGTGAATATATTGACGAGTAGGCAGTAAGGAACAAATGTCGCCTGTTCTACCATAGTTGTTTTTTTCGTACGTTCATGAAAGTGTGCGTTTCCATGTTGATGAATATATTTTGTATCCACTGTTTATAAAAAGAACACCGGTGAAAAGTTGGACACTTCCAAAGTAACGTCCATTTTTTATTACAATGTCTGACAATAATGAAATTTAAGATATTCATTTTAGTGTTTTCAGTTATTCGCTAACAATAAAGCCGAACTGAGTAGATAGCTACTTTTCAGATGAGACAGAGCATGCAGAGTCATATTGAAAGAGGAAACGAAACTCAAAGTTCTTCTGCTGCATGGACACATTGGTGCTTATGCTTTAACGAACGGTTTTTGTACCTAACGTTTGAGTTTTCGTTTGCAGAATGCAATGTATCCGCTAACCCCTTCTTAATCATATAATGTGTCACTTTTATCGTTATATATTAGGCCTTGCACATTAGGCTTTAAATTATAAAATTGCGTTATTGTTATTATTTGGCTACTGGGCTAGACCTCAACAAAGATTTCAATGTCCGTGAGAAGACCGAACCTCCAATATTTAATAAAAAATATCACGATCTGCTGATAGTTGAGTTATATGTGTGACACTGTGTGTCCCTCGTTTAGTGTTTGTTTATGAAGAATCCTAAAGCCTTAAACAAGATATTGGTTTAACTTGAGAACAGTTGGCTTGTACTTGTTGTTTCAATTTGCTGTATTTATATAGTCATAGGAATGAAGATGTAAGATCAACACATACAAAAGTATAAATTAAAATTTAAAATTTAAAATTTAAAATCTAGTTATATACAACCGCAATGTGCGAAAATATGCAGTAAAAAATGTGGCGTTCCCAGAATCCTAATTCATTAGTTAATTTTGGGCGAAGGTTTCCTATATCAGATCAATCTAAGGCAATGCGCAATAACATATATTGGATTGCCTTGAGGTTCTAGTTGCCAGTATAAGTAGTATCTAGCTTTTATGTGGATTTTGAAATATTGGCTTGCTATACACAGTTTTAACCACATCGATTATTCGATGGTAAGTTGCAACAGAAACAAACGGCAAACAATACGACTTGCGTCAAAACTGTCTACAATAACAAAACACGTACTGCCTCTCTCTGAGTTCAATAAGCCTGTTTGATAATTGAGACAGTTACTGTCTTGAACTGTGCTGGAGGCGAGCTTAATATATAAACAGTCCACCAAAGCAGTGCGATATCCGATGCTAAGAAATTATGCTAAGAAAATATACTAAAAGAAACCATGCAATAGTAATATAATCTTTCTATTATTGTTATATTGCGAATTATAAGGGAAAATTCAACAAAATTTAAAGCAAATATATTTTTGAATGATGCAATCAAAGCTGATACAACTATTACCCGTTATGAAAAGGAATTTCAAAAAATAAAGCCTTACCTATAAACTGTCCAAATATTTCGTCAGAGAAGTTTGCTTGGAATGCATGTGTTGTCTTTGATCTACGATTTTATCTTGTGCATGCTTCCTGTGACTGCGCAAACGATTTGTATCTTACTGACAGTTTTATGCTTACGATGTTTGCACGTTGTGCAAGAATGAGATAAAGAAACATTGATTAAGATTTATAAACCGAAATGACATGCTCAATGATCATGAAATACTCCGATTTATCTTGTAAAGATGCATGATTTGTATGTCTGTATTTTTTACGTCGTCTGTCACTCGATAGGAGAACGTTTCAGATACTAGTATTCATAGCTTAGAACAAATCACGAAATGGATCGGTAAAAAACATACAGATATGTCAATCATCGCAATGATTCTCTTAAACTTGATAAGTAATTGAAAATACGCCTCGCTATTTTGTTGATTTATTCCCATATCTAACAGTTATCAGTTCATCACACATTTCGAACTGATATGACTCCGTCACTTTCCTGTTTTGCGCTGTAACGCAAGAATTCTGTTCTGATTATCTGTCAACATGCTTCAGACCAATGACAATATACAGCAATTTTAACTGAATATGTGCAAACATATTTGTTTGTCTTTTTCATTAATCTTTTGTACAACTCATTAATGAAGCAGATTTATTTACGGTTAACGCCTTAAAGAAAACGATAACATCTGAATACGACGTAAGTGATATAATGTAATACCATTGTTAATCAAGGGTGGCTGGTCGATCAATCCAAGCATGTTGGTTCTTTCATGATAGGCGGCATATATTATGAATAAGCCAAATACCTTGTAGTGCTAAAGAAATGAATTCAATATCTGACTAAGTCAAAATTTCACTTAAATTTGTTAAAACCAGTTCTTGAAAGGCAAGATCCCTCTTAGACACTCGAATTCCTTAGAAAACAAGATCCCCTTTTTGATAGCTTGTCTTACATTCCTACTGTATATGATATATCGAACGAGATATATTTACACCACTCTTACGGTAGTCGTAACATTATAAAGTGTTGACCTGAAACTTAAATCTTTACATATGTTTCAACGTTCTTAGCAGCATTATGTTTTTATAAAGCCAATGTTTGGGGTCGTTGATTTTATTTTACAACTGTCAATGAACAGATTGAATCACTACGAAGTTGTTATAAGATGAACTAATTGGGTCTAAATTCTAAAACATAAATATAGAGAAGTATAAAACAGAAATCATTATAAAAGCGTACGTGTGCAATAGATATCAATCTGAATGGTGAGTGTGGCGGAGATTTCCAGTAAGATCTAGTGGTATTTGTGTCTGTCTCACACCCGAAGGTTATGTGTTCAATCCACACAAGAAACTTTCTCATAGCCTCTCAAAATTGAAACCAGTACTGTTTCATTCCCTGGAAACGGTATTCAGCTTTGTCACGATTGAACTAAACGAAATTAGTATAAACATTTTTTTTTAATTTTACGTTCAGTATTAATATTTACCAGATTAAGTTCATATGTAAACCGGAACGGAAACTGGAAGGAGGGTCCGTAAAAAGGCCAAAATACATGTTTGATGTTCTTGTACAAGACGCTTTTGTAATACGTTTTAATGATGGTGTCATTGCAAAAAGAAAAACGAGTCTACAAGCATAGTCAATGATCATTATTTCTAGTTGTTTTCATTTATTGTTATTGTTCTTCACAAGAATTGCATTGAGTTTTTCGGAATAGCATTCCGTGTGCATTTGTTCCAGCAAATATTCCTGAAGGACAGAAAACAGTCTAAAAATACCATCATGTAAGCGCGGTTCCGTATTTTGTCATGTAGGAATAAACAATGCAGACAAGATTTTCAAGTTAAGTGACACAAACGAAGGCAATATATGCGAAGTTGCAAGCACTATACATCGTTTTGTTATCACCGCGTCAATTCAAACATATATAGTATCACAGGTAAGCCTCTAGACAAATGAATAACATGCATATACAGTTCACATAATTAAGTTTTTAAATAGTCAAGTCGCATTACAAATCAACACTTTAACAACTGATCTTGTGTCCTAGTGTCTGTCACTTTATAAAGCAGTTATATTCGTGTATGCCTTCGATACCGGATAAATTCTTATTGCATACGACGATTGTCTTTTGCATTTTCGCAAAAATCACGAACCGCATTTATCAGAGACTTAGTCTTTGGATGTATGCTGAATCATTCTTATTGTATAATGTCACATGTGTCAAACATCTTCAATCTCACGACTTGGTGTGATAGGAGTAGACATATGACGCCTTACATTTGGTAAGTCATTCAGTTTGAGATTGCACGTGTGTCTCAGTACGCTTCCATTGCAATTTGACATGCCGCTAAAGTATTCGTTTGGTAGCAACGGCGCGGGTGTCTGCGGTTCAACAATTATAGGAGTGGTCACTCTGCATGCGCAGCAGTCTTGTGGTTCATTTGTCGATCGGGAAGGTAAATCGTCAGAATCATCAAAATGTGTAAGGACCTTGATGCCGACGAAGTGAAACTGAAAATGATACATGACTTGAAATGTTGTTGAAAATATATGTGTTTCTTTTTAAATTCCTATTGCAAATATCGTAATCACTGCAATTCAACCCGTAGAAAACACATTAATCATATAAATTATAATTATGCCAATACACTTAAGAAAATGTGATAGATTATAGATTTATACATGCGTTTCGAACTGTCCTGCTACATTGAACTGAACATGTTTAGTTTTGTGTACTGATACATATGTATTAGTTTTGTTTATATATGTATATAATACGTTAATCATAGGAAAGGTTCAAACGTTTTCCGAAAGCTGATACCAGAGTTTATCTAAAAACAATAAAGTTTTATTTCATACGCAACATTCCAACCTTAAAATGAGAAAATAAACAATTTCAAATAACAGTTTACCACTAGAATCGCTGTAGATGAACCGAGAAGAAATCCCACGATGACGTCAGCAGGGTGGTGCTTGTTGTCCTGGATACGGCCAAGACCGCAGATCAACGAGAGGAAGACAAGTCCGAACTGCAGAAATATTTTCAGTGTCCTTGAGAAAGTCACTTGAAGTCGCCGCTGTATGTAAAACTGAAGCGAGAAGATATCGAAGTGTACATAAAAATAAAGACTGAAACGCATACAGAAGAAGACAATTGAGCGTAGACTGCATGACCGATATCTCAAGGAAGCTTAACAAACTAATCAATGGCGTCTCTTCTATCCAATTTGACCGCCACTATCCCTGACTAATTTAAGCAGGGGAGTCTCCGTGGTCTTAGATTGTTCCGTGCAACGAGACCAAAGAAAACAAGAACGCTAACATAATCTGGGAAGTATATGTGATCGTATATATAGACGTTCTACTTGAAGAATGAATTATTATATTTATGTAATGGTATCTACTGGAAAAAAAGTCCGGTAGCGGAATATTGAACAAATACACAGTTAATAAGGATAAGGTTCAGGCCTAAAAACAGGAGTTTGCATTGATTACGTTAACTATGCGTTTCCATCTCTTGGAAGTATCTAAATTGATTTAAATTCAAATGACAAAGTTTAAACTTGATGAAAAGGTTAAACATAAACCCAAACACAAGACCAAAACACAGACCTACAACACATTGCATATAGAATGTATAACACAAAGGTGTTTTTAATTAAGTGTTGTTGGGATATCGCCTTCGAAAGGTGATCAAAATGAAATTTTACTGGGGTCTTACACTAGTTTACACAAGTTATATTGACACATATTGTGAAAATATAACTTTTATATTTTATAGGACAAATACGAGAGAAGCAGACTTCATGAGGTATTGATTTGTTTAGCTGGCTGATTAACTGATAACTAATTAAATGTAGAATAAATACACGGAAGAAAAATGAGACCCGAATGTCGGAAAGGTTTCAAAGTGTAACCGCGTATTGATGCATAACAAAGGGATGAAATATAAAACAAGTTGTTTAAACAATGAAATAAGATGAGATAAAATCAGTTTAGACGAGCCAACACAAAGACAAATGTTTGAGAAGTAATGTTTGATATAAATGGTACTAAAACCAAGTCGAATATTTGGACGGTTATGTTCATAATGGATTTATTTCAAACTCGTTCGTGAAAAAAGTAATTGACGGCTAGATTTTTAAAGCGTAGTGAACCGCCCATTCATCTTATGTACGAACGAAACAATAAAAATACTCATAAATTTGAATATATATTAATACCAATACATACAGAGAAATAGATGGCGATGTACATAGACAGAGATGAGTGACCGGAAGGAAACGACTGTCGGCTGTCCCGAATTTCTTCTGCTCCGTGCTCACTTCCGGTACAAGTGAACTCACTGATGTATCTGTAAGATAATTTATCTCAGATCTACAGTGCCAGGATAACATTTATAAGATTTACTTTACAATATTTGATTTTTTTGAAATTCCATGCTATTAATACTTTCAAACAAATATTTGATGGTATTTATTATAAATATGCAATGCACAGGAATATCAAAATGTTTCCTATTTTAAACGTTGACGGTATTCCCTATATATTTAGAATCTTGCTAAAATAAATAATAAAGAATAACATGCATAACTCCGTTCTAAATAAATGCCAGAAAAGTATGGTAACATGCTCAGTAAAAGAGTCTACATTCCTGCAACACTCACCCAGGACAGAGTGATCGGTTAAAATTTGGCCGGCAGACGTCAAAGAAGTTAGGTCGGAGTGAACCAAGCTGGTTTTTGACGAATTCCACAATCAGCTGCTGCAGCACAAAACCCACGAGGAAGACGCTGTATCCGCGCACACAGTAGACCAGTCCCTCTGCATTCTGACACGGATGACGGCACTTCTGATCTGCTGTGTTCAGTAGCTCAACAAGCAATACCTGTAAAATGCAATATTGTTTGCTCCGACAACAAAGGCGTAATATTTTAGAAATATAACACACCACTGAGGGTCATATGACATTAAAAAGACCGGCGCATCAGCCACCGAACGTGCATATGGCCGAACCATGATTCTTTTCAAGGGCACAATGTTATTGGCCCAAACAAGTTAGAGCCTGACACGGTTCAAAGATAGAAAGTAAATTGTATGAGACGAATGAAATGCATATCAGTTCTGTGAAGGCAGTTGACACGTCTTAGTATAAAGCGTGTCGATGAATCAAGTAAATACCAAAAATGAGGAGAATAAAATAATAAAATACCAACGGTACACATCAAATGCCATGATATTTTTTTTGTAATAAAAGCTAATTCTTAGAGAGAAAGAAAAAAAAATTGCTTACAAAAACGACTAAATTCAGATTTGCTTATCTTCAAAATACAAATGAATTGATATTTTAATACGAATTCATCATACTAGCATAAAAATGTTTTGTTTTGTTTTATTTTATACCATCATGCAACCTTGGTATTCGATCTCAAAACGAAAACAATGTATACAAAGGCAAGATGATCAATGCCACAGATCAAAACAGAGACATTACTCTACAAGCATTAACAAAATATCAAAATATCGTCATTAGTAAATGCTTGAATAACCACATAGGCTGGGTCTGTGAAAACTAAGGTAAAACTAACTAAAGACTTAAACCCGTTCATAGGCGCTCATCTTGAACTGTACTCCAATACTTTTTCAAGAACGCCAATTGTCTCCGATCTTGCAATATTTGGATATTGGAATGATCAACGAGCACTCTATATAAATCATTTGGTACTTAAAACGGTTTTCGGACGCCCAACTAGCCCGTAATTTTATTGATTTGTGGACCATAAAATATTTAGAAATTGTAAGTTTATAGTTTTAATGAAATCAAAAACATCTTAAAACAAGTAGATGAACTTTAAGTGCTCAAAGGCCATATACAGACAACACCTTCCAATGAATGAATCTAACCGGGGCAACAATGCTGATTCCTTTAGCCTTTAGGTACAATAAATAACACAAAGACAGCCATCTGTCAAAGTTTGCTGAAACGTATAGTTATAATGATACAATATTGCAGTAAGCATGCAATAACGATATAACCCCCCCCCTTTCCTAAGGGTATACATCCAAGCAATACGCACCACAAAGATGGAAACGCTTAAGCCTGCGATGATGAGAACAGAAGTGGAGACGGTTTCGGGTCGGTAGGGGAGAGAGAGGCCTGGATCGTCACAAAGAAAGCCGCGCTCAAACGGCGTCCCTCGGAGAAAGAGGAACAATACCGGGATACCCACTGTAAATATTCAAGGCATTCAGTCAATACACAGCTGCTACTGTTTACCTTACTGCTTATCAAAATTTGATAAGTGAGCACATCGCTTAATTTCAAATGTCCATTGCATTTTTATTTTTTTGTTGAAAAATACCTTTTTCTATCAACATTAACAGTATAACAATGTTTTTTTGTTGTTGTTGTTGTTTCTTATAATATGTTTTATATTTACACAGTTTATAACATAACACGATGTCAAACTACTTAATGTCTAAAGATTTATTTAGAAAAAAAACACATATTGCTTCTTTATTTAGAGTTGTGAATTTTATAGATTTGTTTATAAATGGAATTCTTAATTTAAGAAATAAGCTGGTAACAGTTACGGGGTATTAACATTTTACGTTTAAATTTGTACGGCTAATGTATCTCCATGTAAAGTTTTATTTTTTCTCTTAAAATATAATACATTTGTGCTATACACAACACTCTTTACACTCAATTAAAGATCCTGTAATTAGTTTCGGATTATATTACTACTGAATTACACTGTGTCTCAAAAGGGAATGTTTATCTGGTATTTAATTTGTAATTAATTCCTTGTTAAAGTTAAATGGGGCATTGAAAATGACCCCGAGGGTATTTCAATGTAATTTAATGACTACTATAATGAAGTATTTGATATCCACAGCCAGATGCTTAGTGTTAAACGTCACAGTTCTGTATTGCGTGGAGGATAGCCATCAATGCGACAATGTAAGCAGCCCGAAACGTCCAGTAATGGATTTGAACCTGTTTCGGTGTAGAATTACAGATGGCTGAAATGTCAAGATGTTAATTTGTAGTCATCTTAAACTTCTTTGTTATATGCAACATTAGCTATTAGAGTGAATCAAATACGTTTGCGTTAGTTTTCTAACGACGAGGGCAATGAAGAGTGTGACTCTTAATTTACGACAATAAGACGACAATACTGCACCTCTTAAATAAGGGCTCGCTTTAAGTCCGGAATTTATGGCACGATGTTTTTCAATGGCAGCGCTATGTTATGTTTAATTATTTTGTATACATAATACCAGCCATAAAAACCTATTTTCTTTCTCCTTTAAATAAAACAGTTCACCAATGTCAAGTGTCCTCTTATATAGCTGTGTGTAATTGTTTCCGACCATAGGACTCATAGGACCACGTAGTTCATTCTTTGCGGGGAAAACATATGTTCATAAATGTATTAAGGAAATTGAAATACATTTTTTTTTCTCTTTCAAAATTCATGTAACTAAACATAATTATGATAAATGCTTGGAAGTATCCTCTTTATAAGCCTTTTGATGCCTAGTGGCACCCAGTGCACTTCTAGCGAAACAAAACAGATGTTTTCATTACCCAATACAAACTATGAAAGCGGGTTTGAAGATGAAAAGGTTATACACGAATATAGTTGTTGTATATAAGAACAAACATTCAACAAACGGTGCGATGCTTTGGAAGTCTAACCGTGCCTAAGTTATATGATTATGGTTATTAAGGATTCCTTCTCACAAATGCCAGATCCATCATCGTCATTAACCTTAATGTTACATCCTGTTCCCTTGTGACCCCATATAATTTTGGTTTCATTTAAAAGCTATTTACTAGCTGGCTATTTATACGTTAACTAATAAAGCAAAGGAACATTCTGCAAATTTAACATTTGATAGTTAATGCATACTTTGATAAGATGTAGCATTTACGTTTTTACATTATTCAGGATTGTTGGGATAAGAGTGAAATTGTGCACGTAAACTGATTTTAGTCCCCAGTAATTTTACATTTTACTGACCGTTCCAAGGCGGTACCTAACAATCCTTGATAAACACCTATTTTAAATAAAATATATGCACTGTCTTGTTTGTGGAGTTTTGTGCTGTTGTTCCATATTTCTTTTTTTGTGATTTTTTTGCCCTTGTGTTCTATGTCTTTGGCGTTTACCTTGTTCCATTAAACGGAGTTTATATTCAATCTTTTGGCTTCTGAGCTTGTTTCTGTAGTTTTTTTATATTAGTAGTATACATAAAGGTATTACCATTCGTATATTGGATCTTTATTTTACTTTTAATTGGACATAAAAGAATATATTTTATAATCTCTAAACACCAAAAACCTTGCTGCTCAAATCAGTTGCATTATTTTTGTTTTACATTTTCTTCTTCTGCACTCGAAATGCATTCAAATGATACCGAATGAATATGGGTTCACCCGCCATTGAATATTCACATAATTTGTTGCCTTTTACCTTAATACGAACGTGACTTATAGGTAATGAAAAAGGAAAACATACATCATAAATTATTGATGCAAATATCAAATTGCTAAAGAATCAAATGAAGTCATAATCATTACCTCTTAATAGATAAATTGTACGGGTAATATGTCTAAAGCAGGATGTTACAATAAGTATGATCGCTTGAACCATATTTTTATTAAATATAGTACAAGTGCGCATAAGAAGTTGTGTTTCTCTGGTGAAAGTACGCAATGGGTAGTGTGGTTTGAGGGCGAGATATATTCTCAATAAATTAGATAACCGCGTGTCAAATACATCGTGATTAATTGATACCATAATTGAATAACCACTTGACATTTTCTTCCAGGCAGGTGTCAACATATGTTTATATGTTATAATTATTATAGGAAATGTTTGTTGTAGTCAATGAACTACTTTCATGCGTTATAGATCCTATGTATTGAAAAAGCACGATTGAGTCAGTAGCAATCGTTCTTTAAAAATTACATGCATGAATTCCAAGTTTCGAAATTATCCGGCCAATGTGTCAAAACGGTCTAGAGTCTAAATTGAAACTTCGGTCTCAAAACTTCTCTTCAAAATGAATTTCGTTGAAGCGGGACTTTTCTATTGATTTTTTTTCGATATATTATTATGCAAAAGTCATATTGTCATGTACACATATTTTGTAAAACAGAATATGTACAATAACTGGTTTTAAACATTTATTCAGTCTGAGTCTATTTAATACCATTTATTTACGCCTTTGATTGATAGCTAACAAAATTTAAGATCCCCAATTACAGCTTACTTTCCAATGCGATAACTCCCATACAAATTGATGAACTGTGTGTGTTGTCTTATTTCTTTCTAGCTGCTTGTCTCCTTGGTTTTTGCCTAAGATACTTGCGCATGATCACATTTTCATAATCACAGTAGATTTGTCCTTGTACTTCTATTACATTCTTTGGCACTCATTACCGTAAACATGATATTTAGAATGTTGTGTTTGTTGTTATGAGCTCCATTTCATTAAACGTGAATACATAATACCAACGGATATGTTAATTATATTCCAATTGATATGCGGCAAATCTCATCGAGAAAAAAATGAGTTTTCAAATGATATGACCAACATCATCTTAATAGTGATGAAATCGCGAGTTTAATGACAAATTTTAATGTTATATTTTATGTTTAGGTTTGATCATAAAACGTATTTTTTTCGTTTCAATCTTTAACAACAATTACAAGTTTCAGTTCGGATCCGATATTTTAAGATAAGTCATTTTGGTTATCCATAGCTTACGTTCATGTTTTGCTCAAAGTAATCATTTATGAGTTTAGAACCCATAATGTTTATCTTTTTACGTTCAAAATTATCTTTAAGTACATTATTTTACGATACTTAGAATGAAGAACAAATAAAATAGATAGATAATAAATACATTGTGTTGACGTAGAATATAAAGTTTTTATTGCAAGTACAATGTGGTATAATCATTTCCCAACTTCAATTTTGGTATGTCTGGGCTGTCTGATTTTGTAACATCAGTGACATCCATCAGGCATCTTACCTATGTTCTTCGCTTGGCATAATAACTGGTTGATGTTCATTTACTGAAGGTACACTAACAACCGCTTTATATACGTTATTGTTATAATTCCTTAAAATCCTCATTTCGGGCTTATGCTTTTTGAAAACTTCATAATTGTATGACAAGTATCGATCATTTTTCTTTTTTAATTGTGCACATATTGGTTGCAGATGATGATACATACGTGCATTCATTCTGATCGTTTGAATTATTCATTTTACATTTTCTGATATTTTTAAATTCAAGGACATTCTTTTATTACAACAATCAAAGTGAATTACATGCACTAATACCAATCGTTTTAAGTGTCCTTTGTGGTTTAATCGTACGAAAATACATGGCATCAAATTGTTTTAAGTGTATTGCAAGATGTGTCTATAAGTAAGGAACTCTAAGATTTATTTTGATTAGAAATATCACTAACCGCAGTCGATTCATGTTTCAAGTCCTCATAGCGTATCTTGTACTAAGGTAATAGTTATTAACAGGTTGTTGTCAAATATGACGTATATGGCTTGAGAACGTCTTTAACTGTTGTTTTTCTTCCATGATATTAAATTGATTTTAGGTAATAATTATTTTGCATTTAAATTATTGAAATGATGTTAATTTAATCATGTCAATGTATTCATGTCATGTATTTATTGCCTTTATTTGTTATTTTATATTCAAAACATTTACTCGTATTGTATTAAAAGATTTAAAAATACGAATAAAAATACGAATGAAAATGTCTGTAGATCGATTCAAAATAAAAGAAAATATTTTTAGAAAAGGTCAAACTTAAATACGTACCTATTAAAAACAGTGTGACATCTACTATAACTGCTAAGGTAATTCGTCTGCGACTCAGCCCTTGCCTACTTCCCGGATACTTATCCATGTTACAGTAATCCCAAAACACCATTTGCGGTCTCAATTCCTCAGTCAGCGGTTAAATACACGCTAAAATGGTAATCCACCAATCAAAATCAGGGAGTAAATACGCAGGACTTGTAAGATGTAAAATGAGATGTTTAAATTGTCAGGTCCGATTATTTTGCAATTAAATTAACGTTGGCGTGTAAAATTAAAATGTATTTTATTAATAAATGGCATGTGAATGTAAATGAAAATTCATAACTTTGCGTTAAACGTGAAGATTCCGCGCGAGGTTTTCTGTTTTTGCTGCATTAAAAAGCCACTCAATGATTCCATTTACTTTCTTCTGGAAAGATTATTACTTTATCCAAATTGGTTTTCAAACGTTTGACACTTCTCTAACTAATCCTCCTAAATATCCAGAAAAAACACCTACGTCAGTATCAAATCAAGGTTATAATGATACCCAAAGTCTACTTCTCTCGATGAAAGTATTACAGGAGATGCTTCCAAAACACATAATCCAAAAACAACATGTTAGACGTGTATAGTGCCCAGATACCTAGATCACTAATGGATATTATTATTGTTATGTACTCCGATGAAATGGTATGAATTGCGCAGTAATTATCCGAGAACTGATGTTTGGAAATCCACAATCTCTGAGGGTTTCAATACGTCTCTTATTCTTTTTCCTCTTGACGTAAAATATAATAATTGATTCTTAATAGCTGAATAGACGCTCAAACTCTATTGAAACAAAAGTATGAGCGCAAGTCTCGGTGTGTGCTTTTAAACCGAAGATAGATGTCTGATACATTGAAAGAGCATTGTAACAGCTATTGTTATCGCTTTACCTTTATTCTTGCTACGATTGCTGACAGTTTTAAACTTATCGTTGTATCTTAGATATATAGATGTCCTTTCAAACTCTGCATTTTACTTCATTTTTACACAATGTCTTCTTATAACAATTTTCTTCATCACTTGTGTTGTTTTTATCTGGTTAACGTAATGTTAAACAGCAAATAGAATTATCTTGGGTAAAGCAGTTACCGGGTATCTGCGAGTTATTTCCAACCTGTTACAGGTGTAAATGGATTTCACAACTGTTCAACAACAATCGAAGATTTTACGCGATTCCTTCCGTCAGATACTATTCGTCTAATCTACCTTCCAGCAAGCTTTTATAAAAATGTACTAAATTGAGTGCATTACGATAGAGCACATTCGAATTAAATCTGATACAATTAAAATAAAATTCCAAGAGGTGTTCTGATCTATATTTCACTGATTAATCAATTCATTATTCAAGGATAAGGTCAAGTGCTAACAAATAAACGACCAAGCATACAGACATTACCATGTATATGTGTGGTTCGACTTATTTGATGTAATACTGCATTTATATATGGGGTCACTTGATGCACTGCGTTAAGGATCCATTTCCTTTGGTGTATTTTTACAAAAAGGAAAAGATACAAAGTATTTTTACAATTGATTTCCTCTTAGCACTTCCGATTTTTCTCACGCACCAAACCACAATTCGGAGTGAATCGCGCTTAACATGAGCTAAAACCGACCATATATGAGAAGAAAATACTATATTTAGTGTTAAGTAGTGTATGGGTCCCGATAGCATATCAAAGTAGACTGTCGGAAGCATTGCTCCTAGCTCTCTACGTTGCTCGAGAGAGTGACTGAGAAACGTCTTGACATCAACCCTGGCATCTACGGTACTGGTACTGTCGGAAACTACACCTCTCGTCGCGAATTGAATTAATGTAATCTGACCTCGGCTTGACACTAGAAAACAAAGCGGAAAAGGTACTTGATTTTTTAACACATGTTTATTAAGTTAAAGAGATAATCGTTTTAAAATCATGAAAAATCGAGAATTTCTGGAAGACAAAACGTCGGTTATCTAAACCTGTAAAATGTCACCCAATTAAAGAAATGAACCCTAGTGGGTGTCAGATATTGAACATGTTTGGTGTGAAGATATTCTCATTTACAATTGCTTGATCATTTCAGGTTGTTTCAAAAGCGAACAAATACGTGAGCGACCTGGAGAGCGAACATTGCGGTTGTCTCCAACGACAGTCAAGTTGCAACATGACAACAATCATTGCAAAGTCATTTTATACAAATTTCAGTATGGGCAGCCCAATTATCAAGGTTGTATTGGCTATTCTATTCGCAGCCCAAACATCTGGGCGCAGTATTCAAATTGCTGGGCAAGCTGGCAGTCACACAAACGGATAATTAACATGACGTCGTCATGACTTGAATTTTTGAAAACATTTACAACTCCTTAACTGGTATCAACGCAAAGAAACATAAATAACTGTGACTGATACAATGATGTATTTTATAATTCTACGAAATGAAATACGATGATAATGAAATTCTAAAATGACAACCCAAAAGAAAGAATTCAAGAAGAAAAATCAAATAATGGTTTAATGTCTGGGATGATTTATCAAAACGCAGGAATTAAGTGGAAACATTGCAATAATGGAAGTCCCCGCTGTAAGCATGTGGTTTTACTGTGTCTCGCCCAAATTCAGAAAGTATGAGCAATCTACCGAAAATTTCAATAAATGACATGCATAAGAATTACAATAAAATAAAATTAAATAAAAATCGGCGAAAATAAGCGCGCCTAGAATGTCGTGAGAGCTATGTTCTTGCGTGATTTGTGTTTTACCAAGGTCAGGGATCGTAGTGAATATTCAACTTCGATTAAATGCATGTATGTTTGAACTTTCAAACGCGGCTAACAGTTTGTCAATTTTCTAACAGTTTATGACAAATAATGTTTAAAGATACAATTGTTGCCTTACATGATATCATGGATTACATGTTATAGTACCGCACACCTTTATTGATATTTAGTTGGATAAAATGTTGAAACGTTGGCTAAAAAAATAATCTAGCCTTAGAACCAGTCACCGTACTGCCGTATTCACATTTTTAAATACTAGCCAGTGCATTAAGATAAATCGTTCCATATGTTATAGGTGTTGATGTCTGTTAACTACGACCTGATTTATTAAGTTGCACTTACTGTTCAGTTTTTGAGCTACTCATAGTTACACAAGTTGTGTATATGAAAGCTATGACTGAGATGTATCAAAATGATTGAAGTGCAGCGAAACCAGGTGAAGCATTAGTGTTTCCTACATTTAAGACCACTAGACGATAAATCCTTCCTTCTTAGACGACCACTAGACTATAAGTCTATCCTTCATTGACGAGCACTACTGGATAAGTCAATCCTACTTTGATGACCACCTGACAACAAGTCTATCCTTCATTGACTAGCACCACTGGATAAGTCTTTCCTACTTTGATGACCACTGGACTAGAAGTTTATCCTACTTTGACGTCTGCTCGAGGATAAGTCAATCCTTCTTTGATTACGGTAATATAAGGTCAAACTAGTTAAAAAAGTTTCATAAACACAGATGATTCACATTTTCACGGCGAGACTGATCGGAATAACCGATTATGCGATAAATATGCACATTGATGCGTTGCAGACATAATGCCTCTAAAACTATATGTCATCTGTGTGATTATCAGACGTAGTTCCCTACGATGCAACATCCCACTTATTCTCAACGCCATAAAGATAAGTGATAGCACTAATGTGCAAAAACTGGCTGTTTCTATAACTCATTCAGAAGTATGCTAAAACAATTTGACAAGTTCGCTGTAAGCCCATTATTAGAACAAAGATAATATAATTCTACCAGATTTGAATGGCATTATCGTCGTTAAGATTTATCACTGCTAACAATATTTAACAAACTTCTGTTAGTTTGTTCATCCAGTTTAATATTGTCTTAAGATATTTCGTAATTGAAATTCGTTGAGGCTACACAATTTCATTAAAATCGCATCAACTATAAAACGAAATGTTTGGACTATTTCTACAAGTACATACATTTTTAAAATAAAAATGAATTTTATACTTCATTGTTTTCATTTACAAATTTCGAGAGAATACTATAAGTTAAGGTATTTGTTTGTTCGATTTGTTTTCTCAAAAGTGTTGTTCTTTTGCTTATTTAATGGCAAACAGTGGACTCGTACTGCATTATGTACGCTTATGTCTGTCCTGTGAAATCCTAGAATGAACTAAATGTTCACTTCATTTTTTGTTTGTTTTCAGAGTTAACTTGATAAAATCTTCCGGAAGATGAATCTTAGTTTAGTTAATCTTCTAACAATCATCCAATGCATGATCAAAAGGTGTTTTAATTGCTCCTTATCTAGACGTCTCTCTTAATAATCTTCAATGTTCATCTCTAATTTCGAAAGAATTACACACAATTAGGAATAATTAGAACGAAATACAGCCAAAACAATATTTATCTGATTTGTAACGTAAAAACACCAGGCGAACGGGCGCCATGTTGAGAGTTTGACTGATACGTTAAACTGGGAGCTCGGATATTTCATCATTGGCATTTGCCTCTTAACTGAAAGGGCCTTAAAAACACATTTGGTTCGGGTAACCCGACCCTAAGTACGAAATCATCTCCGACACTTCTGTTTTTATAGCAAGTTGTTAAGAACCCGATAAAAATGTATTTCTGTCTTAGTGTGTGTTTTAGTATGTAGTTCAAAACCTTTAAAGCTTTATACAGAATATTTACCGCCATTCTTCAATGATGAAAATAATTGTTCTTATATAAAGCCTTATAAAAAGAATATATTAAAAAGCCTACCTACCATACCTGGATGGAATCCTTACCAAACCCTTTTGGGCGCTAAACGGTAATGGCAAGTCAAGTATTTGTTTGTTATTGATAGGCATATGATTGTTAATGATAAAAGTTTCGATTGCAAAGCTGATAATCGCTGAGTCTCACAATTCACCGAAAACCCAAAATAAATGTATTACTCCATATGGCAACGTGCGTCAATGCCATTTGGCCAACTGCTGTACTATCACCATCCTCGGCACTCAAGAGGTTCATGGCGTTTTGTATATGTAGAGTAATCGGAATACTCTAGCGTTGATTCGGACAATGTAATAGCGAGATAATCGACTAAGGCGGCTCTATGCTAGTATAAGTTGCAAATATTTTCAAAAGCCAGACCGACGTGATCCTTATCGGTATGAAGACGTTTTATATCCGCCGACAAAAACTAACTGAATCCGGGGCAGGCGACAAATGCCTTTCTTTGTATATATGTGATATGCTTTGAGAGGAACGAGTAACAAGTATGGAACAATTGTCAGTTTTCCATCAAGCTGTGCGCTTCGTGCTGACTTCCGGTAAACATGTCCTCGTTGATAGATATATCATTCGAGCGGCAGATTTATATCAAAATCGTTCCGATAAAGGTGTTCGCGGGGTTATATTTTGATAAATTATGTGTTTGATTGATTGCAAATATTTGGACATATTATGTCTGTATGTTTATCAACCACGGACGTGATTTAGGCAAGATTCTGAGTGCTATAGAATCGTTAGCAATTTATTAACACGTCGTTAGTCATATAAATCGTGATAAAAGTGTTTGTCCGAGATAGACATTTAGACACAAAATATATCCGAAACTACTTCATGTTGTGCAATGAGTTGTTCGTAGATTATTTGTCGGGAAATGATGTCAAGTAAATGTTTGTTTGATTGCAGTGGCTACCAAGCTGATTCGAACTTAAGCTGCTGTAGCACAAACACTTCGAAGAGGTACAACATCAAGTCGGCTGTGTCTGATACCCACTAGTTACAAGTTAATTGAGGAAAAAATGAGTGTTCAATGAAGACATTCACGGTTTTAGTTTGCGATTGGCATACTCTTAGCTCCTTCTTTACAAAGCGTTTTATTCACGGGTATTGATGCAATTGTTTACAATTGGATTAAATTTCGTAGTTATATGTTATGGTGAACACATTTTTTCGTTTGTTTTGAAACTGGAGCCCCTTCGGAAAACTCACCAACAGCAAACCACAAAAAGATTAATGGAACGGTTACTCGAAGCACAAGAACAAGTTAAGCAGCGATCAACACTATTGGTTTAACCTAAATTTTCAATTCTTGCGTGAAAGATGTCCCATGTTCCCTCCATTTTAAAGAGATCTACCCCCATCTGATAACACACTAAGTATTTCATGTTATGTTTTGTTCTTCTAAACAAAGTTCATTTTTTATCCCAAATATCGTTTATGTTATTTTGTCATGTGAACTAATACTTTATAAAAGTAGCCTTTTTAATGCGGACTGTTACTGCTGTTAGGACATGATTAGAAATTCGCGTGCTAACAACCATTATTTTCCAAACCACGGCATGAGTTGTAAGGTCTTAAATCTTTTTCTAAAATACATAATATTTTATTAGTTAGGTTATTAATTTCAATGATCATCGCCTTAATAAAGATATAAAAAAACACGCACTGATTTAAGTCTTAATAAGGCTTTTAGATAGATGATAAGTGGAAAAAATGATAACAAAGGCTTGGGTACATATTTCTATACAAAAGGAAAACAACTGGTGATAATTGCTTAAAAAGGTATTTTATGACACAACTACAAATCAGTTTTCTTTTGCTTTAAACAAAGTAGTAAAAGCAATGTATTCTGTGCCCTCTATTTCTGTTATTAGTGTACTGCGTCAATTTATACATTTGGCCATGACTTCATTCTTAATAATATACTTACCGGAGTTTTAATGATACACTATAAGTCGATTCAAATTCACATATTACAAAAACGGTCTTATTCAAGTTTGACGTCTAGGTTTTATTTTCTCCTACTAACGTTGTTTCCCTGCAGAAGTTTCTTTTTGTGAAAAACAGTACTTGTTCAGTGAAGTGATGACAAAATGAAAAATGTTTATGGTAGAACATAACAATAAACCATGCAGTTGTTATCAGCTTTTGGCAACCACTGTAGTTAAAAAGACACTCTTAAGCGTAAGTGGAATATTAATTGTCATTTTTTTTCGAAGCTATGTCTGATTTTGGCAGCGGCGATTTGTATCGTATTGCCATGCATTTGCTATTGTCTTCGTCGGATTCTCCACTGCCGTTTCACGCTTCAGGTCGTCACAAGTTATCCATATACTCGATATCGTTGTTATTTATTTGCTAATATTGTTGTTATCAGGATCTATTCTTTCTTGCACTTGTTCTCGTTCCGATTCTTCTGAACGTGTAATACGTATTGCTTCATTGTCCTTCTTCCTTTTTTATATTTCGGAGTCCTCTTATCCCAATCGCCATGCAAGTTTTCATATTCCTTTTGGTTTTTACCCTTAAACAAAGTGTGTTTCTTTATCTGGTATAATTTGAGATCGGGAAATCAATACGAAAATATTTTTTGCCAACACATGCGTCAATACTGTATATGAGTACAAATGGTACATGTTCTGTTAAGGTTAGCAATAATTTAGTTTAAACATATTCCTTTGAACATATTTTCAAATATTGCAACATTGTTTTGATTTGCACGTAAATATACACGGTTTTACACTTTTTTTCCAAGTATGTTTTGTCCATTGGTTGAAAAACATATATATAAAAATATTATGTTAGTATTTGCATTGCAAATACATAAAAAAATCAACACTTAAACTATCGGAATGATCGTGTTTTTCTACTCAACAACGAATGTTTCCCCCCCCCCCCCGCCCCGTTTTTTTCTTATCTCTGGGTAAAAAAAAATGTCGTTTGCTTATCTACGTAGATATAACAGCGGTATTCGCTTTTAGGATAATTTGTTCATACAATAGTACCTGTGCAAACATCGAATTGCGCTAAATATATGAAAGCGTGTTTTAAAATAACTTTGGCACAGCTTTTACCACCTTAGCCATGCAGTTTATGCATAAATTATACAGCTAAGAAACGAAATGGTAAGACCTGTCTATGCCTTACTGACATCATACGTTCATAGATGAAGCAATAGACGCATATCAGAATTAAAGTGGTAATGTCCTGTAATCAGGGCAGTGACCAGTGTCCAAGCTATTCGCAAATAAATAATAATGCATTTAGTTACTACGTTTAGTTTGAAAAGTAGTTTAATTATATAGTTGTTTCACTGTGCATACGCTGAGGATCGACTTATGTTGGCTAGCGGTTTAGTTTAGTAACATTCTAGCTATATGTGTATAGTTGTATAACTGTTCATATCCTGCTTTACACTCCCAGTTTCATTAGTGTTACCTATTTCTGTTCATTTTAAAGAAAATAGAAACACTGTCCTTAGTTAGATACATAATGCAATGTTTTACACATGAACAAGAAAGTACAACACGTGATATGCTCATATCGAAGGCAATACTCACTCTCGAAGAGGTAAACGGAAACACAAACTTGTTTACCAACTTCCTAAATACTTGCGTAATATGAAAGCGCATATAATAAATTGGATTACGTCGCAAACCAACTTAAATCAACAAGTAATTTCTTGAGTAACACGAGAAATTTCAGCAGTTATAGAGATCCTCTAATACGAGATGCAGTGTCATAATCATTCTAAAATACAGCTTACATCTAATCAATCTAGTACAGTGAGAGCACGTAAAATTCAAATATCAAACAGCAGGAGACAGTCTTACCTACGTCAATAGCAAGCAAAGTACCCAGGTATACCCAAAGTCTACTTCTCTCCATTAAAGTATGACATACGATTCCCAAAAAGTATTTTTTGCGACGAGATGGATTTGATGTTCGTTGAAAGTTTCTTGGAACTGATATTTGCAAATTCTATTTTCTATTATGGGTTCAATCTTTTTCTGATACTTTATCCTCTGAACGTAATATGTTTAGAGTGATTTCTGATCATCAGAATTACAATTAAATATCAAGGAATGTTTTAATGGTACAATAACATTAAACACCAAAAACAAGCGCAGTAATCAAGACATTAAAAATAAACCCTGTTTAGATGGCCGTCTGTTACATATAAAGAGATCTGTAACAATTATTGTAAACGTTTTTATTTTAAGATAACTCAGAATTGCCCTCTTACGTTAGATAATTAAATTGTCCTTTCAAATTATGGAATGCTATTTGAATTTTGTAATTCTTATTACATTCTCTATTTTACTGGTTAGCGTAATACTAAACAACACATTCATCAATTCCTGGTATAACCGGATTCCAAGATGTTCAGATTAAATGGATTTCACAACTGTTCGCCAACAATCATTTCTTGGTGGGATTCCTTCCCTTATATATACTTCTCCTGATCCCAATTCCAGATTGTGTTAGTAAAATCTGCACTAGAATGAGTACCTATGGGTTCAGCATCTAATGATTAAATTAGGAACATTCATTGAAATTTCATTAGTGTTGTTTTGATTGATTTGATATTGTATATCACTATCATAAATGTTGTTATCAAAGACGACCAATTATACTAGGTTTACGATATAGTTGTGTGTTACGAATTAATTGCTGAAAGTCCTGCATTTACGTATGGGGCTCACTCGATATAAAATGCTCTGTTATGGATATATTTCCCTGACTTTTTTACGGAAAAAAACAACATCATAATAAGTTAAAACTAGAAACAATATTATAAAAATGATTTCCTCTTGACACGTTCAACCTTTTCGTCACGCACAAAACAACACTTCGGAGTGATTAGCTCTTAATAAGAATAAAAACCGAACCTTTAAAGAAGGAAATACTATACTTATTTTATATTAGTGACAAAATGCACGTTGGCATAAGAATTTACGCCCAAGTCCATTTCCTGGGTGGCAACCAGCACTGATTTCACCTCAATTTAGAGGAATCGACATCGTTATAACTCCATGCACTTACAACATAATGACTTATGTAGATACTATCCTTAAATCATTTTATTATTGTTTACGCCTACTTGCTATTTATTTGTATCCATTTTCATATTAATAGGACTGGAGGTCAGTTGTAATTTGATTAAATATTCGAATATATATATATTGATGATACTCTTGGTAAGATGTGTTACTGTCTTTGTACTGTTTTTGCTAAGGAAATAATACAGTTTTGAAAAGAACAATGCTTTACAAACTACACATCGAGATATTTTATAGTTAACGGTAAAGTAACAACTTTTAAGTAACATTTCGAATTAAAGCCCTGTCTAGCAATTATTCCGAAATTGAAATTCTTATCATGCTAATGCTATGAATTGATCATAAACGTTCTAAACTACAGCTCATATTGAACATTCGTAGTAGAGTAGAGCAGTAAAGATTCTACAACGTAAAATTCAGGAAGTGATGAAGTCTCGAACAGCAGGGGACTGTTCAACAAAATTCGATGATTTCATATCATATGAAAAATAATGTTTTAAGATAGATATGTCATCTGACTAGATATCAATTTTACCACCACCCAGATTGTTCTAATTTAGTCCGATCTTAACCCGATACCACTACGCAAGAGATTTGTTATACATAAATGCATCGTTAATTAAAACAAATAAAGGTATTTTACAGACTAACTATCTTAACTGATTCATAATGTGAAATTAAGAATGTTGAAGAGTTGGCTGCATACTTAAATCAAGTCGTAGACGTAATCATCTTTTTTTTCGTTCAAACATAGATCGAGATGAAGATTCATCGTTCACCTTCCTATAGGTTTGAACATCTGTTGCTCTGGATTGATGCAATTATTTGTGAGTTGCAGTTGCATGGGATTATGATGCGGTTATAATTGTTGGTGCCGATGACGCTGACGAAAAGGAGTCAATGTAAATGTAAGTTTGAAGAAGACCGCTAGAAGATTAGTCTATCATACTTTAAAGACCGCTAGATCTTTATGTTATAATTCTACTTCAAACCCCTGTGCAATCCATTTATTCATTAACAACTTGTGTTTAAACTTTTGTAGTTTCTGTATTGTAGGTTTTCATATAGATATTGGTGTTTATTGGATGCATTATGTTGTTTTTTTCCTGTTGTTTTCTTCGTTTACGTTTTGCATTTGGTCTTTTATGACGTTCCTCAAAACCAGAGAAGGCTTTGAATTACTTGCCTTCAAGGGCTACCTCAACCGTTAAAAGTACCATAAAGTGTGATCATAATTTACTCCTATGTGCAACATCCAATTCCATGGCACGTGCATGTTTGGAATATTTGCAAATATGAGTGTTCTTGTCGGATTGTACTAAGAATTGAATCTTGATAATACAGAGTGTGGAAGTCAATCTCCCAAGTTTTTTGTAGGGTTTAATCTTGATGTTTACAAATTTAGTATTTAGAATAAAAAACATGGTATACAAAATCCAGTATTTTGCACACAGACATGCCACTAAAGACATGAATATATTTGGATGGAATGAAAATTATCTAACAGCATTTACATTACTTGTTGAAACTGTTTACTTTTCACTTTTTTATACATTTATTCTTAGTAATTTCTGTTGTTAACCTGTTGTTGTTTTTATGGCGTCTTACTTGGATATACCATATTCCTTACTCCACAAAAACGTAATAACTATAATACACAGCAGGGTGCATTCGGAAGAGTCATTATCTTTCCGAAATGAACAAACTTTGTAAAGCGATACCAGTTGTAATATATGATTAAGCATTGAAGTCGTGCATAATCATCCTCACAACATCAGCAGAACTGAATACTTTGATAAATTTCTAGAACTTTTTTATCAAATGATGCGTATAATTTGAAGATATACCTTATATCTGACATGACATCTTTCATATCACCAGCGAGGATTTAAAAATGTATGCAATAACATAAGTAGTGTAAATGTTTGTCATATTGAGTATTAATGCTCGTTCAGATAGCGCTGAATAAAACATATCAACGTTAGGGTAAGTGTGAAGAAAACAGCCAAAGGGTCAGTCTGTCCGACTTTCATGACCGCTAGAATATCAATTCAATCACAATTTAAGGAGCGCTCACAGATCAGTAAATCCTACTTTGAAGACCGCCTAACGACCAGTCTTTTCTACTTT
This sequence comes from Mya arenaria, assembly GCF_026914265.1. NCBI lineage: Eukaryota > Metazoa > Mollusca > Bivalvia > Myida > Myidae > Mya > Mya arenaria. The sequence goes on along the minus strand of NC_069134.1, from coordinate 30,727,011 downwards.
TTTACCGCTACCAAACCAGTATACCCTACTTTGATGATCGCTATTTCAGTCTTACCGTCACTGAAAACCGCTTAAGGATCGGTCAAAAATACCTTGACGATCGCTATAAAATCGGTATATCCTACCGAAGGTTAGCAAATTAGTATATCCTAGATTAAAGACTTCTAGAAGACCAATATTTTCCATAACTTCTGTTCCGTATTGGCGTTTTTGCAACTGGTGCTTATGGTTTGCAACCCCGTGTGAGTTTCCTGTTTGTTTGACAACATAGACTTTTGGTGCCATAAACGAAAACCACAATGGGTTGCTTACTTGGATGTTTTTGTACATGCAATTGTGGTATCAACTGAATACAATATGAAGTTTCTGATCTTGCAGATCGCTTTTTGCCGAAAACGTCAGTCAACTTTTGACTTTTTAATTTATTTGAAACATTCAATTTTCTGTTGTTGCACATTTAATGTAATTGCAATGCTGGATATAAAGCGATGTGTTAATATGAGAAAAAAGACAAGACTGGGTATCAAAAAGACAAGTCTTTTTAAAGTATCTTACCTTGCAAGTCCGCATATAAATCTGTCAATTGCAGTTTGTTTTTTATATGAAATGAATAAAAATACGTCATAGTAGTTAGAAATGTTTAATTATTAAAGCCGATAATGGATATATTATCCACAAAATTGGTTGGTGTAACTGATTGTGCCAAAGCATTGATATACTGCAGACATGATGCCTCTAAGAACTACATGTCATCTTTGAGATTATCAGAGATTGTCTCCTTCAATGCAACACCCCAATTTATCTCAACGCTTTTAAGCTTGGGAACGTGATAGCACTAATGTGCAAAAAGTGCTTCTATAACTCAATCTGAAGTATGCTAAAACAAATTAACCAGTTTCATGTAAATCCGTTATATCAACAAGGTATTAGAATTCTACCAGAATTGCATGGTATTTTTAGAATTAAGGGTGATATGTCGAACTATCATTGCATACAGTATTTAACAAAATTTAACATATCGTTTTCATTATTTAACAATGATTTACGATATTTCAATATTAAATACACATCCACGACGTCTTTGATATAAATAATCAATTTCAACAGGGCTGTATATATATATATATATATATATATATATATATATATATATACACGGCGTGTTCAGAGTTATTTTTCCGGTGAGATTGTGCAATATGGTGAAACTGTCATACGCCAGTTTTTCATCATCATCGTTGCAATATAGGATTTCGGAAAATGTATTTTGGTACTTAAAGTGTTTAGTAAGTATTTCGACAGACTTGACTTAATTTTGCCAAAGGCGAGAATTTAGACACAATGCTAGCCCCCGTCTAATGCCACAGGGTAAACGCAAAAGACATAGAACACAAAAACAAATAATTACAAACCAGAGACATGGAACAACAACATAAAACTTCACAAACAACGTTTACACAGTACATATATACTATATACAAAACTATTTGTGTTTATCGAAGCTATAAGAAAAAACTTTGTAGATAGGAAGGATTTTAAAAAGTGCAGTACTCCTGTTAAAAATCTTTCCTAGATAAGAAATCGAGCAGTTACCAGCTGTTAATCGACCAATCAGTTGAATAATAAGCATATGGATTTATTATCCAATGAATTAACTGAATAACCTCGCCTTATGATCTCGACAATTTGCATTTATTGTTTTTACAACTGGAGAAAACAATACCATTTTAAATTAAACTGCATCTAAGTATTTCGTTCTCTTTATTTCTCGTATTCGGGTATGCGACTGAGTTGATTTATATGGCCATGACGTCACAATTAATAATATTTTTACTTCAGTGCTCACCATTAAATGTCGATAAAGGTTCATGGATTACAAAACAAACTTAATACAGCTTGATTTAATTAACTTATATTTAATTTCATTGCACATTAATTAAATGTGTATGTTCCATTTTAATTCCATAAAATCCTCGATAATGCGTATTTGTGAAAACCTGTATATGTAGCATGTAGATTTGTCAAGACTCCACAATTATAATGTTTATTCCTAGGTTGTTAAACGAAGCAGACGAACTTTTCAATTGAACGGGTTTAATTGCATAGCTGACGTCAGAATTCATACAAATGTTCAAATGCATTATTTAATTTGTTCCGAACCATCGCTTTATCACAAGTCTACTGGAAGTACATTCTACGCAATGATTTCGCATGCTCTTGTCGAAAACACACCAGATAGTGTGAAAATGTAAAGCTAAAATGATATGAATGCTATAAACGACATTTTGCGTGGAAAGTAATTTCATTTGTTGAGTATTCAGAAAAAGTAATAGTAGAATAAATATACCAATAAACCATCTGGTATTAGCTATTGGCAAGCATTGATTAGAAAACGGCACTCTCAAGCGCATCAAGTATACGAATTATCATTATGTTTAGTAGCGAAAAAATCTATTGGATTTTGGCATCGTCGTTTTTTACCATTTTGCGTCGTCGCCATCTCCACTGCCATTTCACGCTTCATGTCGTAATTTCTTATAACAGTGTTATATTTGTTACCAATGTCGTTATAGAAATCATTATCGATATCGTTATCGGTGTCATAATCGATGTCGGTATCAATGCCCTTATGGATAAAATAGCCGATGAGCTGTAGATGTCGATATAGATGTCGTTATATATATTGTTATAGATGTCGTGATCGATGTCGTTAAAGAGGTTGTTATCAAATTTGTTATATATGTCGTTAAAGATTTCGTTATTCATGTCGTTATACATGTCGTTATTTATGTCGTTATAGATGTCGTTATCATTTCTCTTCCAAGTGTTACTCTCTTATCGATGTCGTTAGAGGTGTCGTTAGAGGTGTCGTTTTCGGTGTCTATATAGATATCGTAATAGATGTCGTTAAATATGTCGTTTTAAATGCTCTTTCAAGTGTTACTTTTGCTCCCGTTCAGGTCCTTCAAAACATATAACGTTTCAGATTTTGATGCTTGATTTACTGATTTAGATCTGTGTTTTGTCTTCTTTTACTTTTTTTGGTTGAATATATCCTTCAGTTTTTACCACATAGATGTCGAAATAATTCGTTACATTCTTTGTCCGGGTATCATTTAAAACGTACGTCCTCACCGTTTCGTCTATAGTCCTCTTATACGTTGTTGTCAAACGTTTGATTTTTATATCGAATTGATTAATGTTTTGTCAAATGAGACGAGCTACTATACATTTACTTTTACATTTAAACGATTTGTGTCTTGATTTTATTTCTGGCGTTAATTTAGAACCGGAAACTAATACGGAAACACGTTGTCCTCTGTTCTTGTCGGCATATACGTTGTGCAAGATATAACGGGATATAGTTGCATGGGTACAAATGATTATTACTTTCTAAAGGTTTGCAATGATCAGAGCTATACTAATATTAGCAAATAAAACTTCTCAGGTTTGAATACAACCATTTTATATTTGTAGTCTACTGAACTTCTTTTTCCAACCTGTTATTTTGATAACGGCAAACATATACGAGTTTAAACTTCCAAGGCGGTACCTAACAATTCTTGATAAACATACCTAGTTTTTTATATATAGTATGTATGCACAGTGTTGTTTTGTGCTGTTCTTCAATGTTTCTTGTTTGTGATTTTATGTTCTATCTCTTTGGCGTTTACCCAGTGCCATTAAACCGGGTTTATGTTTAAACCTTTTGCTACTGAGCTTGTTTCTGTAGCTTTTCGCATAAAAATTTGGATATAAATTAATAAATGTATTGCCACAATTCCTTGTTTTCCAAGCAAGCTTTGTAAATTTGAGCAAATACATATATTGTAATATCTTGACTTCAATATCCTTATTGCAAGTGTAGAACAACTCCAATACAGCTTCAAATGTTGTACTTCTAGTGTTGTTTCCCTCCAAACAGTTTGCTCATCGCTGGTAATAATGGTCTGGTAAAATACCTAAGTGTTATAGAGGAATTTCGCAGTCAAACATTATCGTTGTTCTCGTAAGTCACACAACAGTATTTTGCAAAACCGAAATGAATATATGACTGAATATTTGTAAAAATAATGTTACAAAAGTCACTATTATTACAGTCCAAGTCTGAAGGAAATACTATGAGCATATAAGTAAAAATAAATACGTAGTAATGACCTCTATTTAAACTGCAGTGGTTAGAGCACTGTTTGGTGGCTTGGGTACATCGGAGGAGAAATGATTTTAAAATCGATTGTCTGCGCGACGTGATCTGTACTCACAAGTAAGGGGGATGGGTGCATCATACGCTGTCGGATTGTAAAGTGTGAGATTTGTCAAGCAAGCGGGTCAATTATGCAAGGAGATATACAAACCAGAGATGGCATTACTCGCTCTATAAAATGTTAAGCTTAACAATACATTTGACAAAGCTTGCAAAATAACTTCAAATAATACAGTATGGTCGACACATTTTTAATATGTAACCTTCTTTTGGTAGATTATGCAATGATATGACTTTGTCCTAACTTTTTGCAGTGTATCCTTAAGAGTTTAACATTTGGTTTAAATATGGTACAGCCTATAACAGAGATTGAAGGGCCTTTAGATTTGTTGATATGGGCAAAAAAAGAGGAATTGCATGCTCAAGTTTACTTCTTGTTAATTTTAATTGCGCTTTAACACACAGAAAAGGGTGGTGTGCGGACTCAAATTAAAAAAACTATAAAATGATCGTGAAATGGTTTGCGAAAACACATACTAGGTATATGTTTTTTGTTGTTGTTCTTGTTTCGGGGGGGGGGAGGAGAAACAGAAGAGCGCGCTTGCCCAATGGATAAATTGAGAACTCAATGCTTGTTAAAATTATGATTTTGAAGTTACTGGTTTTTCATTTTTGACCTTTTTCCAGTATAAGTTATTGTTTGAGGTTTCAACACCTTTGTTTAACATTATAGTCATACCCTTTAAGATTGACACACCAAAGTTTAATTATTATTTTTATTTATTAATAATAGTATTATCATTTAAATAAAAAACGGGTATACTTTAAATGAAAACACGAGTAAATTTGGCACAGATAAATCACTTTCGCGTTAGCATAAATCGATGCATTAAAGTTCGTGCATTTGAGTTTTGTTAATAAAAATATTTTAGTGTAGTTAGATACCTGAGGGTTCTGCATGCTTCATCTATTCATACAAAAACACGAGCAAGACTTTAAAGACATAGTCGAAGGGGAATAACTTATACCATGGTTTTAAGCCTACGAATGAAGTTATAATCTCGCATGCTTATAAACAAAGGAAAGTTATTGAAGGGACATAACTCGATTAAAACAATGAAAATATTTGACGCCAGTGTTGCCTCTACGTGTTAGACACGCGAGATAATAAAAGAAGGAAAAAAAAGATACGCGAGCCGTTCTAAATCGAATTTGATGAATCGAAATTGTCCACAACATTTATTTCAAAATTCGTTACTACATGCGACTTTTAATCACTACGAAGCACTATCATACACCGTCGATTAAAATCGCCAGAGAATGAAAATGTACTAACAAACGCGAAGGCAATATTACTTATCTTTCAGTATATTTTATGTTCTTCGAAATATCTGTCATTCAACTAATACCGATAAATTAATCATTGTCGCATTATAGTGATTTTTCACAAACTGCATTACCGTTCAAAAGATAATTGAAACCGTAAAAGGTTGAAACACCCCTATTTTAAAATATTATATATCTAGTGTGTTCTTTGTGGAGTTTTTTGTTGATGTTCCGTGTTTCTGGTAAGTGAATTTTTTTTCTGCTATATGACATTGGCGTTGACTCTGTGACTTTGAACGGGGTTTATGTTTAAACTTTTCTGTGTTTGTTTTTTTCTTTATTTTAATATTGCAAAACAAAACATGCAAGTGTACGTGAATGTAAACTCTAAAGATGAGTTTAAAGACGTTTGCGAAATTTCATTTTAAACTTGTACACTCGCTAACACTCGCAATAATCACTTCCCATATTTACACACGTCAATCTAAACGTGTAAAGTTTACACATTCTGGGATGAAGTAGAACGGTAAAGGAAGCACATACGAACCGGTACAAGTAGTGTTTTCGCAACCTCTGTGTATATCAACATCATTCTTTACACGTGTATATTGAACACATACAACGACCTCCGATTTGTGTTTTCGAAAAGACAGGACCCTTTAATAACCATGCAATCAAATACTGGCCTATAATTTAGTTAGAAGGTTTCATTTAGGTATGATTTTTGTGTTTTTTGTTTGCGAAATGTTTTTAGAAGTTTGTCATAAGCCGAGGATATAATTGGTGTTCGTCCTAACGAAGCGGTTTCTTACGTCTGTAAGAGGACACTTTTGAATAAAGAAAGACTAACTGTATCTGACTTATACGACGATAAGTGTATGGCATATATTAGTGAGCAAAAATATACATTAATAAATAAATAAATACATATTTATAAATCGATAAATAGAAATATTTTTTTTCCGAAAGATAAACATTAGATTATTATCATGGCCTTCTAAATAAAATGTATTGGCTTGTGGAATTACTCTAAATTCTAGTGCACGGTCCGCTTACAACCGTAAGAAGACACTTTCAATAGCTCTGCTGAGGGTTTAGTCGTATAACTTAAAGGTCAATGACGTCACAATAAATTATCGTCATACCCTAGTGTTTACAATTAAATATCGATAAAGGTTGATGAATTACAAAACATACTTACAAGTTTTATTTCATTATCTAACATTTAATTTTATAATTTAAACGTAACACGTACTAGTGAAAGCCGGTATGTGTAGCGAATAGATTTGTCATTTAAAGACTCCACAATAATAGTAATTTTTCTCTGGGCTGATAAAGGAAGAAAAGGAACTTTTCAATCGAACGGGTTTAACTGCATAGCTGACCGTCAGAATTCATACAAAATTTAAAATGAATTCTTTTATTTGTTTCAAATCATCGCTTTATCACCGCAAATACATTCGAAGCAATGACTTAACATGCTTCTGTGGAAAACGCACCAGAAATTGAAAGAATCTCAAGCTTATATAAATTGATTGCTATAAAAGATATTTTGTAGAGAAAGTAATGTCCTCTGTCGGGAAAAACAATTATAATAGAATAAACCAACAAACCATCTGGTATATTTTTTGGTAATTCATGATGACAAAATGACACTCTAGAGCGTATAAAGTACATATATTGCAATTGCTTTAGTAGCGATACAATCTGTCGTATTTTTGCATCGTCGTATTGTACCATCTTGCGTCGCCGACATCTCCACTGCCGTTACATGCTTACGAAACATCTGGTCAGTCAGCTTCTGATTGGTCAAATAATTTGAGGTCAATGGAAAGCTTCGAGTTCATAGATGTGGCATTTTTAACGCAATATAATGGCATTTATTACGCAACTCTCTGTGAACTTTAAAGTCTTTGTGAATTGTTAAGGGCTCACATTGAAGCTAACAACCTTGCTGATATCCTTTGAACTATAAGAGCCAAACCCAAATCTTTGGATAGACTTATGACAGGTCGGTGTGAATAGCTGTAGAATTACGTATCGTGCCAGGGAAACAACAGATCGTTGGTAGACAAATACATCAGAGATGGACATTTATAAGCTTTATCACTTCTTTCCTTTTTAAGACCAGGTAAAACGGCGACTGGTCTCGTTTTCCCACTCAATAGGGAAGGGTTTAAGAGGGAATAAATTTGTTGAATGGAAATCAAGACCACATTACGTGTAACATTGAAGACAAAGTAAAGCGTTTCAAACGACCTTCCTTTGATAAGCCAATTTGAAACCGAATTTATAAGCTGGAAACTCTTTAATGGGGAAAATGTGTCTCTCAAAGAATGATGTAAAATGTGTGACGAAAACTACTTCCCCATCATTAACTTTTGTGTAGCAAATTTTAAGCTAACCTATCGCTTTTAGGAAAATAACAGTTTTGAAAACGTTTGCAATTTCCAAGTGATTGTGTACCAATTAACCATACTAGAATCACCCTTATATACATTTTTAAATGATATTAAACAAACAAAAATCAGATATTTATGGGACAATAAACCCGCTAAAGTTTCGCAAAATCAAATTAATATGCAGAATTATGAAGATGAAGGTTTAAACATGCTAGACATAGTAAAATTCTAATGTGCAATAACATCCAGCTAGGTTAAACGACTATTGTTTCAAAAAGGTTCAAAATGGATTAGAAAATATGATGGTTACATTTGAAAAAAAGTATTTATTTTCAAATGTTATCTAGACCCGAAAAAATTGATATGCTTGAAATAAAATCGAAATTTCTTCGTGATTCTTTTAATAATGGGCAAATGTAACGTTAAACAAAAGAAGTAAACTTTACAGCTAATGAAAAACAAAACTTACATTATTCAACAAAACGATGACACTTTTTTCTATAAGAATTGGTACAAAAAAGGTGTACACATATTAAACATCTGTATAACTCCCAACAAAAACAGTTTACCAATTTTGAGGACTTGCCCAGACTGACCAAAATGATTATAATAAATATAATAAATTATGAAATAGTTTGAAATCAAAATTAATGTTAGAAGCAATGAACAAAGATATACCTACATTTTTTCTAAATAAGGTTACTGAATATCCTTAACTATGCAAGCTAGTATATCAGAAACCTAATTTATCTAAAAACCGGAGCAACTCGGAAAAGGAGAAATATGGTAGACAGAACTATGTGTAAATGATATTAATTGGAAAACTATGTATTACCAGTCATTTAAATTTTGAATCAATACCAAGTTAAGAGCAATTCAGTTCTAATTCCTTCTAAGAACACCGTCTGATAGCAGTAAACTATATCTATACAATATTAGTTATTATAGTCGATGTGATTTTTGCTCAATGTACATGTATTCGAACAAACATATATAAGGACTGCGATACAACCCAAATATTTATGAACAAACTATGTAACTTTTTTTCTAACACGCATAGGTGAGGTTGATGCATCGACAATCTATTACAGCGCCGTCAATTTTTGTTACTTTAAGTTATTCAACCGGAAATATTATTATGCAATTTACTTTGTAATACTTCTTGCAAATTCTTCAAATCAAAAAGGGGGGGGGGTCGCCTATCTTTAGTGTTTTTGTTCCATATATTTCCAAGAGACTCTAAACAGAAAAGATAATAGCTATGGCCAAAAATAAATTTCATGCATTCCGTGATAGATGGCTCTGGCACTTAAAAGCTCAATTCTTGATTACTTCAAGTGTATGATTTTTTGTTTTCCATAATTTACTACAATGCAAGTTCACACTAATTCAAGAATATAAGTTATATCCACATTTCATTCTACTATCGATTTACATTTCTTACTCTTTTTTCTGAACTAACATTAAAGACAGATAAAAAAAAACATATTCGTGTAATATAACAGTAGTATCTGTTTGATACTGATAATGCACCAGTCAATTGTAACCACGGCCCCCAAGGTCTGGGGGTATACCGGGGATATCCGGGGAAATGGGCCGTGTTTTTACCTTCCCGGTGGCCCTACAGTGCCGGGTGAATGTGGTTTTGAATTCGCGCCAAATATAGCTGGTGATGTGCCTTACTTAGGGTCCCTGGGGTGCGGGGGCATTTGGCGGAAATTTTACCATCAGTTCTTCCCCGCAGGGCGTAGGTTTTATCCGGGCTTGGCTGGACCGAAAGTCAAAGTCCCCGCTATTCCCCGGACCTGCAAGGGCCGTGGTTACAATTGACTGGTGCATAACCTAAAGTGTCAGCCTCTCTCCCAAGAATCCGTGTGTTTGTTCCCTTTTTGTGTCCTCTCCAAAAGAATACTAGTTCTTATTTCTAACCAGAAAGCTGACGCAAGAGACATTCATACCAGTTTGCAACTATCATCTTCCTCGAATAAACATTAATTGTTGTTAACTAGGTAATTTGTTCAACTAAAGTGACCGTGCGGTTTACTCTACTCAAACAATACTTCTGCAATCAAACGTATACTGTTTAGATCAAAGCCTTCGAGTTTTCGACGACCACAAACTGTGTTGAAGTATTGACTTCTATTGTTCTTATATTCTCATTAACATCAGTAAACGTGTTAAAGTCCATTACGGTAAAACATGAGCACAAAAATATTTGACGTCATTTTGTGATGCAAAACCCGTCCGCCGGTGAGACTTTCATCACACAATCCGCACTGTAAAGAAAATTTACGCGGGGGGGGGGTAGTATCTTGAAATTCCTGCGATTTGATTGGCTGACCTGTTATCGTGTGATCGGTAATTTTGTCTTTTTTTATTGTAATTGTTCGGTTACATACAATTCCTACGTTATATCATTGATACTGTTTTATGAACTAATTTGTCATTGCGGCTTCAATGTTCACCAATTTATCAAAAAATCAGATTATTTTGAATAAGCAAAACATCCCAAAATCATTTTTTGAGCTTTCATGAATCGGATTCAAGGTGTGTAAACCAAGCTACTAGTATTTAATACCGTAGCTTGTGATTTGGCGGACTAGTTATTTAATACCTATTGAATGTGTTCAAATGTTTGTAATAACGGTATTATTCATACGTTGTTTTATAACTTGAAGTTTCATTTTACTTTAATCAGTTTATGCAATTGGTTTCAAAAAGAATGTTTTTAATCAAACATATAAAGATTTTATATTTTCATTATTCAACAATAATCTTTGGTGGTCCATTTTGATCACGTGACCCACCATCGAAATATATTTAATACTGACGTTTCACGGGACGTCAATAAACATAAACAAAAAACGGAAAGTCATGGATCTAACTTTTGTTCATTATGTGCTTCCTATGCATGTAATGCCAGTCGAGAACCTGTTTTGATTCTACAAAGTAATTAACACCGCAATATATTTAGAACAAGACACAAAATTCGTACTTCTTCGCATATGTAGAAGTTCATTGTGGCAATCTACAAAAAAATGGAACGAGATCAGCGAGGCCGCAGGCCGAGAAAGCTCACACGATATTCTGTGCCGAAGTGATCTTTTTCCGTGTTCACACTTATTTGACCCACTAGCTCTTCCTTTTGTATAGTCACGTACGTAGTATCTGGAGCCAAAGTTGAAGCCGTTAGTTCAAACTCGCTTGGCTCGAATCTTCATTGGCTCGAACTTGATTTAGAGAACCGATTTCTTTATACTGAAGGTTAACAATCCCGCTTGGCTCGAATTTTCCGAGACTCGAGTTATTTTCGCCGGTCCCTAGGAGCCAACGGGGTTCGACTAGGTTAAAAATCATGTATAAATGCATTGATGTTTGTTTAAAATATGAAAGCAGCGGAACATAAACGTTAATAGTACTTTTGTGTTTTAAAATCAAGCAATTGTCGATATTAAGATAATTAGAATGACCAAGGTATGTTTACATTAGTACAAAACTTTACACGGATAACCTCGATATATTCTATTCATAATGAACAGCTAAAAATTGCATATTATGGTACATAATTTACTTGATTGGTTTTATATCATAAAGAACATATTAAAGAAATCATGTTGTGAACTGAATAGTTGTCAAAACGGTTTGATAGCTGTTTACATATCTATTTCAAATTCATGTTCATGACCTAATCTTAAACAGCCTCAAGACAACCGCAGACTAAACTGTCAATCATAGTTACTTCAGGCATGCGCAAAGGGCAAAGCGATCTATGAAAAATAGTCCGACGAAATATGCTCCCTGAAAATACATGTTGTATTCAACGTCATAATTACTCTTAATGATATGCAGCTATTGTAGATGAGGTAAATCATCGAATGTCATTGGCCAAAAAATAAGCGCGAACACCAATAGTTACTTCAAGCATGTGCAGAGGGCACAGCGATCTAGGAAAGATAGTCCGACAAAATATGCTTCAAAAAATAAATGTTGTATTTCACCGTCAGATTTACTCTACATGATATGCAGCTACAGTAGATGGGGTAAATCATCCAATGTCATCGGCCCACAAATAAGCTCGAACACCAAATTAACCAGAAGGCCTGCAGCATCCTTAATTGTACTGTCAAAGTTCATATAGTACACCGACAATTATCGAGAACCAGTACTCTCTTAATTGCATTGTTTATCCAAATATATAGAATTTCACGCATTGTTTTAACAAATAAAGAAAGGGGCGCAACTCAATTCGTTTTGTACAACTGAACAGTTAATAGTTGTTTTCCTTTAAACTCACGCTGAAAAACGTCTTATATACTTGGAATATGTCAATTTGACGGAATCTTCTTCAGCAATCAAACTTGAAACAAAAACAATCTTTATCAAAATTTTCGAGTCATACTTTCCTGCCATTAAATGGCGAATGTTTTTAGATAATGCAGAAAGTTATTATTTTTCTGGATCGCTTAAAGTCCATGTTCCATAAGCACCAATATTTTTACCAGAATTCCATTTTAAACTCGTGCTAAAACTGATCTTTACTTGTTTATACAATACATATCAAATTTCCTCACCTCCCCAACTATCACTACAATCATAAAAAAACACTTATCATTGAATTTCGGCCCTAGTGTCGTTTACGGCCGCAATCGAAGAAGATGGAATTGGTGTTAGACCTGACTTTGTAGCACTGGTAGTGAAGAAAAAGCTGTTGTGTAACTGCACCCATGACCGTGGATGTTGAGGAAAAATCTAAGTAGCAGTGACTTGTTGGCTGTAGACTAGAGCGGCGAGAGATATAAGGTATTATAATTATCAGATTTCATTTTTTTAATTGCCTTCAACTTGGTGAATTCTCTTGTCATGATCGCTGTCTGAGCCAATGACAGGAGTTTCATACTAGTTTACAGTGATCAAGCCGCCAGAATAACTGTTAAACGCAACAGTTGTTTTTAAAAATGGTTCAGTTGTTTCACTGCTTCTTTTTTTCAGTTTTGCCGTGTCAAAATTCTGTAAAACATTTAAAGAATGACAAAGAGAAGAACTCCTCTTTTTGAACGTATGCAAAATATGACGCGAACAGTTATTAAAACTAGAAATATTCGGGTTTATCCTACGGTTTGCGTTATTTGAATTGTTTTTTCTTAATATTGTACAGCAGTGCGTCAACATGTTGTCTCAACATACCAAAGGTCTCATACATGTTATCCTCCGAGGGCATGACATGGTGACCTGTTTATTCAATATCGTGTCAGACTGTTGTATTAAAATATAACTTAACTGTGGATAGAGCATGATTTACATCAACTTTTTCGACTTTCACTTTCATTAAAATTGACAGGAAGGAAATGTGTTCACCTGTTTCCCGCGCTTTTTAGACTTTGTGCATGTTACAAAAAATATTTATTTTTTTGTTACGCATTAAAAACTCCCAAAATATATCTTTTATTTTAGCTAATAAATCAAATGGAATTGAATTAAATAACATTTAAATTTTTAATATTGCCCTCGACCTAGTGGCAGGCAGGCTCCTACGTCCGATAAGTCACTTAGACCAGGTTTCGACATCTTTCGCAGGTCAATGTATTCTTCGGTATGTTCCGAAACATAACCCAACAGTTATCACTTTAAGATAATTTACGATTTACAATGAAAAAAAAACTGTTAAAATTTAAAACACGCAATTGTTTCAAAGGTTCAATGTTAACTGCAACCCGCTTCTAGTTAAATAATTTCACAAATCAGTTTATCACAGAAAATATTTGTATATTCCTCCATGAGAAAAACGATACAATATAATCTACAGTACCCTTAACTGTATTTTATATTATTAAGTCCGATAAAAAATGCATGTTTGTGAACAGTGGCTAGATTATTTTGTTTTCAACTGTTCGTTCTAATCGAAATTTAATGAGATATACTTTATAACACATTTACTTGGATTATCTTCAATCGGGCATTAAATGAGTTTACAAGTATAACTATATACTGACCTTTCAGAAGATTTTAAATACTCTAAATTAATGTTGCTTGCATTGTATTCATGAATTTCTTTTTGGGACATTTTAATCGAAAGCAGCTGAATCGTTTTAAATCAGAGTGGGTACAGGCCTAAGTGAAATGATAACGATATCAGCACTCACTTGTATTAAACAAATTGTGATAACTTGTTAAAAGGTTATCTTTCAGGTAATCGTTTGATAAGTTGGCAACAATAAATGATATTATTATTTAATAGTAGTTATTGGGTAAATAATGGCCAATCAATTATCAGTTTGGTTAACTTTGACCACTGGAACAATTACTTAGTTTGATACACTTGTTTACTGTGTACTATATTAAAGGTTAATGTATGGCTATGAGAACAATCTTATCAACTAGTGTATCATACGGTCGATTGTTTGAACCACGTGCTCTTGTTTGTTATTCTTAAAATGGACTTGAAATTCGTGATAACGCTATCTTGTCACACGCTCGTCCCGTTGTATTATATTGACCGTTGACTGATTATTTGGTATTCGCTCGAGGCAAGGGGTTTGAAGTAATATCGTTGTTTTCCATGTTCCATGAGTGAAATACTCTATAACCTTCTACCGAAATAAAGGGTTTACGTTCCGTTTCATACTAAAATCAAACTGATAGTGGTAAAGAATGCCTGTTCAAAAACACATATAACAGCATGAGGAAACATTTATGACAAATTTTATTGATTTTTAACATTATAATAATATATCAGCCTCTTTTCAAAATCAACCTCTTCCACTTGCGTTCAACTGGTTGAAAGTTGTCACACTGACACTAATGCGACAATAGTTCTTTATAAATATGTTCTGAAAATATCTGACATAATTGAACTATTTAATTCACTTCGGTACTGTTGTCTTCTGTGAATGGTATGTGTAGCTCATCTTTAACATCCTTCAACTTGTAAGTACATCCAAAAACGTCTTCTGCTGTTTTGCTACCTCCTATCTGATGGAACATGATTAATATCACCCTTGAATGGTCCCCTGTAAATAGAAAATCAAGATGTAGGAATCCGACCCAAATATTATGTATATTTTGCATTTTGAGTGAACCCCATATTATTTTGGAATGATTTGAAAGGGTTGTTTAAGCCAAAAAACAAAACTGTTTCATATTCACCGGATATGATAGTTTTGATGACCTTCAATGATTGCATAGTATGTCAATTACGCCCGGTTTCAGAATCAATAAAGAGCAAAATAAAAAAAATAACTTCCGCTTTATATACTTACAGTCATGTACTTCAGATATTAGTAATAGGCAAGAAAATACCCTATAAGTTAACACAACACAAAGCCATTCATAACCACACTCATTACGACGAATTATCACACTCAATCCGACGCATAACCACACTCAATCCGACGCATAACCACACTTAATCCGACGCATAACCACACTCAATCTGACGCAATACCACACTCAATCCGACGCATTACCACACTCAATCCGACGCATTACCACACTCAATCCGACGCATAACCACACTCAATCTGACGCATAACCACACTTAATCCGACGCATTACCACACTCAATCTGACGCATAACCACACTTAATCCGACGCATTACCACACTCAATCCGACGCATTACCACACACAATCCGACGCATAACCACACTCAATCTGACGCAATACCACACTCAATCCGACGCATTACCACACTCAATCCGACGCATTACCACACTCAATCTGACGCAATACCACACTCAATCCGACGCATTACCACACTCAATCCGACGCATTACCACACTCAATCCGACGCATAACCACACTCAATCCGACGCATAACCACACTCAATCCGACGCATAACCACACTTAATCCGACGCATAACTACACTTAACGAGACCCATTACCACACTCAATCCGACGCATAACCACACTCAATCTGACGCATAACCACACTTAATCCGACGCATAACTACACTTAACGAGACCCATTACCACACTCAATCCGACGCATTACCACACTCAATCAGACGCATAACCACACTCAATCTGACGCATTACCACACTCAATCTGACGCATTATCACACTCAATTCGACGCATAACCACACTCAATCTGACGCATAACCACACTCAATCCGACGCATTACCACACTCAATCCGACGCATAATTACACTCAATCCGACGCATAACCACACTCAATCTGACGCAATACCACATACAATCTGACGCAATACCACACACAATCCGACGCATTACCACACTCAATCCGACGCATTACCACACTCAATCCGACGCATAACCACACTCAATCCGACGCATAACCACACACAATCTGACGCATTACCACACTCAAGCCGACGCATAACACATTATAACCACATAATGTGACACATTACCACACGCCTAGCGACGCATAATAAGACTAAACGTGACGCATTACCACACACAATCTGCCGAAAATCAACACTCAATCCGACGCATAACAACACTCAATCCGACGCATAGCAACACTCAATACGACGCATAGCCACATTTTACGAGACGCATAACCACACTCAATCCAATGCATAATCACAATCAACGAAATACATTACCACACTCAACGGCGAGAGGCATTACATACACTCAACAATTGGCATTTCCGACACACAGCGAGATATATACCTGCTATAAACGAGATTCCTAACCAATACTCAACCAAATGCATAAGCACAATCAACAATATGCATAACAAATACATAACCAGTGAAATAACCACAATCAACGAGCGTCATGATCAATACTCTACCAGATGTATAACTACAATCAACGAGATGAATAACCAATACTCTACCAGAGGTATAACTACAATCAACGAGAGGCATAACCAATGCTCTACCAGAGGTATAACTACAATCAACGAGAGGCACACCTAATACTCTACCAGAGGTATAACTACAATCAACGAGAGGCATAACCAATACTCTACCAGAGGTATAACTACAATCAACGAGAGGCACACCTAATACTCTACCAGAGGAATAACTACAATCAACGATAGGCATAACCAATACTCTACCAGAAGTATAACTACAATCAACGAGAGTCACAACCAATACTCTACCAGAGGTATAACTACAATCAACGAGAGTCACAACCAATCCTCTACCAGAGGTATAACTACAATCAACGAGAGAAAAACCAATACTCTACCAGAGGTAAAACTACAATTATCGAGAGGCACAACCAATCCTCTGCCAGAGGTATAACTATAATCAACAAGAGGCATAACCAATACAATCAACGAGCGGCATGATCAATACTCTACCAGAGGTATAAATACAATCAACGAGCGGCATAACCAATACTCTACAAGAGGTATAACTACAATCAACGAGCGGCATAACCAATACTCTACAAGAGGTATAACTACAATCAACGAGAGGCATAACCAATACTCTACCAGAGATATAACTACAATGAACGAGAGGCACAACAACATTTAACGAAAGGCGTGACCGACACTCGAAAATAGGCATACCAGCGCTCAATAAGATGAATAAACGACACTTTACGAGAAGGGTAACCGACACTCAACGAGAGGAATAACCGACACTTATCGAAAGGCGTGAACGTCACTCGAAAATGGGCATAACCAACACTCAATGAGAAGAACCACCGACACATGTCGAAAGGCGTGACTGACACTGGAGAATGGGTATAACCAACACTCAATAAAAACCGACTCTTATCGAAAGGCGTGACCGACACTCGAAAATGGGCAGAACCGATACTCAATGAGAGGAATAACCTACACTCAACTAGATGCAAGCGAAACCGACACTTAACGAGAGATTTAACCGACAATTAACGAGAACTTTAACCGACAATAAAGGAGAGGTTAATCCGACAATCAACTGGAGACATAGCAGTTATTCGACGAGAGGCACAACCGACACTCAACAAAAGCCAATCCCAACGCTCGAAGAGAGGCATACAATGTTACAAGACACCAACTACAAGTTGTGTAAACAATAGAGTATCGTTATCAATCAGTGTCTGGCACTGTCATTGAACATGAACAAATGAAAAGTTGGAAGTCACTTGCAGATTACATAGGTTGAGCTGATATTACAGTTACCTCTCACGTTTTAGTTTTAGACTTGATGTTGTTGTTTTTTAAATAAATCCCGGTTGAAAAAGTTCCGGGTGCATAATGCATTTTTCATTTCAGTAAATTAACACTTCCTACCAATCCGAAACTCTTGATGTGGAAATAAGTGCTTTCGAGGATCTTCCTTGCAGAATGTAATTGGAATGTGTATAAGGTATATTTAATGTTATAGTAATATCAAATGTGATAAACAACATATATCGTGTAGGTATTCCCGCTCTAAAATATTTGACCGTTATAGTTGCAGAAACTTATGCATATGAGGTATGATAGGAATATTTGCTACGTTAACTTTCGAACCTGGACTTATATTTGATACCGCTTCTTTTGAATCGCTCTCAATTCTGCTCATGAACTTCCCCATAACGACAATGTTGTCGATTGTATTTTCATATTCCTTGGTGTGAGGTAATAAGGACAGTTGTGGATATTCCTTTTGCAAGCATTTATACAGGTCTTTGTCGTGTGTAGCATCGACGACAGCAACGTTCTGAAAAATATTTATTTAAGTTATATATTTGTTGTACATATGTTTAAACATAAATACATAAAAGGAAACTATCATTACGACCACTGTTCATATGTTATGACTTGATAACCTGACCATCTACGTTGGGTTAATGCTTTGCATTCCAGACTTAGGAAACCACTGTGTTCATTATTGAATGTCTCTTTTTGGTTAACCATATTTTCCAATATTAAATGCGCATGCCCTTCTATTATAGAAGCAAAACCTAACGATGTTGTTCAACTGCATGAAATCTGTCAATGACGTGTACCGAATAAAACCTCAAAGCGTTGTTTATGATTTCAATGAAAGTGTTTATATGTAGAATAAATTATCATTTATAACGTCATGATTGGTCCGAAACCTCATGTGAATTGTGGTAGTAATAAAGTTTAATGTCCAAAGTCTATAAACCGTCAAACACCCCAATGGTGCATATCATTAAGTGATTTAGGCTGCCTTCGCATGTCTATCTACAAATGTGTGATGAATCGCCAGAATGAGATAGGAAGTTCGAACGTATTTTGAATACGTTGTTACACTAACGCTTGCCGTACAGAACCACTACTCCTTTTATTTGTTTACTTAAGCAGAATACACTCATATGTATATCGTTGATTGTATTGGTACGTTAAACCTCTAGAAGGTCATGTAATTTGGGGCATTTTTATCAAAGATCATTTAATTTGTATTTTTTAAGATCGAATATCCAAAATTGCTGGATGCGGCATATATAAATAAAACCCACTCACATAATATTAATTTTTTTAATAACATTGACTTAAATTACCTTTGAGGTAGTGACGCGGTTGATGAAACATTGTTTAGTTGTTTCATTCAAGAGGAATTTGTACTTGCTACTTTTTTCCATTCCTCTTTCTGTTTCCTGTTAAGTAAAAACATTGTATCGAAATAACACACCGATAACATGATTCAAAGAAATAAAAAGGTGTTACTTGTAAACTCAATTTGTAGAAAAAAATGTTCTTACATTGTATTCTTGAAATATAACATACCTTTACTCCAGATTTTGTAGTTGCGTTGAACTTATCTAAATAATATTGCAATTGGTTGACTGCATTGTTGACACGGTTTACAAGTTCTTTGTAAATATATATTAACCCGGATTCATTTCGCTCTTCTACCCAATGTATGATGTTGCTTATTTGTTTCTCCGCCTTGTACAAATTAGTAAGATGCTCCTTGGGACTTTCGATCGGTTGTTCTCTCTCTTGTGGTTTCATGTTTGTTCTATAATACTCCAGTTCATCTAATAACATGTGCAAATGTTTCGTTTGACATCTGTTTACATGCATTATTCCTTGGTTCGTTTGCTTTTCAAACCTTTGTTTGATTATGTTTAAATTGTGTTGAACTTTTTTCCATGCATCAATATGCGTATCAATTCTCTGATTTTCTTTGGAGTTTGAAAGTCCCATATTGTTTCTGAAACAAACAACTGGTCTGTGATCTATGTCTAATAAGATGTTTTGATTTTCATATTTGTTATAATTGTATCATCATCATCATCATCATCATCATCATCATCATCATCATCATCATCGTCGTCATCGTTGGTCGTCGTCGTTGGTCGTCGTCGTCGTCCTCGTCGTCAGCAGCAGAAGCAGCAGCATTGGTTTAGTTTCAATTGAAAATCAGATATATAAATCTATATAACTTAAAAATATACAATATAAAGAACACTTCCATCTTATAAACTCAACAATACAGTAAATAAATACTAATTAATACCATAAATTCGCCATCTACTTCGTACCAAGTTTCGTGCCTTATCATACTAGACGTACTTTAGGAGTACTAGATATTCAAGAACACTAATATTACTAAAATGATGAACATTAGCAGCAGTTACATCCCTACTTTATTGACATGAATTAAATATGAGAGTTGTATATTCATTGAAAATGATATTTCAGTGGATAACATAATAAAACAAAACAAAAGGGAAAATATAGCTACTTCTGGGCTGTTTATCTTTACCCTGGGCTCTAGATAAGGTTACTTTACATAAAGTGACTGTATATCAAGGTGGGAAAATACAAATTATCTTTTGTGCACTATTGTCAGTATCTCGAGTAAATGGGTATTCTAGTTCTGTCAATTTTTCATGCTGACAAGAAGAGTAAAACATATTAGGCAATTTGTTCTAAAATGTTTTGTCTTAGCCCCCGTAAATTACCAGATTATAGCAATAGGCCACCAACGATATATATATATACATGTATATACCATGCGACTGATTATATCATCATTTAAATAAACGGTTATCTTATATATATCTTATAAAACACTGCTGATTTTAACAGTAAATCAGCTTTAATTGCCTTTCCTGCAATACAAACGATGAATATAAAAACAAGATGTATTAGTAATAAAAATCAAATACCTTTTCAATCCAAGTTGAAATGTCGTATATGCGTGATAAACCTCGTTGTGAGTATAGATAACTAATTGTTAATATCGATAAGAAAGGGTTGTTCAAAACGTTTAATGTGTTTTACGAAGCCTAATGTCGTTGATTGAACTAAACTTGTTTACTTTTATTGGTTGCATCTTTTTTCCAGGGAAATACCAGTAGGCGAGTATTTCTTGAACGGAAGTTGTTCTTGGACAGTCGCGATTTTCGACTCATTTTGGAGGTTACATATTAAACAAATTGCTTCTCGTTCTCGTTCACAGCTTGGAAAGTGACTTTCCAAGCTGTGTACTCGTCCAAATATATATCAGTATTGTACAGACAAATGTTAAATAACCTATAAATAACTTTTATTTAGATATCTACCCAATTACGAATATTATCGCCTTAAAATATCTGAATGTTTCCGTAAACTACTCAGTATTTTCCTACAGGACAATCGGAACATTGTTCGCTCTTGTTATTTGGCTTGTCCCTGAAAATTCAGGCTTTATATGGAGCCATATGATAACATCTTTTAAAAAGAAGGAATCGATACAATTCGGTAGTAGGTTTGATGGACCAAACACAAATTGTTCAAAATGACTAGCAGCAAGAGTTTCAGGTTAGCAAAGAATAACATATGCATTATTTCGAATAGGTTTAGCAGTGCTTGGTTTTTAAGCAAATTTTACTATTTTTAAAGACAGATTTAATCAGAAGTCAGTAAATATAACGGTTGCATTCAATAATAAAATGCCCAGTAGTCGAAAGAAGTTAAAGATATAATCAAACTACATATGCACTAGAGACACAACGTATGACCACAACATACACAATGTTAGGTTTTCCAAAATTTGACACCATATATCAACAACATCTTGTGCATTTGAGCATTTGTGATGAGTGAATATATGTGCAATTTTGTAACCAGTGAAGCCACTATATTTTAACATTTGCTCAAATTCTTAAAATTCTTTGCCTTTCTTTCCACTAGTGTTTTTAATGAGATAAGTATACTTGAACCCAAATTTACAATGTTTTATCTTTAAATGGTGACTCTTCGCGACTCTTGAAACAACCCTTGATAGGGAGTTTAAATATCGTACCAAGCGGTCCGAAGCACACACTTATTAGGTGAATTATCGAAATGGGTTCTTCAGGTTAGTACTTGTGCATTTTTGTTTATTTTCACTAGCATGGCATTGCATTATTAACACAGTACACATATGTGAAAGCTAATTGCACATGTGCATTGCATATCATTCAATTTGGTATAAACATTTCTAATAGAAAATAGTGTAATTAAGTAAAATGCGTTGATGAATTCGGACAATGGTTGAATCATAATTATGATGTGATAAGATTAGACGTTATTTTAGTCTGCAATAGATCGTTAATATCCATGTTAAACAATCGTGACATATTAGTCTTTAAATACAAAACGTATTATCACGAAGAATCATTAAACTCAATGTGTATGGCATTGTTTTTAAAACTGTTCAGTTATATATTAAATGCACCTACCAAAGAATGGTCCCAGGATTTTTACCTTAGATATAACAATATTTATGACCACTTATGTACATGTCGACGCTATGATTGTCATTGATCTTTAAGTAAGCAAACACAATTAATGTTCTTATTATTTTGTGTACACGTGTACTTGTGTTGAGAAGCTTTGACCGGCGAATAGTTTATATATGTGTAACTATTTTCAAAAACAATGCATAAGATATTGATTCCAAAGTTTTTTGTCTCTTCCCTAGCTAGCTCGGCCACGTAAACCTTAAAACCACGTAAATTTTCTCGGACTGCCTTGTCCCAAAATATGCATTCATTATTACATTTACTTGATTAAAAATTATAATTCACACAACCAAATGTCTACGAAGTCCATTCAGGCAAACTCTGTACAATTTAATCAAGCTTCATGACCGTTTAGAAACGCAGCACAACTTACGTTAACGTTTATTTCAAAACGTTTTGCATGTTAAAGTTTTTCAACAAACGCAACGTTCGCCAGCGAAAATTAATTCTTATATTTTTAACAACTTTAATAACGGAGCTAGAGGTTTGCACAAAAGTCTGCTGATTATTCCTTAAGCATCATGCTTTATATTGCAGTGTCGTTGAACATGCTTTGTTTGTTCTGGAACGGTCATATGTGTATTTGTTGGGTATTTTTAACTCGATCGTCAAATAACATGTTCGTCCCTCCAGTTCGACACCTATATCTATTGATATGTGCAAGGAAACGAACCGATAAATATAGGGGTCATCCTACTATCAACTTAATGTACCTATTACATTATTTGTTTCAACAAATCATTCTATACATCAATACTTAGTGTACCAAGAATTATAATGACAAGGTTATATGAGAATGATACAATGACTTACAGAATTTAAGGGTAACCTTAGACGGTTAAATCATACTACACTCATACCAACAGGCTCTTGTTTCGGATATTCAGAAAGTTGGTATCATGGATTGGCAAACAAAACATTTTTTTTTCGAAAAAGGCTGATTTTGCAAAGCGTTTTGCGTTGAATAAACAATTGAGACATATTGATTAGTAAGATAAACATTTTATTATTAGAGTTTTTGATATTGAAATATTAAAAGTCAATAGATAAAAAACACAAACATGTTATGGTTATCGGCTTTAGTTGCCTCTATTTATCTTTGTACGTACATTTCGCATCCTCTTCTTTAAGTGTTTGTCGACATCGTCTATTTTATCAACCTCAGTTTGTGGGGTTTTTCGTAAAACATATTGCATAAAAAGCATAGCTACAGCAAAGTATGTTGTCAAAATTATAACGTGTGTGTTATTTCATTATCGGCCAAAGCCATGTAAAACCACACAACTTTGATAACATTGAAGTGACACTCGAATGTTTATTTGAGGCCATCATATTTTGTTCAAACACAATGATTATCTTTACAAATCACCCAATTGATCATTGTTACAAACCCCTTACTACTTTGGCACGGTAAGAGCGCCCTTACTTAAAACATATTTGTGTTTGCGAACATAGCAATAAAGATATTCAAAACGCATTCACCGTAGGAAACAGACATGAAGTGGTCACTCGATATGTTTAATCGCATTTAAAAATGAAAAGAATGTTGAAGGCGGATAGTCTGGATATATGCACACAATAAACGTATTATTTTTCAATGCATATTTATGTTTTAGTCATTTGACCTAAATGACTAAAACAAAACAACATATGCATGGTATATAGATAAAGAGTTTTAGCCTTTATAAATTGGGTTTTGATTAATAGCTATGTGGCAGTTAAACAGCGCTAAAATTACACATTGTATTCTGTGACGTTTTCAGCGTATTACACTAATGCCAACAAACGTTTCTCGAGGCATGCAATACGCTTTTTAACTAGGGAATCTTTATTTTACTCATTCTAAAGTAATCACTGATTATTTTCTCAAAAGTGACCATTTTACGCTGAAACTGCATCGTACGAGATGAAACGTTGCAATTCGTGTTTATTCATAGTGTCACTGCAACTGGGAGTTTAAACGTCACGACTAATCATAAGCAGGCAAACTGTTTACACTGCTGCATACATGTATCTACGCTATTTCAAAATTATTTATCAAGTTATCTTCAGGTTGAGGGTTTTGATAATAATATATTGGTGTAGATGTATGATAGCATAAGACAAGGGTTTATAACAAAAATAATCGTATCTTCATCGAAATGTTTTATTTGCAACGCTTTTGCGATGGTTTAATATATCGTGTCACCTCCATTCCGACATTACTCCTTTTGCCGTTTTCCTTAATAAATAAAAAAGAAACCTATATATAAAACAATAATTCATATGCTAATTGAATCAAACATTGAAACCGATGAAATTAAGCAAAACCTACATATGACTAGTTTTACTCTGACACAATATACAATAAATCATAATTGTCCTATAATGCTTTGAAAGAGCTGTCAATTTGACTATTGGTTGCACGATTAATTGTGTTGATACGAGGTCATGCAGCACGGTATGTGTCACTTAAATAACTAATATAATAATATATATTACACGATGAAATGTCATCGATACAGTGAATTTAAATTTGATTTACTATTATATATATTAAACGCATTTCCATGGGCACAAAATACACTGTATGCTATTTGTGGATACAAATACAAAGTAAATAGAGAAAATCACGATCGTTATAGGCAGTTACTATCTCCCTGCTATGACCAATATACATATTGATCTTTGATAGGGTCACATCCTAAAAAATCTCCAAATCGTCCAGCACCTCCACCTCCACAATCTCGACAACCTTCTCGTACGGTGACTGTTAAGGACACTCCAAACCCGGAACCAATGGCATGGCGTCCACTGACTTCGTCTTCTGGAACGTTCACAGAGGTACTTACATTTTATTGAGTAACAAACATAAATCATTTCAGAATCATAAATGGCTGGTTTAGTTACGTGTTTCCATATAATGTTAATTTAATACCAGTTTAAAGGTTTACAAAATGATATAAAATGACAAAACACAATATATTTCAGTGTATGATTGCAATATATTTCATCTGTTGAACCGAAATATCTCGTTTGATTTGATTCCCCCGACTGTTTAGTACGAACATTTGGCTATTTCGACTTTAGATTGACAGTCAATAGTTGTTTGAATTTGGATCTAATGATTTGCTATTTTCAATACTTTGTTTTAATGATGAAAAGCACAGAATATATAATAATTGTTATAAGGCTATTCAGATCCAACAATCCAGTTCGAGCGATGAACGTGATTCTCAAACAATTTGATAAACGTTCCTGTATGTGCATCATTACTAAAACACAAATATAGATTAAAGAACAATCGGAGGAGATATTACTATCACATGTGTCACTGTTGTGGTAATGTATACATGTGTCACTGTTGTGGTAGTGTATACATGTGTCAGAGTTGTGGTAATATAAACATGTGTCACAGTTGTGGTAATGTTTACATGTGTCACAGTTGTGGTAATGTATACAGGTGTCACAGTTGTGGTAATGTATACATGTGTCTCTGTTGTTGTACTATATACATGTGTCTCTGTTGTTGTACTATATACATGTGTCTCTGTTGTTGTACTATATACATGTGTCTCTGTTGTGGTAATGTATACATGTGTCTCTGTTGTGGTATTATATACAGGTGTCTCTGTTATGGTAATATATACAGGTGTGTCTGTTGTGGTAATATATCCAGGTGTCTCTGTTGTGGTAATGTATACAGGTGTGTCTGTTGTGGTAATGTATACATGTTTCAAAGTTGTGGTAATGTATACATGTGTCACTGTTGTTGTAATGTTTACATGTTTCACTGTTGTTGTAATGTTTACATGTGTCACAGTTGTGATAATGTATACATATATCACAGTTGTGGTAATGTATGCATGTGTCTCTGTAGTGGTAATGTATACATGTGTCTCTGTTGTGGTAATGTATACATGTGTCACAGTTGTGGTAATGTATACATGTGTCTCTATTGTGGTAATGTATACATGTGTCACAGTTGTCGTAATATATACATGTGTCACTGTTGTGATAATGTATACATGTGTCACAGTTGTGGTAATATATACATGTGTCTCTGTTGTCGTAATGCATACATGAGTCACAGTTGTGGTAATGTATGCATGTGTCACAGTTGTGGTAATGTATACATGTGTCACAGTTGTGGTATTGCATACATGTGTCACTGTTGTGGTATTATATACATGTGTTTCTGTTGTCGTAATGCATACATATGTCACTGTTGTGGTAATGTATGCATGTGTCACTGTTGTTGTACTATATACATGTGTCTCTGTTGTTGTACTATATACATGTGTCTCTGTTGTTGTACTATATACATGTGTCTCTGTTGTGGTAATGTATACATGTGTCTCTGTTGTGGTATTATATACAGGTGTCTCTGTTATGGTAATATATACAGGTGTGTCTGTTGTGGTAATATATCCAGGTGTCTCTGTTGTGGT
The DNA here is from genome assembly GCF_026914265.1 of Mya arenaria. NCBI lineage: Eukaryota > Metazoa > Mollusca > Bivalvia > Myida > Myidae > Mya > Mya arenaria. The sequence continues at coordinate 30,700,008 of NC_069134.1, read as the reverse complement.
AATGTATACAGGTGTGTCTGTTGTGGTAATGTATACATGTTTCAAAGTTGTGGTAATGTATACATGTGTCACTGTTGTTGTAATGTTTACATGTTTCACTGTTGTTGTAATGTTTACATGTGTCACAGTTGTGATAATGTATACATATATCACAGTTGTGGTAATGTATGCATGTGTCTCTGTAGTGGTAATGTATACATGTGTCTCTGTTGTGGTAATGTATACATGTGTCACAGTTGTGGTAATGTATACATGTGTCTCTATTGTGGTAATGTATACATGTGTCACAGTTGTCGTAATATATACATGTGTCACTGTTGTGATAATGTATACATGTGTCACAGTTGTGGTAATATATACATGTGTCTCTGTTGTCGTAATGCATACATGAGTCACAGTTGTGGTAATATATGCATGTGTCACAGTTGTGGTAATGTATACATGTGTCACAGTTGTGGTATTGCATACATGTGTCACTGTTGTGGTATTATATACATGTGTTTCTGTTGTCGTAATGCATACATGTGTCACTGTTGTGGTAATGTATGCATGTGTCACTGTTGTGGTAATGTATACATGTGTCACTGTTATGGTAATATATACATGTGTCACAGTTGTGGTCATGCATATATGTGTCACTGTTGTGGTAATATATGCATGTGTCACAGTTGTGATAATGTATACATGTGTCACTGTTAAGGAAATGTATACATGTGTCACAGTTGTGGTAATGCATCCATATGTCACTGATGTGGTAACGTATACATGTGTCACAGTTGTGGTAAAGTAAACATGTGCCTCTTTTGTTGTAATGCATACATGTGTCACAGTTGTGGCAATGTACACATGTATAACAGTTGTGGTAATGCATACATGTGTTACTGTTGTGGTAATGCATCCATATGTCACTGTTGTGGTAATGCATACAAATATCGAAGTTGTGGTAATGTATACATGTGTCTCTGTTGATGTAATGTATACATGTGTCACAGTTGTGGTAATGTATACATGTGTCACAGTTGTGGTAATGTATACATATATGACTGTTGTGGTAATATATACATGTGTTTCTGTAGTGGTAATGTATACATCTGTCGCAGTTGTGGTAATGTATACATGTGTCACTGTAGTTGTACTATATACATGTGTCATTGCTGTGGTAATATATACATGTGTCACTATTGTGATAATTTATACATGTGTCACAGTTGTGGTATTGTATACATGTGTCACAGTTGTGGTAAAGAATACATGTGTCACTGTTGTGGTAATCCATACATGTGTCACTGTCGTGGTATTATATACCTGTGTCACAGTTGTGGTAATATATACATGTGTCACAGCTTTGGTAATGTATACATATGTCACAGTTGTGGTAATGTATACATGTGTCACCGTTGTGGTAACATATGCATGTGTCTCTGTATTGGTAATGTATGCATGTGTAACAGTTATGGTAATGTATACATGTGTCACTGTAGTGGTAATATATACATGTGTCATTGCTTTGGTAATATATACATGTGCCACTGTAGTGGTAATATCTACATGTGTCACAGTTGTGGTAATGTATAAATGTGTCACAGTTGTAGTAATATATACATGTGTCACATCTGTGGTAATATATACATGTGTCACAGTTGTAATAATGTATTATGTGTCACTGCTTTGGTTATCTATACATGTGTCACTGTTGTGGTAATGTATACATGTGGCACTGTTGTGGAAATATGTATATGTGTCTATGGTGTCGTAATGTATACATGTTTATCTGTTGTGGTAATGTATACATGTGTATATGTTGTGGTAATGTATACATGTGTCACTGCTGTTGAAATGTATTATACATTTGACGCATCTGTGGTAATATATACATGTGTCACAGTTGTGGTAATGTATACATGTGTCACTGCTGTGGTTATATATACATGTTTCACTGCTGTGGTTATGCATACATATGTCACTGTTGTGGTAATATATTCATGTGTCTATAGTGTGGTAATGTATAGATGTGTATCTGTTGTGGTAATGTATACATGTGTATCTGTTGTGGTAATGTAAACATTATCAAAACAGTGACACATGTATACATGTGTCACTGTAGTGGTAATGTAAACATGTGTCACTGTTGTGGTAATATATATATGTGCATCTGTTGTCGTAATATATACATGTGTCACAGTTGTGGTAATATATGCATGTGTCACTGTTGTTGTAATGTATCCATGTGTCACTGTAGTGGAAATGTATACATGTGTCACTGTAGTGGTAATATATACATGTGTCTTTGCTGTGGTAATATATACATATGTCACTGTAGTGGTAATGTATACATGTGTCACAGTTGTGGTAATGTATACAGGTGTCACAGTTGTAGTAATGGATACATGTGTCACATCTTGGGTAATATATACATATGTGACAGTTGTATTAATGTATACATGTGTTACTGCTGTGGTTATATATACATGTGTCACTGCTGTGGTAATGTATACATGTGGCACTGTTGTGGTGATATATACATGTGTCTATGGTGTGGTAATGTATACATGTGTATCTGTTGCGGTAATGTATACATGTGTATCTGTTGTGGTAATTTATACATTATCAAAACAGTGACACATGTATACATGTGTCACTGTAGTGGTAATGTATACATGTGTCACTGTTGTGGTAATATATATATATAGAGATGTGCATCTGTTGTGGTAATATATACATGTGTCACAGTTATGGTAATACATATATGTGTCACTGTTGTTGTAATGTATCCATTTTTCACTGTAGTGGTAATGTATACATGAGTCACTGTTTTGATAATGTGTACATTTGTCACTGTTGTGGTAATGTATACATGTATCACTGTTGTGGTAATGTATACATGTGTCACAGTTGTAGTAATGTATACATGTGTCACTGTTGTGGTAATATATGCATGTGTCACTGTTGTGGTAATGTATACATTTTTCACAGTTGTGGTAATGTATACATGTGTCACTGTTGTGGTAATATATACATGTGTCACTGTAGTGGTAATGTATACATGTGTCACAGTTGTGGTAATATATACATTTGTCACAGTTGTGGTAATGTAAACATGTCTCTCTGTTGTGGTAACGTATACATGTGTCACAGTTGTTGTAATGTATACATGTGTCACAGTTGTGGTAATGTATACATGTGTCTCTGCTGTGGAAATGTATACAGATGTCACTGCAGTGGTAATGTATACATGTGTCATGAAGTGGTAATATATACATTTGTGTCTGTAGTGGTAATGTATACAGGTGTCTCTGTTGTGGTAATATTTACATGTGTCACAGTTGTGGTAATATATACATTTGTCACTGTTGTGGTAATGTATACATGTGTCACTGTTGTGGTAATATAAACATGTGTCCAGGATGTGGTAATGTATACATGTGTCACAGTTGTGGTAATAAATGCATATGTCTCTGTTTTGGTAATGTATACATGTGTCACAGTTGTGATAATGTATACATTTGTCACTGCTGTGGTAATATATACATTTGTCACTGCTGTGGTAATATATACATGTGTCACTGGTGTGTTAATGTATGCATGTGTCACTGTAGTGGTAATGTATACCTGTGTCACTGTTGTGGTAATGAATACATGTGTCACTATTATGGTAATGTATACATGTGTCACTGTTATGGTAATGTATACATATGTCAAAGTTGTGGTAATATATACATGTGTCACAGCTGTGGTAATATATGCATGTGTCACAGTTGTGGTAATGTATACATTTGTCATTGTGGTGGTAATGTATACATTTGTCACTGCTGTGGTAATATATACATTTGTCACTGCTGTGGTAATATATACATGTGTCACTGGTGTGGTAATGTATGCATTTGTCACTGGTGTGGTAATGTATACCTGTGTCACTGTTGTGGTAATGTATACATGTGTCACTATTATGGTAATGTATACATGTGTCACTGTTATGGTAATGTATACATGTGTCAAAGTTGTGGTAATATATACATGTGTAACAGCTGTGGTAATATATGCATGTGTCACAGTTGTGGTAATGTATACATTTGTCATTGTGGTGGTAATATATACATGTGTCACAGTTGTGGTAATGAATACATGTGTCTCTATTGTGGTAATGTATACATGTGTCACAGTTGTGGTAAAGTTTCTCTGTTGTGGTAATGTATACATGTGTCACAGTTGTGGTAATGTATACAGGTGTCTCTGTTGTGGTAATGTATACATGTGTCACTGTTGTGGTAATGTATACATGTGTCACAGTTGTGGTAATGTATACATATGTCTCTGTTGTGGTAATGTATACATGTGTCACAGTTGTGGTAATGTATACATGTGTCACTGTTGTGTTAATGTATACATGTGTTTTTGTTGTGGTAATGTATACATGTGTCTCTGTTGTGGTAATGTATACATGTGTCACTGTAGTTGTACTATATACATGTGTCAAAGTTGTGGTTATGTTTACATGTGTCAGAGTTGTGGTAATGTATACATGTGTCTCTGTTGTGGTAATGTATACATGTGACACTGTTGTAGTTTTATATACATGTGTCACAGTTGTGGTAATGTATACATGTGTCACAGTTGTGGTAATGTCTACATGTGTCAAAGTTGTGGTAATGTATACATGTGTCACAGTTGTGGTAATGTATACATGTGTCACTGTTATGGTAATATATACATGTGTCACAGTTATGGTCATGCATATATGTGTCACTGTTGTGGTAATATATGCATGTTTCACAGTTGTGATAATGTATACATGTGTCACTGTTGTGGAAATGTATGCATGTGTCACAGTTGTGGTAATGCATCCATATGTCACTGATGTGGTAACGTATACATGTGTCACAGTTGTGGTAAAGTAAACATGTGTCACTGTTGTGGTAATGTATACAGGTGTCACTGTAGTGGTAATGTATACATGTGTCACAGTTGTGGTAATGTATACATGTGTCACAGTTGTGGTAATGTATATATGTGTCACAGTTGTGGTAATATATACATGTGTCTCTGTTATGGTAATATATACAGGTGTCACTGTAGTGGTAATAAATGCTTGTGTCACAGTTGTAGTAATATATACATGTGTCTCTGTTATGGTAATATATACAGGTGTCACTGTAGTGGTAATAAATGCATGTGTCACAGTTGTGGTAATGTATACATGTGTCTCTGTTGTGGTAATGTATACATGTGTCACTGTTGTAGTTTTATATACATGTGTCACAGATGTGGTAATGTATACATGTGTCACAGTTGTGGTAATGTATACCTGTGTCACAGTTGTGGTAATGTATACATGTGTCACCGTTGTGGAAATGTATACATGTTTCACAGTTGTGGTAATGTATATATGTGTCACTGTTGTGGTAATGTTTACATATGTCTCTGTTGTGGTAATGTATACATTTGTCACTGTTGTGGTAATGTATACATGTGTCACTGTTGTGGTAATGTACACAGGTGTCACTGTAGTGGTAATGTATACATGTGTCACAGTTGTGGTAATGTATACATGTGTCACTGTTTTGGTTTTGTATACAGGTGTCACTGTAGTGTAATGTATACATGTGTCACAGTTGTGGTAATGTATACATGTGTCAAAGTTGTGGTAATGTATACATTTGTCACTGTTGTGGCAATGTATACATGTGTCACTGTTGTGGTAATATATACATTTGTCACAGTTGTGGTAATATATACATGTGTCTTTGTTGTGGTAATGTATATATATGTCTCTGTTGTGGTAATGTATACATGTGTCACTGTTTTGGTAATGTATACATGTGTCACTGTTGTGGTAATGTATACAGGTGTCACTGTAGTGGTAATGTATACATGTGTCACAGTTGTGGTAATGTATACATGTGTCACAGTTGTGGTAATGTATACATGTATCACAGTTGTGGTAATGTATACATGTGTCACTGTTGTGGTAATGTATACATGTGTCACTGTTGTGGTAATGTATACATTTGTCACAGTTGTGGTAATATATACATGTGTCACAGTTGTGGTAATGTATACATGTGTCACAGTTGAGGTAATGTATACATGTGTCACAGTTGTGGTAATGTATACATGAGTCTCTGTTGTGGTAATATATACATGTGTCACAGTTGGGGTTATGAATACATGTGTCACAGTTGTGGTAATATATACAGGTGTCTCTGTTGTGGTAATGTATACATGTGTCACAGTTGTGGTAATGTATACATGTGTCACTGTTGTGGTAATGTATACATGTGTCACAGTTGTGGTAATATATACATGTTTCTCTGTAGTGGTAATGTATACATGTGTCACAGTTGTGGTATTATATACATGTGTCACTGTTGTGGTAATGTATACATGTGTCACAGTTGTGGTAATGTATACATGTTTCTCTGTAGTGGTAATGTATACATGTGTCACAGTTGTGGTATTATATACATGTGTCACAGTTTTGGTAATAATATACATGTGTCACAGTTGTGGTATTATATACATGTGTCACTGTTGTGGTAATGTATACATGTGTCGCTGTTGTGGTAATGTATACATGTGTCACAGTTGTGGTAATATATACAGGTGTCTCTGTTGTGGTAATGTATACATGTGTCGCAGTTGTGGTAATGTATACATGTGTCACAGTTGTGGTAATGTATACATGTGTCACAGTTGTTGTAATGTATACATTTTTCACTGTTGTGGTAATGTATACATGTGTCACTGTTGTGGTAATGTATACAGGTGTCACAGTAGTGGTAATGTATACATGTGTCATAGTTGTGGTATGTATACATGTGTCACTGTTGTGGTAATGTATACATTTGTCACTGTTGTGGTAATGTATATATGTGTCACTGTTGTGGTAATGTATACATGTGTCACTGTTGTGATAATGTATACAGGTGTCACTGTAGTGGTAATGTATACAGGTGTCTCTGTTGTGGTAACGAAAACATGTGTCACAGTTGTGGTAATGTATACATTTGTCACTGTTGTGGTAATGTATACATGTGTCACAGTTGTGGTAATGAATACATGTGTCACTGTTGTGGTAATGCATACATGTGTCACAGCTGTGATAATATATACATGTGTCACTGTTGTGGTAATGTATACAGGTGTCACTGTAGTGGTAATGTATACATTTGTCACTGTTGTGGTAATGTATACATGTGTCACAGTTGTGGTAATGAATACATGTGTCACTGTTGTGGTAATGCATACATGTGTCACAGCTGTGGTAATATATACATGTGTCACTGTTGTGGTAATGTATACAGGTGTCACTGTAGTGGTAATGTATACAGGTGTCTCTGTTGTGGTAATGTTTACATGTGTCACAGTTGTGGTAACGTATACATGTGTCACAGTTGTGGTAATGTATACATTTGTCACTGTTGTGGTAATGTATACATGTGTCACCGTTGTGGTAATATATACATGTGTCACTGTTGTGGTAATATATACATGTGTCACCGTTGTGGTAATATATACATGTGTCACAGTTGTGGTAATGTATACATGTGTCACTGTTGTGGTAATGTATACATGTGTCACAGTTGTGGTAATGTATACATGTGTCACTGTTGTGGTAATGTATACATGTGTCACAGTTGTGGTAATGTATACATGTGTCACTGTTGTGGTAATGTATACATGTGTCACTGTTGTGGTAATGTATACATGTGTCACAGTTGTGGTAATGTATACATGTGTCACTGTTGTGGTAATGTATACATGTGTCACCGTTGTGGTAATATATACATGTGTCACTGTTGTGGTAATGTATACATGTGTCACTGTTGTGGTAATGTATACAGGTGTCTCTGTTGTGGTAATGTATACATGTGTCACCGTTGTGGTAATATATACATGTGTCACTGTTGTGGTAATGTATACATGTGTCACTGTTGTGGATATACATGTGTCACAGCTGTGGTAATGTATACATGTGTCACCGTTGTGGTAATGTATACATATGTCACAGCTGTGGTAATATATACATGTGTCACTGTTGTGGTAATGTATACATGTGTTACTGTTGTGGTAATGTATACATGTGTCAGAGTTGTGGTAATGTATACATGTGTCACTGTTGTGGTAATGTATACATGTGTCACCGTTGTGGTAATATATACATGTGTCACTGTTGTGGTAATGTATACATGTGTCACAGCTGTGGTAATATATACATGTGTCACTGTTGTGGTAATGTATACATGTGTCACTGTTGTGGTAATGTATACATGTGTCACTGTTGTGGTAATGTATACATGTGTCACTGTTGTGGTAATGTATACATGTGTCACTGTTGTGGTAATGTATACATGTGTCACTTTTGTGGTAATGTATACATGTGTCACTGTTGTGGTAATGGTAATGTATACATGTGTCACTGTTGTGGTAATGTATACATGTGTCACTGTTGTGGTAATGTATACATGTGTCACTGTTGTGGTAATGTATACATGTGTCACTGTTGTGGTAATGTATACATGTGTCACTGTTGTGGTAATGTATACATGTGTCACCGTTGTGGTAATATATACATGTGTCACAGCTGTGGTAATGTATACATGTGTCACTGTTGTGGTAATGTATACATGTGTCTCTGTTGTGGTAATGTATACATATGTCACCGTTGTGGTAATATATACATGTGTCACTGTTGTGGTAATGTATCCATGTCTCGCTGTTGCATTTGTGTATATTTGTTTAACTATTGTTGTAATGCTCACGTGTAACACTTTCTTTTATCAATGTATTTATAAGTCATTATTGCTTTAATTTATCAATGCATTTATAAGTCATTATTGCATTAATTTATCAATGCATTTATAAGTCATTATTGCATTAATGTTATCAATGCTTTTAGAAATCATTATTGCATTAATTTATCAATGCATTTATAAGTCATTATTGCATTAATTTATCAATGCATTTATAAGTCATTATTGCATTATTTTATCAGAGCATTTTAAATCATTATTGCATTAATTCATGAATGCATTTATAAGTCATTATTGCATTAATGTATCAATGCATTTATTTGTCATTATTGTATTAATTTATCAATCCATTTATAAGTCATTATTGCATTTATTTATAAATGCATTTATAAGTCATTGTTGCATTATTTATCAATGCATTTATAAGTCAGTATTGCATTAATTTATCAATGCATTTATAAGTCAGTATTACATTAATTTATCAATGTTTCACTCTTGTATTTATATAAGCATGTGTTACGTTTGCATTGATATATACATTTTGTTTATTTTTGCATCAATGTATAGTTTTGTCACTTTTGCATCAATAGTAACTTTAGTATTGTTTGAATGTGTCCCTTTTGCATTCATCTCACTTCAGGAACACACGCGTATGAAAAGTTTTATTGGTAAACATCGGAATACCCATCTGAACATAATGTTGATTGGTCATACGGGAGCTGGAAAATCATCACTAATCAACTCGATATACTCCATATCTAGAGGAAGAATTACAAGCGTTGCCAATACGCTATCAGAAGACACAGGTGGAATAGGTACATATGAGGTTAGTGGTATCTTACATAAACGGGAACTCATTTGCAGGTATTAAGATGAATAATATGGATATTATAAATATTTCTAAAATATCTGTTAATAAATAAGATTAATCAAACTGGTTTGAATATAATACTTATATACTAAGAACAATATTGACATTGTAATTGTGCATACAGTTTGCTGAAATCGGTGCGAGTGAACGGGACCAATTCTCGAATGTGAGGATATTTGACACAGCGGGCTTTACAGGAACATTTGGGGAAGACGAAACAGGCATCAGTGATAAACAACTTAGAGCAGTGTGTACTGGGAAGTTTAAAGTGGGAGAAACGGTAAAACAATAACATTAAAGTTCACCGTTTTTTGTTGTTGGTGTTGTTGTTGTTGTTGTTTGGGTTTTGTTTTTTTCTTGTGTTTTTGTCTTTTTTGGGGGGGTGGGGGGTTAATCTTAAATTACAATAAACAAATAATCTATGTAACATCTTTTTTACTGACGAAGTGTAAACTATTAAAAAAATCTTAAAAGTACAGAATTGCGATCTAAACAACCCTCGGAAAATACCTCTACCTGTCTTTCCAATTATTGCCCCATCAATGAAGCTAATATGTTTTTAAACCGAACAACCCAATAGTCATTACTGGTTTAAAATCTCAAATTATTTTCAGCATTGATGGGACATTTTTTGTGAATGCCCCTTTTAGAAATAAAAAAACAAAGAGAAATATGGTTCAAAGTTTAAATTTCATTTATTTTACAACGATGTTGGAAAATATTTATTGCTACTTATGCTTAGTCAATCTTGCTAACACGATGTTTCGCGGGAGTGTAAAGAAACATATTCAAACAACTCAGTAATACCTTACCTAAAATAGGTCCAAGAACGGCATATTTTGACTAAAAAGACAGTTTCATTTCAAGCAGATTTCTATTTTCACTTTGTAGACAAACTATCAGCTTATAAATGTTTTAACTTTTTTTATAAAGACCTCTTGAAACAAAGGTTAAAAACGAGAGTAGCTTAAGCATCTGGCCTCCAGTAAGGTGTATTTATATTACGAGTTACAGTAACATTTCCAGGTCAAAATATTCTTCGAGATACAATAATACCAAATAATACGCCGTTTCAATCCGCACTTAACTTGTCCCTCACTTTAATTTGTGGGAATATAATTAACATTGGATCCCTTATTACGTACCTCGTTTAAACGTAGTAGTGACTAAAGTTATTTGGTAATAGCTAGTTACATCATTGTCGTAAACATTAACGAACTCAATCATAACGAGTAAAGTCAGTTCCAAGCAGCTATTTATTCTCTAAAATCTAATTCCGTTCCACTACATTCAATTATGATTAACTGTGTGATAATAGTTCACAGTGTTAACAAAAACAAAACATCGCCGAAAGACATAAACAGAGACTGTCCGTCGACCGCCTTATTTCCATGGGAACCAAACTGAAAACAAAAAACTTATAACAACGTTCTAGCTGAAGCCGATGTTGAAAATCGTATATATTTTAATATTTAAAACACATTGTATGTTTTGTCATCATTATATACTACGGAATTACTTGCTTTATTTTGAATTGACACACGCCATTGACATGTAATGTGTTCCATAAGTTTAGCCTCAGATTTCGTTTGAAGACGACAGTAAAGACAAAACCATTTTAAAAATTCTGAACACAAACATTTAGTGAAAATACAAATAAAAGACAGTTAAATGATGCATGTTTATTCACTGTTACAGCCTTCGCGTTCCAAATTTATTTTTTTGTCGTTGCAGGGAACCAAAATTGATAAGTACGCCCTATCGTATATTGAGTACGGATAGTTTTAAGTTTGTTACAGTATTTTATTGTTATTTGAAGTTTGCCGTGTGCCTCTTAACAAGGTTTACTTTGTGAATTTCCAACAACTGTGTCTGCGCTTAAGTTGTCATTGTATTAATGGCAACAGTAACCGGTTATTTTTGTCAATTATAATCAAGAAGTGAAGCCTAACAGACAGTGTAACATTAATACAGTTACCATGTATTATATACGCCAACTCAATATATGATTTCCAATAGTGTATAGAATTTTATCAGTGATATACAATTGATACATTTAACTTTTGTAAACTAAACATACCGAGTTGATATGTTCACTCGTATTGAAATCTTAACCCGTGCTCACGTCCAAAATCAAATTTCTCTTTTTTATCCCTTTAATGCATAAAAAATTTAAATAATGTTTTAGCGTAAGTACACAAAATATTTCATCTTGTCAACACCAAAAGTAAATATATTTCACCAAGTTTACATCAAACGTGCTATTTAACGATTGACTCATGAAACATCTTCTTTTGGTGTTCACGACATGAAATGTTTTGCGATGTTACACGGAAACAACCAATTATACTCTATCTAACTGCTTTTCCAAAAGGTTTCTCATGGAAAAATAATTTTTAATAACTCTTTGTTTTTTCAAACAGTTTAGCAGTGAAACTGGAGAAGAACCTGAATTGAGTGAGGATGAAATCCAGCGTAATCGACCTCACGTGATTGTTATCGTCACGAGTGCGAGTCCGCTTGTAAGCATGGGGTCAGTGTCGGAGTCAATAATTCAACAAAAACTTCGGAAAATGCGTTCTTTCGTTCCTGGAGGTAATTATCGTTTTTTTGGCTCAAGATTGTAATCGCATCAGTTATTTTCATAAAAACTGTTTTGATGCATGCTTGGCCTCTTTGTTGTGTCGTTTGTGCCGTTATCTTTTTCCTTTAAACAGGGTTTTATATTTGATTGTTTATCGCTGGGCTTGTTCATTTAGTTGCCATTTCATTTTTGTTTCTTTGAGTTTTAAAGTCCAACACACCTATAGGAAGCTGATTGTAGAAGGAGTCGACAGTGTTGTCTGCGATTTAATTACATGTCATGTAAATGCTTTCAGATATATCACTAGTGGCAGTGATCACTAAATGCGATGAGCTATGCAACGAAGTACATGCAGATATTGAAAATATTTTCAAAAGCAAAAAAGTGCAACAATGTGTTAAAAAGGCACATGAGGTGTTTGGTCTACAACTGAATCACATATTTCCAATCGTGAATTTAATTGACGGGTTTGAGGTAGACAATAAGAAAAGCGTCCCTATTATGCACGCATTGCGGTTTGCTCTTGATTTCGCTCAAGACAGAGCCGAGACGCGACAAAAGAAAAAAAGTGCTTAATAATTTGTATGGGATCAGACAAAACAAATTGCGCAGGTGATCCCTACATTTGATACTAAACTTATTTCGATGTATGTGTGTTTTGTCTATGGTGTTTTGTACGTTTTTCTCGTTTTTGTCTGTTTAGCCCTGACCTTTAACAAGAGTCATTGTAAGATGTTTGGCCATTTGGCATGTTCATGTCGGTTTCATTGCGTAAACCTGCATTTTTATTTTGTATCTATTAAACTATGTTGCTACGGCAGCTGGCGTTTAAGTGTTAGTGTTGTCTGAATAGTTGCAATTGAAACTAAACGTAAGCTTATTATTTTTTAGATCTAAAGCATAAAGAACAGCAGTAAGTCGGAGTACAATGCAAACTGATTATTAGTAAACTCACAACTAGTCAAGCTAGGTAATAAGTTAACAAGAACAAAATACGATTAATATTGAAGCATTGTGCTGAGTATTGAGCGAGGACGCCACATAATGATAAGTATAAACCTATCGAAACACTTCAATAATAAAAACTGTCAATTTAAACGTAGTCTTTGGGCAACTTGATCATTTTTCATACAACTAACTGAAGCAGCTAAGTGTACTTAACTTTGATAAGTTGTCCACATGTTATATTTTGGCTAGCTGACTCATTCAAGCTATTTTTAGATAATACTTTTCGTAAAACTTTTACCAAACCAAAATCTTAACAAGTTTAATACAATGGACTGCAGCAGAAGATTAACTTACTGTTTGTCATATATATTTACTATTTTATGTAAATGATATTCCATGCTGTATTGGCACTGTGAGTTACTCCTTATTACCATTTGTATCTGATTTCGAAAGATTCATATCAATGTTTACACCATCAAATGTAATATAAGTATACTTGTGATAATTACAATGATACTATGGAATAACTGTATTTCATTCAACTGTTATGCTATTTAATTGCCTTTCATTTTAATGTATGTACACATGATTAATTAAAAAAAAACAATCAAAATTTAATACTTATAAAATGTACGGTCAAGATGTGTTTTTTATAATTTAAGAAAAAGGTCTCTTTTTTAAATTCATAATTTGATATTACCTCATTTATTCATAAATGTATTGGAATGAGAGAAATAAAGAAATATTTACTTCAGTTGAATGTGTCGTTGTCCCTTTAACGGGTGTCACTTTGGCGACCTGAAATTATTACGCACAAGAAGCCAACCAGACAAGTCAATGAGAATTTCAACAATTTACCTCATATATCACGCTCTTTTATATATATATATATAAATATATATATATATATATATATATATATATATATATATATATATATATATATATATATATATATATATATATATATATGCTGTACACACGTCGAATGCCTAGATCATATTCAAGGCGTTCACGACGTTTTTCTACAACGGGTGAGGTTATTTTATTCAGAGACTTAAACTCTGACGTCACTTAATGTAAAACTACCATAAACGAATCTGCTAAAATAATTTTTCATCAAAAAAGGTATAATAGTCATCAATCTTAGCCAAAAAAATCACCCACATTCCGACACACGGGTAAAACGCTAGTTCTTTATCACCGGAACGTTACAGACGGAAGATAAAGGGAACAATTTTGCGCTTGCTTCTCATCGAGGCGACCCGGGTTACGATTCCAAGCCTGGGTGCATGTGAATTTGTTAGTTGTCACCATGCCGGAGAAGTGGGGTTCCTCCGGGTACTCATGTTTCCTCCAAAACACATGATCACACTCAAACGTAACATCGAGCCAACGAGAGTGGTTAATATAATGTTGTAATAACTTTTTTTACTATCGTTGTAAAACAGGTACGTTTTAACCATAGTTTGGTCCAAAAATACGTTTTTTGTGTAGATGATTGTTAACGCATCTTGACACTCCATTCGCGCAGTTTTTCATAGAGACGGAACCCAACTTTACTCTTGAAACAATAGTACATCAGTCAATCTAGAAAACCCTGTGAACATTTTAAAAGCTCACTGAAAGACTTCATATATTTTCTGGCTATTTGTGTCGCGTGTTCACAATACCCCAGAAAATTCGAGTCTAATTCAAGTGGCACAAAAAGCCAGTTGTATGAACCGTCAAATCATCCGTGACCAATTCACACAAGTTCAAACGTCTATTAATATTGAAGATAACACCTCACCGATTACTGACATTATCGCCTTAATTGTGGACTACATCTGACAGCTGACCAGATCCAAAGCGCATAAATCTCCCTTTAACATTTTGTTCAACGAAAACCGTACTGGGTGAGTACCTTAATCGGAACACTTCGGCACTATTTTTTTATATTTTTAGTTACATCTGCACCACAACTACAAACTTTTCCATCAGTATACTAGGATTTAAGACCAATTCGTTGATACAAATGGTATTTTTCAAGATATTTCCAATCTGCATGAGAAGTACTTTTTTAACCGCACTGTCAAGGACTGCCATTTTTTTTCTCGGAGTACCTAAGTATGGAACAGTTTAAATTCGTTATTTATTTTTATATATCCTTTTAAAATTATTGCTACATGTTTTTTAGTCAATTAATTATTTATTTTATTTTATTTCCAGCTAGTATTTTGTTATTTTTGTCTGAAAATTTTGACGATTTAATTACAAAAAATACAGACTGTACCAGTATGCTATGATTGTGGCAAGCATGAACGTTGCAAGCATGAACTTTATTGTCATATTTGAATGATACTTGAATTCTTTACGCATACTACTGGTACACCTGGTTCTCGGAAATTCGATGTACGTATATACATGGAAATTAAGTTGTGTCTAAAAATATCGAAGAGGCCATGGGGTACAGGGGTTACACACAACTATATATTATGTTGATATTTTTTTTTTCATTGTATAATAGGAAACACTAAAAACTTTCTCTCCATCATTCTTGCCCCCACCCCCACCCCTCAATATTCCATTCAGTCAATACATAACAACATTCAAAACAACTACTTCATTTCATAATTATCAATCAGAGTTCTGAAGTCCATTTAAAACAAATTCATTCCTCAATTAGTCCTGGTCTGCACGAGTCACACATCCACTCACCGCCATTCAAACTCTCAACTGCCTTGCGCAAATCATCCACACTCAGACACACATTGTGAAACCATCGGTCACATCCATCACAATCATACCACAATAGATCTTTGACTTCGTCAGTCACAGTCCAATGTTATCTACAAACCCCTCGAACACGAGCTATTTCTCTTCCTTGAAATTCCTTGCTCCCGGGTCTGCTCTACTTCTCCATCCTAGCTCTCTTCCTCGCTTCATTCTCGACTTCTTCATTCTCTCTCTTCTTCTCTCTTGCTGCTTTGGTCTTCTCTTTCCTCTGCCTTTCCTCCTCAGCTTCTTGTGCCTTCACTCTCCGTTTCTCCTCGGCATCTTTCTTCCGTCGCTCAATACCTGCCCTTTTTCCTCCTGCTGTCGCTCCTTCTTCTGAAAGTACGATTTACAGTCACAAGATGCTTTAAGCTTTGTAAATTTCTCTTTAACTAATTAATTGTGACTTAAATAGCATGAAGCATATGTTTTCTTACTTGGAGTTCAAGCAATATTTCCTCTGTGCTAACCACCCTGCCCTTTTCAAACCTTTTATATTTTGGGTACGTCGGCAACTGGTTTAGCAGGGGAGGCACAAAAATTTGCGCCAATCTCTCGGGCACTATGCCTCTTGTAACTAGTGGGTTCTTTATGTAGTATTCACACGTCGGACACGTTTCTGCCTCGCACAGAATCGTTCCTTTTAGATTATATGTATCGTAGCATTAACAGTATCAATTAAAAACAATTAAGGTACAATGCTTGCTATTTTGTGCTGTAACATCTTGATGACGTATTTTTTGTTATAAAGTACGATACAAAGTTGTGTCTATTTCTATATCATACCATCACTGGTTTCCGCAGCTGAGAACATCGATGTAATCAGCTGTGAAGTGTCGATAGCAATCCTGTTTCCTGGAAACAGACTAGTTACCTCGAAGGCCTTCTGTGGTGAGGCCGGACTAGTCTGGTCTATGGCGTGACGAAAAATTGCCGAGAATTCGTGGTTTCCGACAGTAACTCCATCACGCACATATCCAACGTTTGTTACAATCTTTGCGACCCTCGACTTCAGTGGACCGAGAATCTGTTTTGAAAACGTTGTTATTTGATTTACAATATATAAACACATTTTAAGGTAGAACACCCCTAATCGATTCCCGCAAATTAATTAATGTATTCTAGATAATATATATCTCAATTCACATTTTCAGAATCACTAAAATGAACCACTTACACCTGGTAAATAACTAATTGTAGGGCAATTATGTTAAGACGCTGTTTAGTAATTACCTTTAAATCCAAAGGCTGAAGTATGTGGGTCGTGTGCCCCGGAAACCCAACAAGCACGACGCCATTTTCGATAGCGGCCTTGGTGGTGGGTATCGTAATGTGGTTGTCGTGATAACCAAGCACGAGTAAAACAGGCCTATCTTTTCCGCAGTTCGGGATGAATACCTTGATCAGCCACTGGTAGAGCATGTCAGCGTTTATGTGGCATGATTTGCTCGATTTAAACATCCACGACGTGGGCACACCCTCGATCGATCGTCCTGTGTGGAATGCTACCCTGTAAATATGTAATAATTTAGAGAAGAAACAACGAAGTATATAGATACAATAACTTAATATTAAATGACAACTGCTATTACTGCGTATTAATCCCATTATCAAAGTTGTCGTACCGAAAGTATTACTTGCTTAGGTAAAAACTTTCCGCTGGCCGACATGCAGACCTGGGCGGTTATGTGTCCGCTACCAGACATCTTCTTGCGGAAGACGTGGCCCTCTCTTTCGCCAATCACTCTAACCGCGCTCTTATCCCTCCCCGTCCACCCAGTGTCGTCACAGTTGAAGATCTGAAAAGTATAGGCTTAATTGTTATACGTTAACACATATATAAGAGAACATCGAAGAACATTTCACTATTCAATCATAATTTATACGAATTATTTTAGCTCGATTGTTACGAACGCTGATAGCTCATAGAGTCAAGCTTGTGTCCGTTTCCTGGGTCAAGCTCTCCAGTACTGAGTATCCATAAGAGAGGCTGCAAGAATGTTCTCAGAGTGGGAATGGGAATGGAACCTGAGACCTCTTGGTCGGGAGGCGTACACTACCTCTGAGCCATCCCGGCGTTCCTTATTCCTGGTGAATATTACCGAGAATTTAAGCATTTTTAACATACTTTTTTATTATAAACATGTAAAATAAACCTGTTCTGGCTTGGTTTGGAGTGCATATTTGGCTATAATTTCACCCCTGAAGAAGAAAAATGTATCCATCACTTCCGGGGTGGACATGCGCTCGGATAGTTCCGGGTGTCGCTTCATGAAGCATCTCATCCACTTATTTGATGGACCTTTCAAGCTGTTTATCCTCGTTGGGTGATCTGTGAAGTGTATGTGCAAGACAAAATAATATCATATTTAGAATAAAGATACATTTTGTGTTTAACAACACTTTTTAGCGAAATCCAGGGTATAATATGTATCTATGTCTCTGCGAAAACATTATATTTATTTATAGTTATGTTAAAGCACAAGTACATGATTGGTGAATGTACATTAAATGTACCATTGGAGTTGACTATCTGAAGAACCGTATTCTTCAGGGTCAGACTGTCGGCCGGAACACCCTGGTTGGCCATGTACTTAAGTAACCAACCAGGACGCGCTCAAGCAACTCATGCCTGCGTCCACACGAAGCCACATCCTCAGCCTTTACATGGTTGTGAATGGTTGTTACAGGGACCCCGAACTCGTCCGCAGCCTTTCGCAAGCGGTGCTGATTGCGCTTGACCGCGCTTACAGCCGTGGTCAGCGCTTCATGTGTGTACTTTTCCATTCTGTACAAGTTTTTTAAAAAACATAGAAGGGAGACAATCAAAATATATTATCACGAACTATTTACAAAAATACTTCCCCTGAATAAAAAATAGGGCGTAATTCTTATTCGTTGTTTACGTCCTTTCGTTACTAGAACAAGACCCCTTAAAATATATGACGAATGCATTTTTCATTTAAAGAAAATTTGTATTGTACAAATAGAATGTTGATTGGAAAGTGATATCCAATACAATTAAGACTTCTCAGTTGCTAACGAATGCTCGTCTGTTGTAAGAACAATAATTGATCTTTGTATTATAGCGCAGACGGGCCTCCACATATGATCTCGCGAGATGTGACGTCATTCCCCCGCGTGCCATTTATTGACATTTAATCATGCAAAACTTTAAATGATTACAGCATTTGATAAAGTTTCGTGTTCTTTGGAATTCGTATCTAAGGCAAGCGTCTATACTGATAACAATCGTAAATAAACCGATTGCGATCAGAAAAACGCTTTTATAACGGGCGTTCCATATTTAGGTACTGTTCCGATTTAGGTACCCACCCACTACACTACAAATTTATTATTCCACGTTTGCGTTGATAGAAAGGTTCCAGTACAAATAATATTATAAATGACAACTTTCAAATCATGCTTTGCAAGTGGCCTGTAATCTTCAGGTACACAATCAGCCGTTTGGTTATCTTATTGCACATATCGTGTTAGTCTATTATTAAACACATTTTTTGTCTTAGTACTTGTTAAGTCTACACAATTGTCCAAGGAACTTCAACAAATTTATATCAATCGAAGTTTCTATAGCACTGTACTTTGTAATTCCAGAACAAAAATCAGTGTCAGTTTTTTGTAGAATCTCAGGACAAAACGATGGCTAGTTTCAGAATATCCGTATATGATATATTAGTCACAACTCACAACCGAACAATGTCACGAGTTATGCTTACTGGATTCCGGATAACGGATCCATTTAAGCTAAATCTGGAGCAAAGTTGTCCTCGTTCAGACCTCCTTCTTCCGTTCACATCTTGCCGAAAGTATTTGAGTGATTCTCCGCACAACTATCAATTTCATTTTCTATTTTAAGGAGGTTTTCAGATATTCTTTAGCTGTTGTCCAAAAACGACTTTAAAAACTTTGCAAACGGTTTTTGGGAAAAACCTTTTAATGAAAATTTGTTTTTTTTTCAATTTTCATAAGTGCATTTGCTTGGTCAATGCCGACCTTCTCCACCTCTTGTGATTTCAGATTTCAGCCATTATACTGTCCCATCATATTAGGAAAAGACAGCCTTGTCGCTGTTCATTTCCTGAACCCAATTAAAAACAGCGTTATGTCAATTGTATATGGACTTTTGTACACTGGCAGATTACAACCATTGTTTGTTTCACAGGAAATATGTAGACAAGATTATATTGGTCTGTTCCTCGATACATAGACAATGGTTATCTCTAATCTGACATGACAGTAAAGTATCACAAACATTTGATTGTACACAAATACGGTCGATTAAGACTCATGTGTTTTGTCATGTGACACAAACGAGCTTGTAGTCCAACTGCATATTGGCTTTGTTAGCTGGAATAACCTTCACTAATTAAAATTAACCTTTTGTCACGAGCAAAGAAACTAATTAATTACGTTTTGCATTAAAATCACCTAAATATGTACATATTACGTTTGGTGAATACATCTTTCCATCAATGGTAAATTTTGTCAATATATAATCTGTATACAGAAATATGGTGAATTAAATATGGCATGTACATTTGAAAAGCAAAACAAATATTGATTTACCTGAAGTTGTATACCAACAATTATATCAGCGTGAATACAAAGTCTCGATATGTAATTAACCAACGTTTGTGCGACATTAGCGCTACGCCCCCTTTACCATCTTTTTCTGGGATTCGTTCATTCTAATAACTTCTTGTAACATACAGAATATAGTATTCAGGAATAATTGTTTCTATAAAGTGATATGATATGGATTTAAGCAGTGTTCCGAGAACCTCGAAATGACTGTGTTTATGTGCAATAACTCAGTAAAAGAGGACGCACTGGAAAATATTCCCGTTATTCAACATACCAATATTTATATCCATAAAAAATAGAATAGAAAAAGCAATAAACTATGAAACCTTTGATGTTGTAGTGTTTCGTGATATATATCGATTTCAGTCAATTCGTTTACTTTCTTTTATTGCGGCCAGCGTACTAAACTTACTTGTTTCAATGCGTAAGTTGGCCAGTGAGTGTCTTCCGGTGTGGGCGTCAGGCTTTCATGTTGCAATACCTTGCTGACTCCGGCGACTCTTATTCCTTGTCCAATCCATCAGAGTGGGCTTTGGCTTACTTGCATTCAAGTGCTTTATTTACCGAAAAACGTATTATGATCATAGTGCACTTCTCTATGTAACATCCCATTCAATGGTACATGCTTGTGCCGCAATTGTTTACATTATTAGTGGTGAGTGGTGTGTCGGATTGTACTAAGATTGGAATCTTGATGACGCAGCGTGTGGTTGTCGATCACCAAAGTAATTTGTAGGCTATAATCTTTGCTATACGTATGAATATATTTGGATTGGATGAACATTATTTAATAGCTTGTACATTATTTAGAAAAATATTTACATTTTCACTTTTTCATACATTAAAGCGTGTGATCTGGTTATATCATATTCACTTCTCCAAATTCTTTAATGTTATAACTGGAACACACAACAGGCTGCAGTCGGAATTGTCATTATCTTTTCAAATTGAAGGAAATATAAAACAAACTTTGTTATGTGATACCAGTTGAGAATTTACGATTAAGCATTAAGTCGTGCATAATCATTCACTCAAAATGGAAGAACGGAATACTTCGATATTTTTTTTATCATATGATGCATATAATTTGAAGATATATCTTATATCTGACATGACATCTTTCATATCACCAGCAAGGTTTTACAAGATTATTCATGCAATGGCAAGAGTAGTGTATAGTTTTGTCATATTAAGTATTTATGTTCGTTCAGATAACGCTGAATAAAACATATTAACGTTAGGGTGGGTGTGAAAAAAAAACGATTAAGGATCAGTCTATCTAACGTTCATTATCGCTAGAATATCCGTCAATCACAAAGATCGCTAACAGATCAGTCTATCCTATTTTAAAGACCGCTTAACGACCAGTATTACCTACTTAATACGAAAACCGCTACAAATCCAGTATACCCTACTTTGAATGTCGCTATATCAGTCTTCTTTGAAAAGTATCGGTCTAGTATACTTTGACGATCGCTATAAAATCGGTATATCCTACCGAAGGTTAGCAATTTAGTAAATCCTAGATTAAAGACTTCTAGAAGACCAATATTTTCCATTATTTCTGTTCCTTATCGGCGAAAACTCTATAGCAACTGGTGTTTATGGTTTGCAACCACTCGTGTGTTTCCTATTTGTTTGACAACCTACCTCTTGTATTTCGATGCCATCAACGAAAACCACAATGAGTTGCCTACTTGGGTGTCTTTGTTGTTGCAAGTGTAGTATTACTTGTAATACAATTGGATGTGTCCGATTTTGCAGATCGCTTTTTTATGAAAATATCAATCAACTTTTCACTTTTTGATTTATTTGATTTAATTACATTCCTGTTGATACACAATTAAAGAAATTACAATGCAGGATATAAATTAGTGATTCTTTATGTAAATATGCGAAAATAGATAAGACTTGGTTTCAAATAGAAAAGTATTTTGAAGTCTCCTACCTGGCAAGTCCGCATGCATAGCTGTCCATTGCAGTTTGTAAGTTTAAGTAATGGATTAAAAACTCAATCAATGTTCGAAGTCATAAAGCTTCTGTCTGTACTGTTCAATACTTGAAGGAAAGAACACGGTCTGCTCAAAGTTGTTTTTTATCCGGTGAGATTGCGCAATATGTTGAAACTGTCATACGCAAAGATCTTCATCATCATAGTTCCAATATAAGTGTTCGGGAAATGTAGTTTGGTACTTTAAGTGTTTGGTGAGTATTTAGACATAATCTGACTTAATTCGACAAAGGCGAGAATTTAGACAGGATTCTAAGTTATGTAGTTTTGCTGTCAAATTATCAACAATTTAGAAATTATAGAAATCGTGATGGATTTGTTTTATCTGTTCATTGTAGTTCAAAGAGCCAAATCCAAATTTATATGAAAAACTACATAAACATGCTCAGTAGCCGAAAGTTTAAAGATAAACCCCGTCTAATGGCCCAGGGTAAACGCTAAAGACATAGAACACAAAAACAAATAATCACAAACCAGAAACATGGAACAACAACATAAAATCCACAAAGAACACAGTACATATATGCTATATAACAAAATTAGGATGTCAAAGATATAAGAAACAGCTTTGTAGAAAGGAAGGATTTTAAAAAGTGCATTACTACTGTTGAAAACCTTTCCTAGATAGGAAATCGAGCGGTTGTCAGCTGTTTATCAAACAATCAGTTGAAAAATAAGCATATGAATGTATAATCAAATGAACTAACTGACCTCGCCTCATGATCTCGACAAGTTGCATTTATTGTTTTGACGACTGGAGAAAAAAATACCATTTTTAATTAAATGGCCTCTAAGTATTGCGTTCTCTTTCTTTCTCGTATTGGGATACGCGACTGTGTCGATTAATTCATTTGGCCATGACGTCACAATTAATAATATTATTACATGAGTGCTCACGATTAAATATCTATAAAGGTTCATGGATTACAAAACAAACTTAATACAGCTTTTTTTAATTAACTTATATTTAATTTCATTGCACATTAATTATATGTGTATGTTCCATTTTAATTCCATAAAGTCCTCGATAATACGTATTTGTAAAAACTTGTATATGTAGCGTGTAGATTTGTCAAGACTCCACAATAATGTTTTTCCTAGGTTGTTAAACGAAGCAGACGAACTTTTCAATTGAACGGGTTTAATTGCATAGCTGACGTCAGAATTCATATGAACTTTCAAATGCTTTATATGATTTGTTCCCAACCATCGCTTTATTACAAGTCTACTGGAAATACTTTCTAAGCAATAATATAGCATGCTCTTGTCAAAAACAGAGAATGTAAAGCTAAAATGAAATGAATGCTATAAACGACATTTTGCGTGGAAAAAAAATTCATTTGTTGAGTATTCAGAAAAAGTAATAGTAGAATATACCAATAAACCATCTGGTATTAGCAATAACTGATTAGAAAACGGCACTCTTAAGCGCATCAAGTATACGAATTATCATTATGTTTAGTAGCGAAAAAATCTGTTGGATTTTGGCATCGTCGTTTTTTACCATTTTGCGTCGTCGCCATCTCCACTGCCATTTCACGCTTCATGTCGTCATCTTTTTATAACCGTGTTATGTTTGTTATCAATGTCGTTATAGAAATCATTCTTGATATCGTTATCGGTGTTTTAATCGATGTAGGTATCAATGCCGTTATAGATGAAATAATCAATGAGCTGTAGATGTCGAAATAGAGGTCGTTATATATAATATATATTTATAGATGTCGTTATCGATGTCGTTATAGAGGTTGTTATGAAAGTTGTTATATATGTCGTAAAATATTTCGTTATTCATGTCGTTATTCATGTCGTTATCGATGTCATTATAGATGTCGTTATCGATGTCGTAAAAAATGTCGTTATCAATGCTCCTATAAGCGTTACTCTCTTAAAGATGTCGTTTTCGGTGTCGATATAGATATCGTTAGCGATTTCGTTAAATATGTCGTTATAAATGTTCTTTCGAGTGTTACTGGAGCTCCTGTTGAGGCCCTTCTAAACATACAACACTTTAGATTTTGATGCTTGATCTACGGATTTAGATCTGTGTTTTTGTCTTTTACTAAGGTTTAATATATCCTTCAGTTTTTACCACTGTGGACAATGATTTCGAAATCACTCGTTACCTGCTTTGTCCGGGTATCATTAAAACATCATTCGCCATTGTCCTCTTATATATTGTCATAAAGCGTTTAATTTTTATAGCGAATTGATTAATGTTTTGTCGAAATAGACGAGCTACTATGCATTTATTTTTACATTTGACGATATTTGTTTTGATTTTTTCTTGCGTTACTTTATAACTTGAAACTTAAACAGAAACACGTTGATCTTCATTCTTGTCGGTGAATACGTTGTGCTAGAGGAAGCAATATAAGTGTATATGAGTACAAATGTTTATAAATTTCAAAGGTTTGCAATGATTTTCATGTCAACAAAAAACTTAATTTCTTTTATTAAGTTAGTTCGATTATACAACAGAATTCGGTGTAAATTTACTACTGCATGTCCGTGGAGACTTCATTGTAATATTGTTGCAAAACGTGAGAGCTATAAAAATATTGGCAAAGAAAAACTACTCAAGTTTGATTACAACCATCTTAAATATTTATTTTACCTAAATTGTTTTTTTCCAACCTGTTATAATAATTTCGGCAAACAAATACGACTTTTAACTGGGATATTTATTTACAAATATATTGTTACAAGTCCTTGTTTTCTAATCAAGATTTGTAAGTCACACAACAGTGCAAATCCGAAATGTGCTTGATATGTGACTATGATCAAGTATTTGTAAAAATAATGTTACAAACGACACTATCATTACTAAGTATAGCATATTATGTATGAACGGCACAGCTTACGAACGACAGGGTAAGGCTAGTCCAAACATGAGGGAAATAACATGAGCATATAATTAAAGGTTAATACACGGCGTAGCTAGGACGTTGTGTTTTAATTGGCCCGAGTAACTCATTATGACCCGAGACGTAGCCGAGGC
The DNA here is from genome assembly GCF_026914265.1 of Mya arenaria. Classification (NCBI taxonomy): domain Eukaryota; kingdom Metazoa; phylum Mollusca; class Bivalvia; order Myida; family Myidae; genus Mya; species Mya arenaria. Next base: position 30,674,481 of record NC_069134.1, on the reverse strand, counting down.
TAGTCCAAGTAAGATGGAAATAACATGTGCATAGAATTAGAGGTTAAAGTTTACCTGCTATTCAGTTGTGCAATTGTCATTTCGCTCTCGCTTGATTACGAAGAGTTAACTCACTCTTAAATTAAATTTACATTCTATTATTTAGTTTTCGAGAGTGAGCCAAACAGGCAAACAGAATTTTGTTGTCACTTTCATGTTCCCATTCCAATTTCAATTGAATATTTTGAAAATTCCACAACACGTCTATCCGATATTTTTTGTACGAATCACTGACATCTGTCTGTTCATGGCCTGAATAACTGAATTCAATTCAATAAACATGAACACTTAGCAAGTAGAACGAATATTTATACTTAAATAAACCAAGATCTCGTATTAATGATGTCAACAGTTGTTGTTTTTCAAGTAAATTCAATTTTGCCGCTTCCTTTGTTTTTATTTTTGAATGTCAACGCAGAATAAAAAACGCCGCCCTAACGGTCCACACTGGTTATCAAACACTAGCATATCGTCCTAAACTGCGTTCGCGTTTGCCTCCCTTTAGGATTTTAATAATAAATACGTTCAAGCAGATCAATATTATTATTTTTTTTTAGTCAAGACTTTATTTTGCAGTCGCCAAAATTGATTTTAAGGCGAATATTGAATTCACGTGGGGACGTTCTACGGGCCGCAAAATAATAATCGAAATTCGGCCCTGGGCGCAAAAACGTTAATCGCTGAATCATACAAATAATCGCGAAATCCCTGTACAAATGTGTTACTATATATACTAACATACGTATTAAGTAAAAATAATCACGTAGTATTTTAACTGCAGTGGTAAGAGCACTGTTTAGTTCGAATCCTGGCCTGGGTACATGCAAGGAGACATAATTTTAAAATCGATTGTCAATGATACTGCGTAACGTGATCTATACTCACAAGTAAGGGGGATAGGTGCATCATACACTTTCGACTCCTAAAGTATGATATTTGTCAAGCAATTGGGTCAATTATGCCAGAGAATATACAAAGCAAAAAATGACATAAATCGATCTATAAAATGTTAAGCGTAACGATACATTTGACATAATTTGCACAATAACCTTTGGTTCAAATATAGGACAGCCTATGTTGTTGTTGTTTATATTGTTTGTTGTTGTTGTTTTTGTGGGGGGTGTTGTTTTTTGTTGTTGTTGTTGTTTTGTTTGTATTTGTTGCTGTTTTTTTTGGGGGGATGGAGGGGGCTGTTGGGTTAACCTGAACTTGTTTCGTTAAATTTATGATTATGAAGTCACTGGTTCTCCAGTTCTCCAACCTTTTATTATTTTTATCATTTAAATAAAAAAACTTGTATACTTTCACATTCAGCACGAGTAAATTTAGCATCAATAATTACTTAGGCGTAAGCTTTAATCGATGCATTAGGCTGTATGCACTTAGGTTTTGTAAACTTTACACTTTAAGTGTAGTAAGATACCTGAGTATTCTGCATGCTTTATCTATTTATAAAACAACACGAGTAATACTTTAAAGACATAGTCAAAGGGGAACAACTATTACGGAGGTGTTTAGCCCTCGAATGAAGTTATACTCTCGCATGCTTATCATAATAGGAAAAAAAATACTTTATGGATGGGAAATAATTCGATTAAACCAATGAAACTAGATGACGCCAGTGTTGTCTACCTGTCTACCGAGATCTACCTGTAAGAACATGTACCGTTCCAAATCGCAGTTGATGAATCGATGGTTGTCCACAACATTAATTCCAAATTTCGTTCTTACATGCGACTTACGATCAGCACAAAGCACTTTTATACACCACACATTAATGTTGCAAAAATAACGAATATGTGCTAACTACATTTGCAAAGGCAGAATACTCATGTTTCTGTGTTTCATATGATCTTTCAAAATTCTGTTTTTGACGAGTACCGAAAAATTCATCATTGCCGCATAAACGTGTTCCACGTGGCAATTCACCATTGCATTGTATCGTTAAAGCTGATAATAAAACCTGAAGAGGTTCCATAACAAAACATGTACAGTGGAAACATTCTATGTAGAACCCTGTTATCTCCAAATTCTGATTCTGTCGAAAATAAATGTGTTGGGATTAGTTAGACATGTTTTCTACTCAAATCGAATTTTCGTTATCTTGAACTATTTTCTGAGGTACATTACTTCGATAAAGAGAGTTTTGACTGTTCTTGTACATGTAGCTACATATAAATGTAAAATCGAAAGATGAGTTTAGATGAGTTTGTGAGATTTGATTTTAAACTTGTACATAAAAGCTCGCGTATTTATAAATCACTTTCCTTGCGCTATCTCACACGTCACTCTCAACTTGACAAATATACACAAGCTATATGTTACTAAAACGTACCGGTACAAGTATTGTTTTTGCAACCTCTCGCCATATTGTTGTGTATATCAGCAGCAGTTTTAAACGTGTGCATTATACACATACCTTGATACCGTCACATTAAAAAGTAACTCACGTTCATAAAAAATTATCGTTAGGCAACTAACACTACAAATCTTGAAAGGAGGTCACTAACTGGTTTTTACATTGTGTTATGTTATCCCTGCGTGATATTACCGATTTTATGTGCAAAACAATGTCGTCATTAAATACTACAAAACATCGTTATCTGGAGTTTATATGTAATTAAACTTTTAACGGGTAAAATGTCTCTCGACAACCCAATTATTTATTACTATCTTGCTTTGGTAGTAAATAATTGTCTATTCCTAATTGACAGAAATATGTCAGTTGCCAAGGAAAGGGCATTGGAAAGACCCAGACGATATAAATTTTAAAACTAAGAACATCCTGGAATAAGGTCAGTGTTCTAGTGTTCTGTTTCACTAGCAGACAAGAGACATTGCCATTGTTATTGAAATTCGTGATTACTACGTTTGTCATTTCAAAGAATTTCACATCTTGTTCAGTTGTCCGTGTGAATGGTATTTACTAAACGTTGTATTATAGTTTACTGCTAATTGATGGTTGGTTGTAAGAAAATATTAAAGCTAATATTGGTACAACCATGTTTTCGTTTCGGCCATGGATGTTTTTGTTGGTAGAAACCAGTCTAAGAATTCTCTATAAAGTGCTCTTGGTGAAAAAAAAAACCGAATGAGAGTCGACACCGTTATCATAAGAATATAGTTACTAGTGTGGTGTACATGTCATTTGGCTTTCCTGTATCGTTCGAGTTGGGTTCTTTCATTTTCTGTGATCTATATTTTTTTCATAAAACTACAATAAATATAGGATTGTACTCGTACAATTATGACATCTTAAGACCTACGTGGAAGTGTTTTTTGCGAGAATGAGCCTACCAAAACACGTGAATAGAGACATTTTGTAATTACTATTATGCTTACGTACTATTATAAAGTAACATTGTTTTCTTTAGAGGATTGTTTAAATAATTATTATGTGCCTTTTCCATAGCATGTATGTGTATATTACATTGTAAATATTTGTAAATATTGTATTTGTCCTCATCAGCTGTATGACTTTTTGGATATGAAATAAACCATTTTCTTCTGTAACCGACCACACCTAATAAGTTTTTCCCTGAGTCACTTTTTAAGCAATGATTAAATTCAATAACTATTCATTCATTTCCTGTTCACCTCTGCCTGAATCAACAATTAACCAAAAACACCATCAAAATAGTTTTCATGTAGGAACTTGTTTAACACATTGCCAAATAAAATAGACAATTTTGATATGCCTTTTAAGTTTTATTTTACTGTGATCGAGTATACCTACGTATTGTTATAAAATTATTCATAATTGGCACTTAATTTAAAGCATTTATTAAGTTTTAATGGTCTGCATTTATTAGTTTTTTATATATATTTCTGTTTGCATGCTATTAAATGCTGTCTTTACAAATTAAAACATATGCAAACACTTTTGTCACCTCTTCATAATAAAACATTACAATGATTAACACATGTGTGTCTGCTCTGTCCATGTATCGGCGGTGACCTGGCACTGTTGTGATTAACTGTTAGTATGAATTGACCAAATAGTTGCATCACAGACACACATTTATTATTTTTGAAAACTATTCAAGTAATAGTTTGTGTTTTGTGTACATATTTATCTGTGTTCTTTATTCTCATACATTTTTTTCAAACGATTGTCATACTTCAGTCGCCATCTATCAATCAATTGATTCTACGGAGAAATAACGAAAAGCAATTCTAAATTAACCATTGTTTTACGTAAGAACTTGCCAGTGTGTCCACATTGAAATTTATTTTTTAATATGTGGTACCTTTTCTTCAGAATAGAGGAGAATATGTCTTTGTATTATTTCTAAATGACTGTTAATATGTGCTAAAGGTGACATACAAACTATAAACATATGTAGCGCGCATTCCGCTTGGTTATTAATATGGGTATGTTTACCTTCATTGTTCTGTATCGGTAATTAACGTCTCAACGTGACTTGTTCGTACTTATGCTTAACTTCGTTTTATGTCCGCAGACGTTTTTTTCAAAAACCTTACCAGTAGCAGTAAACCTTTGTCATTCTATTAATTTTCTGATTAAAATCTATTGTGTTAACATTATCACTGATTTTCTATTTTATCCTCCTCAGAAAGGCGAAGGCAATATGCTAATGGTAGGCGTGTGCGTGTGCATCCGAGCAATATTGTCCGCAGCGTAGCGTGCAAGGTCTTTACGGAATTTACTTTAAACTCCATATTCACATCTCATTGAGTCAGATAGAAGTGAACATAAACCATAACACTTGGTGCAGTTTTTTTGTGATTGCCATTCTTTTATGTTCAAACATGTATTTCTCTTTCGTATGATCTATCTAAGACATATGACTATTGTAGTGCAATTGAAAACCTTTCAAGATAGTTACACCAACTGACACGTGGTTACATTCGCAGTCATAATACCTATATGTTAAGGAAGGCAAAGCGCCTGTATTAAGCTATTCTCTACTATAAAAATAGCATTGTTATTCTCCGCGTTGATCTTGCTTATTAAGAGTATATGTCACAACATTTGTACAAGGTCTTGTTCAATATAACATAATGACTGCATTTTAAAACTACTACCAGTACCGTCTTACAGCACTTTCAGTGCTTTGATTATGTATTAATTCGACTGTGCTCAGCTAGGACCAATATTTTGTTACTCCTGTTTTCATTGTCATAAGAAATGGGTTAAGAAAAGAGCTATTTGGTATTGGTGCTTCCTTTATTGCATAACATGTGGTAATATAGATAAGTTCCGTAACAAAATGATACCTTTAATAAATGGCCATTGACCCGTTTCATTAAAGGAGTAGTAACTTCACTAATGTTAAATCTGTATAAACGTCAAAAATGTGTTTTTCAACTTTATGTGAAGTTTTTATTGCTGTATAATGTGGAATTTGCACAAACATACAGCAATACAAGGGTAAAACGAAACTTAGCCAAACCGATTTGCGTCCGGTAAGATGTTTATGAAAACGGACCAAAGAATCCGCTGTTTAGCTTACAAACATTTCGGTTAAACTGTCGTGCATCAAATGCAAGGAAATCACGTTTTATATTATTATACGTCAATAACACGAAAACTGCTTAAAATGTGGTCACCACCTGTTTTATCTCTTCGGTCAGAAAATATGTTATCCCTGCGGTATATTACCACATTACCGAGTATCAGAGACAAAACAATGTCTATCAGAAAAAAACGATGTCGTCATTAAATACTTCAAACATTCGTTAGCGTGAGTTTTTTGTGTTTTTAAACTTGTTTATGGATATCAAATGTCTCGACTCCCCATTTATTCTCTTACTATTCTCTTTTTATTGTAGGAATCGGTATATTGCTAATTGACAGAAATATGTCAGTTTCCCAGTAAAGGGCATTGAAAAGACCCAGACGATATTAATTCTAAGACAAGGAACATCCTGGAATGAGGTCGGTCTTCTTAGTAATTTTTAAATCATTAAGCCGAATACGCTAGTTGGTACTGGACTGATATTAGAGAGTTCTATGTTTACCGTTTCAGAGAACTTCAAAATAATAGATTTGCTTAGAATGGTTACTACTAAAAAGCATTGCATTAAAATTTAATTTATTAAGTATTGTAAACTTATGATTCATTGCAAATGCATCTTAACGCTGATATTAAAAACACCTTGCTTTAGTTTTCGACAACCGTTGTTTGTTTGGGTAGAACCCGGCATAAAAACTCTCGAACAAATAAAAGACGACCACCTTTCTCATAAGAACAACGGCATTTATCATGATGCGAATGACGATGGGCTTTAGGTGGGTTGGTTTCTTCATTTTACTTCCACACAAAACGGCATTTGCGAGATGGTTAGGGCGTGTTCGTTTAAAGATGGACTATTACTTTCAAATAAGATCTAACACATTTAATACAATTGTTTTAATCTACCCAAAAGGATTAACAAATGTCGAAGACAATGATGCTTATGAAGAAAACCTAGTTTAATTTTAAAGATATGCGCAGAAAACACGGTATTTCTATTTTATGAGACCATAGTAAATCGCAGTAAATCTTTTAGCATTCACTTATCATTTAATATGTTTGCGTTTACATATATAATATTGTTAATAGCAATTAATATTTTCCATAAATGCAATATTTAGTAAGTAATTAAAGGTTTATCAGTCAAAATTTATGTTTGTTTTACATGTGTTAATATTGATTTTGAATAAGAGTGTCACTTTAAGAAGATTTACGGAATGCTACTTGTGAGTGAAAGTGAAGGTGTGACCTTTTTCTGAGTGTTATGTGTATTACGTCATAAAAGTGTTTGCACTTCGTACAACGCGCGTTATAGATTTCCAAGATACATTTTAAAATGTGAGTTACATAATAAGATATTGGGAGGCTGGACGGTAATGTCATTTAAGCGTTTTATACAAGAGACATTATGTTTACCGATACACTAGAACAGTTAAATTTTGCAACGACATTTAAAAAGTATGACCAACTGCATAGTGTTTTGTTCGTGTAGCTACACGTGAAAGTGCATGTACAAAATGTTTTTCGACTTTTTCTTAAGTACCATGATTTTTTTAATGATGAAAACTAACTTAAGGCTTCCACTTTGTAGTTTGGTTATGTGAATAATAGCTCTCATAATTGTCACTCACTGTCGAATTTGATGACCGTAATCGGCATACACGCTGAACGATGTTACATAATTCATAATTCATAAATCTTTTTTTAAGCGGGATATAGTTTTTGCTGCCAGTTCTAGTAATACGGGAGTCAAATGATCTCTTTTGAAATATACACGAGGCTAAAATTGTGCCTAACTAGTTTCAATCCAATAAAATATAGGTGTTTTCAATTTACTCGTTGAGTGCAGGCTTAGCAGGCCAACAGGACTTACTTCCCTGTCCATTCGTACATATTAGCCAAGAATTATTGCTTTAGTGCAGTGTTTTAATCAAAGAAGTCGATGCAATACTGTAAGCGCTTTTCAAAATTCTAAGATTTTGCTATGTAAAACAATTTATCTTGGCTCATTTTTTACATAGATCCGAGATGCCAAAATAAGCCCCAACCCTTTAGATAATGTTACCAAGCATCCTACGCATCCAAACGGAGGTATTTGCCGTCAAAGAAGCAAACATATCCGATTCTATTGATAAGATTGTAATATTTACCAGGACAAGAATCAGACAGACTAGTCTCAAGAATAGAACAAAACAAAAGTAGTATGCTGGCGCCGTGAAAACGTTGGTTACGTTTAGCCATTGGCATTGCAATATGATAAGACGGATGGTTATTAAATACATGAAAACGTCTACAGTACAGTAGACTCGAAACAAAATTATTTGAAAACTTTATTTTAAAAATCGTAAATAGATATTAAGATGATTGTACCATCCTTAAACGTAAACGAAATTGATGACAAAACTTGACACATTTAATTATTTTAATATTCAAAATATACAACAACAAGTAACAATATTACTCGACATTTCAACGTCAAATTCTACTATATAATGGGAATGTACATTGTTTTCACAACCATAGCACATGCATTAAATGGGGAACAATGAAATTTACAAAATACGTTTGCTAACTGTTGAACTAACAGGAATATGGACTTTGACAACTCATATCACAAAATAAGATATTTAAAAGCTGTTCCATTGGATGTCTGCGTCTAAAATTCAGCATTTCTTGGAATAAAATGCTCAGACATAGTTGAGCCTGCGAAAAACATATGTGACCAATATTTGATATAACCTGGTGTTTCGATTACCGCCAAGCCGACGTTTTCAGTTAAAGAACTATTTGACATTCACATTGCATCAATCCGACCTCTCATTATATGGCTAAGCATTTTTTAAAGAAAACATGAAATGATATATAGATAATACTAACAGATTAACCGTAAAAAAATACTTGAGTCGCTAAGTATATATGAAAAATAATTGCATTGTCAGTTGCGAGATATTCAACATCACATAGACTCCCTTAAAAACCAACACCGATTCCCTTAAAAACCCACATCGAATCCCTTAAAAACCCACATCGATTCCCTTAAAAACCAACACCGATTCCCTTAAACATCGATTCCCTTAAAACACCACATAGATTTCCTTAAAGTCCCACATAGATTCCAAATGAAAACTGAAGGATATTCTTCGAAAAACGAGAAAAAGAACGTTTTATTTTAACATGAAACGAATCAACACAGAGTAATAAAAATTACACTACTAGGCAAGCACGTACATACGCATGCACACACACAAACGCACGCACGCACACACGCACGCATACTCATTTTGATATTTTAAAATGTATTGCACGTGTAAATTGTTTGCGTTTGCATTTTTACAGAAATATACGGAAAGTAGCTTTTTAGTATAATAACAAATGTCTAGTGTTAAAGTTTGATAAGACGTCTCATATAATTTTTTAAAGGCGATTCTAACAGGTCACAGGTAAGTTGCAGTATCTAAGATAAATTAGTTGATATTGTTTGACCGCAAATAAAATATTGTGTTGTATTACGAATACTCAAACAATGATTTTAAGCATATAACCCATTACTTATCGCTATATCGAGCGGATACTATTCACTTGAGACAACATTTTAAATTGTGTCGTCCTAGTTACATACTAGAAACGTTATTCAATAATTACGTTATGAAACGCCATTTGCGATAGAATCTTAATTGTCACAGTCTGCCCTACATGCAGTACAATGCAATAATAAGTTTCATTGTTTGATTGTTTCTAGTTAAGTTACGGAAAAATAAAAATATGTCTAGTAATTAACAAAGTAAAAGTGTCAAGAAAATTTTAACTTATAATGGAAGAAACAAGTTTGCTTTTGTTATAATATTGATTTGATTTACTGTGGCCTTACGTACAGGAAGAAAATATCAAAAACACATCCTCAAAGGTGGAACGTTATGCTATGTTGGACATTCCGATTTAAAGGTCTTATTTTGCACAACTTGACGAAACTAAACACCATTTTCTTGTATCGTCTGCTTTTTGACCAGCAATTAGCCTTGCACATTCTGCATTTACAATTACGTCAATGGTGATACAATAAGGGACCGACTGTTTGGAACTTTGTTAATTTAACAACGTTGTTAGCGTTCAACGTTGTAAGCGTTTAACGTCGTTAGCATTAAATTTGTCAACTTTCAAACGTTTACTGCTCTCGGAGTGTCATGAATACAAATGTAATCTGCAGTACTTTAACAAGATCTAATACAACAGTTTAAATTGTACTTATATACTTGAGCACATCATTAAATAGTTCACATTTTAAAGTAAAAAATGATGCCACGTTGTCAATTTTACAAAGTTCTGAGCAATCGGCCAATAATTGTTTTTCAAAAAAAAATGAAATGTGTGACTGTACATAAATTTGTTTTAACAATGTTTACATTAACAGTATTTACAGTTGTGGTGCAAATCAAATTGACTGGGTGTTTGTCAGTGACTGGGTGTTTGTCAGGTCGCGATTGAAGATCAAAATTCAGTTTTGTTCTGGTGGCAAAGGTTGGTAGCTCTTGACTTATCAGTCCTCAAAAGGTCAATGTTTGCCTTTTCAAGCATGAAGCTACGACAAATTATCTCGTACCAGCCGAGAAAAACTAAACCTTTTTAATGAATAAATTATTTAACTTTATCGTGTGTTTACAGTCATATCTTGCTAAGATGAGGTAGCATACGTTCGGCACTGGACGTGCTGTTTTGTCTTAACAATCGGTTAACCTCCCGCCTCATTTTGTAATAACCAACAGTCAATGCTATCGTTAATACCAACAAACATATACAAACTGATGTTAGTATCCAAGTATTTCTATCAGTTCTCAAAGAGATGCTTAAAGAATCCTTGTTAGTAAGTGTTGATATTTGAATATTGTCATATTGTCTAGTCTGGAGTTTCATTTCTTCTTTAAACATTTCTGGAACTTCTTTGTTCCAAAATGACATTTTATCTTCTCGTAAATTTTCTGCGAATATAATTGTTGGGTCGTTTAAGGACGTGATTCTGGCGTAAGGCTTTGTTCTGGTATTATACTTTGGAAATGCAATGTGCGCCCTTGGTTCCAGCGTCGGTACACTGAAAAGAATGCAATAGATAGTAACTGTAATGTTGTGTAAGATATATCAAAGCTTCACACATATCAAAAAAGATAACATCGGTATTGTCCAACTTATCTAAACTCTAGTGGACACATGATTGCACGGTCAACTTTTCTAAACTGTCGCGGCTGCATAATTGCACAGTCAACTTATCTAAACTGTCGCGGCTGCATAATTGCACGGTCAACTTTTCTAAACTGTCGCGGCTGCATAATTGCACGGTCAACTTTTCTAAACTGTCGCGGCTGCATAATTGCACGGTCAACTTTTCTAAACTGTCGCGGCTGCATAATTGCACGGTCAACTTGTCTAAACTGTCGCGGCTGCATAATTGCACGGTCAACTTATTTTAACTGTCGTGGCTGCATAATTGCACGGTCAACTTATTTTAACTGTCGTGGGTGCATAATTGCACAGTCAGTGCAGTGGGTATGTTAAATTCGGTAGGTTCTCCGTACCTTGAACATTTATTATGATGAACTTAATATCCCATTCTCCCTCATAGCTCTTTGTTTTATACAAAATGTTCAACCTAGAGGATTAATTATAACCTTTATAGCTTGCGTGTTAATTTCACAATCTTAACCCGTATTACGTGTACATGAAATTCAAGACAGAGGATAAACACTTTATTTCATAATTTACGCTTACACATTTCTCTACAGTGGAAAATAAACACGTCAAATTTAGGCTTGCGTTAATGTACCGAGCAGTGGTAAAATGCCAGTGAGAAAATCATTAAAATTACGACGTGTTCGATTTGTATTAATTTTTAAGTTTAAATGGTTAATTATTTCATAAAACAATTTCAATATGTATTGTTCCTTTTAGATATATACATTCACCAAAAGTACTAACACCTCAATATTTAATTTGAATGTTTGTTCTTCTAAATTTTACTTATTATTACGAACATTCTAATGCCTTGTCTTGTAGCATTGTTGTTGTTTTTTTTAAAAAGCGATCGCAAATTTCTAAATCGATAATAATGCAGTTGTGCGAAACACATATTCCGAGTTATGTACTTTTGGCTTTAACTTGCAATCTTTATCATGTCTTTTTTTTCAAAACGTGTTTTTTGTATTTAAAACATGCAGGCTAGCAAATTTATAAAAAAAGTATGGCGGTTGATAAATGTGGTTAAAATTTCCTCTAAGTAATCTGTAAGAACTTGAAATAGTGAACATTTCAGAACGATATTGAAACAAACTTCATACTGTAAACTAACTTTCAATGTGAGTCTAATACACATTACAGTATCACATGATATTAAAAGTAAATGCTAAATGTTAAATGATTTTGAGTGTGAACAATAAACGTTATATTCCTACCCGTGTTTGACAAAGTTGGTCCATAGCAAGAGGAGAAGCTTCGACATCTCCTTGTCATGTTCGTCATACCGGAAGTTCTGACTGCCTGTGAACGGACATCCGGAAAGGTAGAACAGCTCCGCCCCGTGAGTAACACCTTTAAATATATATGTATTTATAAATATATAACCAAAAAGTATGTCTCTGTCTATTTCAATTTATTTATACTCGCAATCGGGCAAGGCCCATTCGGCGAGTTCTCCGATAAGATTGTTAGTCATATATAAGGTGTTTGAAGCATAGTGCATAGACAGAACGTAACCCTAGTCAAATCTACCCTTATTCTTTTAAGTGCACACGAGCTAAGCACTGCCACGCGGGACCCCCATTTAACGTCCCTCCCGGAAGACGATTAGTATGTTATTGTTTAAGGTGCCGAAAGGAATCGAACCTTTGATCCCTGGGTTGACAGTCAAGTGTTGCCACTGGACCACGGATCCGCCAGATAACACAAAACGCCTCTTTCAATTACAATATCATTTCAATTTAATTTGTCATACCTTCCCATGGGTCGAATACGGAGCGGTACTCGTAGTTGTAGAGGTAAACGGATACGTTGCGTAAAGACAGCCGCTCCGCGAATAGGTGCGTCGGCGCCGTGATAAAGTAGTCCCCAACAATCTGAATCAAAACAAGAAAAATTATTGTCCATATATTGATGACATGAGTGTTAAGCCACATGATTTGTAGTGACTTCCAAATAAGAAACAAAAAGACATATGTCACATCACGTGTTTCTGTGTATAGTCCAAGTCGACAAAACTGTGATGTGACACGAGTGTCTTTTGACAGGAAATGCATCTGAAATAATGACCCCCGCAAATTCAACAGAACTTATAAGTAGTCACTCATATTCTGAATGAAACAAGGATGCTGATGCATAATTGAAAAGCATGCAGTGGTCAACACCTCTTTGTCTTTGATATGAACTTCTTAAACGAATACGAATCTGCTTGGGACATTGTAGGTAGAAATTCTGCAAGCATAATACTTGTCTATTCATAAATGTGTTCTTGTTTTGAGAGCTTAGCATTATCAAATAAAATACAATGTCATATATAGGCTTCAAAAGTTATTGCATTCTAGCGCAAATGTGTAACAAAATTGGAAATGGTTTCAAATGTCAAAATGCCCTGAGTTATATGATGTCTTGAAAAGGAGAAAGTAGTGAAATGCTAAGAACTATGAGATACATGCATAAATTTTAGATAAATGAAAAACGAAACATCTTAATGGTTGTTTTTTTCCCATGAGTTTGAAAACGTGTAGGCCCATTCAAATAGCAAATTGTTTGTAAATGGCTTACAAAGTGATGCAATAATATGAGTATTGTGCCCTCCAGCATCTGAATCAATACGAGAAGCCGTTGCATATTTGAGAACAACAGAGTCGGTTAGCGATACGCTTTCGTTGTTTAAGTACTACAGTAATTTAATTCCAAAAAGCATTCGTGTTAATGCCATTGTAAATAAAATTGTAAATAATTGCATCAGCCATGCTTCGTATATAAAGCTTATTTTGGCTCATTGTGTTTCGACCTTCAACCAGGACAGTTCGAAGAATTCATGCCAGAATATTTAATTGCGAGAACGTGTGTTTGATGTGTGGTTTTTTATCTTCATTCATTTTTTTAGACCTCCTCCATTGTCGGTTTTGGCTATGATAAGGCTTGTGTTTTGCCATTTTCGAAACATGTTTGGCACAATATGAGCTTGCGCCCTTTGTAAGTTCCGATGGGATTGATTTGACCGTTCCAATGCGGTATCTCATTTTTTATCAATAAACAACATGTTGCATTAATGTCTTTTTCTCGGTTTGGAATTTTGTAAGGACCTTTTTTCCGTGTGTTCCCAATATTTATATGAAAAACTACTAAACACTACTTCCTCAGTAGCCAAACAATTAAAGATAATTCCCGTTTAATGGCACTGGGTAAACGCCAAAGACATAGAACACAAAAACAAAACATCAAAACCTGTCTTGATCCAGGTTAAAAAAGCAGGTGTAAGAATACCCGAAGAATGGTTTTAAGCTGCACTTCAACAGATTTACCGTTTTTCCAACGTTTTTATTTTTCTTTTATTTAAAAGAAAAAATGCACAAATATCTGCTAACCTTTGATGAAAGACTGCTGACAAAAGGTCAGAACGCAGATTTTCACATTTCCATTCCATATTTAATGTTTTAAAACGCATAGAACATCAATTTTGGGACAGAAATATGAAAAGCTGCGATCTTATCTTTTGTCAGCAGTCTTTTATCAATGGTTTACAGATATTTACGCAAAAACAGCTCCTTCCAAGAAAAAAAAGTTGTCAAAACGTTCAGTCTGTGAGAGTGCAGCTTTAAGCCCGCAGTATGTTTATTTCCAAACTCGTGAAAATTTCGAATTTTGCATCATGAACTCCCTTACAAACCGTTAAAATTGTGTACTATTGGATGATAAACCTAGAGTTCGCATCAAACACGGGATATTGTAGATCTTGCGTATTTAATCTTTAATTACACGGGAAGTATTAGTTCACTTTTTCCTCTTAACCTTGTTTGATAGTGTCCTCGCCAATGTTATCACTGGCAATTACCTCTAATCACACAGATATCAAGGCATTAGACCTTGAGATAATCGTGAGACTGCGGAAACTCTCCAGAAAGAGGGGTGACCAAAAAGTAGTAAACGCAAATCTAGACAAATAAAGTAATAGTAATAAAGTATTCGTATATGATGGCTTTTACTCGAAAATAGAATACCGCCATTGGACATTGGAAAGTTCACGCTTACCATTACTTGCACTGAGCAGCTTTATTCTGTTCAATATTTCGAACCTATTTTTAAACATTGAATGTATTTTGTTCTGCCAAAGATCACTCATCGAGCGCGAATATGCATACATGTACATTGTCGATAAGTCTAGGTCTTGATTATAAGTATCTTCCATGGCCGCTCGTGTAAGATAGGTTCATTCCGACCCGAGCGTAGGGTGTTTTGCGGAAACGAGGTTTATGATAGATGCTTTTTAAACAAAATTAAGTAAAAATCTATTTTATGATAGAACTTTTTTGTGCTTAGTGAAAAAAATTGCGTATGTATATGTGATAATTCGTGGTTGTCATGGATATGCGTGCATTGACTCAGGTTATGTAAATATCAAATCGCTCTTTAAATAGTTCTAAGGAGAGTGAAGCATTATTTCTTGAAAGGTGCGTGAAAACTGTATTATGGTGACATTTGAAGCGAGAAATAAGTAATTAGCGTTCTAAGTATTGCCACAAGACAAGGTTTCCATGATGCTACAGAAGACAGTCTTCAACAAGGGAGGTAATTACAATGTGGTGACCATTAAAAAAGGAGTTCCATACGGGCATTTTATCTGCGCCCGTGGGCAAAATAAGAATATCTAGCATGGTTAAATTAATGGATCTACTTATCTGAGGTTGGAGTAGTTAAATTGTGTAGTTGCATAGAAAATGAACTCATTTGCGTGTTGTTTGCAGAATTTTAACTTAGGAAGGAAAATAATATACACCGTGTACCAGTAGGTCCATAAAAGTATAGAAACAGGTGGAGAAAGACAATTATATAAAATGCTGTGTTTTACTTTTAGGGTTTAAACTGTTTTAAACGTCAATTCAATTAACGATTATAACTTACCTCAGCAAACTGTTTTTGTATTTCATCATCAGAGATATCTTTCATTCCTAATTTTATGTAGGTTTTCAACACAGAGTCTGAAATAAAGGATAACATATAGACGAGAAATGTTTACCGACAGTTCTGTGTTAGTCAAGGAGTATAGTCAAATGGCTCTTAAGTGCGAATCATCTCATATTACCAAACTACGTCAGAATGCCACAGTATCGTATATTCTCTTTCCATGACCAGCTAGTATCAGAGAACTGCAAGAGTTCCCCAATCAACGCCAATCAAAACTCATTTTTCTAGAGCAAAATCTATCCTACTTTCAAGATGTTTTTAAACGGTTGCGCAACAAACTATCGAAACATCATGATATTGATCGCTCTAGTTGGTATGATGCACGCGAGGGTGTGGTGTTGTGTTGGAAGGGAAACCCGAATACTCTAGAAACAAATTTGTCCGGCTTGGTGAGCACAAAAGACAGTCACATTCAAAGTCTATCATGTTCGCTTACAGCGTCAAAACGCTGCTGGTTTCTAAAGTATCTTTTATTTTACCTTTTATTATTGTGGGTTTTTTTTTAAATTTCATTGAGGTTTTAAATTCGCCGAAAACGTTCAATAAATATCAAAAATAATAGTAAGTTATTATGAAGGATGCCGTGATTAATTTTGAAAGAAATTGCAGAACACACGGTATTTCTACCTTATGAGATGACAGTTGATCACTGGATATCTGTTAGTACCAACAAGTTATTGTATATTTTTGTGTTTTTAGCTATTATATATTGTCATCAGTAATTATTATTTTCTGTAAATACATTATTTAGTTAAAAGTTAAAGGTTTATCACTCAAAATATATTATTATGCTTTTTATACAAGTGCATATATTGATTTTAAATACGAGTATCACTTTAAAATACAACTAAACTTTTTGATCTGAAGATATCTGATGATAAGATGGCCATAAGCCTCAGTTTTTAATAATTGTGCCATTTAAAAAATGGAAGTAAGGATGTTGCTGCTGGGTACGATCGTATCATAGTAGAAACAATATCGCAGTACGTGTATTGCTGTTGGACTCGGTCGTTTCATTCAACAGCATTATTTGAGTTGACCATTTCGCTACTGAGCGTTAGTGCTTGTCCCTAGCAGCATAATTAATGTTTATATTTATTTACCCAGTATTGTTTTGAGTCGACCCCTTTTCTAGTATCTAAACCACTGTTACTACGATGTAGTAGTAAAGCCGTATAGCTCTCAGACAAATTATTGCCAAGCTAGACGTTTATAAAGATCTCGGGCAATTTGTTCAAGAACATTTACATTTAATTACTATCTCATTTTTTAGCGAGAAATTAATTGAAAGATGTTGCTACATTATTGTTTATTTCAGAAAAAAAGACTTTTTCCGTTATAATTTAATCAAAATGATGTTACCGTAGAATTAAAATAAGTTGCATAGACGTATATTGTAGTTGCATTGGGTGTCGAGTTGCATAGCTGTATATTGTACTTGTCTTGAGGCCATGAGTTCCATACATATATTATACTTGTCTTGAGGTCATGAGTTCTATAGACGTATATTGTACTTATCTTGTGACACGAGTTGCATATACGTACATTGTTCTAATCTTGTAACACGGGTTGCATACACGTAAAACACGTATATAGTACTTATCTTGAGGCAACGAGTTGCATAGACGTATATAGTACTTATCTTGAGGCAACGAGTTGCATACACGTAATACACGTACATAGTACTTATCTTAAGGCAACGAGTTGCATAGACGTAAATTGTACTTATTTTAAGGCAACGAGTTGCATAGACGTATATAGTTCTTATCTTGAGGCAACGAGTTGCATAGACGTATATAGTACTTATCTTAAGGCAACGAGTTGCATAGACGTATAAACATAGACGTATATAGTACTTATCTTGAGGCAACGAGTTGCATACACGTATATTGTACTTATCTTGAGGCAACGAGTTGCATACACGTATATTGTACTTATCTTGAGGCAACGAGTTGCATACACGTATATAGTATTTATCTTGAGGCAACGAGTTGCATAGACGTATATAGTATTTATCTTGAGGCAACGAGTTGCATACACGTATATTGTACTTATCTTGAGGCAACGAGTTGCATAGACGTATATAGTACTTATCTTAAGGCAACGAGTTACATAGACGTTTATTGTACTTATTTTGAGGCAACGAGTTATATAGACGTATATTGTCCTTATTTTGAGGCAACAAGTTACATAGACGTTTATCGTACTTATTTTGAGGCAACGAGTTACATAGACGTTTATCGTACTTATTTTGAGGCAGCGAGTTACATAGACGTTTATCGTACTTATTTTGAGGCAACGAGTTATATAGACGTATATTGTACTTATTTTGAGGCAACGAGTTACATAGACGTATATCGTACTTATTTTGAGGCAACGAGTTACATAGACGTATATCGTACTTATTTTGAGGCAACGAGTTACATAGACGTATATAGTACTTATTTTGAGGCAACGAGTTACATAGACGTATATTGTACTTATTTTGAGGCAACGAGTTACATAGACGTATATTGTACTTATTTTGAGGCAACGAGTTACATAGACGTTTATCGTACTTATTTTGAGGCAACGAGTTACATAGACGTTTATCGTACTTATTTTGAGGCAACGAGTTACATAGACGTTTATCGTACTTATTTTGAGGCAACGAGTTACATAGACGTTTATTGTACTTATTTTGAGGCAACGAGTTACATAGACGTATATAGTACTTATTTTGAGGCAACGAGTTGCATAGACGTATATAGTACTTATTTTGAGGCAACGAGTTGCATAGACGTATATAGTACTTATTTTGAGGCAACGAGTTGCATAGACGTATATTGTACTTATCTTAAGGCAACGAGTTGCATAGACGTATATTGTACTTATCTTGAGGCAACGGGTTGCATAGACGTATATAGTACTTATCTTGAGGCAACGAGTTGCATAGACGTATATAGTACTTATCTTAAGGCAACGAGTTGCATAGACGTATATAGTACTTATCTTGAGGCAACGAGCTGCATACACGTATATTGAACTTATCTTGAGGCAACGAGTTGCATATACGTATATTGTACTTATCTTGAGGCAACGAGTTGCATACACGTATATAGTACTTATCTTGAGGCAACGAGTTGCATACACGTATATAGTACTTATCTTGAGGCAACGAGTTGCATACACGTATATAGTACTTAACTTGAGGCAACGAGTTGCATAGACGTATATTGTACTTATCTTCAGGCAACGAGTTGCATAGACGTATATATTACTTATCTTCAGGCAACGAGTTGCATAGACGTATATAGTACTTATCTTGAGGCAACGAGTTGCATATACGTATATAGTACTTATCTTGAGGAAACGAGTTGCATACACGTATATAGTACTTATCTTAAGGAAACGAGTTGCATAGACGTATATAGTACTTATCTTGAGGCAACGAGTTGCATAGACGTATATAGTACTTATCTTAAGGCAACGAGTTGCATAGACGTATATAGTACTTATCTTGAGGCAACGAGCTGCATACACGTATATTGAACTTATCTTGAGGCAACGAGTTGCATATACGTATATTGTACTTATCTTGAGGCAACGACTTGCAAAGACGTATATAGTACTTATCTTGAGGTAACGAGTTACATAGATGTTTATCGTACTTATTTTGAGGCAACGAGTTACATAGACGTTTATCGTATATATTTT
Source organism: Mya arenaria (assembly GCF_026914265.1). Taxonomy (NCBI): domain Eukaryota; kingdom Metazoa; phylum Mollusca; class Bivalvia; order Myida; family Myidae; genus Mya; species Mya arenaria. The sequence continues at coordinate 30,655,078 of NC_069134.1, read as the reverse complement.
GAGGCAACGAGTTACATAGACGTATATTGTACTTATCTTGAGGAACGAGTAACATAAACGTTTATAGTACTTATTTTGAGGCAACGAGTTGCATAGACGTATATAGTACTTATTTTGAGGCAACGAGTTGCATAGACGTATATAGTACTTATTTTGAGGCAACGAGTTGCATAGACGTATATTGTACTTATCTTAAGGCAACGAGTTACATAGACGTATATTGTACTTATTTTGAGGCAACGAATTGCATAGACGTATATTGTACTTATTTTGAGGCAACGAGTTATATAGACATATATTGTACTTATTTTGAGGCAACGAGTTACATAGACGTATATTGTACTTATTTTGAGGCAACGAATTGCATAGACGTATATTGTCCTTATTTTGAGGCAACGAGTTATATAGACATATATTGTACTTATTTTGAGGCAACGAGTTACATAGACGTATATTGTACTTATTTTGAGGCAACGAATTGCATAGACGTATATTGTACTTATTTTGAGGCAACGAGTTATATAGACATATATTGTACTTATTTTGAGGCAACGAATTGCATAGACGTATATTGTCCTTATTTTGAGGCAACGAGTTATATAGACATATATTGTACTTATTTTGAGGCAACGAGTTACATAGACGTTTATTGTACTTACTTTGAGGCAACGAGTTACATAGACGTATATTGTACTTATTTTGAGGCAACAAGTTACATAGACGTATATCGTACTTATTTTGAGGCAACGAGTTGCATAGACGTTTATCGTACATATTTTGAGGCAACGAGTTACATAGACGTTTATCGTACTTATTTTGAGGCAACGAGTTACATAGACGTATATTGTACTTATTTTGAGGCAACGAGTTACATAGACGTTTATTGTACTTATTTTGAGGCAACGAGTTACATAGACGTTTATCGTACTTATTTTGAGGCAACGAGTTACATAGACGTTTATCGTACTTATTTTGAGGCAACGAGTTACATAGACGTTTATTGTACTTATTTTGAGGCAACGAGTTACATAGACGTTTATTGTACTTATTTTGAGGCAACGAGTTACATAGACGTATATAGTACTTATTTTGAGGCAACGAGTTGCATAGACGTATATAGTACTTATTTTGAGGCAACGAGTTGCATAGACGTATATAGTACTTATTTTGAGGCAACGAGTTGCATAGACGTATATTGTACTTATCTTAAGGCAACGAGTTGCATAGACGTATATTGTACTTATCTTGAGGCAACGGGTTGCATAGACGTATATAGTACTTATCTTGAGGCAACGAGTTGCATAGACGTATATAGTACTTATCTTAAGGCAACGAGTTGCATAGACGTATATAGTACTTATCTTGAGGCAACGAGCTGCATACACGTATATTGAACTTATCTTGAGGCAACGAGTTGCATATACGTATATTGTACTTATCTTGAGGCAACGAGTTGCATACACGTATATAGTACTTATCTTGAGGCAACGAGTTGCATACACGTATATAGTACTTAACTTGAGGCAACGAGTTGCATAGACGTATATTGTACTTATCTTAAGGCAACGAGTTGCATAGACGTATATATTACTTATCTTCAGGCAACGAGTTGCATAGACGTATATAGTACTTATCTTGAGGCAACGAGTTGCATATACGTATATAGTACTTATCTTGAGGAAACGAGTTGCATACACGTATATAGTACTTATCTTAAGGAAACGAGTTGCATAGACGTAAATTGTACTTATCTTGAGGCAACGACTTGCAAAGACGTATATAGTACTTATCTTGAGGTAACGAGTTACATAGATGTTTATCGTACTTATTTTGAGGCAACGAGTTACATAGACGTTTATCGTATATATTTTGAGGCAACGAGTTACATAGACGTATATTGTACTTATCTTGAGGAACGAGTAACATAAACGTTTATAGTACTTATTTTGAGGCAACGAGTTGCATAGACGTATATAGTACTTATTTTGAGGCAACGAGTTGCATAGACGTATATAGTACTTATTTTGAGGCAACGAGTTGCATAGACGTATATTGTACTTATCTTAAGGCAACGAGTTACATAGACGTATATTGTACTTATTTTGAGGCAACGAATTGCATAGACGTATATTGTACTTATTTTGAGGCAACGAGTTAAATAGACATATATTGTACTTATTTTGAGGCAACGAGTTACATAGACGTATATTGTACTTATTTTGAGGCAACGAATTGCATAGACGTATATTGTCCTTATTTTGAGGCAACGAGTTATATAGACATATATTGTACTTATTTTGAGGCAACGAGTTACATAGACGTATATTGTACTTATTTTGAGGCAACGAATTGCATAGACGTATATTGTACTTATTTTGAGGCAACGAGTTATATAGACATATATTGTACTTATTTTGAGGCAACGAGTTACATAGACGTATATTGTACTTATTTTGAGGCAACGAATTGCATAGACGTATATTGTCCTTATTTTGAGGCAACGAGTTATATAGACATATATTGTACTTATTTTGAGGCAACGAGTTACATAGACGTTTATTGTACTTACTTTGAGGCAACGAGTTGCATAGACGTATATTGTACTTATCTTGAGGAACGAGTAACATAAACGTTTATTGTACTTATTTTGTGGCAACGAGTTACACAGACGTTTATTTTACTTTTTGGAGGCAACGAGATGCATAGACATATATTTTACTTATCTTGAGGCAAAGAGTTAAATAGAAGAATATTGTATTTACATTGAGGCAACGAGTAACATAGACGTATATTTTACTTATCTTGAGGCAAAAAGTTTCATAGACGTATAGTGTACTTATTTTTAGGCAACGAGTTGCATAGCTATATTGTATTTGTCTTGAGGCAACGAGTTGCATAGACGTATATTGTATTTGTCTTGAGGCAACGAGTTGCATAGACGTATATTGCATTTGTCTTGAGGCAACGAGTTGCATAGACGTTTATTGTATTTGTCTTGAGGCAACGAGTTGCATAAACGTATATTGTATTTGTCTTGAGGCAACGAATTGCATAGACATATATTGTTATTGTCTTCAGGCAACGAGTTGCATAGACGTATATTTTGGTTTTGTCTTGAGGTCACGAGTTGCATTGACGTATATTGTATTTGTCTTGAGGCAACGAGTTGCATAGACGTATAATGTACTCGTCTTGAGACAACGAGCTTCATAGACGTACAATGTACTCATCTTAAGGCAACGAGCTTCATAGACGTACACTGTACTCATCTTGAGACAACGAGCTTCATAGACGTACAATGTCCACATCTTGAGACAACGAGCTTCATAGACGTACACTGTACTCATCTTGAGGCAACGAGCTTCATAGACGTATAATGTACTCGTCTTGAGGCAACGAGCTGCATAGACGTACAATGAAATCGTCTTGTCTTGAGGCAACGAGCTGCATAGACGTACAATGTACTCGTCTTGAGTCAACGAGCTGCATAGACGTACAATGTACTCGTCTTGAGTCAACGAGCTGCATAGACGTACAATGTTCTCATCTTGAGGCAACGAGCTTCATAGACGTACAATGTACTCGTCTTGAGGCAACGAGCTGCTTAGACGTACAATGTCCACATCTTGAGACAACGAGCTGCATAGACGTACAATGTATTCGTCTAGAGGCAACGAGCTGCATAGACGTACAATGTACTCGTCTTGTCTTGAGGCAACGAGCTTCATAGACGTACAATGTACTCGTCTTGAGGCAACGAGCTGCATAGGCGTACAATGTACTCATATTGAGACAACGAAGTTCATAGACGTACAATGTACTCCTCTTGAGACAACGAGCTGCATAGACGTACAATGTACTCATCTTGAGACAATGAGCTTCATAGACGTACAATGTACTTGTTTTGAGGCAGCGAGCTGCATAGACGTAAATTGTATTTGTCCTGAAGCGACGAGCTGAATAGACGTACAATGTACTTATCTTGAGACAACGAGCTTCATAGACGTACAATGTACTCCTCTTGAGGCAACGAGCTGCATAAACGTACAATGTACTTGTCTTGAGGCAACGAGTTGCATAAACGTACAATGTACTCCTCTTGAGGCAACGAGCTGCATAAACGTACAATGTACTTGTCTTGAGGCAACGAGTTGCATAAACGTACAATGTACTCGTCTTGAGGCAACGAGCTGCATAAACGTACAATGTACTCATCTGGAGACAACGAGCTTCATAGACGTACAATGTACTTGTCTTGAGGTAACTAGTTGCATAAACGTACAATGTACTTGTCTTGAGGCAACGAGCTGCATAAACGTACAATGTACTCGTCTTGAGGCAACGAGTTGCATAAACGTACAATGTACTCGTCTTGAGGCAACGAGCTGCATAGACGTACAATGTACTTGTCTTGAGGCAAAGAGTTGCATAAACGTATATTATGCGATGTACTCGAGAACGGTTTCATACACGAACAGGTATGCTCAGCTTATAACAAAAATAAATGGATGGGATCAAAGTTTCTCGTAACGATCGCTACACCATTAACTTATGCGTACAAACTTATTGTATTTGTTTTCTGATAAGATAAACAAGATAGTAAACGTTTTTGTTTGACTTTATTATCAACTGTTCGTGAACAATGCTGATATCATTAACTTTAAAACAAAAGGAAAGTTTTATTTAGTAGCGAACGCCTTATTTAAATTGACTCTCTTATTCAAAATCTATACATAAGAATGTGTTATAAACATCAATTTTGACCAATAAACCTTTAACTACTTACTAAATAATGCATTTATGGAAAATATAAATTAATAATTACAAGATTGTAACCGTGTATTTAATAGCAGAAAGGGCAAAATATTAAATGATTGGTGAATGCTAAAAGATTTACTGTGGTCTATTATAGTCTCAAAAGGTAGAAATACCGTGTTTTATGCTCAATTCTTTCAAATAAAACTTCATAAGATAAGGTATCTTTCATAAGAACCATTGCTCTTTTGAAATTTAATCGTCCTTTTCGGAATATCAAAACGATATTATTAACTGTGGTAAGTCTTATTTGGCAGTAAGAGTGCATATTTAAACATATGAGGACTTACTTTGTTTAATGTTTATACTGCTCTGTGTTGTATTTAGTAGACTCAAGGTATGTGACGGTGTGGTGGTGACATGTTTGTCGACAAATTGTTTTTCAATACATTGTGAGCAAAATGTTGTTCCAAATGTGTTAAACCTGACCATGCTTCAATTGGAAAATCATTGAGTGTGTATCCATAATATCTTATTCAACAGTTTATGATTTCATTCTGTTTTGAAAGCTTAGTTATGCATTTCTCTTTAACACAAATATCAAAATTTTAGTACATCAGATATTTCAAAAGGGCCTTTGACAATATCCAAAAGAACAAAGTTCATCAAACTGTTATTTTAATTATGGACTTGTATAAAAAGCAACTTGGTTACGACATCTGAGACAAATGTATACATGTGCTTTTTGGAATACAAACAACTAACAGAAATTCAAAAAAGGATAAAATATTAAAACAATGGCATATGTAGTCTTTGGCTGTCGCCTCAGAGTGTTGATAAGTCATGAAATTCCATTATAGAAAACAGAAAACTTCAAAACTGATAAAAGTAAAAAGCTAAGATAAAACATACTATTAGAAGGTCATACGCAAAACTTACCAACAATGCCATTTATTTCCGGTAGGTCGCCACGGAAACTGTTCATCAACGATAGCAACTTCCGGTAGCCGGTATTACCCACACCGAATAAATTGATTAATGGGATGGCTGAAATTACAATTTAATAGTGTACCAACATTAACTTGATACATTAGATGAAAAATATGATATTCGTAATAACTGCTGAATTAAATTAAACTATTATATAAATACTTGGATGGATAGATTTACCAAATAAAACATTGGCAAGGAGGCATATCGTGTATGAACTTGCAAACGTTACAAAACGGAAAACATATGTTCCTATGGCGGAAAAAACTTTCGGCAAACGTCACAAATGCAACGCTGATTTGTGCAAACGAAGAAAGTTTCTAGCCTGAATCGCCATTTGCATTCGAAACTCACATAAAGGATATCTAAAATTCATTTAAAATCATTACATCAAATTACATAACTTTTATCTTTCGAATATTCTGTACGCTATTTTCTTTATTCGGATTTTTAGATTTCATAAACGCTATAAGTGAACATGGGCTGACAACCTATATGTCTATTAAAATCCCGAAACTGAACGAAGTAAATAGCTTAGACAACTTCAGTCTGGCGTGGGTGGGGGCCAAAAGCTTTCATCAAAGTTCTCATCGTCAAAGAGTGTTTATCCATGGTTTAATAGACTAAATAGTATTGCGAAAATAACTAAGATTAGACATCACGAAAATGTGTCTTGCCGAACAAACTATGAAATAACTCAATGGTGTGTAGCATCGCTATTTTCCGTATTGATAAATTAAACTAATAGTCTATGATAAATATAAATTATGATACTCGCTTGACAAAATGTGCATTAAGTTAACATATCTGGTAAAATTCTGATTGTGCGACATAAATTTACTCGGACAATATATGTTGAATACTTTAAATCAGTTACCGTGGCATAAAGTCAACCGATTGATAATAATTTGAAGATGACAAATCACTAAACGGCAAATCGAGTGCCTAATTACCTATCAGTAAATAGAATAAGTAGGCCGTCAGTCAAAAAATATATACAGGTTGTATTCATTTAAATTTACACTCCCATGTAACCATACCTGCTGTAAACCCTTCGTCCTTAGTGGCCCCAGTGAGGACGGCGTTCGCGTTCAAGGTACCGGAAGTGACCAGCTGCTCGGGCGTGTCCGGTAGGAAGTGGCCGTCCACCACCGGCCGGTACAGCGGAGTCAGCGACGTCATCCACTAAAGGAAAAAAAATGGTACAAATGCTTTTACTTGAATAAGTAAATGTGAGCAAGAAAAAGAGATATTTAAACTAAATTAAGTTATATAAAATAATTCATAAAGGATCATATTTCATTGAGAATGGATGAATCAATCAAGCAATGATAGATCAATATATCGACTAATGATTCGATCGTTGAACATATCAATTAGATCAAAAGGGAGCCAATGAATAAAATCATATACTACAACTAACAGATCATTGTGCTTGCACTCCCTTTTCTGTATGTGGCATCGCTACTTCAATCATCGAGGATGCTTAGCGTCCATCAACAATTTGTAAAAAAAAACATATCTGACCTCAAAATCTTCCATAATTATATGTTCAAGCGTCTCCGAGTCTAGGTCCTGAATGCATCGCTTGGTTTCGGTAGAAGAATTTCGATGACAGTCAATTGTGGATGTGAAAATGTTATAGACGAAATTTGGGCCCCGCTGGTTACGCTCGACCGCCCAATGAGCAAGTGGTGACCCACTCTGCTGGATCACTCGGTGGAACAGATCTTCAATGGAAAATGATCACGATCCCACATGAACTTAAAAATATTGATGATTCATTAGTCAAAACTGATAACCACACAAAATTGCATGTAGCAGATACGCCACTCGAACTAAATTTTAATTCAATAATCATATTTTCTTGCAGGAATATTAATACAATAGAATGAATAAAAAAAAACATAAACAGCTTTGAAACAAATATTTTTTTATCAAAAACGAACTCGAACTAAGTAATGATAGATTGTGTTGCGACTGTTTTTCTTCCAAGAACAAAAACATGAAGGTTTACAGCTAACGTTGGTACTTATAAAAAAAAACGTCTTGGACGCAACAAATATAACAGGATTACGGTTGTCTGCCGCAGGTTTTGGTACTTGGCAAACGCATTTTCATAACAAAATAAAAAGACCGCATATGAACGAACTATCGACACAGACGGAGCAGCACTGTTTACATGTAAATATATACTACGGTCCGCAAGAGGAGGACATCGAACTCTTTACAGATACAATTATTTGTATAACTAAATGCGCATTGTTTTAGAAATTAAGACCAACGAAAACGCCGGCATCCCATTGAAGTCCGCAGCACATTCGTTTTTTCCAATATGTTATGCACATATAAACATTTGCGTACATATTTTAACTTTCTTCAGGTACACTGGTCCATAGTACTGAAGCAATTTCAATTATTACTAGAGTTTCTCGCTGTCAATATTACCAGATTTGGCCCTTCCGAAGCGAGCCGAGACGTTACAAACATATTACTACAGTCGAAACCCGTTTGCTCGATCTCCAGGGTACCGGCGAAAATACCTCGAGCCTCGGGAAATTCGAGCAAAGCGGTAATGCTTAAATTTATAAAAAAAAATCGGTCCTTTAGTTGGAGTTCGAGCCTTCGAGGAAATCAAGTTCGAGCAATGGGGGGTTCGGCTTTAGCTACAACTACCCAAAGATAAGGCTCACCTTTTGAAAGTGGCGACATAAGAAGAAGTCCAACGCTGCATCCCCCTGCGCTGTGGCCGTCGATAGTGACCTGGTTTGGGTCGCCGTTAAAGTGACCAATGTTCCGTTGGACCCACTGTAGCGCCATTATCATGTCTAGCATTCCGTAGTTACCCGTTATACTGTCGTCCGCGGATGTAAGAAATCCTAAAAGGAAAAACAATGTTCTGGCATTGAGCCTACCATAACGACTACAACTACAAGGCTTTAATGTTTTGTGATCAATCTAAGAAGTTAAAACCGTGGTTGATAACTGATGGAATGATAAACGGAATGATAAATTATGAATCCAAAGAAATCGTAAAATTGAAGATACAATGGATAAATCAGCAGATCGTTGATTTTTTTATAGTAGTAGAGTTTTACCATCGGTAGATATGAGTACACGGATATATAATTAACAAAAAATTCTTAATTGAACGATATTAAACATTTTAATTTCATTCATTCAAATTGTGTGTGACCAGTCGATAAGTTCAACGTTGCATCTTTAAGCGTTCATTTTAAGTTAACATTAACGACCGGCGTATGAGCGTTTTACCAACGTGCGTCATAAACGTAAAATTGTTGTATTACATTAATAATTAAGACTGAAGCGTGAGTCTAAGACAAATTAACTGCACCAAATCAAGAAGGAATGTTCACCTAGCGGTCCAAGCCTGTAGTTAAAGGTTACAACGACGACACCGTGAGAAGCGAGGACAGAGCCATCCAACATTGCACCCATACCGTTCTGGTAAGAGCCACCATGAATGAAAAAAAGCACAGGGAGATTGCGGTGGTGGGTGCCCTGAAATAGGAAATCACGAGTTATGTAAAGTTTTGAAGAAATGTAGTCACTGGTGGTGTCCAGAGATTATTATTATTGCGCCCATACCGTTCTGGTAAGAGCCCCCATGAATTAAAACACGCACAGGGTGGCTGTGGTGGTGGGTAAGAACCACCGGGACCGAAAATTTGCACGGGGAGGCTGCGGTGGTGGGTGACCTGAAATAGGAAATCACGAGGCATGTAAAGTTTTGATGTAACGGAGTCACTGGTGGAGTCCAGAGATTATTATTGCCAACGTACCGTTTTGAATAGAGCTCAAAAAAGCACAAGGAGAGAAAGAAGTTGCGTTCCTTGAAAAGGCAAATAACCCTTTATGTAAAGTTATGTCGAAGACCAACCGGGTCAAGAACTGATAAGGCTCATACCGTTTTAATGTACGTGCTCATGAACCAGGAGGACATCGGATATTATGAAATGACTTACCATTTTATTCTTATAATTCAAAGTCAACGCAAATTCCCTTTATGTTGTGTACAAATAAAACGATTTCTTTCATGCTTTTCGATGAAATATGGGGTTTTATCAGTGAAATAACAACAGTGAAAATGATATTTTCACTGCAAAATAAGGAGTGAAAATATCAACTTTCAGAACTACTTTTAAAATCCTTTGTAGTTACTTCCCCTTGATCAAAACTTTGAACCAGAAAATGTTGGCAATTTTTTAGAAATATTTAGAAATTAACAACTTACCGTTTATTATCGGTTATCCCGTTTTTCAAACGTTTTCTTGATCTTGAAGCTGAATGTTCGAACATTTGCTTTCATACCAAACAAATTACAGACGAAAACAACTGTTCGAACATAAAAAGAATGTTATATCATCGTTCAAATGTATTTTGAACTGTTTGTTGTGTAATACGTAAAACGAGCTTCCTGGAAAATTCACACAACAATTTACATAAAATCTGAAATTTTTTACCCCACCCACGCCTCAAAATATGTCAACAAACTAGCATTGTCCTCATCATAACCTTGAACTTGACCTGTCTTCAAGCAAAACTGATTGGTCTCTGACAGTAAGATGACTGAATATCCATGTATCATGAAACACACTCTAAAACTAAGAAAAATGTTTAAATCCAATGATTATCCGCATTTGTTTTGCTAACACATTTGACCTTCCAAATTTTCATTCATTTCGCGGCGTAGTAATTTGGTTATGTATTCATGCCACGCTTAAAATAAAAGTGTTTTCGTTATTTTTTTGGAACATATGTGCACTTATAAAACTTCATTGATTACTGTTCATAAAAGCTTTGCACTGCAAAACGAGCGAATAATAAACTATAAGAATGAATAGCAGAGAACATTTTCGCAACAAACCGGAAATAGAAAAGTTGACAGCTATAATTTTGCGTGAGGGGCGCCCCACCGGTAGCGGCGTAAATAACACCCTTTTCAAAAAAGGGGGTAATTAAGAAATAAATTAACAAACTAATAACACTCCGAAAATAAGCATAAAAGAAACAGATAATTTGTTTATTTCAGTGTAAGGTCGTATTTTATTTCACTCGTGATCATAGAAAAACTATATTTTCACTCGTGGCTTCGCCACTCGTGAAAATGTGTTTTTCTATGACACTCGTGAAATAACTCTATATCGTTGTTAAAGGAGACTGCGCTAATTTGTAATAATACGTTGGGCAACGTGCTAAATAAAATAACCTTTATAAGTATGAATAATATAAAACTGTTTCCAAATGTGATAACAAATGGCTCTTTGACTAAGCAATTACATTTAAAGCGATTCTTCCTAACAAAAATAAATTCTGCTTTTAGGTTGTAAATCTGAATTAAGTAGATGTATCCGAAAACGGATTTCACTAAAGTTTGAATGAAATGGAAGCCTTTGATGGCGTAAGTAATTTTTTGTATCAGCACGAACACTAACTTGACGTGTTATAAAAAGGGTGTGAAAATGTCAAGAGGACTTACATTATAGGAGGCCTGTCAATTCGTCCCACTAGAGACTTGTTAAATCGGGCTTTCATGAAACGACGTGTCAATTGATTTAAATAAAAATAAGTCGGTTGACGTTTAAATATTTTGAAATTTTGATCCCTTTTTAAACTATTCCTTAAATAAAACATTTTTTTTAGAATTACTTATGTATGTAAATAAACACGTGCCCAAATGTCCTAAATATAATTATACTTGTTCAATGAAGTAACTATGTCAGCAAAATATACTATTCTGTAATACTTTTACAGCTAAATTCAACCTTAGTGAGTTCCATATTAGTTTAGAAACGATATTGCGAATAATCACTGGTAAATTACCACCATACATGTAGCATAGATTCATATGAGTTGTGTCTAAACAGACCCGACATTTTGCAATAAAAGTTAAACAGTCTTAAACATTGTAGTCTGAAGAAGTATTAAACCTGTATTGTTCATAAAATATCGTTATAACAATTATGCTATAATAACCGTTATAAGTATGAGTTTTTCAAATGTGATAAATAAATAGCTATACTACTTGAACAAAGGAAGAACCATTAAAGCGATTCCATTTAACAAAATAAATTCTGCTGTCATGTTGTTCTGCCAGAACTTATTAGATATATCCGAAAAAACGGGTTTCGCTGAAGTTGGAATGAAATAGAAGCCTTTGCAGATATTAGAAATAATTATTTGTATTGGCCGCGATTCCGATTTCTTTTATGTAAACTATACTTTGACGCACACTATTACGACGTGTGAATAAAACGTGAAAATGCCAAGAGGACTAATAATATAAGATGCTTGTCGATTCGTCTCACTAGAGACTTGTTAAATCGGGCGTTCCTGTAACGAACAGTCAATTGTTTGCAATTAAAATATAAGTCGAATTACATTTTAATATTTATGTCGTTTCGTAAACGCCTTCTCAAAAAAAATTAATCCAGAATGACGTTTAAAATATAATTATATATAATGTATCAAAATACTGCTCAATATAGCATTTATCAGGTCCATGTTAGTTTGGTTTAAACAATATTTAATCTATATAAGTACATTTAGAAAATACATACATTACATACATGATAATTAGGGTTGAGGAGATAGCTTAGAGCTTATATTTTATACCTCTCTCCTTATCTGTCATTTTATAGAAGCAAAAGTGTAAACAACATTTTACCAGGCAATGTAGGTCAAAGGTTGTAAAAGTTGTGTCTGTTGTAAAAAAATATATGTTTGATGTACTCATGAAAGCAAACATCTGAGGCAGAAAAAAAATATTTTCAGTAGCATTCTCTTTTTTTAAATTAGCACGAATGTATAACGAATTAGATAAGTGGATTGGAAGAAGAGGAAGAAAGAATCAAGTTAAATTTTAGGCTGGTCATGACCGAATTCAGGGGAAAATCTCATATTAGTTTATAAATGATCTGGGCATTGCGTCGATGGTAAATTACCATAACAGCACCATGGCATAAGGCACGGAGCCATAATGAATGCATTTTCTTTTGGATTCGCTTTTGTAACTGTTTTATTAGTCGCCGGCTATATTTGATATTACTTTAGAAATATTCGAACTAAGGGACTAGTTCATAAATTGCAGAACAATGCTTTCAATAATTTCCACGTTGCTTGATAAAATATGAAGTTTAGTAAGTTTTATAAAACTGTACACTTCAATTGATAAAGAAAACTTAAATTATAATAGCCCTGCTTATTATATTGAAAATTTTCATTTTAAATACCAACTCAATCATAACAACTCGGCCATCTCCGAGATAGATAGAGGCCGAGGTGTTCCGATTGATACCAACTTCCGCCAAAATAGATGAAGGTTACACGGTACTATTACAATATCCTTTATGCTTGTAAACCTCCTACGCAGTTATCTCCCTTGGCGACAGCAAAAATGCCGAGTTTTGAAAAATTAACATTGAGCTTAATTGTTTGTTTTATAAATGTCATTCGAAGAAGGAATGAACTCTAGATAATTCCCTCTTGATGTATAGTATTTTTTCCCGTTCTCTATACTCGTATGAGTGAAATGTGTTACAAAAACTTAAACAATATATAAAGGAAGGAATTCACATAACATGCCGGTACAAATAAAAGGTGAATGCCATGCGATTGAAATATATGTATTAGTCCATTGACTCTATTTCTTCCGAAAAAGCGTATGTATATTTTTGGTATATTTTAGTTTTAACCGGAGGACTAGCTTGGAAAAAAAACAGAATATCTATTATTCCGGGCTTAAACTATTGTAACAATATTATTAACCATAATGTCCTTCGAGCATATATACACCCAACATAAAAATATATTGACATTGAAATAATAACTATTTTGGGTTATCTGCATGCACGTTTTTCTTCTAATTTCATTACGCCGACTTGATGCTATGCATCAACTTTTTTCTTGTTTATTTTGAATAACCCCAAGAGAATCCCTGGTTTCACTGACCGTTTCAAGGCGGTCACCACAGCAATTATTATTTACGGTATTTTAGATCATATATATTATATGCGATGTGTTTCTTGTTTTGTGTTTTTTGGGCTTTTATCCATGAGTCTTTTTACAGAATTTATGCATTCGGAGCTCCTCGGCCAATTTTATAGAAAACCTCGGATGTATGCCGGTACATCAGTAAAAGTAGTTCGTTTTGAAGTATAATATTAATCAAATGTAGTTAAGTGTTTTAGCTTGTATTTGTAAGTCTTAATTTAAACTGATTGCCAGTGTGGTGTATTATTGCAAAGATAATTAAGATTCCCAAGAGTTAAGTCATGAAGTTTAACTGCCCTAAGTGAATGACTACGCGATCTACTTGCAGCATAGTGAAAGTGTACCGATTTCTGACATTGTAAACCGTTCATATACATCCGAGGTTGTTTTCGATAAAAATGGCCGAGGAGTTCCGAATGAGGATTTATGGTGAACTATTTTTATCTTTTGGATTTGTCCCTGTTATATCTGGAATGTCCATTTGGGAATATTACGTAACTTTACGCAAGCAACGAGGAGTGATTCAATCCAATAGATTAATAGATTAATATAGTATTTCTTTTATTTTGTACGTATACGATACGTTTAAGAAAATCTAACAATTTAGTTCTTAACAAATGCATTTAAATCCGAGCCACACTCGTACTTATCGTAAAGCTAACCAAGGAAACTGGATGCTGTTGAATAACATTTTACAGTATTCTTATGATTGGCATTCATCGAACACTGGCTTAAGACCGTCAGCAAAAAGAAATATCGTCATAAAAATTAACAGAAATGGCAAGTTTAAGGAGAAGGTGCTAATTTTTACGTTGGGCAACATGCTAATGTATTAGAACCTTTCAAAATATGAGTTATATAAAACGGTTTCCATATGTGATAAAACAAGGGCTCTTTGACTAAACCTTTCATGATGTAAGTAAGTCTTAATATCAGCTGCGTGCGATTTCGATTTAATCAAACTGTACTGTACTTTAAACAATTTGACACACATTATTTTGACGTGTGATTAAGAATTTGAAAATGCCAAGGACTTATTTTATAAGATGTCTGTCAATTTGTCCCACTTGAGACTTCTTAAACCGGGCGTTCATGCAACGAAGCGTCATTTGTTTTCAATCAAAGTACAATTCGTTTACGTTCTAATGTTTTGACATTTTGGTCTCCTCAAATGAAATTAATAATTCCAAAATGACCTAGAAGACATTGTTAATGTATAAGAAATACAAAAAATGAATTGTCCATATTTCAGTCCTCATCAAGGGAATGGGAATGCATGCGTTTACTCTTGGATTCGCTGTTGTGATTGTAAGATATAACATTGAATAACTCCAGGTGAGATCCGGGTTTCACTAACCGTTAAGGGCGGTTACCCCAACGTTTATTATCAATGGTATTTCAGATTGTGTAACTGCTGATGTTGTGTTGTGTTTCCCGTTGTGTGTCTTCATCCGAGGGTCTCTTGAAAGGAATATGGTAAAATTATCTGGCTCCTTGAAGTTTCCCTGTAGTATCAGTTGTTTATGTCGTATCCATACGGACAATGACAGAACTTGACGCGAAAGAAGAAGAAGAAGAAGAAGAAGAAGAAGAAGAAGAAGAAGAAGAAGAAGAAGAAGAAGAAGAAGAAAAAGAAGAAGAAGAAGAAGAAGAAGAAGAAGAAAAAGAAGAAGAAGAAAAAGACAGAAGTAGAAGAAGAAGAAGAAGAAGAAGAAGAAGAAGAAGAAGAAGAAGAAGAAGAAGAAGAAAGAAAAAAAAGAAGACGAAGAAATTATGCAATTCTATATATTAACCGACTATCATAATATTTATATTATTTTGTATGTATACAATACCTTGTAGACACATTGAAAATATAGTTACAATCAAAACCATCACTCGTCCTTGTACTTTTCCGTAGTTTTTCAGAAGTAGATTTGTACATTCAAAAAAGGCTACTTTCAGATACGGAATCAGTGTTATACAGAAATTATTTCCGGATATCCCTATTTTATGTTTAAATCTTACATTATTTTAGACGAAAGTTATCAGGTATGAAATAAATTGTATGATAAACATAAAAACAGTTTGATATTGCCTTAGATTTGGCAGAGACGTTTAGCTTGATATCGCCTTACCCTCGGAAGGTAGACGTTCAGGTATAGACAATCCTCGCTTGTCCTGTTGAAACCCGGCACGTGATACTCGATGTAGGCAACGCCCTCTGGTGGCTGTGGACAAGCGGACGGTAACTCTAGCGTATCAAGGATGTTGCTCCATTGTTGCGCAGGGACTGGTGGCTGGAAAACGAGGCTAGTTATAACTACATGGTTTTGCTTTTTCTGGGACAATAACATCAACAGTGTTTACCATTTGACAGTCAATTATTTTGCTTTATACATATTGAAAACATAAAATCAGAAAGTAAGTTTTAGCTCTATATTTCCAGTTATGTAATATGTACAATGGGCATTTCATACGGCTAACTAATGTCCAGTTCAATGTTGACATTTGAGCGAGATATCAACAGTATCGAAAGAAACAAGGCATAAAAACTACATAATGTTTATTGTCGTTCTAACTAAGTGCAATAGTTCTACTTTATGCATGCTGAAATTGATTTGATTACAAGACTACCTATTAAACTAGCCCGTCAATGTTGTTCTTTGCTATTATGACTGCTCAATAGTCCGGAAGTCGATCAATATATTTTTGTGGTTTAACTAGTTTATTGCTTAATCTTTCATTTTGCTATGTTAAGTAGATAATTTTACAGAACTTTATTGGATTACGTTTCTACTTATTAAAGTGTACATACTTTACTCGTTAAGGTATCGTTCTTCTTGAATTGAAAATACAAGTTGAGTTTTTACATCAAACTGCGCTTTAAATGTACGCGGTTCTTTCTTTATGTTTTACAAGGTAGCAACAAGGCGAGTCACTCTAAAATGTCATGAAGATTACCGATTGCCGGAGCCCGGTATACTTTTAGACGCATCTGGACATTTTTATAATGGCATATTTTAGTAAATCTTTTTTCAAACTTTTTGAAATATATTTCTAAATTTATGTGATTAAACTCTTATTGAAAGGTTTGTCAGCCTCGGCAGTAGTTTACTTGGTCCTTCCACGACCGAGTGCACATATTTATTTTTTTACCGGCAAGCCATTCAAAAAGTGTATACTAACGATTTTGTAGTCGATACATGAATGCATAAACCTACTTCACAATTTTGTTCTGTGTTTTTTCTTAAAAAAAGATTAATTTAAAACGTCACTCTTCACCTAAAATTGAATCATTCTGTAAATTGCTCGATAAGAAGTCATTTTAATAAAGATGTCAATGTATCAAGTAAATAGAGACACTATTACACAGAGGAGTGAGGAATGGTTAATATTGTGCTATCATGATTGACACGAAAGCTAGACAGAAGGAACAATCCTAGGAGAATAACTGGTTGTTGGCTTATCGTTCATTATCATTCATGTCACACCGTCTTGCCCCACACCCAATTTGTTTTTATTCCGTATTATACTGCTAATGCATCAACATGATAAAAATCAATAATGACATATTGAACTAGATTTAGCTACATCTGTCAGCATCGATGAATACCCTTTTTTGCAGTTTTGTAAATTAAAAATAAAAACACGAAAACAAAATACAGCTATATCTTTCCGTCTTCTAAATTATACATTTGCAGTTTTAGAGAAATGAAAATGAAAGAACTAAAATAAACATAACTATATCGGTCAATTTTAATTGCTATGCTGAATGCTGAATTATGCGTCGCATAATTGATTTCAATACTAACCATGGATTGAGAAATGAGTAAGATCAGAAGTCCGAAAACATGTTTAAATTCGCACTGTTCCTTCCATTGACCACCCCAAAACCGGTTTAAATATATAAAGTGTTTTTACTTATCATCCCAAAAAGGTTTAAATACAGCTTGGTTTCACTGACCGCCTGGCAACGGTTTAACATACACACTGGTCTCATTTACCACCCGTAAATCGGTTTTGTCACTGACCGACAAAGCACCGGTTTAAATTCACAGTGGTTTTAGTGACCACCCGGAAACTGGCCAAGATACGCAATGGGCGAACAAACCGCGCTAAAACCAGTTTGGATACACAATGTTTTCCATCAAATGTCGGTTTCAATACACATTGCTCTCACTTTCAATACACATTGCTCTCACTTTCAATACACATTGCTCTCACTTTCAATACACATTGCTCTCACTTTCAATACACATTGCTCTCACTTTAATACACATTGCTCACACTTTCAATACACATTGCTCTCACTTTCAATACACATTGCTCTCTCTTTCAATACACATTGCTCTCACTTTCAATATACATTGCTCTCACTTTCAATACATATTGCTCTCACTTTCAATACACATTGCTCTCACTTTCAATACACATTGCTCTCACTTTCAATACACATTGCTTTCACTGACTGGTCAAAAACCTTTGCAATCATACGAATATTGTATGTGTGTGTTTCGCAGAACGTTATATTGCATAAGTTGTTGTGATGACCTTGTAAGTGTACGTTTATTTTATATGTATTAATATTACAAGACAACAAATTAAGACAGACGTACAGACCATCGTTATGCAACACGGGCTGACATTTTGTATCGCCTTAATCGATTAAGAAGCTTGAGAAAACTTGAGAAATTTGTCATGTTTCTTTGATGGGATATTTTAAATAAAATATCATATTCTATTACACTTTTGTCCTGGCCTGATATGAAATTGCTTGATTGAAGTTTGATCTGCCTAGCAGTTGGTGCATAAAATGTACACATGTAACAATATTTATACGAACAACTACAGATACAAGTCCAGTAGTCGAAAGTTAAAGTGTCACTCTTATTCAAAATCAATACATTCACATGTATAACAAACATCAATTTTGACTGATAAACCTTTAACTACTTACTAAATAATTCATTTATTGAAAATATTATGCAATTTATCATTGACAATTCGTGGTAAAATGAAAACGAATGTAATATGATTTAATACAACCAAACTGAGATTAGTAGAAAATGTCATTAATACAATTTATTGTAATTTCACTTAATGCAAATTGCATGCTTCTTAAATAATATGAATATATGTGTTCATCTTATACATTAATATTTTTTTATTTCAATTACATATTTTTTAACGTGTTCAATAAAGATGAGGATGGAAACGTATTCAAGGATAATACTTTTCAGCAGTTACCGACATCAAAGATGTTTGAGATTCTTTTCGTGCTAATGATATGCGTGCTCGAGTGACTCTTATCAATGATAATATTGTTTAAAACCATATTCAAAACACCGGCTCGATAATTCATTAAACAAAATGAAACAAATTATATGGTATCACTTTAAAGCCGCAAGTTCATAAGGTTAGTAAACAACCACTTCTATCGCGACGGTCTCTATTCAGACGGTACACTCACAATGAATTATCACACAAAAAGAACAACATTTCGATGTATATTAGCCATTTGATGGATGAATACAGACGGACAGTTGCGAGTTACTGTTGACCTCTCTAACCCCGCTAGACAAGAGTGTCCCCTGCTACGTAGCATGTGTATTGGTTTAGTAATATGAAACCACTTAGTCACTTGCTTCTGCCTATTGTTGTAGCCATTGCTTCAATACCCACCTGGGGTCAAGTGAACTTGTGATTTAAACCAGAAAGAAATGTTTGACCAAAACACAGTGACATAAACAACGATAGAAATTAACTTTGTTTCTTTAATTTTTCCTACAGTCGTTATCAAAGATACCAGAAGATTTCTTCAATTATTTGCTGTGAAAACATGCTTCTTAAATCGAATTAAATCTATGGGAGTTAGAAAAAAATATTTAAAGAAAATATGTATATATTTTTATCTTCAAGCTCGATTTAAAAACACATGATAAAAACAAGAAAGAATTAAGTTGTCAAAGGCACTTAAGGAATTGTTCCCACAAAGCCTGTCACACCAGGCGTCTGAACTAGATTTGCCAAGAATATGTTGCTGTGGGCTTACAAATTCGAAGAAACTAGGTTACAAAATGTCAACCTATTAAATGCTTTGATTGTGTGCATTGGCATTCAACTTTACATCTTATTTCAAGAAATCGAAAGATTTTAAAGTACAATAATGCCATTGCATTAAAGATAAAGACCTAATTTCTAATACAGAATGTTTCTGTAAATTTAATTTCGATTGTGTTTGTGAGGTTGTTGTTGTTGTTTTTTCAAACTCACCATGGCAACACAATCGTTTTGTTACGTTTAATGCCGCTCGTAAAGTGTATTTGTACCGACAT
The DNA here is from genome assembly GCF_026914265.1 of Mya arenaria. Classification (NCBI taxonomy): domain Eukaryota; kingdom Metazoa; phylum Mollusca; class Bivalvia; order Myida; family Myidae; genus Mya; species Mya arenaria. The sequence goes on along the minus strand of NC_069134.1, from coordinate 30,635,003 downwards.
CAGCACACGTTATATTCTGGAAGAGTTATCCTTAGTACCTTGGAAACGGTATAGACAAATGAGTAAATAAATTCTAAACAAAGGCCATGTTCAGAGACACAATGTGAAGGCCGTACAGGTTTATTGAAGTTCAATTGAAACTATTAATTAATTAAACAGAGGTAGGGGAAACATTGGCATATCTCAGATTTTTTATCATCAATGTAAATAGATATAGTTGTGTACATTTATCAATTATATACTTTCGTTTAAACAAGAAGTAAATAAATTAAGCTATGTAATAGTTTTTTTTCTAAAAAAATGTTTCTATTTTTTGGGGATGGTTTTTATAACATTTCAATTTCAATTATTCAAGGTGAATGGAGGTTGAAATTCGAAAATTCAAAATCAAAGATAATTTACGATCTTTATCTATGTTTCCCGTTATATATAACATGGTCATGTGATAAGCATAATGGCAGTGATTATGGTACTCTTAAGGAAGCCATACTGCGTGCTATTTGGGAATGCCGTTTTCAGCACATCGGGGTCTTCTGGTGCTCTGGTTGCAGACAATTGCCAACTCAGTGCAAGTGTGGAATTCGTATTTAATTTTTTTTCGAGAAACTTAATGACTTAAAAACATTGTTTTGAAACTAATAGTGATCTTTTTTATTATATATTGGTATCCATTATGCATAATATATAGGTTGTTTACAGTTTTATTAAAAAGTTTAACAGCTACTTATCATTGCATGATGTGTTACATTAAAAGTTTACAAAACTTTCGACATGGTTCAACATCAAATTCAAAAGGATTCTTTGCATAATATTTTAGTTGTTACTCGTTGATAAAAAAGACTGTTTATTATATATCAATATATATATATTGAATTATTATATGAACATGAAGCCGGAAATTTTGTCCCGCCTTTTAAGATTAAGAAGCTTGATAAAACTGAGAAAAGTTACTATGTCACGTTTCTTTGATGGGATATTTTAAAATATTATATTATTGTACACTATTGTCCTGGCCCGATATAAAATGGCTTGATTGAATTTTGATATGCCCTAAAGTTGGTGCATAAAATGTACACGATGTAAAACTAATATATGAAAAACTACAGATACAAGTCCAACAGTTGAATGTTTAAACAAAAAACTCGTTGTGTGGCACGGGATCAACGCCAAAGACATAGAACACAAAAACAAACAATCACTTCACCAGAAACTTGGTCAAGCTTTCCAAATGTTAAAATTGACATGATACAAAGACATGAGAGGCGATTATTTATGATTGGACGGTTATATGAAATAGTGATTTATTAGACATGGTTCTGGTATTGTCCTAGATCGCTTTCAACACATCGATTACACGCTAGAAATTGAATCACGAACTATGGATTACGTTGGGAAACTACTCATGCCATGAAGGTTGTTGTTGTTAAGAATTTGAAATGTAAAACTTTAATTTCTGCCAGTATTGTTCGTTTTTTCGCGGGTAACACAACGAACAGCACAACAACCTTTGATGGGTTATGTTACAGGTTCTGCAACAAAAAGACGACATTTTGAATGAAATCCACAAGGCGCCATGACAAAAAGATGACATTTTGAATGAAATCCACAAGGCGCCATGACGAAAAGACGACAGTTGGAAAGAAATCCACAAGGCGCTATGACGAAAAGACGACATTTCGAACGAAATCCACAAGGCGCCATGCCATTTGGAAAGAAATCCACAAGGCGCCATGACATTTGGAAAGAAATCAACAAGGTGCCATGACGAAGAGATAACATTTGGAAAGAAATCCACAAGGCACCATGACGAAGAGATGACATTTTGAATGGCTTCCACAAGGCGCCATGACGAAAAGATGACATTCGGAATGAAATCCACAAGGCGCCATGACGAAAAGACGACATTTTGAATGAAATCAACAAGGCGCTATGACGATAAGATGACATTTGGAATGAAATCCACAAGGCGCCATGATAAAAAGACGACATTTTGAATGAAATCAACAAGGCGCTATGACGAAAAAAACCCATTTGGAATGAAATCCACAAGGCGCCATGGCGAAAAGATGACATTTTGAATGAAAGCAACAAGGCGCTATGACGAAAAGATGACATTTGGAATGAAATCCACAAGGCGTCATGGCGAAAAGATGACATTTGGAAAGAAATCCACAAGGCGCTATGGCGAAAAGATGACATTTGGAATGAAAGCAACCAGGCGTTAATGTGCCGTTGTTTTTTGTTTAGTCGCTCTTGTTAAAACGACATAACGCCCCTGCCTATAAATTGCTGATATGATTTATGTTATGCATGTTGAAGGTAAAAATTTCAAATCATAAATTTCTGACTTCGCATGTGTATCAAGAAGGTGACAAGATGAGATAGTGATATTCATATTTTACAATCTAACTACTTTTACTATATTGTACGTTTACTGACAGCTTTGGGCATTTATAATACATAATATAATGTTACTGTTTGAAAAGCATTCATAAGATTCTATGCAACCAATATGTCGTTCATTGTATTTACCTCTAGATTTGTCAGTGAGTTATGTTACAAGTGTAAAGCCGACACTTCAACAAAAAAGTATAAATATTTTTTTAGTTTACTTTTTTCCTTAATTTAAATGGTTTCCTCATAAAGGACAGGCACATGTTTGTTTTTTATCCTGGTACTGTAAAAACAGTATCAAACGTCAGCAAAAAAGTGTATTCAAACAGTGCTCTAGAAACTTCAGATTCATATACCACAGTCACGCAATATTAACTACCCAAATAGGAAATATAGTCATGAAGAATGCATTATTCATTGTTTATGTTGAGAAGTTAAGTGGACAGATCGATTGAAATTTTTATAAAGTGTTTAAATGCATTTTGTCGATACATGCTCGATGAATAATCAAAAAGGCGAGTAAAAATGAAACAATATCAAAAATTGAGCTTTCTAAAGAGCACGTGCACAATGTCAGATCAAAGGTTTAAAGGAAATAAAACTGATATATACCAAATGTTATTTTAACTGGCAGTCATTTATTCAAAAGCTATATATACCATCTATACAGAAAGAGCTCCTAATAATTTCTTTCTTTTCTTCCAGGGTGTGGGGGGGGGGGGGGAGGCGTGGTACCTAACATAATATGCCCAATACCAGTTGAATTAAAATAATTTAAACCTTATATATGATATTGTGATAAGTTAGAAAATAATAATAATCTCTACGTGAATATTTTACTGAAGTGTATTAAAACCAAATACATCATACGTATTTTGACTAGGGTAGATATATTTGTTTATACTTTCGGTTTATATTTGCCATAATGAAACGACTGTAAGTATATTATAGTTCGCAATACAAATGTTAATAAAAGGTTATGTAGTGATTGCATTGATTAGAATGTTTACCTGTAGCATGTAGCATGCTGACATGGTACGAATATTTTTTAAATGAATAAATGCATTTTACAATTTATCATGGAACTGCATCCACTAATGATCTAACGTCTGAAGATTTTTATCTATCTATTTCCCATTAATTTAGTTTGATTTAAAGACAATCACTTTATCTAACATACCGCTGTAAGTGAAAATCTGACATAAAGAGTTCACTTATAGCAGCATCATTAGTTTCTGTTCTGATGTAGAGATATAAGTTAAAACGAATGCACCTCGGCAATTTTGGCATCATTTGTGTGTGTTAAGTGCTGGAGAAGCAAGCAATAAAGACAAAGTTTGGCATTTGAATTGGTAAGTAATTTTAACACAGTAAAAGGTAGGACAATTGGACCAATTCGACATTTACCGATTTCAATTAATTAATTTAAGCATCGTGTTTGGCTTATCAAACTGGATACTTCCGCCGTGAAACGTGTTCGACAGAATGTGCCAATCTGTAATTGCTGGTTAAAGAATTATCAAGGGACTGGCTCATCTGGCATGAAATAGCAGAAATGCATGTATATCGTACAACATACTCGTATATTTGATGATAGTGCTCGTTCATTCGAAGCTATTGAAGGCCATTTACTTAATTATAGCTATAAAAATGTATTTGCATAACATGTGCAGTGAATATAATCCAGTTAATAAACAATGCTGATGAGTCTTTATAAAGACGGTTCTGAATTATTTACCCCCTTATTTAGTACCAGATTTGCACAAATTGTTGAAGTTAGTGAACTTAATTAAGACAGCCATGTCTGAAAATCGTAGTATCTTCCCATATTTACAAGAAAAACTAAGTAAATTAAAGTATTTTAGAAAATGATAGAAAGAGATACTTATCAACAGATCCCGGAACAATAATATGTAGTGAAACATTTTCCGTTTTGATAATTTTGACAGCTAAATGAAACCATTTTATTCATACACCCTCGTATGTGTATTAGTAATTTTCTGCTGGGAATTTTACTCCATATCTGTACATGTTGAAGGTAAAATGGATACGTTCATTGTATATGTTTATCCACACGAAACAACTATCCATGAAATAATTTCTTCCAAATCTAATTTTAATGCATTTTTATGAAATTCTAGAATTTATACTACTTCCATAAGTTGATTCAGAGCTAGCCAAGTACCTTAAATGTTCCGTGACCAATGTAATAGCCTTGTTTTTATAAGCAATGAAAACAATTGTACCTTTATAATTCAATTCAATTTCAAATAGCCAGTATCAGAACGTATAGGTACTATAAACCATACTATTTCACACATACCTCTAATCTGAGATTTCCGACAGGCGGACTAGCAAAGGGGATACCGAAGAATGTCTCCACTTTCTTATGTCCATGCACAGTGTCAACAAAGCCTTTAACTTTCCCCGTATCAGTTAACCGTATCGAATACTCCGTACCCTCAACGTATAATGCACAAGTTAAACATATCAGGAATGTATGCATTTTAAAATAAAAGTATGATAATAAATAGAATAGCGTCATTTTGACAAATGAAACATTCCAACAGGATCTAAATAAAACTACAAATTTATCCCCAAAATGATGTGTAAATTAATAACTTCCAGTATCATTTATAACTGCGATTTCATCTCATTCAACATAACTCGCATAACTACATCACTCTACTAGCGTATGAACTGATAGTAGAAAAATAAAGTCACCAATAAGCGAACGGTTGTAACAAAAACCAAATATCGCTCATGTCGGTAGCTCAGAGATATTTAAACCGCCTATAGCCTACAGTGGTAGATGACTGGATGTAAAGAACAGATGCAAGGCTATCGCATTGCTGGGAGTTCGCCCCTCAACATCATAACAAAACATAGCGATCACGTAGAGGCAATGAAATACATACACCCTATTCCAGCATGCGGCAAGACACGCTCGAAGATTGCTTGAATATCAGTAGTGTCGCAACATTAATAAATAATAATTAAATATATATAAACCAGGTTTTGATTGGATTGAATTAAACTGAACAACAACAACGAACATCTTCTAAAATATAATAAAAACCACATGAACAGCACTCGTACCAATAACACAGCAACACCAACTGAAATAGGCACATAAATGCTTTAGTGAATTTATAAACGTTATGTAAAATGTTAGATGTTTGTATACTTAACCATTATTACAGTAAAACCTATAGGGACAAGCTCATCAGTCGAAATTTCAAAAATAAACCAAGTTATAAAGAGGAACAATGGCCTAAAAATTCAAAGACCTTCAGTATTGCTAGGAATATCTTTAATTAACGACTATCAGACTGTTGATTTTAAACGCAGAATACATTGTACCCAATACCCAATGCATAAAGGAAGAAACTTTTATTGGATTGATAATAAATGTTTAATATTGACACATTTGCTGGATGTATTTGCCATAAAAAAATGTGTTTAGGCCATAGGTTTAATCTCCACTTATTGAGTGAATCAACATAAAGTCGAATACGTCAATCTCCACTTATTGAGTGAATCAACATAAAGTCGAATACGTCAATCTCCACTTATTGAGTGAATCAACATAAAGTCGAATACGTCAATCTCCACTTATTGAGTGAATCAACATTAAGTCGAATACGTCAATCTCCACTTATTGAGTGAATCAACATAAAGTCGAATACGTCAATCTCCACTTATTGGGTGAATCAACATGAAGTCGAATACGTCAATCTCCACTTATTGAGTGAATCAACATAAAGTCGAATACGTCAATCTCAGCTTATTGAGTGAATCAACATAAAGTCGGATACGTCAATCTCCACTTATTGAGTGAATCAACATGAAGTCGAATACGTCAATCTCCACTTACTGAGTGAATCAACATGAAGTCGAATACGTCAATCTCCACTTATTGAGTGAATCAACATAAAGTCGAATACGTCAATCTCCACTTAATGAGTGAATCAACATTAAGTCGAATACGCCAATCTCCACTTATTGAGTGAATCAGCATAAAGTCGAATACGTCAATCTCCACTTATTGAGTGAATCAACATAAAATCGAATACGTCAATCTCAACTTATTGAGTGAATCAACATAAAGTCGAATACGTCAATCTCAACTTATTGAGTGAATCAACATGAAGTCGAATACGTCAATCTCCACTTATTGAGTGAATCAACATGAAGTCGAATACGTCAATCTCCACTTATTGAGTGAATCAACATAAAGTCGAATACGTCAATCTCCACTTATTGAGTGAATCAACATGAAGTCGGATACGTCAATCTCCACTTATTGAGTGAATCAACATGAAGTCGAATACGTCAATCTCCACTTATTGAGTGAATCAACATGAAGTCGAACATTCGTACTTAAGTAGATCGTATGCCGAATGACGTAATACAATTCAATAAGTAGTATAGCTTTTCTAAATCGTTTTTTAAGAGTTATAACATTACTCACATATGTTGTAATACCTGTGCCCACATTAACGAGGCCAAGACACGGTGTTAATACACCTTTTCACAACTGCTAGATTTGTAAATTTGTATCTTACAATGTGTGCAAAAAGTAGCTTGTGACTCAACATATCTCAGTTACATGTATAAAGAGAATAACTTGGTTTCCACAGACGAGCCAGATAAAATTTGACCATCTATGGCACTATATATCCTGTCACATACAAGTACACATACAACATTTCAACAAAATTTTGAAAGGGTATTTTTGTTTTGTAAACAGAGTTAATACACTCAACATGTCAAGGCGAATTTGTCAAAGTTAATGAAGGATTTATCATCATAGAAATAGTTCTTACCTTGCATGCTTCGAAATCATTATTTTAGGCATAGATTAGCAGAAATCAGGACCATTAACAGATTCCTGTATGTTGTTTTTCATTTCGTCATGTTTTGCTTAACGGCTATTTGGCCTTGTCCGGGGTCATCACTCAACCATCATGTTTAAACCAAATGACGTTCTGTATACAAAAAAGCGCCGTGAAATATTATACACGTATTACTACTTTACATACAAGTGTCGATATATAATACGACGTATCTTTTTGCTCAATGTACACTGATATTTTGTTCATATCTGCGTCATCAAAATGCCGTCATTGACCTATTAACTCAATGTTTACTAGAAAAAAGGAGCGTTGGTAATATAACACTATTCGATGGCATTGCAAGATTACGCTGTTTAAGTTCAAATGAAGTAAAAACCAACAATGTCTTCTATTTATTTCTAAAGTAGTCCGCAAAACTAATCACGTAACCAACTGATCATAAATAAAGACCACGCTGTCAACTGACCAAATTAACGAAGTTAATTAAGCACTATTCTATCGGGTTTATTTGTATGCAAGTGATACTATAAAAAGATATATGCCGACACGGCATCAGGGCATCCGTAAAACAATAACACGTTTAGTGCCATAGCAGTAGCACACAAAGATGATCTAGTTGGTTCTGTATATTTTGTGCTGTATTTAATTGTTGTATGACCCGTCCTGGGGCATGTCACAACACTACGTTAATGTTGTTGGCATTTTACGGGTTTTGTTTCTGTAGTTATATGTGAATTAGATGCTGAACGCATGCGTTTGGTAAATCAATGAGTTCCGTAAACATAGGTTACATTTTTATAATAATATCTAGTCATGCATATATTTTATCTCTCTGCTCGAAATATGAGAACCAAGGAAAAATCTTAAGATAAAAATCTTATTAATAAAAAAGCATATAAACATTTTAAAACAATCAATTACTGTGCATGGGTGTCCGTCTCTTAAAATTATTGCACTTTTATGATCAGTGTTGGCAAATTGCTCTGTAAATTGCGACAGGAACGCTTCCATAAACAAGTATATTTGGATTTGATATTTTCAGAATATGAATGTTATTCTTTATATGTTCATCAATGTTATTAAATGCCAATTGCCTGAAGATTTAAGAATATCACACTTGTTCTAGATAGCTTTCAAACTAACAAGCACGCTCCTATATCCTTCATGTTTTGTTTCGACGATAATCAAAACTAACAAACCGAAAATGTGGTGATGGTATCTCTATATTGGAAACTTAAACAATTATTAAGGGATTCCTTTTTAATTTGAATGTCTTTGTATATATATTGAGGGTAGTCAAGTGTTGGATAAGACAATTGCAAATAAAGTATGTTTAGATTTGTATTTTCACAGCGAGGAAACTAAATCCCAAGTCAAGATCCGTCACGACATTCTCATTTTTTTTTTTCTTCCAACAAATGTAACTCATATAAACTTTTTACCGTCAATGTTGCCAACGTTTTCAGAAAAGCACAACAAACAAGCAAGAAAATAAGTGGAACCGATTTCATTTCTGCAGCAATCGATTACTAAACAAGGAACGAAAGCGGAGTAAAGCTACGTTTGTCAATTGTCTTTTTTGCTCCAAAAACTACTGCTTTGTGTCGCATTATTTATTCCAATACTGCATAAAATTTGGGAATTTTAGTTTAGAACGGGTATGACGATAGATAAGTACTAATTGATGATGTGATAAAGCATCAGTGTCATTAAATTCTTAGACAATCTTAAAAACAAATATCACCACGCTTTTTTTAATTGCCAACTTCCAGCGATATAACCGTAAAGAGTAAAAAAGGTACATCAAGAAAACAGGTACCAAAGTTGTTACCTGTTTCAAAGTGACTGTTTTCGATTATCGGACAGAGATAACAGAGAACGACATAAAACTGTCAAAAGTATACAGCAGCATCATTCTCAAACATGTCAAGAAATTACTATAATAGCCACATTTTCGATACTGTTCGCATTTTATGCCAATTTGTGCTTTCATACATTCTTGATGGAATATGTGTTTGCATTTTTATGTTGTTGTTTTTTTGCTTTGTGTTTGATTCAGGTAATTTCCAATCGCGTTGATACGAAATAATACACACATAAATATAGCTAGTCATGTCAATTCTTTACATGGCCGTTATTATCTTTATATATTAATGTTATGTAATATAGTTTGCTTTAAATCGGTCATAGCTAAGAATACTGTAACATTAAACGCGAATAAATTTTGAAAATTTCAAATATATGCTATAAGTCATGATTTTTGTGACCATGCCAACGAATGTCAATGCCAAATAAACATGTTAAAGTTTAATTTTCACGAGACTGGCATAGTAGAGTTTCTCAATAGGGGATACCGTTTTCTAATAATTAGTCGTACTGGGATTTACACATCAATTGGGATTTTCCGGTGCCCGTTTCCAGGCTTTTGCGGTGATAATGCATGTTTGCCCCGGTAGTCCGCTTTTTAATTTTCTTGAACTGGTCACATTATTTCAACGGGCATATTTTTAAAGTTCTCAAACGCACTTCAGATAGCTTTGATTTAAAATTATTGAATTTGGTCAGGTTCGAAATATTATTTTAAAAAATGCTTCGTCGTTCGAATTTATTAATTAATATATAATTTAACAATTATCAATTTATAATTATATGCACAATACATACTTTAGTCACTTTTAATATCACTAATTTTCAGAAGTCAATGACGATATGGATTTGAATCAACCTTACATATGCATCACTTAATGCCGTGCCTTTAAACACAAGAGAAACATGGTACCCAATGAAAAGATACACAACAATGTGAGTGGTATAAAACCTGTAACAACGCATTCCAAACAAAATAACAACTCTGACGCCACAGGTACTCAGGAATCTCATAAATTATTAATATCATATATAGTATCAAACAACACGCATTTTATAAGTCATTATCTAGATCAAGATTAGTTTTTCCTTATTATAACGTTGTGTCTCTCTCCTGTACTGTTTGTTCGATTTGATCCGTGTGTATGTGTTGATTAGATAGATATTAGCCTATTGATTATGTCATTGATGTTTCGTTTGCTTTATTTTACCGTTTGTATGAACTTTGCGAATAATTTAATATGGATTCTATCATGGTTTGACTAGCGTAGGTTGCACATTTCGAAACTAGACCACCAATCAAACTTCGACAAAAGAACATAGATATGCCTTTAAAAGCGACTTAGACTCTTATTAAAAAGAAAGAAAAGCTATGTTTGCTTTTTATTCCCTCTTCGATGCAAAACATTGATGAACGTCGTTACATTCATGACGTAGTTTATCACGCAGTAAACACACACTAAAACGTTAATATCACTTAATGTGCATCGTCATAGCTATGAAAAATTAGCAAAATATCAGAAGTGTGAAATGAAGACTATGCGAAAATGGTCATGTAAGCATTTTGATCGATACTTTTACTATTCAATGCGTATTGCGAATGTTGACAATGCACCGGCGGAATGTTGACAATGCACCGGAATGTTGACAATGCACCGGAATGTTGACAATGCACCGGGATGTTGACAATGCACCGGAATGTTGACAATGCACCGGAATGTTGACAATGCATCGGAATGTTGACAATGCACCGGAGTGTTTGGCAAGGCGACGGAATGTTGACTAGGCAAGGGAATACTGGGAATACAACGCCATGTATTCACCCTTTGAGGCTGGATATGTACACAATTTTACATAAAACATAGTACTATGTAAAATAACAGTAGAATGGTATAGTTTAATTTCCATAAGGGCATGACATTAAATTGTATGCTTATGTTCGTAGGCGAAGGCGGAGCTAAATACGCGTGTATGCAAGTGGACGTATTTATTTCGGAAGGTAGGGCAATGAGTACGATAAATATTAGTTTTAAGTCTGATAATTTCTTTTTTACTGGACGTATATCGTTTGAGTACCATTGTGAAATTAGGTATGTATGTTGTTATTGACTTCTCCTAGGCGTAGACGTACAGGTATCTAGGCAATCCTTCCTGGTACTCGATGCACGCTAAGAATTTTGTTGGTTTGGAGACAATAGTGCGGTGAACATATTAAATCTAAGTTTTTTTCAATAGTTCTACATAGGTCGGTGTCTAGAAATGTGGTTACAAACGACTATAATTTATTGTAAGTTTGCAGAATTGGTTTTAAATTTACCAGGCAGATCTATACGTCAGACATAATTTCCTTATTTACTTAAATGAAGGTGCCAATATTGAAAATGACAAACACGCTGAAATTTCAACTTGTTTGAGGAGCAATGTATATGAACATTCTACATGTTACAAAGGTGCTACTTTACCCAGAACCTCCTAGCATGAATGCATGTTAAACATAAGTTACGGTGTTGCACTGTGTGTGCTGATGCAAACTCAAGAATTTCATGATTCATGATGTTGTATTCTATTTCAATCCAATCTTTGAAATTGAAATTAAGCGTCAGATTAACAAGATGAAAAGGAGTCTGGTAAATACAAATACTCTCACAGCGAAATTAATTATGATTCTAATTGAGTTATCGTCATTGACTCGGAAGCTAGACAGTATACATAATCATAGACTTGTTGGCTTATCAGTCATTATCATCAGGACCTCCATTACACACGCTGTAAGTACAAAATGTCAGTCATGAGTTTCATTCATTAAAATCGCATTTAAGCGTGCCCATATCTTATTATATTGTATTCCATTTCAATGCATTGCTTTCATTACGATAGGTGTAAAATCAACGGAAATCGAAAGAATCTGTTGAATACAAAATGATCACACATTGCGCTAACGTGATTGACATAGAAGCTAGACAGAGGGCACAATCCTAGAGTCTTTGACGTACCAGTCATTAGCATCAGGGACGTCATCACATACGCTTTACATATGTCAGTAATGGGTTTCATTCATCAAAATCGCATTTAAGCGGGCCCGCTTATAAGAACGTGCTGGATATAACCACTTGTTTTAAAATGAGATAGAAAATGAAACAATATATGATTTATACGATCGCAGATTCCAGAGCAAGCAAAAAAGCTTGAAGATATCAAACTTATCACCAAGCTAATGCACTTCGTGTTCGTTCTCTTATGTTCTGCTTCTGTCGCAAGTTGGTTTATTTTCGCAATTTCGTATTAGTATATATTTGAAATACCCAGCATTTACGTTCTTGCAATTACTCCCAAACGACATGACTACCAGACGAGTGTAAGTAACTTTGGTAGCAAGAAAATAGGATCGATTTAACGACATTCCTGGTATATACTTACGCATATTATTTAACAGCAGCCCAAATAGAACAACACCGAATACGCATTTGAATAAAAAGAAACGACCGGTACGAAACGGAAAGCTGTGGCAAGCTAGCCTACAGCAACTAGACTGCTCGACACAACCAAAGGGACAAAGGAGCTACAGTACATCAAAGACACATTTAAAGTTACGTATTGAACTGACATAAACAAACGAACAAGAAAAATATCATACGAAACAAAACTAACACCCAGCAAAAACAAAACCTAAAGCGTTCAATGACGCTGTATTCTTTCGTGTAGTTTGCATTGGATACTAGAAATGCAAAACGACAAGAACATGCGGAAAGAAAAGAATGAAGTTTGTGCACAATGCAATAGTATGATTCTGTAAGACGCAGAAAATTCTTATTTCCTAATTTTGAATACAAGAGGTAATGAAATTAGTTTATGGATTATTGCAAGCCCAAGATAATGGGTGCTCGGGACAGTCTGGAAAATAAAGACGGATATAGACCGCTAATAAGATCCGGGCATTGTCTATGTAACACCCACGACAATAGGATTATATTTGCCTTACCCTGGTTCCACGTTGATGCCAATATGAGCGCACTTCGCCAGGGAGACGACATAAGTCGAGCACTTACATTATTTTTTGCATGGACGTATTAACACTGGGTTTAAAATATCAAATGTTACAAATTTGCAAATCACACAATTAGTTTCATAATCGACTTAAACAGATATTTTCTAAAACTTAATAAAATGACAAAATATGATTGTGACATGCTCAGTTAAGTCATTACTTTAAACGTTTTGTTTTCTGTACCCTTTGAGTATCTGAGTTTTGGGCAATTGGTTTTCGACCATTTCAGATTTTTATCCATAAACTCGGACTTAATGTACGATGGGTTTCTTTTTCAAATATCAGTTTGATTAACGATATGATGGTGGATCGATTTTAATTCTACAATGGTAAAAACAAGAGCTCACCAGAACAAAACTTGCTCATCATGAGCTAGTTTGTTTGGTCGTTTTTCGTTGCCTATGGTATATCGACAACATTCGGCTTGTAAAGCCTCTAGTACCAAAAGTTAGACACAATCATCATGTAAATTGGTCAATCTGAATGTGTCTTTGATATCGCAAAAAAAATAGTTTTTATGTTGGGTTTTAGTCTGAGTCGCATTATCAAATGTCCGTGATGTCGAATTTTTACCCCATCTTAATAATGAAATGTGTTAATAATGTGCGTCACTATAAGGTTTTTTTGTAAGTCTAGAACCAGAATTGTGTATATATATATCAGATATCATATCAAACGATTACGGACCGATGTTGCGCCGCACCTAATTTTAGTAAGGTTATCATTTTATATTTTTATTTCAGACTTAAGAAAATGATATCAGCTCAAATTTATGACAAACTCATTAAAATGCCATGCATAACAAATCGAAATGATCGCTTTATTGCTCATGGGCGTCCGTCTCTTACAAATATTGCGATTTTATGATTTATTTTAGCCAAGTTGCTTACTTTATTGCTCAGCAAATGCTGCAGTAAAAGCTTTTTATATTGTTTTTATGTTTTCAGCATATGATAGTTATTCTTTTTTATCCATCAAAATCATTTTAGTGTAAATGATGTCCTAGAAGGAAGACTTCGGAAAAAACTCTAGCCTCATTTTCAATCAATATTAAAATAAACAAAAATGAAAACACAGACACTGATATCGCTGTTTTATCCAAATACACGTCATTATACGACGGTGCCTCCGTTCCTATATTTGAAAAAAGAAGAATAAGAATAAAGATAAGTGAGGTATAGAAATAGCATCGAAGTCGGTAAAAGTATCAAGTCATTTCCCTTTACCAATTTTTCTTTCGCAAAGAGTCAAGATACGATGCAACAAGCCGAACTGCCAACTTTACCATACATACATGCTTCACGTAAACTATGAGGTTGGAAAACATTGAAATCAAGGCAATAAAAAATCTTTTCAGCCCATCCAACTGCGCTGAAGTATTAATAATGCCGGTATTTTGTTGAAATAAATAAAATAAAATCATATTTATTGTCACACGAATGCAAAAAAACAATGACCTTTTATTTATTTACAATCGTCGTTAAAACTATATTGCCATCTTTTGGATTAAAACGCAATTGCGATATCAAAGGCCAAATGTCTGTTATCATATATCAATACAAACTGATTTCAATGATTATCAACTTTTATTAGCACATATTTTGTTTTTATTTTATGCAAATTTCAGTCCGCGTTCAACATGAGGACGTAATGCGATACTTCTTTACTGCACATATCAACATTGTTAACCAGCTCTTACATACCTGATCAAGTGCTTCTTATCAATGCAAAAATAGTATTTACAACCATATATACATTTCAACCGTTTCGGGTTTTCAATAAACGAAAGGAAACAAACTGTATGGTATTGCTAGATGTGCAATAACCACTTTTACTTATATAGCATTGCGACGGTCTGATTTATCCAATGATCGATATTTGTCATTTGGTCAATTAATACAGACGGACGGTTGCTGATTAATTTTGTACTGTTTAACCCCGCTGGACAAGAGTGTCGCCTTGTATGAGACCTGTGTATTGGTTTAGTAATCTAACACCAGTAAACACTATATCACTTTTAGTTCAAGCGGAGATTTGAATTTTGCCTGAAAAAGTGGTTTAATTACTAATGACAATACAACTACTAACAATGTGGAAAAGGGGAAGAAAACAATTAAAGCATGATCGAGCATCCGATTTAATCTCCTGACATTTAAAATCATACCCTGTTTCCAAACCGATTAGTTTTAAATTTGGCATAAACAACCCCAGTTGTGTTACAAATGATTCTGCAAACAAACCATCAAAACATTGTCATTTACAATACAGAAAACACACACACTTAAAGAAATAACCTTCAGTTTTGCTAGCGACTTGTATTCGATTATCACACAAGAAAACTAAAAAAAACGTCAATTTGTAACGTCAAATACACCAACAGTTTGCTCACACAAGCTTGTTAAAACCGGCGTTTGAACTAGAGTCACCAAGTTTATGTTGCTGTTGGCATTAAGCATCAAAGAAACTTTGTCTCAACAACTTATCGTGTTAAACGGTTTCCAATGTCTTGCTTTTAATTTCTACAACTTTTTGAAAGAAGTGAAACCGTTAAGCTAGGTTAGTGACCTGTAATATATACAATATACCAGACATTCCCTTAAAGTATGAATTAAAACTGGTTTATGCTTATTTGATGTCCTTTCTTTTCATCGTTTGTATTAGAACCAGTTACGCCAACCAAAAAACGGTTTGTTCCACAAGGCCGCAAAGGAAGTTGATTATAAATTTCATTATTTTTTATTAAATCATTATCTTAAGATTACAAAATCCAAGACATCTGTTGTAGGCTAAGACATGTTTGTGTTTGTGAATTTTGCACCAATTACATGTTTTGTTTGGTTATTTGTTCATTGATCAAACAACCAGATTTCAAAAGTTAAATATGGCGAGTTCTATCAATTTATGGTATATCAGCATATGTTTTAGCATTTACCATGAACTCCAACTGGTTGATAGAGATATTTGTAACCATGCAGAAAAATATAATCTCAAAATGAAACTGCTTAAGTTTAAGCCTGTCACCAGCGACTCCCTGTGCACAGAACCCGATTATATTGCCAAAATACAAATGTTTGGAATCCGTGTATTGAATGACACTCATCTTGATGTGTTTGTAACATTGTTCATGGGCTTACGTGATTCTATTGCAATTTAATTTTAATTCTAATGATATCTATGATGTTTACATTTTACAGGTTCAAGAGTTTTCAATGTTTGAAGACGTCGTCATTGTTTGATGCATTAATTAAACAAGTTTACAGAATTCATTGAGTCAATAACAAACTAACGCAGCGGTTTCTTGTTATAATTATAATACCTTTACGTTTTCAACACAAACTAGACATCTTTGTGTTTCTCTGATGGGAACATTAACATCAACGATTGCATAATAACAAAAAGATGTTCAAAAGATAAATTTACGATAGTATTAACTTACGTGTTATGTTTTTGAAACATTGGCATATAACTTAAGGTAACAAGCATATTTTAAAAAAACGATACTTCAAAGTTGATTATACAGGTAGGTTTTGATCGTCATGATTTAGCTTGTCAGATTGTAATGCTTCGACCGAGGTCTGTTAATAATTTTGGAACAAATGGATCTTATCCTACTCGACTGTCCATTCATCAGTAATTTTTTTTTTCCTTCCTATGAAACAAATTTATACGATAGAAGATATAATTGATCAAGGTGAGATAGTTTATCAATCGAGCTTTGGTACACTGATTACTAGCTATGTGCCTCGTTCAACCTTTTTCACATGGAAAAAGCATTCATAGTGAAAACAGATTAAAAAACACTAACTGTATCAGGAGAGAAAGATAACGCGGGGAATCTACTCATGCGTGAGGTTCTGTAGTAGGGTTAAATAACTTAATAACTCTTTGCTGAGTACAAAGGACGCAGCACACTGATAGAATAGCGGGTGTTTTTGTTGTTTTATTAAACAGAACAGTGATATATGCGTGAGTACTCATCAAACCCAGATAATTCCTGTTTCGCTGACTGATTCAAAGCTGTGGCCCAATCATGATAACAGATAAGTTTATATATGGGTGGTATTTCTGTGTTGTCTGTACCTGGTTTATCACTCGTACAGTGTATGTTTGGCCATATCTTAGTTCCTTTTATTCAGGGTATTTTTTATGTATTTGGCTACCGGGCTTGACCCTGTAGTGTCCATTGTATTATCTTAAACACCAACAAGGACAATTCCATCTGCAATAGCAACATAAGAAAACACAATTTACATTGAATATACAAAAAGTAAAGGGAAGTAATATTGAATAAATAAATCCTAAATATAAACAAATATGTTTTCCTACATTTAGAGGATACGTGTCTGCATTAACATCAAATAGAACATTACCAGTTATACCAAGTTATATATGTTATAGACGTGCCACTACCGAATATCCAAAAAACTGCAAAGTTCTATCTATCATATTTTTCCCTATTAATTTTGTCTGACTTAATAACAATTACTGTCTAAAATATGGCTGTAAATGAATCACTCTGACACAAACCCTGCCAGAATGAATTCACGTTCATACCTAAAGATGTAGCGGCATTATTATAATTTGTATTTTCGAAACTATTCTACCAACGATTTTCCAAAATACATGAACTATTTTGGCATCCGATTCGGTCGTTGGTAAAGTGTACCTTTTGACTTCTGAATGGGTAATATATAGACGATTACTGCAGGTAAATTGCACAAATACCTATTTGGAACGAGAAGGGTAATCATATAATTAAACAAAAGATTCATCTTCAAGACTCGGACATACGAAACTCCTACATTCTAACTGTTTGACTGCAACCTCACAAGACAGTTACCATTTTCCAGAACATTGGATTGTGTATAAAGACATTTCAGGGTAAACTATTTCATTGTATTATGCACCAAATACAATGAAGAATTTATTTTTATTTGAATAGAGCAATTTAAAAAATAACTAATTAACAAAAAAACTAATAACAACAATTAAGCCAACATCACAAACAACAACAGCGATATGTAAATGCTCATGAAAAAAATGATATTTTGAAACATAATTTAGGTTAAGTTACGAGTTCAATTTCCCTAGGTCCATGTTTAATTTACTTTGCAATTCATAGAATCACCTTTTCAAAACGATGTTTATTAACATTTAAAGTTGAAACTTAAAATCAAACAACAAAGTTTTCATCTTGTAATCATATTTAATTACCATCTAAAATGCTAATTTCGATAAAAACTCAAATCAAATCAAAGCCACTGGTTGGCATCGCTGATATTAGTTTTGGATCAGTATGCATCGCAAGTAATATATTAAACCCAAGGGCAGATGCCTGTACAGAGAAACAGGTTAGAAAGCCACAGGACTCTTATTTTTTAAGATAATAAAACTGTGAAGTTAAATGCAAAATCCAGTAAAATAAAGGATTAAAAACAGCACGAGCTCTAGTGACATGCATACAACAAACAGAAAAACCGGTTGCCTGTTTTCGACAAGCTCGCTGCTTTGTTAATGTAGTCTTATAATTGAGCCATCGTAATGAAAACAACTGACATATCTCTTTTTTGCCTTTTTAGGGTTTTCTGCAGTAAAACAAATCACAGACGTTTGGTTGGCTCTAAGGATAATGACACAGTTTGTCCATTTTTTTAAGGTCAGTTGTCATATCCGGTTTAAGGAATGACAGAAGAGTGCGATACGAAATGCAATTCTAAAGTAACCTGCGATGTAACATTTATTATATTTACATCTACGATAATAAAAGGGTATATTGTTCATCAATAAATTATAACAAAAAATGAGGAATGGTTATTATTGCACTACTGTTATTGACATGGCAGTCAGACAGAAAGTACATTCCTAGCGTTATTGACTTATCAGTCATAAGCATCAGGGTCTTCATTAAAAACGTTGTAAGAATGCTAGTTCAGTAATGGATTCAACCATTCAGTCCAGATTAAAGCGGGCCCGTATCTCTAAGCGTACTGGATATACCAACTGTTTCGAAGTAAAATGGTAAACAAAATTATGTATGATTAATAAGATTATATTTTCATGGGCAAACGGTAATGTTTGGAGATAATAATATTCACACATACGATGTTTGTTTTGATATGTTCTGCTAATGCCACAAATTGATTGATATTTGCCACATTAATTTCGTATACAGTTCAATTATCACCCACACGGACACATTTGTTAAAATGCTTTGCTATGAAAGATTGACGACTTGTTAGATGTTGTTTGTGTGAGTATGTGTTTTTAAGAAACGACATTTATTTATGATTCAGCATCATGTTATTTCATAATTTATCAACAAGTTGTAAGATCAATTAGCATTTTCTAAAATTTTTCCCCCGGCAAAATTCTTAATTAATAAATATTAAGTATTCTAGAAGGCAATGACTTTCACTGTTGACCACAGACAAGAATCTGACCAGTTAAACACGGACAAAAAGAACCACCTTATACTGCCAGAACTGGATGGGAACGAGCGTATAAAAAGTGAATAGTCTAGCTCGCTGTTTTGTCTTTAACATTGATTCAATCATTACGGCAAAAAACGTTTTAATTTAAAATAACAAAATGATAACGTGTTTTCTTAAATTTACATCTTTGAATATTCCATAAGTGTTTTTACATATCACAAAAAAAGCAATACCCCCATCAAATGAAACCAAAATTACATGGGTTATCAGGCATATTTATTAAGATCATTATCACCTTTTGTTCGATGAAAGGAAGAGCTTATTTGTATGTCGGATACCTATCATTAAATAAAAAAAATTCGGATTTAAGTAGTCCACCGAAATAAACAAATACCATTAGCAGTCCTCATAAACTTAGTTCTACCACAATAACGACATATCCATCAATATGACTCGATGAGTATGCCTGTTATGTAATATCTGACAATCGAACGCAATACGACAGAAACAAAACATGCTACAACCCTTGTTTAGATTTGAGTGGGAGGTTCGGGGGATTGTTACAGGCACAAGAGAATAGGTGTTCTTGCCAGGCCGGAAGTACAAGATAAAGCTTGGCGGCTAATGAGCTCCGGACATTGTATATGGAACACCCGCGACATTAGGATTACATGTGTATGTAACTGATTTCACGGTGATGTCAATGTCAATGCACTTCGCCAGGGAGGCGGCAAAAGTCGAGCACTTTAAAGATCACACTTAACATACGCATTTACATGGACGTAATAAACTGAGTTTCTAAACTATAATGTTTCACATTCTGTAAATTATGTTTGCAGACAAACGCTTATGATCATATACATACTATGACATGCCTACTCTTGTAATCACTGTGAACATTTAACTTTCATGACTCTTGTCTTGTTGTCTATGAATGTCGGTCATTTTGGTGTTCGACCATTTAAGACTCATCGAATTCAGCATCTAGTCATTTTTTTCGGACTGATCGATTTACATGTTAGATGTTGTCTTAATAATTTTACGACATGAGGGACAAAACTGTTTTATTATTATAGTGGAAACAATGGAAGCTTACCAGAACGAAAAGAGATCATTATGAGCTGGTTTGATTGGTCGCATTTTGTTGTATGTCGACAACTTTTGGCTCGTGAAAGCTCCAGTGTTTAATTGGTCAACCTGAATGCGCTTATATTATCAAAGCTAATTTATTTTAGTTGTCATTTTAGGTATTAATTTAAGTCACATGATAAAATGCCTGAACACCCTAGAGGTCACATGTTTTACACCATCTTTAAAAATCAAATGTTTGCTTTTCAATATCGGTGGTATTTGCTAGTGTAGAGTTAGAACTGTGTTCTTCTTATATCAGACGATATCGGGCCAATGATGCTCTGCACTTTTCTAACGTTATTAAATAAAATAATTTATTTTAGACTTAAGAAAATGATATCAGCTCAAATTTATGACAAAAGCATAAAAAAGCAATGCATAACAAACAGACATTAACTCTAAATTGCGCATGGGCGTCCGTCTCTTAAACAATATTGCATTTTTATGATAAACTAGAGCAAGCATGCCCTCTTTATTGATAAGCAAGTGCTGCAGTAAAAGCATTTGATTTAGTTTTAATGTTATAAGCATATTATAATTATTTTATTTTATCCATAAATATAAGAGTTTTCAGTGATATTTTATGTCCTAGACGGAAGACTTTGAAACAAATCATTGCATCATTTTTCGATCATTATCAATATTTACATAAACATACAGATGCAGATTTTGTTGTTTTAGCCACACACCTGTCATAATAAAAGGGTGGCTCTTCATTTAGAGTATTTCGGGTTTGTGAAGAGAAAGCTTCGAATAAAGATACAATGGGTAGCACAATATAAACGAAGTGCGTAGAAGGAGCTATTTAAATTCTCTTATCAATGCTTAGGTTTATATTTTTTGCAGAATCAAGATATATTTTAACAAACCCAGTTGCCATTTTTAAACCAACATATTAACAATAAAGTCGGTAAAAAGACTGTGCTTCATCATTAATTTTACCGGTTTTGTTTGATTAAAAATAATATAATAAGTCACAATTACGTAGAAAAATGACCGTTTAATTTTAAACATTGTCGCTCAAAAACTGTTCTTCAAAACTAAAAGACACATTTAATATCATAGGCCAAGACATGAACTGACTGTCATAAAATAAGAATACATACTTATTTCATTGATGATCACATTTCATTTGTATTTGTTTGTGTAGTTTTAAATGTAGGCAAATTTCAATCCGAAATCATACTTAGTCTGTAAAAACTCACTTTCATCTATAACGTCAACAGAAAAACACTTTCATGAACACTTCATATAAAACATGAGGGCCAGGAGATCATGTTAGACGTATTATTGAACATATCAACATAATAACTAGTTCACCATCTCCAACATAAGTGCTAGAGTAAGAGTCATTCATGAAATTTAGTAATTAAAACCATATTTAAAATACAGGCTCTGTAATTAAATGAAAGAAATGGAAATAAAATGCATGGTATCGTAAGGTATGTTACAACCACTTGTACTGTAAGAAGAATTTCGGCGGTCGAATTAGACAGTACAGGCATACTTAATGATCCCATGACATCATAATGTGCCTTACAATCTTGTTATTGCGATCGTATATTACGACAATATAGGCATATCCAATGATCCCATTGTGTCGTAATATGCATAACAAGCACTTTTATTGTATATAGTATTGATTTGGTATATTAAGACAGTACAGACATAGTCAAGGATCCTATGGTATCGCAATGTGTGTAACAACCACTTGTTTTGAATATAGTATCGTTGCGGTCAAATAAGACAGATCATGCTAATTATTGTTGTCCTTTTAAACCACTTTGGACAAGTGTGGCCCTTTGCTTTAAGCACTATTCATTTTGGATATTTCAATTTCAATTTATTCACAATTTGAGCAAACACAGCAGTTTTCGGCATGGGTATCATTAAATAAAACATTGACATATATGCACAAAGCAATGATCGTAAAGAAAAAATAAGAAATTTTAAAAATTTATACTATGTCTCGCTTCTGCCATTCCGTCATGCTGCTTATAATGGCTGTTATGTTGAATCGAATATAAACAAATAAATTATGATGAATGAGATGAGAAATATTCGGCAAACGAATGGTGAAGTTGAGCAAGAGATGATTTGGAACGGAATGTTGACAATGCAACGGAATATGGCAATGCAAAATCGTGGGCGAAAGCGGACCTAAATACGCGGGTATGTTAGTCGTCGTATTTATTGCGGAAGGTAGGGCAATTAGTATAGGAAATATTACAAAGTCTGATTAGTCCTTTTTTTACTTGACATATTCAGTTTGAATAGCATTGTGAACTACGCAAATATATATGTATGTTGATATTGACTTCCCCTAGGCAGGTAGACGTATAGGTACAAGCAATCCTTCCTGGTACTCGATGTAAGCCACGCACTTTGTTGGTTTGGGCCAAGAGGGCGGTAACTATATTGTATTTATATTTAGGATTTATATCCATACTCCTACATTGGTGGATGGCTAAAAATGTGTCCACATATTACTATAATTTATTCGTTAAATGCAGAATTTGTTTTAAATTTAACAGGCATAAGTATATATATATCAGATTTTCAGATGTCAGACATAATTTCGATTGTACATTTTTCATGATCATGGGCATGACCACTATTAAGCTCAGTTAATTTGCTGAAGCTATTTGCTTAATTGGAGGTACTAAGATTGAAAACATCAAACACGCTAATATTTCAACAGTTTTAAGGTGCAATATTTAAACATTATGCATGTTGCAATGGTGCTATTTCACCCAGAATATCTTAGCATGAATGCATGTCAAACATGATTTAAGCTGTTGCACTGTTTGTATTTCATGATTCATTATGTTGTATTCCATTTAAATGCATTGCTTTTATTGAAAATAGGCGTCAACTTAACAAGATGAAAAGGAGTCTGGACAATAAGATGATGTTACATAGAAACTAAGAGAGGTTCTTATTGCATTATCGTGATTGAATCGGAAGCTAGACAGAACCAACTATCTTACAGTGTTGGCTTATCAGTAACTATTATTATGGCCTTCATTATAAACGCTGTAAGTACACTCTGCAGTAATCGTGTTATGCATTACAATTGCATTTAAGCGTGCCCGCATCATATTATGTTGTATTCCGTTTCAATGCATTGCTTTAATAAAGACAGGCGTCAAATTAAATTCGAAAGATTGAAAGGAATCTGGTAAATACAACATAATCACACATATAATGTTCTTTTTGTGCTAAGTAAATGGGATTGACATAAAAGCTAGACAGAGGGCACATCCCTAAAGTCCTTGACATATCAGTCATAAGCAGCAGGGACTTCATCACATACGTTGTACATATGTCATTAATGTATTTCATTCATTAAAATTGCGTTTAAGCTGGCCCGCATCTAAAAATGTGCTGGATATGACCACTATTTCGACGTGAGATGGAAAATGAAACTATATATGATTTATACGATCGCAGATTCCTGAGCAAGCAAAAACGTTTGAAGATAAAGATATCAAACTTATCACCAAGCTAATGCACTACGTGTTCGTTACGTAGTGTTATGCTTCTGCTGCAAGTTGGTTTATTTTCGCAATTTAGTATTAGTATATATTTGAAATAGTATATATTTACGTTCATGTAATTACACCCAAACGACATGAATACCAAACGAGTGTAAGTAAAGTTGGAAGCAAGAAAATAGGATCGGTTTTAACGACACGCCTGGAATATACTTACGCATATTGTTTAACAGCAGCCCAAATAAAACAACACCGACTACGCATTTGCATAAAAAGAAACGACCGGTACTAACGGAAAACTGGGACAACAAGTTAGCCTACAGCAACTAGACCGCTCGGCACAACCAAAGGGACAAAGGAATCACACAAATACAACACTGGTAAGTCTTTAGAGCTACAGTACACTATTTATTTCTGCTTTACATCAAAGACATATTTAAACTTCGTATTGAACTAGCATAAACCAAACACACAAGAACAATACCATACGAAACAAAATTTACACCCAGCAACAACAAATCCTAAAGGGTTCAATGACGCTGTATTCTTTCGGATGGTTTGCATGGGATACTAGAAATACAAAACGTCAAGAAAATGCTGAAAGAAAACAATGAAGTTTGTGCACAATCCAATTATAAAAGGTAGTGAAATTCTTTTACGGATTATTGCAAGCCCAAGCTAATCGGTGTTCAGGACAGTCTGGAAGTTAAAGACGGATCTAGACCCCTTTTAAGATCCGAGCAATGTCTATGAAACACCCACGTCAATAGGATTATTATTTGCGTTACACTGGTTCCACGTTAATGTTTATATAAACGTTACAAATTTGTAAATCACGCACTCAGTCTAACACAATCAGGTTTATAATCGACTCGCACATACTCTTTTTTTAATGTATAATAAGGAGAAAATATGATTGTCACATGCGGTGACCGTTTTGTTTTCTGTACGATTTTAGTGTTTGAGTTAGGGCAATCGGTTTTCGACCACTTATGACTTATCCAATTCAGCATCTTATCTATCCTTGTCCAACTCGGACTGATGGATTTACATGAACGATGGGTTTCTTTTTCAAATATCAGCGTGATGAATGATTTCAAGGTAAATAGATTTTAATAATGCAATAGTAACTATGGAGGCTCAACAAAACAAAAAGTGCTCATCATAAGCTAGTTTGTTTGGAAGATTTTCGTTGTCTGTGGTATATCGACAATATTCGGCTTGTAAAGCCTTCAGTACCAAACGTTCGACATAAACATCATGTAAATGTGTTTTTTGGTTTCGAATCAAATAAGTTTTCGGGTTGAGTATAATTCTGAGTCGCATGATCAAAAGTCCATGATGTCACATGTTTACACCATCTTAATAGAAAAACGTGTTCATAATATTTGTAAGATGTTTTTGTAGATCTAGAACCATAATTATGTATACATATCAGATATCATATCGGACGATATCGGACTGATGTTGCGCCGCACATAAATTGTGTAAAGTTATCAAATGATTTGATTTTATTTCAGATTTAGGGAAATATATCAGCTCAAATTTATACAAACGCATTAAAATGTCATGCATAACAAATTGAAATTATCGGTTTATTGCAAATGGGCGTCCGTCTCTTACAAATATTGCGATTTTATGACATACTTTAGCAAAGTTGCTTACTTTATTGCTCACCAAATGCTGCAGAAAAATCATTTTATTTTGTTTTAATGTGTTTAGCATATGATAGTTATTCTTTTTTTACCATCAATATCATTTAAGTGTAAATTACGTCCTAGAAGAAGGCTTCGAAAAGAAAGCATTAGTCACATTTTCAAAATAAACAAAAAACACAAACGCTGATTTAGATGTTTTGTCAAAATGCATGTCATTAAAAGAGGGTGTCTCCGTTTGTTTATTTGAAAGAAATAGATTTGAATAAGGACAAGAAGGGTATAGAAATAGCATCGAAGTGGGTAAAAGGAGTAAGTGCTTTCGCCTTATCAATACGTTTTCGTATCAAGAAATGATGCAACAAGTCCACTCGCCAATTTAACCAAACATACATTTTCTCGTAGACTATGAGGAAAACAAAATTGAAATCATGACAATAGAAGAAAATCAGTTCTTTAAACTGTGCTGAAGTATTGATTCAGCCGGTTTTTGAAGGGTTGAAGTAAATATTAACACTTACAGTTATGGCCACATGCTTGCAATGTCCTTTATTTGTACAATCGTCGTTAAAACAATAGAGACATTTTTTAGGATTCAAACGCAGTTGGGATATCATAGGCTTATATATATATATATATATATATATATATATATATATATATATATATATATATATATATATCAACTGCTTTCGATGTTGATCAACTTTCATTAGCACATACATTATATTTCCAAAAATATGCAAATTTCAGTACGCGCTCAACATGAGAAAGTTATGCAATACTTTTTTTACTGCACATATCAACAGTAAAATTGTTAACCAGCTCTCCAAGTTTTTTCTGTAGTTTTTCACATAAATTTTCAATAAACAAAAGAAAACAAACCGTATGGTATAGCAAGATGCGTAATAACCACTTTTACTGTTTATAACATTGCGACGGTCTTATTTATCCAATGATCAATTTTTGCTATTTGATCAATGAATGCAGACGGACGGTTGCTGATTACTCCTGTCATCTCCAACCCAGCTGGACAAGAGTGTCGTCTTGTCAGATTGTAATGATTAGACCGAGGTCTGTTTATAGTATTTGAAAAAATGGATATAATCCTACTCGTCTTTCCATTCATCAGTATTATTTCTTCCTATAAAACAAACTTTATATGAAAGTAGATACAATTTATCAAAACGAGATAGTTTAGTTAATCGAGCTTTGATACACTGATTAATGGCTCTGTGCATCGTTCAACCTTTTATATAGTTTTATTAAAAAGAACAGTGATATATGCGTGAGTACACGTAAACCCAAGATAACTCCTGTTTCGCTGACTGGCTGTTACCCAATCATAAATTGCTACAGATATGTTTTACTTTGGTGGTCTGTCTGTGTTGTCGTGTTTTATCTCTCGTTCAGTGTATGTTAGGCCATACCTTTGTTTATGGCATTTTAATGGCTTGTCCCTGTATTGTCCACTGTATTATCTTAAACACCTAACACTGACAATTCCATCTGCAAAAGCAAAATTAGAAAAAAATGTTAAATGGAAGTAGTATTGTAAAAATGAAACCTATATTATGAACAAATACCTTTTCACATTTAGTGGAGAGGTATCTTCGTTGACATCAAGAAGAAAATGGGCCCATCATTTAGGCGACTCCGTCGGTCTAACTGTTAAAAAGTTCTATATTACCGTGGATAGAGCTCTTAAATGCGTGGTTTATGGTCTTTATTTCACAAAAATTCTCCAAATATTAAGAAAGTTATCTTTAAAAACCTTACCTGAATCGAGACTTGTTGACATTTGTTGCCGTGCACTTTACCAAATAAGTCATGTGGGTTCTCCACCGTGGTTCATACCTAAAGATAGATCGGCATTATTATAATTTGTATTTTTAAAAATATTCAATTATACATGAAACATTTTTGCATCCGATTAGGTCGTTGGTAGAGTGTACTTTTTGGCCTTTTGAAATGGGTAATTAATAGACGATTTCTGACGGTAAATTGCAAGAATACCTATTTAAAATGAGAAGGGTAATCAAATAATTAAAAATTGTTTTACTTTTGCCTTTGAATTTCATAAATTATGAAGTGTTTGATGTGCCAATCTTGAATTGTTTGTTAAAAATGCTTAAAGGGACTGATTTAAATTAGTTGTGTATGTTTGTTTCAAACGCTCGTTTATTTTATGGTAGTGATTACGCGGTAATCGTGATAAGTTCAAAGTTATCTTCGATTTACATCAAGTTGAAGATATCTTCTCGACTCGGACATTCAAAACTTTTACATTCTAACTGTTTGACTCCAACCTCACAAGACAGTTCCCATTTATTCAGCACGCGACAATGGTTTGTGTATGAAGTAATTTCTGAGTAAGATATTTAAATTATATTATGAAAACAAAAATAATTTATAATATAACATCCTCTTTATTTGGATAGAAAAATTTAAAAAAAACAAACTAAAAAACAAAAATAACAGCATTTAAGCCAAAATCACAAACAACAAATGCGATATATATATGGTCATGATTTTATTAAACATTATTAAGGTTATGTTACGAGTTTTCCTGGGACCATGGGAAATTTTCTTTACAATTCATAGAATCATCTTTTCAAATCGATGATCAGTTAATAATAGTTTGAACCTTAAGGTGGTGGGGTACGTTGCTCCGTCAAAATTGACGTTCAAAATAAAATATCTTTCAAATTCTTTGAAATTTGGCTAGAATGATGTGTCAGGCATGTTTTCCTGATTTTTGCCAAAATGACTTATGTCGGCGTTGTCGGAAAGTGCAAAAAGACGCTATCTAACACGATACCCATTTTTTACGTTTTTGATACGTTTTGCGTTACTGATCAGCCGTTTGTGTTTATAAATTTATGGAAATTGCTGTAAAGATGCCTTAATACAGTTATATAACTAATACAATATGCATTTTCAACAAATGTGCATATTATTTAATTTGCAGGAGATAAGCTAAGTTTCATTAGATAATTGTGCACGTATATTTACGTTCAACGACTGGCATTGAAGTGAAAATAACTTAAAAATAAAAAATCCACGCTACTGGTTTGCATTGCTGATATTAAAGAAACGTCTTGGCTCAGTATGCATTGCAAGTTATTAATTATATCCAAGGGCAGAGATACAGATAAAAAAGACTCAGTACTCTTATATTTTTAAAATATAGAACTATGCAGTAAAATACAAAATCCAGCAGAATAAAGGGCTAGTAACAGTACGAGCCCTAGTGACATAGTTTCTTTTCTTTCATGCAAACAGCAAACAGAAAAACAGGTTGCCTGCTTTCGGCAAGCTCGCTGCTCTTTTAATTAAGTTTTATAATCGAGTCCGCGTAATGAAAACATCTGACATATCTCTCTTTCGTTTGCCTTTTTAGGGTTTTCTGTAATAAAAACACATCACAAACGTTTGGTAAGCTTTCAGGATAATGACGCAGTTTGTCCATTTTAAAAAAAGGTCAGTTGCCACATCCGTGTTAAGGAATGGCAGAAAGCGTGCAATACGAAATGTTATTGTAAAGTTACAAGTTGTGTAAGCATTCATTGCCTTTACATTAACGAAGATAAAAAAGAAAAATTGTACATCCATAAATAATCGCACAAAAATGAGGAATGGTTACTACTGCACTAGCGTTATTGACATGGTAGTCAAACAGAAGCCACACTCCTAGAGTTAAAACCATGTAAGACCACTATTTCAGTAATGGATTTTAATCAAACATTCCGGATGAAAGCGGGTCCGTATTTTTAAGCGAACTGGATATGCCAACTGTTTCGAAGGGAATAGTAAACAATATTATGTATGATTTATAGATAAAAGTTTCATGGGCAAGCGGCAATGTTTGAAAATAATAAAATCTCACATACCATGTTTTGATATGTTCTGCTAATGCCACAAACTGATTGAAAGTTATTACATCAATTTCGTATGTTTTTGTGTGTGTGTGGGGGGGGGGGGGTAAATAACGACATTTAATTATGATTCAGCATTAGAACCCATGTTATTTAATAATTTATCAACAAGGTGTTTGATCAATTCACATTTTCTAAATACTTCCCCTCGGCAAATTCTTAATAAATAACTAGCAAGTATTCTTGAAGGCAATGACTTTCACTGTTGACCACAGACAAGAATCAGACCATTTAAGCACGGTTAAAAAGAACCTCCTGATCCTGTCAGAACTGGATGTGACCAAGAAGCCATGCTTTTGATAAACAATTTCGTTTAATTGATAAATATTTTCGTTTAATTGAAAAATCTGCGGGATACCAAGTTATGTCTGTTTACATTGAATTAAATTTAACCAGCGATAAGTGTTTCAGAACAAAGAAATTATAGTTATGCTTTTTAATGAAATTATTCTCACCCTTACGTTTTTGTTTGCATCGTTTTGGTCTGAAGAAATGCTAGCTGTTTGATAATTTGATATCCATGATATTAAGCGGATACCGATTATTTAAGTGTTGATAATGTAGAAAGTGTATGGTCTGGTTCCCTGTTTTGTCTTATACATTGATACAATCATTGCGGCATAAAATCGTATTGATATAAAATAGCAAAATGATAACTAGTTTTCATAAAAGTACATTTTTTTAAATTCCATTTGTTTTTTTTTAAATTTCACAAAAAGCCCTATCAAATGAAATAAAATTGCTCGGTTTTATGTAGTGACGCGCAAACAAAACAATACCGTTTGCAGCTAAATCCTCATTATCTTGGTTCTATTATAACAACAACATATCTTTCAATATATATCAACAGGGTATGACTGTTATGTAATAATTAACACTTGAACACTTCTTTGTAACGCTGGAAAGCAATACATCAGAAACAATACATACTACAACTCTTGTTTAGATTTTAGTGGAAGGTTCCGGGGGGGGGGGGGGTACAGGCGCAAGAGAATAGGTGCTCTTGCCAGTCCGAAAGTACAAGATGAAGCTAGGCGGTTAATGAGCTCCGGGCATTGTCTACGGAACACCCGCGACAATAGGATTACATTTATATTTCACTGATTTCACGGGGATGTCAATATCAATGCACTTCGCCAGGGAGGCGACAGAAGTCGAACACTTTTCATATATTTTCAATTTAATCGGACTGATCGAATTACATGTTAGATGTTCTTAATAGTTTTATGACATGAGGGTAAATCTCATTTATTAATATAGTGGACACAATGAAAGCTTACCAGAACGAAATCGGAACCTTATAAGCTGGTTTGATTAGTCGCATTTTGTAATATGTCGTCAACCTTTGGCTCGTAAAAGCTGCAGTGCTGAATTGGTCAACCTGAATGCGCCACTATTATCAAAGCTAATTCTTTTAGTTGTCATTTTAGGTATTAGTTTAAGTCACATGATCAAATGTCCAAACACCCTTCATGGTCACATGTTTTACACCATCTTAAAAAATGAAACGTTTGCTTGTCTATATCGGTGGTATTTGCTAGTGTTGAGTTAGAATTGTGTTCTCCTCATATCAGACGATATCGGGCCAATGATGCTCTGCACTTTTTTAAGATTATCAAATAAAATATCTTATTTTAGACTTAAGAAAATGTTATCAGCTCACATTAATGACAAACGCGTAAAAAAACAATGCATAACAAACAGAAATAAACTCTAAATTGCGCATGGGCGTCCGTCTCTTAAAACATATTGCGTTTCTATGATAAATTAGAGCAAGCATGCTCCCTTTATTGATAAACAAGTGCTGCAGTAAAAGCATTTTATTTAGTTTTAATGTTATAAGCATACCAAAGTTATTCTTTTTATCCATAAATATAGTTTTAGTGTTATTTGATGTCCTAGATAGAAGCCTTTAATTGCCACAATTTTCGATCATTATCAATATTCACGACATGAAAACACAGATGCTGATTTTGTTGTTTCAGCCACACACATGTCATTATAAGAGGGTTGCCCCTGACATTTTCAAGACTAAAAGACAAATTTTATATCAAAGGCAGAGACATGAAACAACTATCATAAAATTCGAAAACATTCTAATTTCAATGACGATCAACTTTCATTTGTCCTAATAGGTTAAAATTTATGCAAATTTCAGTCCGCACTCATACTAACCCTGTGTGAACACGCTTTCATCCATTCCGACAAAAGAAAAATGAAACATGAGGAAATAGAGTGAGACTTGTCAACAGCAAAATTCCCTTATCAAAGTGCAAGAGTGAAACTTCTAAATGAAATATTGGTAATTATAACCATTTTTGAAATACCGCCTCTGTGTTTCAATAAACGAAATGAAACAAAATGCATGGTATCGTAAGGTGTGTAACACTGTCTCATTTCTACTGTATGTAGAATTGCGGCTGTCAAATAAGACAGTACAGGTACATTTAATTATCCCATGGTATAGTAATGTGCGTAACAAGCACTTGAATAGTATAGACTATTTCGGTCGTAGAGGCAAATTCAATGATCCTATAGTATCATAAAGTGTGTAACAAATGCCTGTACTATATATAATATAACGGCTGTCTATTAGGACAGTACGGGCGTATTCAATGATCCAACTGTATCGTGATGTGCATAACAAGCACTTGTATTATAGTATTGAGTTGGAATATTAAGACAGTACAGACAAAGTCAAAGATCTTATGGTCTCACAATGTGTGTAACAACCACTGAACTGAATATAGAATTGTGGTTGTCAAATAAGACAGTACAGGCATATTCATTGAACAACATTAGCCTTGTGATCACTGAATATGACGGTTGCTAATTATAGTTGTCCTTTCAAACGCCGCTGGACAAGTGTCCACTTGGTTTAAACAATATTCATTTGGATATTTCAATTCGAATGTGTACACAATTTGAGCATAAACACCAACTTTGACATGGGTAACATAACATGAAAAATTGACACGTGATATATGCGCAATGCTGCTTATAATGGTGTAAAGGATGTTATGTTTGAACGAATACTAATTGTGATGAATAAGATGGGGGATATGAGATAAAAGAATGGCGAATTGGAGTAAGTGATAAAATAAAAATACCACGTAGGTTGAAACGGGGGAAACGATGAGAGTGTGGGATGTGGACAGGTCAGGTCAATAGTATATTCAAGTTTGTTCTTATGTATGTAGGAGATCAGAAATGATTAGTTTGTCGAATAAAGTGCTACATATGTCTGAGTATCATTCTGTTTGCCTGAAGAATGGGTTTCTTTGAACAAAACAGTAATATTTAGAGAGACAAGGGCCTCGGAATGAAAAACTGGTCATAAAGATGATTTCTTTGAGTATGATATAGTGGACAGGTAAAGAAGAAATTATATGTATCCTCGATATTTCCACATTGGCAGAGGGGATTATCGACGATGGTTTTGGAGAATATATGATCGTTAAGACTTCTACAGAGCATACGCACTCTTGCGTGAGCAATATTTATATGAAAACTACAGAAACAAGCACAGAAGCCAAAATTTTAAATATAAACCTTAGTTTATGTTAAAACGTTTTACTACTGAGCTTGTTTCTGTAGTTTTTCACATAAGTATTGCAATCACCATTATAATAGATCTGGGGTACTTGAGTTCTGTTCTTGCTAAGGTTTTACTTGAATGAAGACAACGACGGTGAAGAACGAATATCTTCTAATAGGGTATGCAATAATTATATCAATTTTACTGTTTTGATAATAATAGTATATTATATCGTGTGTATGTACATCAAAGATTGACCAGTAACAAGTATTGTTCCTTTAATAGTTTTGAACAAGCCAAGAGTGCGAGCAAGTAAATAAGCTCATTATTGTATAAATGGAATACATATTGGCCTTTAACTTCATGTGACAAAAAAACTTTTATAAGTAGACTAGTGATGATTGATTATTCAGTGTTGTTATTATTGACATTATTCTGCTTTTCAAATATGAATGTTTTACCAAGGTTTGTAAATAATGAAAAGTAGGATAAAATCCTTCCCTTCTCTTAGTCAATTAACAATTATCAGCAATAATTATTTCTTTCTGTGAACAAAGAAATGATACACTTAATATGAAAGAAGATATAATTAACCAAAGAAAGATAGTACAGAAAATCAGGCTATGATACAATTGTTATTGGCATTGTGCACCTTTCAACCCTTTTCACGTAGAAGAAACAACCATTATGAAAACATATTAAAGCCAGTAATGATATCAACACTGGAAGATAACGCATGGAAACTACTCATGCGTTCTGTCCTGTAGTAGGGTCGAACAACCTATTAATTCTTTGCTGAGTACAATGGACGTAGCAAATCATTAGAATAGCGGACTTTTTATGGTGTTCTCGAACAATGCACGGTCTGTCTATGTCTTCAGTACGTGGCTTGTTTCTACCGTACCTTACATACCGAGATAAACATTTGTTTTGTGTGTTTTAAATCTTGATTATCAGCAATTCTTTCATTTAGAATTTGGGAGCTAGTTCGATTTGGTTGATAATATTTTATTCTGAAATCGTCCGCAAATGGACATCAAATAGCAAGAATTGAATATTGGAAATAAACATAACCGATGTTTAAAAATAACCGAAGAGCTCATTTAAATAAATTATCGATTTTATAATTGAAACAGAATCATGCTGAACGTGAGTTTCAAAGTTAAGTGGCAAATCAGCATATTATCTTATGACAACATTACAAACATATAATGAAACATGGTATCCCAGACATGAATTAATAAATAAATATCATGCATACACAAACTATATTCTAGGGAACACAGCATATAGCTAATATCATATGATATATAAACAAATGTATTGACAATATGTAGTTTATTAAGCACAATGTTGTTTAAGAAGCAGCTAAATTATCAATTATTCGGCAAAGTTGTAAAAAGTAGTTTCCAGATTCACATGTATTTTGATTACATAGTAACACGTATGATTATGTCTAGCAATATTATTGTATCTATCAATTTTTGTTTCGAGACCCTCATAACTTTGCATACTTTGATAAGATTTACTTTTTATGTTTTTGCTTTATTCAGGGTTGTTGGGATAAGAGTGAGGTTTGTGCGCGTAAACTGGGTTAAACCCCCAGTAAATTTACATTTTACTGACCGTTCCAAGGCGGTACCTAACACTACTTGATAAACATACCTAGGTTTTTATATAGTATATATGCACTATGTTGTTTGTAGAGTTTATTGATGTTGTTCCATGTTTTTTGTTTGTGATTGTTTTTGTGCTATGTCTTTGGCGTTTACCCTGTGCTTTTAAACGGGGCTTATGTTTAAACTTTTGGCTACTGGGCTTGTTTCTGTAGTTTTTCACATACATTTAAATATTACTCCTTCCGGACAAGTGGGTTTTCTCCGCTTATCCAGTTTCCTCACATCACAAGACCACATTCTCGAGCATCATCGTGCAAACGATAGTGATTTAGCAAAAGTAAATGAAACTTGCGTACCAATCGTTTAAAAAGATAAAGTTTAAACTTAATGTTCTGGTATAAGAATATTTTTGCGACAATCACAAGTAATGCAATTTAATTCAATATCTTGATTGAAAACATGTATAAAAGCAGCACCAACATCCGCATTCTTAAAACACAATATACCTTCATGTCTTTGATGAGTTCGTTTATCAAGGGAGTTCTACTTGTTTCCATTGAAGCAACGTCTATATTAAATGCAATTTATCAAACAATGCCAGTGTCTTTACGAATTAATATATCAATAATATGTTTTTTCTCCGGTGTGAACAATTGCGGATGCGTGTGAAATGATTATGTTTTAAGGTGTCCGTCGATGTTCACAACCGGACCGAGAAAAGATGCAATTTCGCAATGTGTTTGCATTAATAGGTTGACTAATGCATAACAATATACCTTATTTCAAATATTCCGTATACGATTTTGAATTCGTTATATTGTGTGAGGTTATCTGTTTAAAAGGTGAGAAGTCATACATTTCAACGCAATGTTTTAAATGTACATCGCCAATCTAAACTTATATGAAAAACTACAGAACCAAGTCAGGAGCAAAAAGTTTAAACATTAACCCGGTTTAATGGCACTGGGTAAACGCCAAGGACATAGAACACAAAAACAAAACGTCACAAGAAACATGGAAAGACAGCACAAAACTGCACAGCACAGTGAATACATAATATATGTAAAAAAAAACTGGATATGTTTATCAAGGATCGTTAACGCAAAAAGTGGATATTTTTAAATAATATACATCATAGTTACCTTTGACTTTAATAGTTAAATGTTAATTAATATCAACTTTACTGTGTTTACTCTGCAAAACATATATCAACACTGAAAAATATTGGTCTTGTAATATTTTATTTTGTTGTTCCTTCTTGTTAACTATTTTTCTTTGTTATACATGTTGTCTTTACTCCAGTCAAAAATGGACACATAGTCCGTAGTCTTTCATGTCATAAATATGTTTTTTATCTTTCTATTATCTACATTGAAACAACATCAATTAGTATACCATCCAGAAAAATCCAGCTGACATAAGGTGTATGTCTTTCGTTGCTTTTCCACGATCGCTAAGTATTATTATGATGTTGAGGGGCGAACTCCCAGCAATGTGATAGCCTTGCATCTGTTATGAAGTCCACTCGTGAAAATATGTTTTTCTATGACACTCGTGAAATAAAATACGATCTAATAACAAATATCTGCTATATCTACTTTGACTGAGTCGCATGTTTTCAACAATAAAAATGACTATAAAACTATTGAATCGTTTATCAAAATATTGCAATAGCATACAACTATTCCTGATTACTTATGCATTATACGTGGACGGTACGGTGTTCCCGATACGGTTGATACGGGTAAATTTAGGGTTTTCGTGATACTGTGCATAAACATTCGAAAGTGAAGACATTTTTTGGTATCCTCTTTGCAAGTACACCATTCGGAAATCTCAGATTAGTGGTATGTACCGGATTTATAGTTTGAACCATTTTTTGTAATTTTTAGTAGCTGTCGATTAACCTTAGGTCAAAGAATATTTGAGATAAAAGAAATTTTTAAGGGAACACTTTTTCATGATCACTTGTCACAATCAATATATTTTTTCGATTTAAGTAATTATTCATAAATATTGGAACAAGTGTGAGGTTATGGTCATGCTAACTAGTATTAGCCCCCAGTAGACTATGGTTCCAGGAAATTATTGTTTCACTGGTCGTTCTAAGTAGGTAATAAAGTCATTTAACGGTAAAGTAACTTTGTAAACTTTGTTTAGGGTGTGGTTTGACTGTGGTTTTTGTATTTGTGTATGTGCTGTAAGTTTGTTTTGAAGTACTTTGGGTTTACCTATTAGTTAATTATTTATTGTTTTATTATGAAGTTTCCTCAACTTAATGGATACTTTGGTATGCTTTACCTTCGACGTTTCTGGATTGTTGGTATAAGAGTGAGTTTGTGCACGCAAACTGGTTTAAATCCCCAGTAAACTTGCATTTTACTGACCGATCCAAGGCGGTACCTAACAATCCTTGATAAGCACACCTAGTTTTAATATAGTATAAATGCACTCTATTGTTTGTGGAGTTTTGTGCTGTTGTTCATTGCTTCTTGTTTGTGTTCCTTGTCTTTTCGTGTTTACCCTGTGGTTTATGTTTAAACTTTTGTTAGTGTGTTTGTGTCTTTTGTTCATTGTCGTTTGGCCCCTTGCCTTGTGCCCCTAAACAGGTTTGTTGTTTTTTTAATTTTCGAAAACAGGGATTGTACCTGCAGTTTTTATTGTATTAATGTAAAGCTTTATGCTGTATAGCTACCAACACAACAGTAGCTATTATAACGTACTAGTTATCGTATTCGGGTGTTCGGATATAATCTTAATAAGCTAAAGCTTGGCTTTATAATTCAAAGGCGAATTTAAATTATGTTGTAAGACAAACACTTTGTCCAAAATGTTTTTTTTATGAATCCTATCCGTCATCAGGCGAATTTAAACATAACATACCAGTGCATCAATAACATTTATCAGCATCTTCTTATTAACCGGCTTTCACAATCCACTCTGCACATGTCATTTGAATAAAATTTATAGCACTCATAAAGTAAATATCATGATCTGCAGCCAATTAGGACTAGCTTCGTCATAACAACTACTATTATAAAATATGGGAGCATTTTGAACGGTAATCATGAATATCTGCTGTAAGATTAAGTGGAAAAATGTACGTGGAGTTATTGTTTAACTAGCAATTACAGATTGGCACATTCTGTCGAACACTGAATGTTGTGTTGATGGAATTATTACATTCCATGGCGGATGTCTTAAGTTCTTACGTCGGACGAGCCAAGCATTATCGTTAAACTAATTAATCAATAACTGTTGAATGTTGCATAACAATTCGTTCATTTTTTCGAATGTTACCTTTGTAGACAAACCAATTCAGGTGCCAAACTCTGGTTCAATATCCATTTTTTCATTTAGTTCGTAGAAAATCGATGCTGAAAATCATATATTTAGCTCAATTTGTCAGGTTTTGTTTTGAAGTGAGTCACTTACCGCCGTACATTAGATAAATTAATTGTCTTAAAGCCGTAGAGAATTCATGAGAACAGATATATATCAATTCATTTAAGTAAATAGAGGCATGTTTAACAAAATTATATTATAGTTTATTGGCAGTTGG
The DNA here is from genome assembly GCF_026914265.1 of Mya arenaria. Classification (NCBI taxonomy): domain Eukaryota; kingdom Metazoa; phylum Mollusca; class Bivalvia; order Myida; family Myidae; genus Mya; species Mya arenaria. The sequence continues at coordinate 30,596,468 of NC_069134.1, read as the reverse complement.
ATTTAGTTTTCAGAAAACCACGACTAATTATATCCGAACGATACGTAAATTCGGAAATGACGTGCCTCAAAATCATGTGCGCGCTTATATTTGATTTGGAGGTGAGAGCGGGCTAAAGTTTCAAAGCAGTCAAGCACGCACTTAATGGTATATATATAGAGCAAATAACTCACGAGTTGCCTCTGTGAGCGCTTACCAGTATTGCTTTAACTGATATTAAGGTAAAGGTATAAGTCAGACATATCCTAGCAACTCAAAGCAATGTCCATACAGTAGCATTGCATAAAAAATGTCAGGAATTGTTGTATAACTATTTCATCAATACAAAGTATTTCCTGATTGATTGATGTAGCTGCACTCTAATTGCTCCTTAATATGTCGCAATAGTAATTGCGAAAACAAAATATTTGTTCTTTTGTCGTCAGTTCGTTTTGTCGTTTTTGCGCGGGCTCAATTTAAAAAAAAAAAAAACTTCATACCATTTTACAAGACGCCTTGACATACCAACGATACAGAAGAAATCACCTACTCGGCTCAAAAGGGTAATCAAGTTCTTAGACCTAACTTACTACAAGGCAGAACGCATTAGCAGTTTCCACGCCTTATCTACATTTTGTGATACAATTACTAGTGTTTAATCTGTTTTCTCTTTTCATAATGGTCGTGTCTTCGGTGTGCGAGAGGTTGGAAGCAATCGAGCACAATGCCAGAAACACATCCATCATAGCTAAATATCCGAATAGCCTAAATTATCTGTCCATGATTATTCATATCATCCTAAGGTCTTTGTTTCTTACAACTAATCTAAAATATCAGACTACTAATTAGGACTACTAGATATGACTTATAATGTACCCGTAATGATTATCATAAAAAGCATTTGCATTTAGCTTTCACAATCATCGACAATATGAACTACATTAAAAAATACATGTTCCCTTTTGAGTCAATGATATAATCAAAACTTGAGGCAAAAACCCAGTAGTCAAATATTCAGTAATGAAACCTATTTAGAGGCACAAAGCAAGGGCTCAAATAACAATGAACAGAAACACAAACGTACAAACACCATAAATATACCAAACACGCTTTAACGATAATGATGGGATAACCGTCTTTGACCAGTCAGTGAAACACGAGTTCACTGGAACAGGAACCTACTGGGGGCTTAATCTAGTTTGAAAGTCATACATTAAGACCGGTTTATTTTCACATATTTGGTGACCTTATTATATTAATGGTGCATCCGCTCCTTCGTCGTTCAAATATGTGGGAAAAAAATATACCAGGGCAAGACAACAGTGTAACGACTATTCCATTATGAGTCGGTGTCACCCAAGCTTTATCATTTACAAATTACTTGATTTTTATTGTGTATTTCTTGATGTTTTGTAATGATACTATGTTAAAGTGCCCCATCAAAGAAACGCGACATGGTATATTTTTAAAGTATGCTCAAGTTTCTTAACCTTCTTTAACCATCAGGTTTCATGTTCATTATTTTTTCATGTTAAATGATTTAGGTTTTCCCAATAGGAGAACATAACATCTATTTGTACGAGGGATTCTGCGCGTTACCTTAATATTGACCAAGCAATTTTCTGTCCGTATTTAACCAATGATGACGTCTTTAAAGATTACCCGCTCGTTAACCTTTTAATAAAACGAAACAGCCATTATGTAATTCAAATTCGATTAAAATGATAAAAATAGCATCAGAAGCCCAAAAACATTTCGCAAACAAATTACGAGTGTAGCTCAGTGTAGAAATGCATACAAACATTCACGCGGCTAATGTCGGGTAACGGGCGCATGAAAATCCCTGGTGTCAAGTTTAAATTCCAGGTTCAAGATGGGATGATAGCGCCTTTCCCGGCTAGGGAACTCAACTATGCCTATTTCGACCGATTAAACTTCACCATTTTATTTGGAAAATATAAAAATATTTTCATGGTTACTGAAATCTTGACAATAAATATGTATCTGGAAGTTTCAAAATATATTCCAATTTAATGTAAGAGTAGTATTCTTATTTAAAACAATTATACGTTTTTAAATAATTTGTATAGCTTGCTGCATTTATTTTCCAGCGATTAGAGATAAATTTATCATTAAACCAAAATCATATATCACATCTTTTAAACTGTTTTTCATAATTATATGGGAAAGATGATTCAGTGTCTTTGATTTTAATTGGTGCTTTGTTCTCCCTATCTGATAATCGGATGCAAATCTTTTAGAAACAAACAAAAACGTGTGTACCTGTTTCTTGTTTAAGTTAAATTCAGTGCTTGAATTCTGGTTCAAACAACGCTGTGAAATCTGTGATTAAGATTGTCAAGGAGTATATTGGCATTGGATGCTTTATTATAAATTAATAATACATAGTATCATTTTACTTTAGAAATTTGTTCCCGCAAAAATGGTTATCGTCTCCGCCCGTAAGATTATAACGGCACGTCAGGGCGATTTTGGCATAACTGTCCGACGAAACGAGATCGTGCACACTGACGTCATTTTCACGAAAATAAAAATGGCCGGTTCAGGTTTGAAAGAAATGTTCACTTGGCCGTTATTGAAAATTCATGCAATGGATATTATAATAACCAAAGGCACATGTCTAACATGTGTTAAGTTGCTACACCAATACCCAGTAGTCATAGAAGGGAATGATTTAGGTAAGAAAAGTCGACAGGCATTCGCAACCGTTCGTCTGTAATTATCCATAAAGAGGCTTATAGACTTTTGGAGGCTGCTCTTCTGCTTGTATAGTCTGAATAGATCGCATGTTTATGCACCTTATGAACTTGCGACTTTAATTTGATACCATGCAATATGTTCCATTTAGATTAATGAATTATCTAGCCGGTGTCTTCAATGTGGTTGCAAATAATTTGTCATTAAAAGAATCACTCGAGCCAGTGTTTTGATTGCGGTTGCTAATAATAATTTGTCACTAATAACAATAACTCGGGCACGCATATCATTAGCATGAAGAGAAGGTCCACAATTCTGTTATTGAAATGTGTAATAGAAGACGTAGTTTTCCTTCTTCAATATATAATTACACGTAAACAATTGCTTTTGAATTAATATGTTCTGGATATATCATATGAAATCGTTTATGCATACAGCAATTAGGAGCGTGACATGAGACCTGAAATTGAATATTAATTAAATAAATGCTGTAAATTAAACTGAAAGTCGATCATCAGTGAAATTACAGTCTCGGTATTACATATTACAGTGTCATTGTAAACATAAAATTGTATAATCGCTAGCATTCCTGTTTAATTATAAAATATTTACCCTTTCTTATTTTAACGAGAAATTGTAAAATGATACCAAATCCCCGTGTTCCATTGCCAATGTCTAATGGAGGCTTTTTTCTTTATTTCAATGTTTATATGGTACAAGATACAAGGGCAAATAACCTGGGCTAGTTTACAAAGATACAACATATCGGAATAAGGTAAGAAATTGTAGAAAATGGTGGTAAGGAAATCCCTTATGTATTTTAATCAGTTAAATGGCAAGCAGTGAAACGAAAATGTGTTCAAACAGGTCATTGGGCGAACCTAGAAACCACTTTAACTTATTTTCGGGTTTAAACCGCTGTCCGGGTGATCAATGAAGCCACTGTGTGTATAAGAGGTTTTTGAGTGGACAGTGAAACCACTCTGTATCTAAACCGGTGTTCGTACAATCAATGACACTACCGTATATCTTCACAGTTTCGGGCAACCAGTGAAATCACGGTTTTAAACCGGTTATATATACCTTTATATTGGCTCCCGTACACAAATTCTCTTTGATTATCCTCTCACTCTCACTCCTTCTCTCTCTCTTTCTCTCTCTCTCCAGACTAAAACACGAACAGTTAAAGTTTCGTAAATGTTATGATGGTTCTGTGGCAAAACAGAGAAATCAGCACTTTTTTCTTTACGTTTGTTTTGTTTGACTCCTAGAGAACGATTTTATTCAGACTATTTAAAGTGTGTTCATTTAATTTTCATTAAAATATATCGATGACTATAAACGAAGAATATTCATATTTTGAAGACATTAAAACAAACTTAACAGATTTTACTAAAGCATTTCCGTAGAAATTAAAAGAGCAATTTGCCAAAACGGATAGAAAAACGCAATATTTTTCAAGAGACGGACGCCCATGCATAGTTTAACAAGGTTTTCAATCTGTTTTGTATGATATTTATATGCTTTTGTTTTGAATTTGATCTAATTTGCTATTCTTCAGTCTCATTGAAACGAATTACCTTAGTAATGAAATTTCGAGACAAGGTGTAAAAAATTTAATTTGTCTAGATATAAATAGAGAATGTTAACAGACGTTCTCGGAGCTCATTAAAACAAATAAAATATGAACATTTGTTAGATGATTTTAAAAACCTGGTTTCATTCTTCAATTCACTACGTGTAAAGTGTGTTCTTTTTTATTATATTATCAGTTTCGAGCAATAAGAATCTAATTTAAATAGAAATACTAGAAGATACCCCCAAAATGACAACAATATTTCGTTGAATTGACATTTTGACCAGAATACAATTAAACAAAAAGCAATATTCACACGAACGAACATACAAAGTAAATCTTAGTGTGCTGCTGCCATCATTTAACGGTAAAGCAATTTTGATGAGGGTGTGGTTTGTCCGTTATGTTTGTATTTGTTTGGTGTTTGTTTTTGTGTATGAGGTGTTAATACGTTTGTATCTCTAGCTCATTGTCGTTTGAGCCATTACCTTGAGCCCTTAAACAGGGTTAATACTTGAATGTTATACTACAGGGCTTGTCCCCGCAGTTTTCATTGTATTAATTCATCTGCGGTATTGCTACCAAACACAACAGTACATATTAAAGCAGACCTACTTGTTATTGTATTTGGATATAAACTTAACAAGCTAAGGCGTAGCTGTAGAGTTCAAAGGGGAAAATTAATTTTGTTGTAAGGCAAAGATTTTGCCAAATATGTTTCTTTAATTAATCCCATTCGTCGTCAGGCGAATTTAAACACTGCATACCATCGCGTCAATAAATATCATCAGCATGTTCATATCAACAGGATTTCACAATCCACTCTGCACATGATATTTGAATAAAATTTAAAGCACTAATAAAGTAAATATCATGATCTGCAAGCAATTAGGATAAGCTTCGTAATTACAACTACTATCATAAAATATAGAAGTATTTGAACGGCAATTATGCTTTTCTGCTGTTAGATGTTAAGTGGAAAATGTACGTGGAGTTATTGTTTAACTAGCAATTACAGATTGGCACATTCTGTCGAACACTGAATGTTGTGTTGATGGAATTATTACATTCCATGGCGGATGTCTTAAGTTCTCAAGTCTGATAATCCAAGCATTATCGTAAAATAAATTAATTGATAACTGTTGATTGTCGAATAGCAATTCGTTCATATTTCTGACTTTTACCGTCTTCAACGAACTAATTCAGTTGCCAAAACAAGTTCATTGTCCATTTATCCATTTTGTTCGTAGAAATCAGATGCCGAAAGTGCTGCTGAACACTGCATTTCTTTATCAAATGTCTGTACAATTTCAACACATGACACCACTACATCTAAAAATCATAGAGTAAACTCAATTTGTCAGGTTTGTTTTGAAGTGATTCCGTTAACGCCGTATGTTAGATAAAGTATTTGTCTTTAAGTCTTAAAGAATTAATGGGAACGGATATATATCAATCTGTTTATGTTAGATAATAACATGATCAAAGTGAACTGTCATATTGCCATATCTAGAAACGCAGGCCATGTACAAGTAACATACAAGCAAAGACTTATATTAATATCAGCATTGATATTCATTTGCTTCAGTCCATAAATAAAGTGAATACAAGGTGGATAATTATTTGTTTAAGTGTAAGATCTCAATACCTCACCGAGTGAGCACCAAAAGCTATAGATCACTAGATAAAATATATAGCAATCCTACAAAAAATGTATTCGAACGTAACGCCATATCGAATATGACGTCATTGAAATCGTGTCCCAGCCTTGTGCGCGCACACGTTTGTTTTGGAAGTTAGAGCGGGCTAAAATTTTAATGCAGTTAAGGACGCCATGAATGGTATAGATTAAAGCATATAACTCACAATTTACATCTGGTTTATATTAGCGCTTACCAGTTTTTATTTTACTGGTATTGAGATAAAAAATATATAACAAATTACTCACAATTTACCTCTGTTATCTATCAAATTAGCGCTTACCAGTATTCATTTTACTGGAATTGAATAAAAGTTTAAGTCAGACATATCTTAGCAAATTAAAGCAATGTTGTCCATACATTGTTATTGTGTTAAAAAATATAATTAATTGTAAGTGTTATAGCTATTTTATCAAATACCAAGAATTTCTAGATTAATTGGTGTAGCTGCACTTTAACTCCTCTGTCTTTTGTCGCAGTATGAAGAGCGACACAATAAATTGTATCTTTTGTCGTTGAGTTGTGTCGTTTTGACGCGGCCTTTAAGAGAGCACCATACATTTACACGAGGCTTCTTGACAAAATAACGATACAGTAGAAATCAGCCTTCATACTCGGCTCAGAAGAGTAATCAAGTCCTTAGACCCAACTAGCCACAAGACAGAACCCATGAGTAGTTTCCACGCCTTATCTTCATTTCGTGATACAATTACTAGTGTTTAATCTGTTTTCTGTTTTCATAATGGACGTGTCTTCGGTGTGAGAGAGGTTGGAAGCAATTGAGCACAATGCCAGAAACACATTTATCATAGCTCAATATCCTAATAGACTAAGTTATCTTACCCTGATTAATGATATGACCCTCTGGTCTTTGTTTCTCATAATTAAGCTGAAATATCATACATAAGGTTAATGGACTATTAGATATGGCTTTTAATGTACCCAAAATTATAATCATAAAAGCATTGGTATTTGACGTGCATAATCATCGGCAATATAGTCACAATTCAAACTACATTTAAAAACATGGTAATAAAAATAAAGTACATGTTCCCTGAATGCCACGTTTGAGTCAATGATATAATCCAGACCCCCGGCAAAAAAAAACTGTAGTCAAATATTCAGAAATGAAACCTTTTTAGAGGCTCAATTCAATGGCTCAAATGACAATGACCAAGAAACACAAACGTACAAACACCAAAACACAAATACAAACACCATAAATAGACAAAAACGCTTAACCGATAATGATGGGATAACCAGCTTTGAAAAGCCAGTGAAACACGAGTTTACTGGATCACGAGTTTACCGGGGGTTTAAACTAGTTTTGTAAGTCAAACGCTAAAACAGGTTCATTTTCACATATTTAGTAACCGTATTAAATCATTGATGCATCCGCTTCTTCCTCGTTCAAAAATATGTGAAAAGATATTCTATACCAGGACAACACATTCAACATAAGTCGGTGTCACCCAAGCTTTATCATGTTCACACTATTTGTTTTTTATTATGTAATCGTTGATGTTTTGTAATGATACTTTGTTAATGTGCTCCATCATAGAAACGTGTCATGATATATTTTACAAGTATGCTCAAATTTCTTAACCGTGTAGGGCGAGATAAATATCAGGCGTCATGTTCATTAATTGTTCATGATAAACGCTTTGGATTTTACCAATAGGAAAACATAACATGTTATTTGTACATGGAATTCTGCTCGTCACCTTAATATTGACCACACAGTTTTCTGTTATTTCGTAATTGATCAATGATGACGTCTTCAAAGATTAGTCGCTCTTGAACCTTTTAATAAAATGAAACAGCCTTTATATCATTCAAATTCGATTTAAATGATAAAGAATCATTCTAAGCCCTAAAAATGTTCCAAACACATTACAAGTTTAGCACAATGTATTCATTCTTATTAGCATTAGCTCGCCAAATGTCGGGTAACGGGCGTATGAAAATCCCTGGTGTCAAGTGTAAATCCCGGGTTCAAGATGGGCTGATAGCGGCTTTCCTTGCTAGGTTACTGAACTATGCCTATTTCGCCCGATTAAACTTCACCATTTTCATAGCGAAATGTTTTTCCATGGATACCGAAATCTTGGCAATTAATATTTATCGAAAAGTTTCAAATTATATTCCAGTTTAATATTACGGAAGTTGCATTTACTTTCAGCGATTAGCGTTGAATTTATCAATAAACCAAAAACATATATCATACCTTTAAAACTGGTTTTGACAATTTTGTGGGAACGATAATGTAGTGTCCTTGAATTTAATTGGCGCTTTGTTCTCTCTGTCTGATAATTGAATGCAAATCTTTAAGAAGCAAATAAAAACTTGTGTACCTGTTACTCTTAATGCTTGAATTCTGGTTCAAACAACGCTGTGATATCTGTGAATAAGATTGTCAAGAAATGCATTAGCAATGGGTGCTTTATTATATATCAATTATTACTTTTCTATCATTCTACCCGTGATTCGTAGTTTCGTTTGGTCAAGTATGAGTGAAATGTTCACTTAACCGTTAGTTGGTATTCAACCAATGGATATTACAATAACCAAACGCACATCACTTACATGTGTTAGGTTGTTAAACCAATACCCAGGAGTCATAAACGGAAACGATTTAGTTCGTAACGTCAACATTTATTTGCAACCGTCCATCTGTACTCATCAATCAAGTAGCTTATAGACATATGGATGTTGCTCGTTTGCATGTATCGTCTGAATAGACCGCATGTATATGCACCTTATGAACTTGTAAGTTTGATACTATGCAGTGTGTTTAATTTAGATTAATGAATTATCGAGCAGGTGTTTTTAATGTGGTTGCAAATAATAATTTGTCATTAATAATTTTGTTATTAGATATCAGAGTCATTGTAAACATAAACTTGTATTTTCACTGACATTTCTGTTTAATTATAAACATGTTTTGTTTTTTTTAACGAGAAATTATAAAATGGCACCAAATGGCCGTATTCATTGCGAGTAACTAATGGAGGCTTTTTTCTTTATTTGAATTTTTATATGTTACAAAGATACAAGGGCAAATAACCTGGGCTAGTTTACAAGGATACAAATTATCGGAACAAGGTAAGAACTTGTAAAAGATAACGTTTTATATACATGAATGCAAATTTTGAACTGGCATACTATTATTTGTTTGGGTGGTCACGAAAACCCATCTGTAATTTAAACGGTTTAAGGGCAAGCAGAGAAATAATGTTGTGTTCAAACAGGTTTTCGGGCGATCCTAGATACCACTTTGTAATGAAACTCATTTTTGGGTGGTCAGTGAAAACGACTTTGTATTTAAACCGCTGTCCGGGCGGTCAGTGAAACCACTGTATGTATGGCAGGTTTTCGGGTGGTCAGTGAAACCACATTGTATCTAAACTGGTTTTCGCACTAACAATGAAACTACCGTTTATTTTCACAATTTAGGGCAACCAGTGAAATCTCTGTGTTTTTAAATCGGTTATACATACCGTTATATTGGCTCCCGTACACAATTTAATGCTCTTTGATCTCCTTCTCTCTCTCTCTCTCTCTCTCTCTCTCTCTCTCTCTCTCTCTCTCTGTCTCTCTCTCTCTCTCCCTCTCTCTCAAGACTAAAACACGAACAGTTACGCCGTTGTTATGATGGTGCTGTGGTAAAACAGAGATATCAGCACTTCTTTGCTTACGTTTGTTTTGTTTGACTCCTAGAGAACGTTTTTTATTCAGACTATTTAAAGTGTGTTCATTTGATTTTCATTAAAATATGTCGATGAATATAAAAGAAGAATATTCATCTTTTGAAAACATTAAAACAAACTTAATCGGTTTTACTTAAGCATTTTCGTAGAAATTAACAGAGCAATTTGCCAACACGTATCTTAAAAACGCAATATTTTTCAAGAGACGGACGCCCATGCACAGTAAAACGATGATTTCAATCTGTTTTGTATGATATTTATAGGCTTTTGTTATAAATTTGATCTAATTTGCTATTCTTTAGTCTCATTAAAACGAATTACCTTGGTAATCAAATTTCAAGACAAGGTGTAAAAACTTTAATTTGTCTAAGTATAAACATAGAATTTTAACATACGTTCTCGGAGCTCATTAAAACAAATAAAATATGAACATTTGTTAGATGATAAAAAACTTGTTTTATTCTTCAGTTTAATACGTGTAAAGTATGTTCTTTTTATTCTATTATCAGTTTCGTGCAATAAGAATCTTTTTTGAATAGAAAAACTAGACCATACCCAAAACATGGCGACATTTTGACCAGAATGCAATAAAAACGCAAAACAAACATTTTCACAAGACAGAATGTACAAAGTAAAATTTAGTTTTATGCTGCCATCATTCAAAGGTAAAGCAATTTTGATGAAGCTGTGGTTTGTCCGTTATGTTTGTAATTGTGTATATGCTGTAAGTTTGTTTAGGTGTTTGCATTTGCGTATGATGTGGTATTATGTTTGAGTCTCAAGGTTGTTGTCGCGTGTGCCCTTACCTTTTTGCTCTTTAACAAGGTTCTATACTTGAATTTTCCACAAAAGGACTTGTCCCTACAGTTTTCGTTGTATTAATTCAAAAATTTCTGCAGTACATCTACCAAACACAACAGTAGCTATTATAACGGACCTTACTGCTTATTGCATTTGGTTATAAACTTAACAAGCTAAACCATAGCTTGAGAATTCAATGATTTTAATTTTGTTGTAAGGTAAGCACTTTGTCAAAAATGGTTCGTTGATTTATCTCATTCGTCGTCAAGCGACCTTAAACATTGCATACGAATGGGTCAATAAATTTCATCAGCATCTTCATATTAACCGGATTACACTTTCCACTATGCACATGTTATTTGAATAAAATTTATAGCACTAATAAAGTAAATATCAGGGTCAGCTTCGTACTAAAAACTACTTTCATAAAAATTGGGGTATTTTGAACGGTAATTATGAATTTCTGTTGTTAGATGTAAGTGGAAAAATGTACGTGGAGTTATTGTTTAACTAGCAATTGCGGATTGCCACTTTCTGTTGAACACTGAATGTTGTGTTGATGGAATTATTACATTCCATGGCGACTGTCTCATGTTCTTAAGTCTGATAAGCCATGGATTATCGTAAAATTAATTAATTGATAACTGTCGAATAGCAATTCGTTCATTTTCCCGCATTTTACCGTCGTTAACGAACCAAATCAGATGCCAAAACTGGTTCATCTTCCATTTTACTTTTAACTTTGTAGAAAACTTATGTCGAAATAGCTGTGCATTCTTCTTCAAATTACTGTAGAATTTTAAATAATGATGCCACATTAACTGCAATTCATATAGTGAACTCAATTTGTCAGATATTGTTTCTAAGTGATTCACTTACAGCCGTGTTTTCGATAAAATAATTGTATTAAAGTTATAGAGAATTCATGGGAACAGATGTATATAAATTCGATAATGTTAGATTATAGAGGCATGTTCAACCTTTATTGTTATATTGCTAGATATTCATTCAACAAAGGTCATCCAAAAGTGACTAGCAATCAACAATGTGTACTTCAGCATTGATAAACATTTACTTTCTAATCAATGTATAAATAAATTGAACACAAAGAGGATAATTATTTTTTTTAGTGTTAGGTCTCAATACATTTCAGCATCAAGGCTATATTTCACGATGTAAAATGTATTGCAATCTTACACTGAAACGAACATATTTTTTTTTCTTTTTACAATATGATTTAAATATACACAATGACAGTTGGATGTTGTTTTTCAGAAACGCACGCCAAATTGTATTCGAACGAAACATCATTTCGAAAGTGACATCGATGAAATTGTTTCCCATTATTGTGCGCGCACACGTTCACACGTTCGATTTGGCAGTGAGAGCGGGCTCAAATTTCAAGAACGCAATTAATGGTATAAATATGGTATAAATATGGAGGAAATAACCCATGATTTACCTCTGTTGTATATTAGGGATTATGTGTATTGATTTTCCTTGTGTTTTGATAAAAATGCAAATAAGTCACGATTTACCTCTGTTGTATATATACGATTATCAGTATTGGTTTTACTTGTATTTTAGTAAAGGTATAAGTCAGACCTATCTGAGCAAATAAAAGCTATGCTGTACATACAAAGTTGTTGTGTTAAAAAATGTCAAGAATTGTTTTAAAGCTATTTCATCAATACGAAGTTTTTCTAGATGGATTGATGAATCTGCACATTAATTGGTTTTGTCATTTTGCAGAGTGTATTGCAAAAAAAAAGGTTTTTGTTTTGTTTTGGTGCGGGCTAAAACATCATTCCATTTCGCAAGGCGCCTTGACAAAATAACGATACAGTAGAAATCAGCCTTCATACTCGGCGCAGAAGAGTTATCAAGTTCTGCAACCAAACTAACCCCAATACAGAACGCAAGAGAAGTTTCCACGCCTTATCTACAATTCGTGAAACAATTACTAGTTTTAATCTGTTTTCTGTTTATATAATGGACGTGTCTTCGGTGTGAGAGAGGTTGGAAGCAATCGAGCACAATGTCAGAAACACATTCATCTTAGCTCAATACCCTAATAGACTAAATTATCTTTCCATGATTAATCATATCAACGTATGGTCTTTGTTTCTTACAATTAAGCTGAAATATCATATATAAGGTTCATGGACTACTAGATATGGCGCGTAATGTAACCGTAAGTATTATCATAAAAGCATTGGTATTTGACTTGGAGAATCATCGACAATGCCAGCACAATATGAACTGCTTTTTAGAATATACTAATGCGAATAAAGTACATGTTTCCTGAATGCTACTTTTGAGTCAATGATACGATCGAAACTAGAGGGACAAGCCCAGTAAAATACTCAGAAATGAAACCTGTTTGGAGGATAAATGCAAGGGCTAAAATGACAATTAACTATAAACATCACAATCACAATAACAAACATCACAAATAGGCCACACACCAGAGTTGACTGGAACATGAGTCTGCTGGGGGCTTAAACAAGAGTGCATGTCATACACTGAAAAGGATTAAAGATATTATATCATAAGTTCATCTGCTCCTTTGTCGTTCAAATGTGTGAAAAGAAATTTATTCCAGGACTAGACAACAGTATAACGACTTTTCTATTATAAGTCGGTGTCAACCAAGCTCTATCGTTTACAAATTACATGGTTGTTATGGTGTAATCTTTGATGTTTTGTAATGATACTTTGTTAATGTGCCCCATCACAGAAAGGCGACATGGTTTATTTTTCAAGCATGATCAAATTTCTTATTTTTTTATTGTGAGATAAATATCAGGCTTCATGTTCATTCATTTTTCATAACAAACGCTTTGGTTTTAATTTGTACATGGAATACTGCGTGTCACCTTGATATTGACTAAACAGCTTTCGGTAATTTCGTATTTAATCACTGATGACGCATTCAAATATTAATCTCTCTTGAACCTTTTAATAAAATGAAACAGCCTTTATGTCATTCAAATTCGATCAAATTGAAAAAAAACACATCTAGGCCTTAAAAATGTTTCAAATACATTAAAGGACAGCACAATGAAGAAATTCATACTATTATTCTCGCGCCAAATGTCGGGGAAAATCCCTGGTGTCAAGTGTAAATCCCGGGTTCAAGATTGGCTGATAGCGGCTTTCCCTGCTACCCTGGTGTCAAGTGTAAATCCCGGGTTCAAGATGGGCTGATAGCGGCTTTCCCTGCTACCCTGGTGTCAAGTGTAAATCCCGGGTTCAAGATGGGCTGATAGCGGCTTTCCTTGCTACCCTGCTATATGAATCCGGAGTCAAAAAATGCTGTGATATTTGTGATTTAGATTGTCAAGGAAATCAATATGGGTGCTTTAATAGATATCGATAATTACTTTTCTATCATAATACCCGTGATTGGTAGTTTCGTTTGTTCAAGTTTTTGGGTTTCGTTTTAATGAAATGTTTACTTGACAGTTAGTGGGTATTCAAGCAAATGATATTACAATAACCAAGAGCACATGACTTGCATGTGTTAGGTTGTTAAACCAATACCACGGAGTCATAAATGGGAACGATTTGGTTCGAAACGTCAACAGTTATTCGCAACCGTCCGTCTGTACTCATCAATGATGTAGCTTATAGCCATTTGGATGTTGCTCTTTTGCATGTATCTTCTGAAAAGACCGCATGTATATGTACCGTATGAACTTGCGACTTAAGTTTGATACCATGCAATGTGTTTCATTCAGTTTAATGAATAATTGAACCGGTGTTTTAATGTGGTTGCAAATAATAATATGTCATTAATAAGGATCACTCGAGCATGCATATCATTAGCATGAAAAGAAGGTCTGCAATTATCTTATTGAAATGTATAATAAAAGACGTAATCATCCTTCTTCATTATCTCATTACACGTAAAGCAGTCGCTTTTGAATTGATATAATCTGGATATAGTATATGAAATTGATTATGCATAGAGCAATTAGGAGCGTGACCTGAAATTGCATATTAATTAAATGAATTCTGTAAATAGAAAAGTCGATCATCAATTAAATTACAGTTTTGTTATTAGATATCAGCGTCATTGTGAACATAAACTTGTATAATCACTGACATTCCTGTTTAATTATAAAATATTTATGTTTTCTATCTTAACGAGGTATTGTTAAATGACATCAAATGCCCGTATTCCATTGCGAGTGTCTTATGGAGTTTTTTTTATGTATTTGAATTTTTATATGTTACAAAGATACAAGGGCAAATTACAAGCATTCTTAATATCGGAACAAGGTAATAACTTGTACAAAATAACGTTTGTTTTATACAAATGGTTGCAAATTTTGAACTGGTATAATATTTTATGTTTGAGTGGTCAGGAAAACACATGTGTATATAAAACGAGCAGCGAAACAATGCTGTTCTAACAGGTTTTCGAGCGACCCTAGAAACCACTTTGTACTAAAACTCATTTTCGGGTTAAAGCCGTTGTCCGGGCGATCAGTGAAACCATGCTGTATAGCAGGTTTCCGGGTGGTCAGTGAAATCACTTTGTATTTAAACCGGTGTTCGTACGGTCAATAAAACCTACCGTATTTCTTCAAAGTTTCGGACAACCAGTGAAATCACTTTTTTTAAACCGGTAATATGTACCTATATATTTGCTCCCGTAACACAATTAAATGCTCTTTAAATACCCCCCGCCCTCTCTCTCTCTCTCTCTCTCTCTCTCTCTCTCTCTCTCTCTCTCTCTCTCTCTCTCTCTAAAGACTAAAAACGAACAGTTAAATACACGCCGTTTTTATGATGGTGTTGTTGCCAACACTGAGAAATCAGCACTTCTTTGTTTACGTTTGTTTTGTTTGACTCTTAGCGAAAGTTTTTATGCAGAGTATTTAAAGTGTGTGCATTTGATTTTCATTAAAATATTTTATTATATAAAAATGTAATGTCCATATTTTGAAAACATAAAAACAAACTTAACCGATTTTACTTAAGCATTTCCGTAGAAATTGACAGAGCAATTTGCCAACACGTATATTAAAACGCAATATTTTTCAAGAGACGGACGCCAATGCACAGTTAAACGATGATTTCAATCTGTTTTATATGATATTTATATGCTTTTGTTACAAATATGATCTAATTTGCTATTCTTCAGTCTCATTGAAACGAATTACCTTGGTAATCAACTTTCGAAACAATGTGTAAAAAATTTAATTGGTCTAGATATAAATATAAAATGTTAACATTCGTTCTCGGAGCTCATTAAAACAAATGCAATTCTTGTTAGATGATTAGAAAAACTTGTTTCATCCTTCAGTTCACTACGTGTAAAGTGTGTTCCTTTTTATTATATTATCAGTTTCGTGCAATGAGAATCTAATTAAAATGGAAATACTAGTACTAGACCATACCCAAAAATGGCAACAGTATCTCGTAGAATTGAAATTTTGACTAGAATTCAATTAAACACAAAACAAACATATTCACTCCACAAAACATACAAAGTAGATCTTAGTGTGATGCTGCCATTATTTGACGGTAACGCACATTTGATTAGAGTGTGGTTTGTCCGTTATATTTGTATTTGTGTATGTGCTGTACGTTAGTTTTGGTGTTTTTATTTGTGTATGAGGTGTTAATACGTGTGGGTGTCTAGTTAATTGTCGTTTGAGCCATTGCCTTGTGCCCTTAAACAGGGTCAATACTTTATGCGGTATAGCTACCAAACACAACAGTAGCTATTAAAGTGGAGTCTACTAGTTATTGTATTTGGATATAAACTTAACAAGCTAAGGCATAGCTGTAGAGTTTAAAGGCGAATTTAATTTGGTTGTAAGGCAAACATTTTGTTAAAATTATTCTTTGATTTATCCCATTCGTCGTCAGCCGACCTTAAACATTGCATACGAATGGGTCAATGAATTTCATCAGCATCAACATAACATTTATTGCACTTATAAAGAAAATATAATGATCTGCAAGCAATTAGGATAAGATTCGTAAAAACAACTACTATCATAATATATAGGAGCATTTTGAAAGGTAAGTATGCTTTTCTTCTGTAAGATGTAAGTGGAGTATGTACGCGGTTATTGTTTAACTAGCATTTACAGATTGGCACGTTCTGTCGAACACTGAATATTGTGTGATGGAATTATTACATTCCATGGCGGATGTCTAAAGTTCTTAGGTCTGATAATCCAAGCATTATCGTAAAATTAATTAATTGATACCTGATTGTCGAACAGCATTTCGTTCATTTTTCCGCATTTTACCGTCGTTAACGAACCAAATCAGATGCCCAAACTGGTTTATCGTCCATTTTTTTATTTAGTATGTAGGAAACTTTAGCCGAAATTGCAGCTGTACATACTTTTTCTTCAAATTACTCTACAATTTCAAATAATGATGCCACATTAACTGGCATTCATACAGTGAACTCAATTTGTCAGATATTGTTTCGAAGTGATTCCCTTACAGCCGTTTTTTTTTAAAGTAATTGTATTAAAGGCATAGAAAATTCATGTAAACAGATGTATATAAATCCGTTAATGTTAGATTATAGAGGCATGTTCAACATATATTGTTATATTGCTAGACATTCATTCAACGAAGGTCATCCAAAAGTAACTTCAATCAAAGATCAATGTATACTTAAGAATTGATAAACATTTACTTACTAATCAGTGTATAAATAAAGTGAACACAAAGAGGATAATTATTTGATTAATATTATGTTAGGTCTCAATATATTTCAGCACCAAAAGCTATATTTCACGATGTAAAATACATTGCAATCTTACACTGGAACAGACATTTTTTTTTCTTTTTACTATATGCTTTAAACGGATATATAATGACCAATTGGATGTTGTTTTTCAAAAACGCACGCCAAATTGTATTCGAACGAAACATCATTTTGAACATGACGTCGATGAAATTGTTTCTAAGCCTTGTACGCGCACACGTTTGATTTGGAAATGAGAGCTGGCTAAGATTGCAAAGCAGTCAACTACGCACTTAATGGTATATTATAGAGCAAATATCTCATGATTTACCTCTGTTGTATATAAAAGCTTTCCAGTATTAATTTTACTGGTATTGAGTAAAGGTATAAGTCAGACCAATCTGAGCAAATAAAAGCTATGTTGTCCATACAGTGTTATTGTGTTATAAAATACCAGGAATTGTTTTAAAGCTATTTCATCAATACAAAGTATTTCGAAATGGATTGATGTATCTGCTCTTTAATTGATTCTGTCATTTGTCGCAGAATGTATTCGAAAAAATGTTTTTTGTTTTGTTTTGGTGCGGGCTCAAATACATCATACCATTTCGCAAGGCGCCTTGACAAAATATCGATACAGTAGAAATCAGCCTTCTTACTCGGCGCAGAAGAGTTATCAAGTTCTTCGACCAAACTAACCACAAGACAGAACGCATGAGTAGTTTCCACACCTTATCTACAGTTCGTGATACAATTACTAGTGTTTAATCTGTTTTCTGTTTTCATAATGGACGTGTCTTCAATGCTAGAGAGGTTGGAAACAGTCGAGCACAATGCCAGAAACACACTTATCATAGTTCAATGTCTTAATAGCCAAACAAATATCTTTCCATGATTAATGATATCACCGTCAGGTCTTTGTTTCTTACATTTAAGCTAAAATATCATACATAAGGTTAATGGACAACTTGATATGGCTTGTAATGTACCCGTAATGATTATCATAAAAGCATTGTTATTTGACTTGGAGAATCATCGACAATATAATCTCATTATGAACTGGGGGGTTTTAAATACTAATAAGAATAAGTACATGTTCCCTGAATGCCACTTTTGAATCAATAATACAATGAAAACTCGAGGGAAACGCCTTAGGGCCCAAATGACAATTAACTAGAAACACCAACGTATGAACACCACGTGCACAAATGCAAACCTCACTAGCAGACCACACATGAATCAGAACAGCTTTACCGACCAATGATGAGATAATTGCCTTTAAACAGTCAGTGAAACAGTAGGTCACTGGAACACGAGTCTCCTTGGGGCTTTAACAAGATTGCAAGTCATACACTGAAATGGGTTAATTTTCACTTATTTGGTAACCGTATGATATCGTTAGTGTATCCGCTTTTTCGTCGTTCAAATATGTGAAAAGAAATTCTATACCGGGACAAGACAACAGTATAACGACTATTATATTATAAGTCGGTGTCACCCAAGCTTTATCATTTACAAATTACTTGTTTTTTTTATTGTGTAATCTTTGATGTTTTGTAATGATACTTTGTTAATGTGCCCAGTCACAGAAAGGCGACATGGTTTATTTTTCAAGCACGATCAAATTTCTTAAACGTTTAGGGCGAGATAAATATCAGGCTTCATGTTCATTAATTTTCTTAATAAACGCTTTCGATTTTACCAATGGGAAACATTTCATTTTATATGTACATAGATACTGCCCGTTACCTTGATATTCATCAAACAATTTTCAATGATGACGTATTCAAATATTAATCTCTCTTGAACCTTTTAATAAAATGAAACAGCCTTTATATCGTTCAAATTCGATTGAAATGGTAAAAAAACAAACATTTTAAGCCCTAAAAAAACGTTCCAAATACATTAGAGGACAGCACAATGAAGACATTCATACTAACATTCTCGCGGCAAATGTCGGGGAAAATCCCTGGTGTCAAGTGTAAATCCCGGGTTCAAGATGGGCTGATAGCGGCTTTCCCTGCTACCCTGGTGTCAAGTGTAAATCCCGGGTTCAAGATGGGCTGATAGCGGCTTTCCCTGCTACCCTGGTGTCAAGTGTAAATCCCGGGTTCAAGATGAGCTGATAGCGGCTTTCCCTGCTACCCTGGTGTCAAGTGTAAATCCCGGGTTCAAGATGGGCTGATAGCGGCTTTCCTTGCTACCCTGGTGTCAAGTGTAAATCCCGGGTTCAAGATGGGCTGATAGCGGCTTTCCCTGCTAGGTAACTCAACTATGCCTATTTCGCCCGATTTATCTTCACCATTTTATTGCGAAATATCAATTTATTTGCATGATTACCGAAATTGTGACAATAAATTTATATCCGAAATGTTCAAAATATATTCCAATTTAATGTCAAAGTAGTATTCCTGTCAATTATACGCTTTGTAAGATTTTGCATAGCTTTCTGCATTTATTTCCAGCGATTAGAGATTTTATCAATAGACAAAAAGCATATATCACATCTTTTTGCAACTGGTTTTGACAATTTTGCGGGAATGATGATGTAGTGTCTTATTTTTATTTTGATGTAGTGTACTTTGTTCTCTCTGTCTGATAATCGTACACAAATGTTCAAGAAACAAACAAAAACGTGTGTACCTGTTTCCTTGTTTAAGTTACTTTCTGTGTTTGAATCCGGGTTCAAAAAATGCTGTGATATTTGTGATTTAGATTGTCAAGGAAATCAATATGGATGCTTTAATAGATATCGATAATTACTTTTCTATCATTATACCCGTGATTGGTAGTTTCGTTTGGTCAAGTTTTTGGGTTTGGTTTTAATGAAATGTTTACTTGACAGTTAGTGGGTATTTAAACAATTGAAATTACAATAACCAAAAGCACATGTCTTACATGTGTTATGTTGCTAAACCAATTACCAGGAGTCATAGAAGGAAACGATTAATTTAGAAAGATCAACAAGTATTCGCCACCGGTCGTCTGTACTCATCCATCAAGTGGCTAATAGACATTTGGAGGTTGCTTTTCTGCTTGTATCGTCTGAATTGAGCGCATGTATATCCACCTTATAACTAGCGAATTAAATTTGATACCATGCGATGTGTTTCATTTAGTTTAAGAATTATCGAGCCGGTGTTTTGAATGTTGTTGCAAATAATAATTTGTCATTGATAAGGATCACTCGAGCACGCGTATCATTAGCATGAAGAAAAGGTCAGCAATTTTGCTATTGAAATGTGTAATAAAAGACGTTATTATCCTTCTTCATTATGTAATTACACGTAAACAGTTGCTTTTGAAATAATGTTCTTGAAATATTAGATAAAATCATTTTATGCATGGAGCAATTATGAACGCAACCTGAAATATTGAATAAATAAATGATGGAAATAAAACTGAAAGTCGATCATCAGTGAAATTGCAGTTTAGTTATTAGATATCAGCGTCATTGTAGATACAGTTTTGTATAAGCCTGTATAATTAATGTCATTCTCGTTTGATAATAAAGTTTTTATCCTTTTTTTATTTTAACGAGAAATTGTCAATTGATACCATATGCCCCTATTGTATTGCGAGTGTCTAATGGAGGCTCGGTTCTTTATTTGTATTCGTATATGTTATAAAGATACAAGGACAATATCAAATGCAAGCCAGTGGTATGTTGTTTTCTCTCTCTCTCTCTCTCTCTCTCTCTCTCTCTCTCTCTCTCTCTCCAAACATAATATCCCAAAAGCTAAAGTCACGCCGTTGTTATGATGTTTTTTGTTGCCAACACTGAAAAACCAGCGCTATTTTGTTTGCGTAAGTTTATTTCTGTCGAACGTTTTTATGAAGACTACATATAGTGTATTTTATAGTTATCGAAAACCTGTTTAAATCTGAAATATTTTGTCAGTGGACATCAAATAACAATGAAAACATGATGATAAATATAGAAGAAGAATAATCATATTCTGAAAACATTAAAACCAAATTAACTTACTTCATAAAGCATTTCCGTAGAAATTAACAGAGCAATTTGCCAACACGTATCATAAAAACGCAATATTTTTCAACAGACGGACGCCCATGCACAGTAAAACGATGATTCAATCTGTTTTGTATGATATTTATATGCTTTTGTTATAAATTTGATCTAATTTGCTATTCTTCCGTCTTCCTTTCAAATTTCGAGACAGGATAAAAAAAACATGTAAATATCTAGATATAAATATAAATGTTAACATATGTTCTCGGAGCTCATTAAAACAAATATAATATGAACATTTGTTAGATGATTAAAAAAACTTGTTTCGTTCTTCGGTTCACTGCGTATAAGGAGTTTTATTTTTATTATATTATCAGTTTCGTGCAATAGCAATCTAATTAAAATAGAAATACTCGACCAAACCTGAAATATGACAACAATATTTTGTAGAATAGACGTCTTTACCAGAATGCAATTAAACACAAAAAAAAAACATACAAATACAAAGTGCATCTTAGTTTGTTGCTGCCATGGCATAGATGTGCTATTGCTTTAGAGACGTAAAGAAGGCGCGTCGACATTACCCTTTATCGATACATGTTACTGAGGTCACACGCATGTTGCATACAACCGTAAACAATAAGCAGACAGTACTGTGAAGAACGTTTAAACAGTGAATAAGGCACAGATATTACAACATATGTAAGTAATTCGATGAAAAAGTGTTGTTGTTTTTGTTTTAATATATTGCGTAACAAAAGTATACACCCTATTGTGTGTTAGGTCAATGGCGATAAGAAAACTATTTGGCCGTGTTCGATAATCTGTTAATGCACCAAATATGATATTTACATAACAGAGGAATCAGGATAAATAAAATGTAATCATATTGTCGTGGGCGTTTCATATATGGTTTCCAATCCTTATTATCTCATCTTGCACTTCCGGTTTGGCCAAGAAGGGTGTTCAATTAGCCCCAAAACTCACATTGTCCAATGCCATAAGAAATATGAAGCATTTTGAATGACAGGTTCCTACTTATTATCTCATCTTGCACTTCCGGTTTGGCCAAGAAGGGAGTTCAATTAGCCCAGAAACTCCCATTGCCCAATACCATAAGAAATATGAAGCATTTTGAATGACAGATTTCTACTGCGAATTTCCTCGTTGCGGTAGCTGGCATTATTACAGAGAACCTAGACAAGACAAAGGAAATGTTTAAATGAATAACTGATGGAAAGCAGTTTTCTTTTCAAGCGCTTAATAATTAAAGACCATTGCTACGTGGAATCCGATTCATTTCTCAGCGATACCAAATTGATATCATGGTCATCGGATTATCCGCAACGATCAATTTCAAGTATAGAGGCAATACCTTCATTTAACAAGTGTGCGGGAAAAATGTTATGAACCTGAAATTATCTATCAAAAGTAAAACAAAATCAAGTATAACTGATGTCATGTTATGATACAAATCGACATTTACACATTTAGTCAAGAGTAAATTCATACTGATGTTTTATTGCAATTCAAAAATATATTTTCTAACTCATACAATTAATGTGTGGACATTGCCCGGTTCATTCAGTCAATACATTTAACAAGTTTCTCTGTTTAGAGCACCTGTTGGGAATTTAGCATGGTGATGTTTGAATTTATACCACTGAATATATTTTCTGAATGTATTTCATTGTGTACGGTATAATGAGAACATTTCCAACAAGATCCTTAACATTTGATAAATATGAATGTTTTCTTGTTACTTTTTATGTCAACCTTTTAATTACATAAGTTTCCTTGTTATATGTACATGATACATTTCTTTTTACAATAATTGAGCATGCAAATTTGTATGTATTACTGATCCTTTACCTGACTTTTGGATAATCAAACTATAATGAAGATTTGTTTCATTCCTCAATTCATAAGAAATATTCAATTTAAAATATACGGATTATCATAATTTGATGACTTTAAATGAACTATTTATGTATAATTACGTTAAGAATTCAAAACAAACATCTTTAAAGTTTAGATATTAATTAATGCAATAATACATTTGTATGTTGCTGTTGTAGTTGATCATGTTGTTGTTGTTTCTACTGTTTTTGATTTGTATTAAATTGTTAATTTCAGATTAAAGTTAATCCAGCCAAAAACTATTTTTGTTAAACAATTCCTATTATCTCCTTTGCGGATATTAATGGATATTCAAGCCATCTTCGAGCGCGCATTGCCGCCTGCTGGCATAATGTGTATGTCTTTCATTGCCTCTCCACGATCGCTAAGTATTGTTATGATGTTGAGGGGCGAACTCCCAGCAATGCGATATCCTTGCATCTGTTCTTTACATCCAGTCATCTACCACTATAGGCTATAGGTGGTTTAAATATCTCGGAGCTACCGGCATGAGCCGATATTTGGTTTTTGTTACAACCGTTCGCTTATTGGTGACTTTAATTGTGCTACTATCAGTTCATACGCTACTACGCTGGGATTGATATGCGATTAATGTTGAATGAGATGAACTTGCAGTTGTAATTGATACTAGTTTTAGTGTATGGATAAAATCGTAGATTTATTTTGACCGAGTTGTATATTTTTATCTATAAAAATGACTTTAATATATTATATAAAAATACAAATATTCCTGATATGTGTAACTTGTTCATTATATGTGGATGGAACGGAGTATTCGATACGGTTAACTGATACGGGGAAAGTTAAAGGCTTTGTTGACACTGTGCATGGACATAAGAAAGTGGAGACATTCTTCGGTATCCCCTTTGCAAGTCCGCCTGTCGGAAATCTAAGATTAGAGGTATGTGTAAAATAGTATTACTTATAGAAGATATGGGTTTAAATTCTGATACTGATTATTTGAGATAAATACATATATCAGGTAAAATTGTTCTCATTATTTACAGTTAAACGACGATAGTACTGTTCACTGTACAATAAAATTTAAAATGCTTGTCAACGCTAATTGATTCGAGGTGAAAAACAGATAAAGGAAAATACCCATTTGCCCTAAAAGGGATAGATATGAAACAAAATAATTATCGGGAAAATTTTGTTCACGTATGCTTGAACGGAGGGATTTCATGAATGAAATAATTTTATTTTAATGTCAAACAATGGTCAAAATGGATATTTTTATAAAACTTCATATTTCTTGAAAGTTGTCTGTGCATTACTATGTAATGATATTTACCAGATGTAAATCATTCATTGGTTGATATTTATTTAGAATTTGAATCAGTTACATGGTCAAATTTTGAATTATTAAGGGGTTTTCTTGAGTAGTACCATTTGGATTTCATTCTGCTCCAGCTTATTGTTATGTATAAAATGGAGCTGCCTCTCTCAATAAAAACCCGCACCAGTATTTCATAAAATCGCTCTATATTTAGTGCATCTCTTTCACATTAATATTGGTGCACCTCTAAATTATATAGGATTTCCTCCATTTCTGCTCTATTGTCGGTTTTGAGCGACTATTGATCCAAATTTGTTTGTCATATATCTACGAGTAAACTACTGGTTTAATTGTGAATTTTTATGATCTTTGATACATTTTCGGAGAAAAATATAACTTCATATGTTTTATATACCAACTATTCAAGGAACTTTATTCTAGATAAACCCAGGCAAGCCTACTTTTTTGGTACATGTATATTTTGAACAAAACAGATAGTAGAACACCTTAAGTTCTGAAAGTGTTTTTGTACAATGGCGTTCGACGAAACGTCGACGACGACCGCCGGATCATAGCTCATAACCATCTGAGCTAATTGTCGACTTGTGAATGTTATCGCATGCAAAGTAAGTTAACGAACCATTGTAAGTTCAATCATAGGGATTAATACATGATGCACATACTTAAACACGACCCTTCCTCTTCTATTATATTACTAACAATTCTATTCTAGCTCATGCCAATAAGATATGTAAGTGTTGTTAGCTATCCATAGCAACTTGACAGTCGTTATTAAAACCGAACTTACTGGTTATTCTCTTTGAATTTTTGTTATAATTTATTTATTCATTCAAGATGACAACAATTTTTTGGCTAGTGTGTTTTCATAGTATGCAGATATTCAAACTACATTATTAATTCATTAACCACATTGTTAATTTTATACAAACGAAACCAACGTTTAAGACTTTCATGGCGGATACATTTACATTTTGAAATAATCTTTTTTCTTTGATTAATCGCATCCATGTATTTCTTTAACACAGAATAATTGTGTCGATAATTCAGACCAATAATTTCATAACAAAATATTTTCGGAAACTTTATGTTCACCGGATATAACCATCCAATACGCATGAATGCAAAATAAAATAATTTATAGCACTTATTATGTAAATGGCACTTTCCCCAATCCTTTTTATTAGCTACGTAATAAGATGGATAGGCCCGTGATAATAACCTCTACTATCATAAACTATACGAGTATTTTGTACGGTATACATATATTTCTGCTATTTTATGTTGGATGAATCAGTACGCTAAAACATTCTTAAACCAGCAATTCCAGATTGGCACATTCTGTCGAACACTGAGTGCCGTGTTGATGGAATTATCACGCTCCACGGCGGAAGTCTCCAGTATGATAAGCCAAACGCGATCGTTAAATTAATTAATTGATAACTGTTAATTGCCGAATTCGTCGAATTTTCCTGCCTTTTACCGTCTTAGAATTATGTTCTAATTCAGATGCCTAAGCATGTTTATCGCAATCTTTTCCAGCACTTTACGTAGACATTTGATGCCAAAATAGCTGAGGTACATCCGTATATTTCTGTTAAAAAGCAAATAGTGATGCTGTTATATCTAAAGAATTTAAGTTAACTCTACCTGTCAGACATTTCACTTACAGTGGTATTTTAGATAAAGTGATTGTCTTAAAATCAATCTGAATTAATGGGGGGAAGATAGATTCCAATCTGTAGATGTTTGATCATTGCTGGAGGCACTTTATAAAAATTATATAGGTACTCATTGTATTTTGGTAAAATCGATGTCAACATCCTTAGATCCTTGCATAACATAGCATAACATTGTCAATGTGTATAACGAACTATATGATACTTGGACTTAATTGCATCATTGCACAAAAAACTCCTCGTCAAAACGCATACACGTAGCATCACATTTTATCATTAGATTAACATGTTTACCTTTCATTAAAAAACTTATTGGATTTTGTTCGTTAATTAGAATTATCTTAATGTAATATTTCCATCATTTTGCTACAAATTTGTATGAAATAAAATTGAGCCAAATAAACACACACACACACACACACACACACACACACACACACAAAGTTGAGTAAATTAAAAGTAAAGGCAAAATAAAAATAATAAATTAGTAAGTAGTTTATCACTCAAAATATGTGTTTGGTTTACATGTGTATGTAATGATTTTGAATAAGAATGTCACTTTCATTTTGGTCAAGCGTTATTTTCGGGTTTAAGAAATGGCTTGAACATAGGCAAAATCAAGTGACTAACTGGTGTTACATTACTAAACCAATACATAGTTCTCATACAAGGGGTCAGAGAGGTCAACAGTATCTCGCAACCGTCCGTCTGTATTCATCCATCAAGTGGCTAAGAGATATCAAAATGTATTGCCATTTGTGACATTTTTACAGATTTAAGAGTATTGAAGTAACAGCTAAATTAAATTAATTCAAACAGGCCCCAGTGGCATACCCATTCGGCGATAGATGTGCAACATAACTCACAAGTCATTTATTAATGTCATCAATTAGATTCCACTTCTTTTACTTCAACCGGAATTGAGTATATGTACCTCCAGATGTGAATGCCTTTGACCCCATTGAATTCATCCTGTATAGGTAAATATGAAAAGCTAATGAATAAAACGTTAAACTTCCTTTTGTTTTATATTGGCGACCACGCCCCTACGACCAACAACGTAAAAAGAAGAATATGACATATTTACTGGCCCTTTACAGCGTTTTGAAAATGCCGTTTTAACGTAAATTCAGTACTAGATGAAATAATCATTCGCAGTGCACACCCTAGGAAAGAGTTTTCAAATTCCAATAAACGATAATCTACAGGCCAAGATGCATGAGAAGTTTCCCAACGTAATATATATCTCGTGATACAATTACTAGCGTCCCTTTGATGTGAGATTGGTTGGAAGCGACCGAACACCATGCTAGAAACAATGATTGATAGCTTAATGTTTTACAATATATTCTAATAATTAATAATATCACGTTTCTTCTCTTTGTTTCGTGTTTCTGTCACATTTGAAAACCCGGTTACTTTTCTATATTTTGCATGCACGCGTTCCAAGCAGTTCAAATTTATTACAGGCAGTTTAATATCGGGACAAGACAACACTGTATACAACTATGATATTTTAGTTGAGACTATCAAGCTATATGTCTTTCAAATCGTTTGTAACGTATTGTGTAATCTTTGATGTTTTGCTAATGTAATACTTAGTTAATGTCCCCCATTACAGAAACGCGACATAATATACTTTGAAGTATGCTCAAGTTTCTTAATCTTTTTAGGCGAGACGAAATATCAGGCTTCTTGTTCATCAATCGTTCGTAATAAATGGTTGGGTTTTTTACTTACAAGTATAAAAAACATTTGTGTCTCTGAGCTGGACTTTGAAATTGAATCAAAGATTGTGTAAACTTGTATATTTAATGCAATTCACCAAACAATGACGACTTCTTCAAAGATGAATAGCTCTTGAACATTTTAAGAAAAAATGTAAATAGCCCTTTTCTTAAATTTTGACTAAAAGGATAAAAAGGATCACTTTAAGCAGTGTTTTAAACACTTGATGATTGACGCAAACTAAAAGACACTTTGTGGCAGCAAATGTCAGGGGCCGGGCACCGGGAAGTCCCCGGTGTCAGGTGTAAATCCCGGCTTCCCGATGAGCTGATAGCGGATTTTCCTGCTAGGATACACAGCTATGCTAATCTTGCGGACATTAAACTTCAACATTTTCATTTTGAGTTTGGTATTTGTCTGTGTGGTTACAGAGATGTGGACTGTTGATATCTACCTGAAGTGCTTAAAATATGTTTTCGTATTAAATGTTGTACTTTTAGCGATGACATATTTCCATCAACTGATAATGGTTTTACAAAGAAATATAAATATCATGTAAACAATTGACAAATCATGCTTTACTTATCTTAGGAAGTCAACGTATCCCTTTTTAAATGGAAGCGTTATATGTTGAAATATTTAAAATCAACAACATTATCAAAAGCACGATTTGTTAATACCAACTGCAAAACCCTTTTTAATCTTAGGGTTGACAAAGTTTCACGTTAAAATGCTGTCACAAACTCACGAAGGAGCTCTCTTCTACTAAATAATGGCCTCCAACGGTACAAAACACTGAATAAGTGGCATATCTGGTTTGGGAAAACAACATTTTTTTATCAATCGAATAATTATTTTGCATAAAAAGTTTTGTCTTATAATGAAGGCAATAGCCATTTCATTTTGAAGAAGTTTTTTTGTTTTTAAATGAGGTTGAAAGTCCATACAATTAAAAGCGTTTAATGGTATGAGATTTTGTAGCCTAGTTTCTTTCAAGTTTTTAAGCCAACAGCACCAAAAAATCTGGGCCTAATCTAGTTCAGACGCCTGGTTTTGACAAGTTTGTGTGGGCAATTTCCGTTAGTGTCGTCGACAACGTCAATTAGTGCTTAGTTGTTTCTATCTGACAATCGAAAACATGACAAAGAAATACGTCTTTCCTTGAAATCTTTTTATGAACTGATTACGTTTGATTCGATTTCAGCATAATTTGCTACAAGCAATTACACCTATTTAACATTTAAAAACTGACATGGCCGTGGCACTTTTAATTACGGATATAAGAAAAGCTAATACAAGTGAATGCGTATGACAAAAACATTTCTAATATAATTTACGTATTTGTATCTTAAAGATGCACTCTTACTCCCAAATGAGATGTACCACAATTAATACAATTATTTTTATTTTCCGAAAAGGATTGTTAATAATCAAAGCAATGGTGAAGGATACCGTGTTTGATATGAAAGAAAGGTTCATCAAACACAGTAATTCTACCTTATGAGACTATAGTTTATCACTGTAAATATTTTAGCACTCGCCAGACATTTAATATTTGTGCATTTTCAGCTATTAAAATACACGGTTAAAGTATTGTTTTTAAAAATCAATATTTTCCATATATGCATTTTTTAATAAATAGTTAAAGGTTTATCATTCAAAATGTATGTTTGTTTTACATGTGTATGTATTGATTTTAAATAAGAGTGTCACTTCAGTTTTGGTCAAGCGTTATTTTCGGGTTTAAGTAATGGCTAGCACAATAGGCGAAAACAAGTGACTAACTGGTGTTACATTACTAAACCAATACATAGTTCTCATATACGGGGTCAGAGAGGTCAACAGTATCTCGCAACCGTCCGTCTGTATTCATCCATCAAGTGGCTAACAGACATCGGAATGTAACTCCTTCGTGAGATCATTGAATGCGTGAATACATTCTGAATAGAGACCGCCGCGGTAGAAGTGGTTGTATACGCACCTTATGAACTTACGGCTTTAATTTGATACCATGCAATTTGTTTCATTTTTTTTAATGAATTATTGAGCCGCTGTTGAGAGTATGGCTGTATATAATAATTTGTCATTGATAAGAATCACTCGAGCACGCATATCATTAGCACGAAGAAAAAGGTCAACAATTCAGTTTTTGATATCATATCAACTGAACCCATATCCTTCCTCGTATTTATTTGACATGTTAAAGAAAGCAAATTTCAAATTAAAATCCTGATGATGTATAAGATGAAAACGCACATGCAAGGTGAAAATATGAGCAGAATCTGAAATTTGCATGAATGTATTAATGTATTTATTCAACGGCGTTGCCTTACTTAGCTGATGATTATTCTATGCCAGTATTGTATTAATATGAACTAGATTTTTTATTTTACCGGTTAATTCAAAATCTGGTAGTTAGAAAAATAACCTTGTTGACTATGAGTGTCTATACGTCTGTCTTTATTTGTACTTGTGTTTGTAATTATCTTAATAAGTATAAGCCGAAGAGATATCTTAGTTGCATTGTAAATCTATGCACAGGATAACGTATTGGGAGACACATATATGCAATATCCGTATAATTAATTCCTATTGGACTCCCGGACAGTTAGTCAAACCAAGCATTGACAGAGGCCCATAGACACATGGCATCATAGACACTGCCACTATAGGTAAAAGCGACAAACTATTTATTTTAATGGTAAATTGTGAGTTATAATAGGCCTTTGTTGCATTATAAATGTCTACACGTATGTCTTTATATGTACTTTTGTTAGTAATAATGTTAATAGATATGAGAGAAAGAACATCTAAATTGTATATGTAATAATTCAACAGGATAACGGACTGTGAAACACAGAATAATTCCGTGAAACCACTATACATTTACACTGATTTTGGTCGGTGAATCTCCAGTTTATTTAAACTACTTTTGTGCGGTCAGCAAATCCAATGTCTACTTAAGGTTCATTCCAATCGGTCAGTGAATCCACTGTGTATCTTAACTGGTTTTCGGACGATCGGTGACTACGCTGTTTATTTAAACCGATTGCCACGCTTTCAGTGAATCTACTGTTCATCGTCACCGCTTTCGCGTCGTCAGTGAATCTCCTGTGTATTTCAACTGCTTTCGGGCGGTTAGTGAATCCATTGTGTATCCTAACGGTAATTTAAATGCATCTGCTGTGTATCGTAACCGGTTTTTCGATCTTTCAACAAATCCACCGTGTATTTAAATCAGTGGCCTGGCGTTCAGTGTATCCATTGTGTATTTAAATCACTTTTTTGGCGGTCAGTGAATCCATAATGTATCTAATCTGGTTTAAGAAAAGTCAGTGAATATTCTGTGTATTTAAATCGGTTGACTGGCGTTCAGTGAAAACACTGTGTCTTTTAACCGGTTATCTGGCGGTCAGTGAAATTTGCTGTGTCTATAAACCGGTTTTCGGGCGGTCAGTGAATTCGCTGTGTCTATAAACCGGTTTTCGGGCGGTGAGTGAATTCGCTGTGTCTATTAACCGGTTTTCGGCCTGTGAGTGAATTCCCTGTGTCTGTAAACCGGTTTTCGGGCGATCAGTGAATTTGTTTTATCTTTAAACCGGTTTTCGGGCGGTTAGTGAATTAGCTGTGTATATTAACTGGTTTTCGAGCGGTTAGTGAGTAAACAGCGTATTTAAATCACTCCTTTTGCGGTCACTGAATATCTAAACCGCTTTCCGGGCGGTCGGTGAATTTACTGTGTATCTTAACCGCTTTAAGGGCGGTCAGTGAATCTACTGTGTATCTTAACCGCTTTGACGGCGGTCAGTGAATTTACTGTGTATCTTAACAGCTTTGACGGCGGTCAGTGAATCCATCGTGTATCTAAACCGGTTTTCGGAAATTCAGTAAAAATTCTGTGTATTTATACGTGTTTAAGGCGGACATCTTAACTTACTTTTATCCAAATGCATAATTAGTATTGGAATTAGTTATGCGCCACAAAACCGGAACATTTAGCTTTTTTGTTGGACTGAAAGTAAAACTTATATCTATGTTCGTTCCCTTATTTTTAATCTACATAACTGCAGAAATGATTTCCAGCAAAACTGAATAAAATATCAACATCTATTTTCGCGCCTATGTTTTCAAAACTAAAACATGCAGGAAATTAATGGTAAGCAAATCTAAAAGAAATTTTCGTGCCTTTATTTACAATTCTAAAAATGCAGAAAAAAATATTAAGCCTTAGGTCATATTTTCATTATCAGTACCATTATTTTTGTTTTTGGTTGACATATCTGCGCTTGTCAGATAAGACATTCAATAGATATGTGAGGTCAAATGCCGGTGTAGTTTCAAAATATGACATTTTCACGTCGGATCTTGACTTGGGATTAAATTTTCTCGCTGCGAAAATGCATATCCAAACATCGATTAGAGAAAATAAATTATTCCCTGTACCAACTCCAGTGCTACTTGACTACGCTATCAATCTTTGTACAAAGCTATCTCTAAAGAATAAACAATGATTTTGAGCTACCTTAGCGCAAGCTACCCTGTATAAACGGCATTTCTGCAACCTGCATTTCTTTTCGACCAGTTTCATTATTGTTTCGATAAGAATGCATTCCTTATTACGAATGTGGGGGTTAGTTAATTTATTTTGATATTTGTTTAAAAATGGCTTGTGTTTTTGTTTGAAAGATCTAAAATGCATCGATAAAAACAGAACGCTGGTGATATTGTAGCAAAATGAAATGCGCTTACTGAAAATGTTGGCGAACACTTCATACGATTGTTTTATGTTCCAGAGTAGGGGCGCTCATATTATATGCAAATAAGTTATTCTTCCGATTTCTTGAAATTGATAAAAACAAATGCTATACATTTTATTCGATATTCCTCTCATAAGTCTTAATTCGAATGGCTCTTTAAGGCCATTTACCATAAAATTACTGTGAAGAGATCAAACTTTTTATTTTATTTTATTATATATCTGTACAGAACATAGGAGGTCCATAAAATTACCAAGAAAAAGACCATTGTTTGACCAATATGTATGTATGTAGTTTTTTATTTTAAATTCAAATCGAGCCATACGAACTCAACGGGAAAGGAAACTTCATGGAAAATCAGCCTTGTATTGTCTTGTCTTTAACCACATAGTAATTTACGTATGACCTGTGTGAAGTGTTCGACCTTCTGTTGCTTCACCCAATCGCAAGTGCGTTGATAATTACATCACCGTAAAATCAGTGTTAGTCGAGTGTAATCCTATTGTCGCGGCTGTTTCGTAGCCAATGTCCTGAGCTCATTAGCCGCGTAACACCATCTTTCACTTCCGGTTTTTCAAGCAACCTCATCTGCGAGGACATGCAATAATCTGTAAACATGTCCATTTTTCTTCATTATGAAGAATATGGGAAAAGCCTTTTTAGCTTCTGACACAGTATATCAGGTAAGCAGTATGTTCTTTTTAGAACAGAAGACAGCCAACTGAGCAATTTTGATGACCTCAACCAGTTTCGGAAGCTCTTAAATGGTGGAAATGGTGCAGTAAATCGACACCTAGGACAGTTTTGCTTTCGTCTCTTTTCCTGAAGTTTCTATTGATTGAAATGCCTTATTTGATAGTGTTGGGCCTATTATAATACAGTCGAACCCCGTTGGCTCGAACTCGCTTGGCTCGATTTCCTCGTTCGCTTGAGCTGGATATAAAAGAACAATTTCTTTCAACAGAAGGTAATCATTTCCGCTTGGCTCGAATTTCCGAAGGCTCGATGTATTTTCGCCGGTCCCTATGAGTTCGAGGCAACGGGGTTCGACTGTGCAGTACATACAGACCAAATAGTGTTGTTCCAGTATACTCGTATGTCAATACGTTATTACTTTTGGTTTGCTCTTATTTATTACATAACAGTCAGACACTATTACATAACAGTCAGACACTATTACATAACAGTCAGACACTATTACATAACAGTCAGACACTATTACATAACAGTCAGACACTATTACATAACAGTCAGACACTATGGACGTGAAGCGTTGTTTTGTGGTTTGCATGGTGTCACATGATTTTTATGAATTGCTTATCAATATGGTAATTTATCATCATAACATATTTTTTTCTGCTGTTAGTATTGTTATGATTTTATGTAAACACAAATATCAGTACCGAAATGCTTATGAAGTTGACTATAGTTATGGTTAAAGTCAACAGAAGGAAAGAAAAGAAAAGCGTTAACAGTCAAAACTCGCTATGTTGTTAGGCACTCGGTCAATGCTTAGAGGTAACAAGCTAAATAGAAAAAGTGTCAAACTAAACCGAAAAAAGTTCAACATAAGCAACACATCGAGATAACAGAGTTCGACATAGAGAGTAAATGTTGTTGTTGCCATTATGTGTGTATTGGCTCGTCGGTGTTGTTATCATCTGGGCCCAATTTCTCGAAACGTCTTAAGCTTACAGGCTTAAGTAGCTTATTTCAATTAGCCAAAATACATTGTTAAAATCGACTTTGATAAATGAAAATGGTTCAATGTGATTATCGTACAGATAATTTCTATCTAACGTCTAAAAACTCATAAAGAAATAAGTATATCACATATTATAGTAAAACAAAGATAGTGAGCTTAGCTTAATCCTGTTATAAGTGATTTAAGAAGTTTCGAGCAATTTGTGCGAGTATTTTTCACATAAATGAAACGCTCTACATTCGAAACGACGTCGCTTCATGAATCTTATTATGATATATAAAATATGAAAAACAATTCAATGTACAAACTCAGTATATGGATAATTTACAAATACTAGTTTAAAATATTTAAAATGTTTAAAGTTTAGAACTAAATAAAGGCAAAATACATATCCGCAATCGTGACTTAGTTAACCCCTTGTGTGATTACCGAAATTGTTAAAATACCGAACTTAAATGAAATAATAAAAACACTTGAGCGACCCATGGCAGAGTGAAATAAACTTGAAGTATAGGGGGGTCTCGATTGATTTCTGTGTTATTTTACCAAAAGTGGCTTGTTTGTGTTTTTGATAAGACTTGTAGTACGGTCGGGTCGTATTGTCAAATTATACAATTAATCAGCAACGTTAGGGGTATGTCTTTTTAAAAAGGAAATTAAATATGCAAACATGTCAGCTATTGAAACTGGTCCCCATTATGCGTACTTTATCATCGTCATTTTAATCACAATGGTGAAACAATAATTGTTCGAATTCTAACTGGTATAAAATCGAAGCACATGACACTTAAAGACCTAGTTTAAGCCTTCTATAAGTGAGCCCCCACCCCCCACCCCCACCCCCCAAAAAGTGTATTTGTACACAACCTCTTTAAATTGATCTTAATCTAATTGCCTTATTGTCTTAGTATCCTGTTGTGCAGTTTTGAATGTTTTATTATAGAAATGGACCCTAAATGGCCCTGAGCCAATACACGAATACACAGGATATTGGCCCCTACTGTGACACCAGCGCAGTTAGCAGGAGATGCACAACAGGGGAGTTATCATGTCAAACATTCCTTAAACTAAGCCTTTAAACTGTTAAGATGCGCTCTTAGTCCCAAGTGAGATTTACCACAATTAATGATATTGTTTTGATATTCCAAAAATGTTCAGTAAATGTTGTTTGCGCTTCCTGCTATCAAATACACGGTTACAATATTGTTATCAGGAATAAATGTTGCCCATAAATGTATTATTTAGTAAGTTGATAAAGGTATATCAGTCAAAATAAATGTTTGTTATACATGTGCATGTGATTTTCATTAAGAGTGTCACTTCAACATAATTGAAATAAACATTATTCTTAAAATCGCTACCTTCTTCGTGAAACTACTTTTAAACAAACTACTTTAAGACAAATTTATGCGAACAAAGAAATTGTGGCTGAAAATACTTTCCATTACAAAGCAATAATATAATTATTTTGTATAGAATTCCCTGTATGCTGGTTAGATTTAATTGAAAATAAACAGACATTACATGGCGTCCCGCGGATGTTTCAATTAAACGAAAATGTTTATCCAAAATCTGTCATATTTGTCACATTCAGCAACTGTGCATTGTGAAGGACAGGATCAGGGGGGTAATGTAATTCGTGCCGACTTTGTCAGGTCCTTTTCTTTGGTCAAATGTAATACTCATTTTTATTTGCAGGATATTTAACAAAAGCTCAGTTATCAATTAAACATTGACTTTTTGATATGATAATATAGAACGCTTGTAATTTGGTAACAAAAATAGAAATTTTCATGAAATCATTTAAAACTGTTTCATTAATTGTTGAAGCATACACAAGTATATCCTTTATATTTGAATTAGATTTATGTGTAATAACAATTTCATACAGAACAGAGCAGAATAATTTCATAATTGGTAAGATACAAATTCCACAGAATGTCTAATACTCTTAAAGTAGCAAATTGGCATAATTTATTATCAAATTATTGCAAATGATTATGTCTGTTAGGGTGTAATTAGAAGAACGAGATTGTGTGTTATAAGTGAAAAGTTTACGACTTCTATACTGCAGATATCAATCAACCGGTGCCATTAGCAAAACATTAGAAAAGCGAACACGTAGTGCACTAGCTTTGTGATAAGTTTGGTATCTTGATCTTCAAACGTTTCTGCCTGCTCATGAATTTGCGATCGTATAAATCATATATAATTTCGTTTCCAATCTTATGTCGAAACAGTAGGCAACTCCAGTACGCTCCAAGATACCGGCCCGCTTTAATGCGATTTTAATGATTGAAACCCATTACTGACATAGTGTACTTACAGCGTGTGTAATGAAGTCCCTGATGGTAATGACTGATAAGCCCACAACCAATTTCTCTCCCAGGATTCTTCTTCGTATCTAGCTTTCGTGTCAATCAGGGTAGCACAATATGAACCATTCTTCACTTCTCTGTGTGATAATATCTCTATTTACCTGATACATTGACATCTTTGTTAAACTGACTCCTAATTACAAGCAATTTAACACCAGATAATATGTTAGATGTAATAGGTTTTCGACAACGTTATAAATTGAAGTAATAATGAGGCTCTTTTAATTGAATTACAAAATCGTATAAGAGTCTCATTTTGCATCATTATTTCTAATACAAGTTTATTATAAGAATTAGTTGCAACATACATTCTATATAAAACATGTTTTCAATGAATATTAATATTATTCTGAAAACCCCAAAATTATGTTTAATTACATCAATATTTCGAATACAAGTTCATTGGTATTAATTCCATCTTGCATACTTTATTCTACAGACGAACCCCGTTGGCTCGAACTCCAAGGGACCGGCAAAATACTTCGAGCCTCGGTAAATTTGAGCCAAGCGGGAATGCTTACCTTCAGTACAAATACATCCAATAGTTATAAATAAATTGTCCTTTAATTCCAATTCGGGCCAACGAGATTTTCGAGCCAAGCGAGTTCGAGCTAACGGGATTTGACTTATACACTTTCTACAAATATCAGCATTGAACTGGATAATGGGCTACATTTTTCATAACGTACATATATAGACGTTAACCTTGCTAATCTGCATACAGCACCGTTCGATTATGTTCATATGTTAAAGGTGCACTCTCACAGATTGAGCGTTTTAAAAACTTTTTTTTGTTGTTTTTTTTATCTTACAATGAGCCATTTTTTCGCATTTGTCTGAGAACCAGTGATATAAGATTGATAACAATGGGTCGGATCGCAGTTTTCATATGTACGTTCGGAAATTGATGTCTTATGCCAATAACTCATTTCATTTTAAGCGTTTGTAACGCATTCAGCCTAAAAACGTCAATTTTCGAACGTAGATATTAAAACCTGCGATCTAATATTTTGTCACTAATTTTATATGACATGTTTTCAGATGTTTACGTGAAGATTGGTTCATTCCATGACAAAAAAGTTGTCAAAAAGGTCATTCTGTCAGAGTGCAGCTTTAACACTGTTTATGCAACTTTCATAGAGTGTGTTGTTTATATATCTTACTTTTTCAAGCCACCAGCTCCTGTGCGACCATGGAGCAACATCCTAGATACACTGGAGTTACCCTCCGCCTGTCCCCAGCCAACAGAGGGTGTGGCCTACATCGAGTATCACGTGCCGGGATTCAACAGGACAAGCGAGGATTGTCTATACATGAACGTCTACCTTCCGAGGGTAAGGACATTATATAAATATTGACTGCCTGGAGGGTAACAGTGCATTGTGCCAACCTGAGGGAAATACTGCATTCGGAGCTCCTCGGCCAGTTTTATGGAAAACAACCTCGGGTGTATGCCGGTACTTTAGTTGAAGTAGTTCGTATATTTTTTTTATTATATCATTAATTAAATGTAGTGTTTTAGAGTTGTATTTATTGATCTAAGTTTAAATTGATTGCAAGTGAAGTGTATTATTGCAAAAATTATTAAGATTCCTAAGAGTTAAGTCATAAAGTTTAACTGCTAAATAAAATTACTCCGCGATCTACTTGCAGCGTACCGCTTTTTGAGTATGTAAACCACCCAAATCCGAGGTTGTTCTCGATATAAAAATGGCTGAAGAGGTCCGAATGGCCTTGAGGGTGACAGTGCATTTTGTCAACCTGAGGTAAATACTGTCCACCGAGGTTAAGTATACGAACAAAACACTCACATGACGTCACAGGGTTAGAAGTGAGGTTTAATATATAAAATTGTTTTGTTATATATTTTCCAGTGATTTATAGAGCTTTTTGGGTGAAAAAATATATACATTTTACTGTCTGAAAAGGTGAATAAATCATTATAATCCCAATCTGTTCAACACATTCACATTCTTAGTCATAAGTCGAAATATTTTGCGCCATTTCGTTTAACTTTAAAATTATAATGTAATCGCGGTTGATAGAAAATTGTGTTACCGTCTTCAATCACTTCAATTTTATTCCAACTGTTGTCGAATCCGTTTTTCGGATACATCCATGTAACTTTAAAAGTAAACCTGAAATAAAACTCCACTTTGTTAGATAGAATCGCTTATGTTTTTGCTTTGTACAAGTCTTAGATATCATATTGGATATTATTGTCGTATCTGTGATCAATAATTCAAAGAATCTACATGGACAGGCCCAGCAGTCAAAAAGTCAAATGTTAACCCTGTTTTGTGGCACAAGGTAAGGTGCCCAATTCAAAATAAGCTCCGTGCCTTTGAACAAGTTATTTCAGTATACTATCGCTTGTAAGTTGTCCATGGACTAAAGCGGGATGTACGTTATCAGTCAACCATAAGTAAAGTATTGTACATCTGCTGTCTCTACTTCTTTTGAGCATGAAATATCGGCTTAAACAAGAATCCCATTGACTAATTCCACAAATATGTACTTTACCCGCTACTTTCTTCTTCATGGCACACTTGTACTATCCCTGTGCTTGTTTTCATCCATGGGGGCTCTTACCAGAACGGTATGAGCGCAATATTTGTTATATCTTGACCCCACTAGTGAGTCCGTTTCTTTAAAACTTAACACAAATCGTGATTTCCTATTTCAGGGTACCCACCACCGCAATCTCCCTGTGCTTGTTTTCATTCATGGGGGCTCTTACCAGAACGGTATGGGTGCCATGTTGGATGGCTCGGTCCTCGCTTCTCACGGTGTCGTCGTTGTAACCTTTAACTACAGGCTTGGGCCCCTAGGTGAAAATTGCATTCTTGATTTCGGGCTGTATCTCGGTATTTGACTCGGGAATTTGTCCTTTAGTACATTGAACAAATTATATGCATGATGTTTATACTATAGATCAATTAAGCGTCTATGTCGCACGTCGAAAGAAACGCATGAATATGAGTCGTGGTCGATTGAGACTGGTAAAAATCTGACAAATGTTAAATACATGTAGTTAAACTTTTTAAAATGTCGGATATTGTTTAATAAAGTATTATATGCTGCATATGTATCCTTGCAATCATGTTTTCTGGTTTTAAAACTTTACTGTTATAAAACAATCTGCTATGTGTAGATTTATCCGGAATTTTTTAAAACAATTACGTTTTCATAGGATTTAAATTCATCTTTTTCATCCTATTTCTCACGTACAAAACATGTATGAACCATAGTCTTTTCGTTTTTCTATGACTGATCGCAAAATGCCAAAGCCATGGTGTTGTGATCGTTGGCAAAATGTTTGAAAAGTGTGTAATTCCTTTAAGGATTTCTAACGTCTGCGGACGACAGTATAACTGGTAACTACGGGATGCTGGACATGATAGCGGCCCTCCAGTGGGTACAGCGGAACATCGGTCACTTTAACGGCGACCCAAACCAGGTCACTATTGACGGCCACAGCGCCGGCGGCTGCAGTGTTGGGCTACTCCTTCTGTCTCCCCTAGCTAAAGGTTGGTCTAAACTTTGCTGAGAAGGTTGGCAGACATTTTTGGTCTAGCTAGTTGTAGTTGAAATCCGTTGGCTCGACGTCCTAGGGACCTGCGAGAATACTT
The DNA here is from genome assembly GCF_026914265.1 of Mya arenaria. Classification (NCBI taxonomy): domain Eukaryota; kingdom Metazoa; phylum Mollusca; class Bivalvia; order Myida; family Myidae; genus Mya; species Mya arenaria. Next base: position 30,556,188 of record NC_069134.1, on the reverse strand, counting down.
CGAGCCTCGCGAATATCGAGCCAAGCGGGCATGCTAACATAAAGTCAAAAAGATAAATCCTTTACATCAATTCGAGCCAACGAGAATTTCGAGCAGAGGGATATCGAGCCAACGGGTTTCGACTGTGGTATGTTTGCAACGTCTCTGTCCACTTCAAAGAGGTTACACAACACACTTTTGTCAAGTAGTGAAAATTGCGAGAGACCAGCGTTAAGATTGAGATATTCGTGTCATTAACACATTTATATCTACCATTCCAACAGCTGTTGTGAAAACCTTTTCACCTGCTTTAAACAGGAATAGAAGCATAGACGAGTGTGTTGAAGGTTGCTCTTTACAGACTGATATTTTAGGTTTACGGTTTTAACAAATGAATCAATAAGATATTAATCTAAACTGATGAATTGTGTTTATATTTAAACAATTTAAACACTTAATCAAGATTGCGGTTGATGTTTGACGTCATTTTCAGGGAAAAGTAGTTGAAAACCCATTTTACAATTTCGTTGCTTATATTTACGAACGATGCATTAAAACATGGAAATAATTAAAAGAGGCATACAATAAAGAAAACAAAACTACGAAATGACGCTTTTCAAACAACCTATACGTATTTACACACGGAACTCGACGTGATACATGACGTCTGAAAGGCGTACGTTCTATCATAGCATCGTCAATGTATCTGATACATGCAAGTTTCTTTTTTGGAAATATATGTCGAGTCGTGAATCAATTTAATTTATATTTTTAAGCAATATATTCGAATAGTGTAATCTCTATGATATTCTTGGGTGGTATGCAATATTTGATCTTAATTGGGTCTAAGATTGATGTATCGTATCAGATTAGTCTAAACTTATTCATTTTACAACGATTGTGGAACAAGGTATTGCAACTTATTTTAATCACTCTCGTTGGCACGATGTTGCGCAAGAGTGTGGTCTAGTGTTGTGGGTACTCGGAGGAAACCCAGTTGTCCGACTTGGTGACCACATACCAAACTCACATGCACCCAGGCCGGAAATCGAACCCGGGTCGCCAAGGTAAGAAGCGAGTGCACTAACCACTGCGCTAACCAGACAACCATTATCGTAGCAGATTGTGTGTTACAAATAATCAGCCACTGCAGTGAATGAAGTCAATGATGTGTGACTGTTAGATTGACCTAAGTTGCATACTGAATACCACCTCTTGTTTCATTACAGGTCTGTTCCATCGAGTAATCCAACAGAGTGGCTCTCCACTTGGTCATTGGTCGGTCTCACGCCACCAACGGGGACCTACCTTCGTTTATAACATTTTTACTTCCTCGATAGACTGCCATCGAAATTCTTCCAGTGAAACCAAGCGCTGCATCCAGGCGCTAGACTCGCAGACGCTTGAACATATAATTATGGAAGAATTTGAGGTGAGATCATGGATGTTTGTGAAATTGTGAGCATCTTCGATGGTGAAAGTAGCTATGCGTTATACACAAAAACGTGAATTACTATTCAATGTAATTTGTATTATATTTATTTTTATTATCTCTAATACTTCTGTTGCGTTTCCGCTAACATGACTAATTGATATTTTTGTCGACATTTTATCCGTAAGATCGCTCGGTCGGTTGTTCGGACGTTTGTTCGTTCATCCATTCACTGTTTGATTGATTAGCAATTTGTATTCAATTATTTGAAATATGGTCCTTTGTCAATGTGTTCATTATATTATTTCATTTTGCGAATTTTTTGGGCTTTTTAAAGCTGCACTCTCACAGATTGAACGTTTTCACAACTTTTTTTTATTCTTTGTCTTGGAACGAGCCAATATTTGCGAAAATGCATTAAAACCAGTTATATAAGATTGCTGACAAAAAATTAGATCGCAGATTTTTATATTTAAGTTAAAAAATTGATCTTTTATGCATTTTTCTTAAACCGTTAGTAACGTTTAAGCCATAAAACATTAATCTTCGAACGGAAATTGCGATCCGGTCATTTGTAAGTAACCTTTTATCGCTGGTTTGAAGGTAATTAAGCAAAAAATAGCTCTTTCCAAGACAAAAAATAAAAAAAAGTTGTAAAAATGGTATATATCTGTGAGAGTGCAGCTTTAACGATTCATTATACTGTCTTTTAGTGGATGACGTCGCTGACGCCGCTATACCGACCGGTGGTCGACGGCCACTTCCTACCGGACACGCCCGAGCATCTGGTCACTTCCGGTGCCTTGAACGTGAACTCAATCCTCACTGGGGCCACTAAGGACGAAGGGTTTACCGCAGGTAAGGTGACGGGAGTATTAACAGTAATACAAATGAAAACAACCTGTGTATCCTGTATTGATTACCAGCTTCTATTTTTCGTATGATGATAGGTATTTTGGCAAACAGTGTACCGTATAGTCATTGGCTATATTGGAATCTTAATCAACTGGTTATCAGGCACATTATTATAGATTATTGCAATGTTTGACTAAAAGTATTGGGGGGTTTTCGATACAGAAATGTTTTCACCCCTAAAAATTTACGAAGTGCTATGTGCTGTATTATTAGATTTATTGTACAGCGGCTATATATATGACCAAGAGGAACTGAGTTCTTGAGAACATTCATCTATTAGTCTTTAATGATCGACCTTAGAGGTAGTAAGCCAGTTACTTATGGCTTTCAACTAAACGCTCTTATAAAATATAAAAATATCATTATAAAATTAATATTTAAAAAAAACACACACACTAAAAGTAAATAATGAAAAATAAAATAACTCGTCATAGTTTGTTTCCTTTCACTAGGCAGATTTTTTTATCTATATGGTCAGCAATTGGTCAGCAGTATCCTTATATTTCTATATACATAGCTTTTTGGTCAGCAATTGAGCACGACCCGAAATGGCGTTACTGTTAAGTAGGTGTCAATGCTGGGAAGGGGCAAAGCAGGACCGTATTACACCAAAAACAACCAAGTCCGAAAAGATTATGTTCACTGTTTTAAGCGTTTTGGTCGTTGTGCTTTCCCTTATTATCTCTCTTACTTTTCTGGAGGAATCGTTCGTGGGGAAATACAATTCTTCACCATATCAACAATTAGAGATCTAAAAAGTTCCCTCCTTTATTTTATTTGACCAATTTAACAATGACCAATGCGGTTTCCAGTTTATGTTCATAATGACCAATCAAAAATCCTAATTTTATTCAATTCATTTCACAGGAAGTCAGGGTGATTTTAGACGGCCTAACGGCCGAAAAACGATGCTGCAATTTGAGTACTTTTGTGGTTGGTTTTGCATAATACATTTTCCAAATGCTCTTTTCGCAGGGCAATTAGCACTGTCTGACAATGAGACAGCATTTGTGTGGCATCATAGAGGAGATATGAATATGTTGAAACCTTAGTGCCTACACCAACGCCAGACTGACAAAGTTATTTCTCTCACGGTGGCAGTTTCAGAAAATAAAAACACATATATTTTCACCCACTTGCTCTTATAGATTTTAAGGCATCAAAAATTTCAAATTAAAGCAAGCAGCGTAAAATTGATAGATTTTTCAAAAGATGGACGTTAGTGTAAAAATGGATTTGAGATGAATTGTAGATATTCATCTGGTAAATTTCAAATACAAATGGCGTACCACGTGAGAAGTTATACTTTTTACGATTTCATCTTTTTGCCGATCATACCGAGTATGAATCTATTTACAAGCATTGTTTAACGGGTACTACTGAATTGCTAGGTTTCCCAAAGAACTTTTCGCATCGTTTTATTAATGCACAACGAGCATCCTTGCCAACGTTTCAATTGGTAAATGCATTTGTTTAGTATATTTCACAAAAATATGTAATTTCAGCTATCCCATTAATCAAGTTGTTCGGCGTGGGTAAAACCGGCTACCGAAAGTTGCTTTCGTTGATGAACAGTTTCCGAGGCGACCTACCGGAAATAAACGGCGTTGTTGGTAAGTCTTGTTACGTATATGCCATCTTACTTCAATATTGTTTTAATTTCTGATTTATTTTATTACCTTTAATAACTATCCAGTCTTTAAGGGCACCTGCCAGTGGCAGTAATTGTAGTATGTAGTATGTGTTATTATTTTCATGTTTGGTGTCGGTTTTGTATTTCATACATTTATTTAAATGACGCTAAACTGGACTAAGACCGCTCTCCATAACTACCTACTTTGTCCTTACATTGGTTGGACAGTAAGGCGTCATGTCAACTGTACCTGACACAAAAGCATCTAAATCGTGTTTCGCGATTTGTACTTGTACACCGGAATTTGTCATTTTACCAAATACATGGAGTGTAAACTTACGTCCAAGCACTATTTTGGGGTTTTATATGAGGGCATCGTTTTTTATAACTATGTTTTATGTTTATTACACAATTGGAGCGTTCTCCCCATATATGGAGTTGAAGGTCGTGAAGGACTAAAAATCAGTGTTATCTTGCGTGCAAATTGGTCAATTGACTGTAGAATATAGGACATTTATTAAGTGTTGTCTGACCTTAAAACCGTTCTATAGGCATTAAGACAAGACAAGTCTTTGCAATTTGCTTTAAGCATACGGTAAAGTACAACAAAATTAAGGAAAAAGACTTGGTTTATATTTTAGATAATTAGCTTTTAACTTGTAATGAAAAGCAGCCCCAAGCACTAATGAAGTGACATTTTTCAATAAATTTCAGCGTAACAAAATGAGACAGTAATTAAATGGCAATGATTCGCGAACAATTTGCCCCATATCTCGTATAAATGTCTCGCTTGGCAGTAATTTGTCTGCGAGTTGTACGGCTTTACTATCATCGTAGTAAATGTGTTTACTAGAAAGAGGGTCGACCCAAAATAATACTGGTTACATAAACCTTCCAATCGAAAGACGTCGAAACAGGCAGGACGAACCTTCCAACATTAGTTTCGCTGCTAGTGTCAAGTATTAATATGCGTTATCAAATTGGTCAAAAAATGCACGGCCGATCTCAACAGACACAAACATACTGCGATATTACTAAATGACACGGACGTGCCCAGCAGTAAACAAAACTCACTTTCACTTTGTTTAATGGCGCAAAATCAAAGGCCGAATCTTTTGGCCATCATCGGGCGTACAACAAAATATCGTAAGATCAAGAAAGTCAGCTGTACACTAACCGGATGCAAAATATTAAAAGCAGGTTTAAGCTTAAGCTACGCTTTCACAGGTTGAACGGTTTGACAACTTTTTTGTCTTGGAACGAGCCATTTTTTGCGAAAAACCACAGAAAAATGACTGATGGCAATAAATCAGATCGCAGGTTTTCATATTTATGTTAAAATTAAGGGCGTAGACTTTTTGTTATGACGTGGAAGAGCATCACTACCTAATATAGTTAATATTGTTTTTCCCAAATGAATAAAATTAAATAGAACTACTTAAATGATACCCTAAAGGTCATCTGTACCTTGCTACAATACACCATGTTCGAAACCCCATCCTATTCATATCCTATCATATAGGTTATGAATACGCTGGGGTGCCGAGGATGCAATACACAAACTATCAGAAAAAATCAGAAATAAATGACGTTCGAAACGAACAGGATGACCTTTCAGCATATGAGTTTCGTTTACGGTTACCTACGTGACCTAATGGTTATGGCGTCCGCCTACTGAGCGGGAAGTCCCTGGCCGCGTTATACCGAAAGAGTTGGTACAAGTAGCTCCCTTGCCTGGTGTACGGCATTTAAAGGGTAGTGCTTGGAAAAGTGGTGTACTCAGTATTAGTTCAACCCAGGAAAGTTGTATCCCGTGTATCTGTGCTTTACACCGAGCACGTTAAAGAACCAAGAGGTAATAAATAAACACATTAAACCTACTGATCTAAAATGTTATAAATTTATTTCAGACTCTGTGTTGAAAACCTACATTAAATTGGGAATGAAAGATATCTCTGATGACGAAATTCAAAGTAATTTTGCTGAGGTAAGTTTAAATCGTTACTTGATCGGACGTTTAATAATACTGTCCAACTCTTAAAGTTAAGCATTTTATACTAAAGGCTTTCCACAACATATGTGTTTATGTTTTAGAACCACTTTTACAACGTGTATCTTAATTGCGTTTCAAAATCGAGACTATGCAAAACAAAACACGTAAATGTGCCCATTCACTGTGCAACAACACAACTTTAAATTACAACCACTGTTTAAACTCTAATTTAAATATATGCATGTATGTATGTGAAAGTGTGAACAATTTGAGACTGTTAAATAATAGACACGTTTAATGAAGATTGTAATGTCCACCTAAATGTACGTCTATCATTGTCTTAAGTGGTAATTTAAGATCATTATATACGGATAGTGTGCTATAATTTTTTCCTGAATTTCCCCAGTCTTCATATTGGTCGCCCCTCTTTCTGGAAATGTGTTCATCCTTTCTGCTTCCCCAAGGTGTAGCTCCTTGTGTCCGTATTAACTTACGACTTGAGACTGATTTTCAGACTGTGGCTCATAATACTGAATTCTTAAATGTTTCAAGATATCTATCTCAAATTACTTTTTAAAACAGTTGAGTGCCAGATTGTAGAACAGTTTATTCGCGGCAGATGCAGCAAATTGTACCATCGTTGCTCTTGTTATTACATTTTTAAAACAATATTAAGATCTTGCTTTTCTGAGTCTGAGTCTTTAACTTATTAAACTGAAGACGTTAGTGAATATGGGACCAGTTTTCGGTATAAGTAGAGGTAGTCACGGTGAACATACCACGTGGTTAAACCATCATATGTATACAGACACTTCATCCGTATTTCGGACATTTTTAGGCCGGGCAATATCGATATACAGTAATTTCTTTTCTACGATGATTTGCAAAGCAAAGGTAAATGAAAGATGATTGCATTTATAGTTTGTGTTCGTGGACACATCCTTACAAAACCATTTCCCAGTAAAACATTAAAGCGTGCGATTGTGAAAATGTGTTACTTTTTTGCTTGTTCCTCTTTCTAAATTTTGCTACCGAATAGTTAGTTCTTCATGGGCTTTGCCTATTCATTCCTGATCATTACCCTATCACCATGTGCTTTGTTCAGTACCATTGGTCATCTTTGTGAAATAAAAAGGGGAAAACACTCAATTCCAGATTTATGTCCGAAATATATGTATATATTAACAACCACGTGATATGTAAAGCCTCGGTACTTGCCAACAAAATATTGACGTGGGCACTACTAAAGAAGCTTAAAAACAACGAGAAAGCTGACACGTCCCTTATAATTGGAGATTAAAAACGCAATATCTATAATACACCATGTCTGATGTTCCAGAATGTAAAATCTAGGTTAATGATTCAATATTACAGGATATCAGGTATTAACTTTGGAGTTCATGGTGTACAGACAGAACTTCTTTAGTTCCGATTTTACATATCTGATTTTGAATCTTATTGAACTTTCAACAAAAGGCATGTTGTTGACTTAACCTGTGTTTCACAATTCCATCAGCTGTTTAAATAAGATTGAGGTCGGCAACAAGACACTACTACTGGCACATTTGCACCATACGCCAACTATTAGCTACTTTAAGAGCTTTCCACATTTACAAAGTGGTGGGGAATGCCAAACTTTTAAAAGTTTCAAAAGATGCTATTTTATTAAGATTTGAGGTATAATCGTTTTCAATGGTACGAACTCTATATCGTTTGCATATCTACAAAAAGGGTCTTCCAAAAATATGAGTATCTTATTTTAGTGTCAACATGTTCCGGTCTAAATTATCAAACAATGTAGACTGTCCCTAAGCAGATATGTATAGGTTGTTGAGGGCGACATTTAAACGAAGTCATTCTTATATATACAAATGAACCATCTAAAATGTGTTTCATTCAGAATTTGAGTGATTACTTTATTGTCTTTTGCCAATAGTATATGCAGTTCTGTCAATTTGTTGCAATAAAGACATTCGTGTCGCATCCTGCATACCGGGGTTGCTTTTGCTCAAGTCGGTTTTAACGATTTGGACATTGACCTTAAAGCACACGAAGCGACAGATTTGTTTTGTTTCTTATCTACACGTCAGCACATGTCGTTGGGCGATTTTGTCATTAATATATGGATACTATTTTCTTGTTTTGATTCAGATTGTTGGTGACTACTTTATCACGGCGCCGACGCACCTTTTTGCGGAGCGGCTGTCTTTACGTAACGTGTCCGTTTACCTCTACAACTACGAGTACCGCTCCGTATTCGACCCGTGGGAAGGTATGAAAACAATTGAAATGATAAATATTGTAATTGGCAAAAGCTAGTGGGTGGTCTTGGTAAACTTATATTAATCATAGTTTTTACATACATGTCATATAGTTTGCCAGTTTTGATATGATTAATATTTGCCATCGAAATCAGTCCCTAGCATTTCAGAAATTGTTCATACTCAAGCTAGTACAATTGTGTAAATACCGATAGAAGACAAACTATAAATAACAAGGTAATTTTTTTATCTGGTCTTCATATCAATTTAAGTGATTTCAAGGTTGATTTATTGGAATATTTTAATTGTTCTCACACTATATATATACTTATTTGCAGGCGTGATACACGGGGCTGAGCTGTTCTACCTGTCCGGTTGTCCGTTCACGGGCAGTAAGAACTTTAGATATGATGAAAATGACAAGGAGATGTCAAAACTTCTCCTATTGCTATGGACAAACTTTGTCAAGCAAGGGTAATCCTCTAACGTTAATAGTTATTGTACCATGTTTGAGGGTGTTCTGTTTTGTTTTCATCTCATTAACTGCAATATTTACCATGATGATAATAAGCAACGATTTTCACTTATATTGCTCGCTTTCGTCCTTGACAACAATGTTCAAACCATGTACGTCACCCGCAACATTCTTGTTGCAATTATACACTCTGGTAAAACGCGTGTCTTTAAGGCCACTTCGGCCATTGTTTACAGTATAAAGTGTATTTAAATACCATTATAAAATGTATACACCTACAAAGAGCAATTATTTTTAAATTAAACTGTTATGAGATAATTATCTGAACTTTTAAATGTACTACAGTTGTCTCGTAATGTTTATTACTTACTCGCTGTATTTTAACACTGGTCGAAACCTTAACGCATGATTGATGTTCAGCTACATGTAACTCGGGTTAAGTCTCAACTGTGCAGGAATGTTTACACGAAAATTATGATATAACGAGTTAATCCTCTATGTTGCATTTTTATCAAACGGCTGCGGTATGATAGATAGAAATAACTAGCTGTTTTGCATGTATTTCCAATCACTGTCCATTCCTAAGATGAATCTATCGAAGAAAACAACTAGTGCACTTACCATGCAATTATATACCTATCACTCTTTCAGTAAACAATACTAATAACTATTTTATACGTGTAAAGCTTAACTGCACCTAACGCAATATAACAGTTTCTCATTTGCAAAATATAAATATATATATATATATATATATATATATATATATATATATATATATATATATATATATATATATATGTTCACATTTTTCAGAATGTTTGTTGTAATTTTGGTTTAAATGATTTTATTTTTTCAGCGTTCCAACGCTGGAACCAAGGGCGCACTTTGCATTTCCCAAGTTTAATACCAGAACAAAGCCTTACGCCAGAATAACGTCATTACAAAAACCAACAATTATATTTGCACAAAACCTACGAGGAGACAAAATGTCATTTTGGAACAAGAAAGTGCCAGAAATGTTTAAAGAAGAAATGAAACTCAAGACTAGACATTATGAAAATATTCAAATATCAACAGCGGACAACAAGGACTCTGTGTACTTTTCTTTGAGAACTGATAGAAACACTTGGATTCTGACATCAGTTTGTATATGTTTGTCGGTATTAACGATAGCATTGACCGTCGGGTATTATAAAATGAGACGAGAGGTAAGTAGACTGTTAAGACAAAACAGCACGTCCAGTGCCGAACGCATGCTACCTCATCCGAGCAAAGTTTGACTGTAGGAACACAAAGAAGTCGAATAACATGTTCGCTTACGTGTTACCGTTTTCTCGGCTGGCACGAGACGAAAAACCGTGGCTGCATTTTATGTAAAAGCGAAGACCAATAAAGGGCTGAGGTCAAGATCTACCAGTATTTGACCGCCTGAACCAGGCCCGATTCATTCGGTCTCCATTCGCAATCTGACTAACATTCAAAGTCAATTATAAGTGCACCACATCTGTTAATACAGGTGACATTAACATTCGTGCGATATATTTATGTACAGTCAATTGTATATACATAGACCTTTTTGGTAATCCACACTGTTGTATGACATATCATCATTCGTTTATTATAAAATTAATTGGTGCAGACGTATTTGCTGTTCAAAGAACCAGGCAAATTAAGGAACTATTGTTTATAAATTAAATGAATTAAAAAGAGTCTGATTTCAAAATGTGTTATCCAACCGCAAAAATATGTCAAATCGTTACTTTTAGGGTGTGTGTGTTCATAATTATGTCATGAACTTAGGTCACCCTTAAAAAATGAATATTATTGCAAAAACAAACGTGTGGTTTCATAAGCATTTAAATTATTATTAACTTCTTCTTTATATTTTGCAAATGACTAGAATCTAGAGTAAGGATATTACTTTTATCTGTTCCGATATTTATCTAGACATGATTAATCTAGGACATTTATGAGTGCGATGATTAACCAGTCCAGCTGTCGACATTTTATCCTGCAGACTGTGACATAGAATAGGATATATTTATATCGCAAAGACGTTGCATTACAAGTTTCTTTTATATGTTACAAGTACGATACAAATTAAAATTTCGTCACAAGAGGATACCTGTGGAGTATCCGCGCCATATAGGGAAGGTGAAAGGGTTTTGTGCTTAAATCGAGGACTTATGGTATAAAAGACTATCATATTTGTGTCCATTCCATAGAAAATGTAAAACAACTTGTTCAGTACATGGAAAATAACTATTTGGGGGTATATTATTACATGGCACTTGTGATTGTCTAAACTCTTTGGGGTTCTTGTGAAATTTCACCAATAGACATTCGTAGTTATATAACTTGACCATGATACACTACACAAGATGTATTTCTGTGGATCAAGAGAAATATTTACTCACGAAAAAACGCAAACAATAGACATGTGCAATACATTTTTAAATATCAAAACATGTATATTTGTGTAGGGGTTTGTGCATTCGACTTCTCCTTGTGTCCAGGAATTGTCTTATATATCTTTTTTAATCAAATGTTCTGCCATATAAAAACAGATTGTATTAACAACTTTTTAGTCAATTTTGATATCATTTGAAGGTGACACATTTATATAGTTAATCACCTTGGTTCTGCAGTATACGAAACACCAAATACAAGACAAATAAAATCTGAACCAAAGTGCAGCTATGCAAAACAAAATATTCTATAAATACTGATACTTAATTGGTTTGATCTTGAGAAGCAGAAATTCACTCTTTCTTTAACAACAGCTAATATATAGCTGATATTGTGATAAAGTTTGCCAAAGTCAAAGATTCAAGTTAGTTGTGCAGTTAGGAAGAGTATTTTGTAAATGTCATGTGCCATCATTTCCTATTTGTTTAATGTATGTTATATGGTTGTGAAAACTATGTACATTCCCATTATATAGAATAACATGCCGTTGACATTTTGTGAACATGTTTTACTTGTTGTGGTATAGTTTGATTATTAAAAAAGTTTAAGGTGTGAAGTTTCATCATTAATTACTTTACCCTGGATGATGGTACGATCATGTTAATATATATTTATGATTTTCATAATAAAAATTGCAAATAATTTATTTGGACTTGTTTTTGGAACATACTGTTGGACTACAGACATGTCCATGTATATATATAAGACTATAAGTTATGTGTAGCAATTAAATTCTGGTTACCAGCATTATTGCGATATTAAACACCTAAATTTGGTAGTTTGCTCCCGCAGGACAAGTGTCCGCGGTAAATAACTATATAGTATCGAACCAATTCAAAACCTCGTATTTACGGGGTTTAAAAAGCGAAAATAAAGTATTTCGGTGACCAAATTTGCAAGGCTAGACAGCATTAAATTTTGATATCAAAATCAATAGATCGTTCGTTTTATAAAGTTTTTGAAATGAATGCGAAATAAGTTCAGTAAATCTACTAAGTTGACACACAAACGTCCGATTTAAACTATTATAATTTGTTTTTATCTCTAGTTATATACAATTGTTTTTTCACTCAGTTGCAAAAAGTGTGTAGTTTGTAAATTTTGTTAATATCTCCTTTTGGATCAAACGTTTCGGTCTAAAATTTAAAACACCCCTTTAATCAACATTTGCATTGACATTTACGATAGGAATTGGGCTACATTCAATTGAATTGAAATTATGTAATTTCGAACGATTTCCTCTTGCAACTTAAGGGAATATCTTATCTGTTTTAACAAAATGCCAAGAATAATTCTTCTTTCACTGTGACAACGTTGCGCACATCAGCAGTGCGTCTGGATGCCATATAAATACAATTATTCGCCTTCGTGAACGTTTTCAAAAAACAAGTGTGTCGCAGATCTGAACAGATCGGCAGATCCAGAGACACGAACGCAAGAACGGACTACTTAACATACCTGCAATGTCGCTTTAAGACAGAGCCTAGGGGCAGTTTAATACAGTGTAATTCTTATTATTGCCATTTTATATGTATCAGTGAGTTAATTCAGCTTATTGGCCAGTTATTTTACAGTCCAATACATAACACTCGGATTCTACTCTTAAACATATGTAAGATCTAAATTGGTTATTGACCGAGTACGGCAGTATTCCAAGGCTTTGATAAGTTTACCGATTTGCGTCATCTTAGGCAAGTTAACGTGCCTTTTCGACCAAGGAGATCGTATGTGGGGTCAATGCTGTTATGTACAGCGCAATTGTGCTGCTAATTTACAGTGGGAACGACGTCATTTGCGCTGGGGCAGCGACATTTGGCACGGGCTCTATTTTCAGACGAACGAGGCCGAAGGGTGAGGTCAAGAGGTTATAGTAACAACCTTGAACACCCTGTCATTCATAAATGTAATGATATTTATTCTGACGTTGTTTAACCTCACATTCAGTCTGTGCACGGCCTTATCGTTGCTTGCATTAATAGTAGGGGTTATCATATCATACACAATATTAACCGAACAAAAACCCATCAAAACTTCAAAATAAAGAGACATTCGTAATGTCATATGTATTGCAGTGAAAGGTCTCGAGTCCACAAACGCAAATTTCAATACAAATGCAATAGCGACATGGTATATCAAACAAACTAAACAATACAATACATTGAAACGTGAAAAATAGCGTATAGCTACACGTCTTAGATTTTAATTTTCAAAATATCTAAGCAAGTAGGAATCGAGAATACATCAAAACAACAAGGGCTGAAACTTTTTGTAATCGTAGAATACATTTTAAAATACAAATAATTGCATGTACACATTGTTTTCTTCGAAGTTCGAGAGCAAATGAACATAAACTGAATTTCTTCCCCGATAGTATAAACATTGTTCGTTATCCGTACACGTCTTATGTTTTCTCGATCTATAATTTCATCTCTGCCGTTTTCAATTGCTAAATCGTGGAAAGAACAACGAAAGTTTGATACAGTTGTCATTTTAGATAGACGACAATTTTAGCAAACTTTTAAAATGTCTGTAATAAATCGATTTCGGGGATTCATTTAAAGTAACACTCGTATCTAAAATCAATTCATGCACATGTATAACAAACATACATTTTGAGTGATACACCTTTATTACTTACTAAATAATGCATTTATGGAAAATATTAATTACTGATAACAAGATTGTAACCGAGTATCTAATAGCTGGAAATGCACAAATATTAAATAATTGGTTGGATTTACAGTGATTAACTATCGTCATGTAAGGTAGAAATACCGTGTTCCCTGCACCTTTTCTCTAATCAAGCAAGGTATCCTTTATAAGAACCATTGTTATCAGCATGTATTCATCCTTTTCGGTAAATTAAAACAATTGGATTAATTGTGGTACATCATATTTTGGAGTAAGAGTGCATCTTTAACATTTCAGACTTAGTGTAATGCACAATCGCTAGTTGTTATTTTTTATTTCAACATGAGATCTACAGCACCACCATATTTAAGCAGTTTGCACTTTTTACCCCAATCATTATTCGTTGGAAAATCTATAACTTCCATTTATATAAAAAATGCATCTGAAATAGAGCAGAAATAGCTCTATAGTTTGATTTCAATCATGTGAATACTTCTCTTCAAATTATTCATAAACTGAAGACTGAAGTTCACATTGAGTGTATCTATGCTTTCAAAACATGTCTCTACTAAAATGTATTGAAAACAGATTTGTAAAGACTATTATATACATTCAAAGGAGCGGAAATTATGAGACTCCCGTATTCCTGGAACTGACGGTCTGGAATTAAACGCTGTCCTGATTTTAAAGGTTAAGATGTTTTTAATTATGTAGCATCATTCATCGTGCATACAGATTACGGTTACTGTGTCAGTATTCGCGAGAGTGATGATAATAAGATAACAAAAGTACACAGTACAAGCTTAAAATACTTCAATTGTGTCAATAAATGCCAAGCAAGTAATACAATTTATATCGATAGATATATCTATTCCCGCGAACACCATACTTTAATATTAAACAAATGGCCGTTTTTAAAAAATATGTTCACATGTGATCCTCTACGAATCCAAGATTTGTTTCATTATGATGGTTTTACCTCAATGTGAAGGGCGATACTTTTTATGTTATTGCGCAAAAAAAAACAATATGGCCACCGTGTTTGTCCGAAACTCGTTTTGACTAAATGAAACGCTTAGCTGAGGGACTCAATTGACTGATCACCAGTATCAGTGTGTGTACACCACGTGATAAATTACGTCATAAATGCTACATCGGAAGGCAACTTTCATATTTATCACCATATTAAATTAAACATGGCGAAGTCTTCACCGCTAACATAGCCCCGCCATCAGTCTTTTACCAGAGTTTTATTGAGAGTTTAGTTTTTAAAACACTTCGACAAACCTTTTCACAAAACCATAGCCTGATGGAGCGATGTCGAAACATTATTTTAGAAACAGGTTTGTCGAACTTATCCCCGAATTAAACTTATTGCAAAACAATGCCTTTCGACATAGCAATTAAGACGTATTTTATCACGTGGTATACACACACTGAGTACACATGTGTTTGAATATTCAAAATTCATCATGATGAATGTATTTATATTGATCATAAGGAGTAATCGGAACTCCTCGGCCATTTTTCAATCGAAAACAATCTCGTATGTATACCGAACGCCAGTAGAAGTAGTTCGTAAACTTAATAATACTACTTTTTATGAATTGTAGTGTTTTAAACTTATTCCCTGTGAAGTGTATTATAGAATAATTCATCAAAATGCCTCAGAGTAAAGTCCTTAGGTTTAACTGCTAAATTGGACTTACTACGCGATCTACTTGCAGCGTAGTTAAATGTAAAGAATTTTGACATTGTAAACTGTCTATATACATCCGAGGTTGTTTTCGATGGAAATGGCCTAGGAGAGGCTTCCGAAGACTCCTTGTTCTAATACTTGTTCGTGTAGCAAACCGAACAAGCGAAAGATGAATTTAAATGCTGTTTTCAAAATGTCTCTTTCCACACGTATCGGTATGCTTACCATCTCGCACAATAGCTTTGTTCGTGATTTTGAAAACGTTAATTACCGTTCACCTTGTTAAATGTCTTCAAATACGGAACAATCCTAAGAACATGATTTAGTTTATTAAGGATGAGCATCAGCAAACTTCAGATGAAGAAAATTAAGGCACATTTACTTATAATGTCAAAGGCGTTATTTTAATATGCTAAACAGTTTTATCGCATGTCGAATTGGTGGTTGCCACATGTCAATTATAGTCTTTATTAAGCTATAATCATATTTTAATATGTGTGTTCGCTGTCTGGAAAAGGGTCTCATAAACTGTTTGACTAACTACTAGGCAACAAAGGCGTACAGGGAGCACGGGCTGGTTTAAAGGTTACACAAATACAGAGACTCTGTGAGTCAATATTTCATCAAGAAAATGCTTCTACCGATATGGCATAGCTATACGACAATGCATTCGAGAATACAGAAATGTTTGAATAAATGTGTATGATATATTCAAATAAGCAATCATTTTAGCATATGTTTAATGATTTGAATCTGCTTAACGACTTACGTTCACATCGTTGTTGACTATGTTTTATTCTATTACATTGTATGTCAACTGTTAATTTGGCAACAACATATTACAGCTTTTACTGCAGCAAAAGGAGCAAAGTTTATAGATGTTGGATGTTGTTTTGCTAATCGCATCACCGATCTTGCCAGCCTATCCCCAAATGCAACGTTTATTGGAATCGACAATTCAAATGAAGCCATTGCATAGTCCGAAGGGAGAGAGCTCGAAAAGCATTGACACGCGTCGAATTTGTGCAATACAATACTTTAACGTTGCCTGAATATATTAACATGGACGTTGCATTTGCATATGACGTACAACATGACATATACGATCCCCCCAAGTGGCTTCATCACGTCAACAAAGTGCTTAAATTGGCGGCAGTCAGGTTGTTCTGAGATTTGATCTTTACAGTAATCCTGTCAATAATACAGGGGACATTGAGCTTTATATGCCAATGAATGATTATATGGTTAACAACCTCGCCGTATTTAGATATAGAACTTTTGAAATGGAAAAAAACAAGAATCTACGCA
This sequence comes from Mya arenaria, assembly GCF_026914265.1. Lineage (NCBI taxonomy): Eukaryota > Metazoa > Mollusca > Bivalvia > Myida > Myidae > Mya > Mya arenaria. Next base: position 30,539,390 of record NC_069134.1, on the reverse strand, counting down.
GTATCTAGCTTAAAAAATTAATGGATGGTATTAATTATTGGAATTAAATAAGTTATTATGATGTTGAATATGTTATCCGAAACCTAAGAAATTGTTGAATGTCTTTTGAAAACGTTATAATAAATGACATGTCAAGGTCTATTTAACATTTATTTTCTTTCCAATCGAACTATCCACATTTTATATTTCAATTACAAAATGGCTCAAACCTTAACCCTCTTTCGTTTCATGTATTGACTCGACAATCGTCATGAACATATGAACACGCATTATTTTTTGTAAATGATCAACGCTCATTTTGACCTAGTTCTTTATATATAATTATGTTGAATGTTTAAACCGATATACATGTATGTTATAAAATGATATATATGCCGCTATGTATTACACCAGACCCGTAGTATGCCATTGTGCATTAATTCTAATAAGCCCTATGTCGGGTTCCAGCATGCTTTATCTGTAAAAAGGTTGTGTCGACTGTTGCGTGCGCTCAGAATTGCAGTATGTAAACAAGTCTTGCTCTGAAACACATCGGACTTCAAACTTACACAAACTTAGGAGTCCGAAGCATAATCTATGACTTCGATCGTATTCACATTGCAAGAATACTCAATCTAGAGGGAAGCGATAACTTGAGAGGACGATAAATGTACGTGTGCTGTTCTATACATAAACATTATAGTACGTATGAGCTCAGGCAACTTGGTACATGTTTTTCATTTGTCCATTTTAAACATGTTAATCAACTACCTAAATCTGTGAAAAACATACTCAAAATACTGTGAAATATTGTGCGATATGTCATTCTTAATTTGTAATAAAAGCAGAAATCAAATCAAATCTTCTTCTGTAGAGATTTATACAATGTTGCAGTATATATTTGTATAATAATGCAATTAATTGCTTTATATCACTCGCCTTTAAAACGTTAATAACTTATTAGTATTATGGTGTATAGTTCACAAACACCTATGATACAACAGATCAATACAAAGAAAAAAAATTCTAATAAGGTAGTTTAATGAATTACCTGCAGTAATTCAAACCAGTATCTACATAAATGGAAATTATAGCAGACAATAAAATGGCATCGTGCGGAGTAATTTGTTAACTTGAAAATGAAAGTAGATATCAGTTGATTGGTTAATATGAAACACTTACGTATTAGTTTCAGGTTAACAAACACTATAATTGATATCTTATACACTGCGTTACGTTATGTGTAAGTTACCAACCATGATAATTTACGGGGGGGGGGGAGTAATAATGATGTGGGTAGTAAAACAAAATACGATAAAAACACATTAAAATACTTTTATTCAGTTTTCCTATGACAAAAGCCACTCCAATTTCTGTGACATAGTATGCACCTCCTGTGACAGACGGTGTTTACTTTCAAAACGAACGCCCTTGTATAAAATGTTTAAATTTATCGATAGAGCATCACCGCTGAGTAACTTATTAGTAGGTTTTATTTTTTCCCGACTCGTTTTCTTAATTCCGTTCTTACTATGCTTTTCTGACCGCAATTATAAGGATCAGAATTAAACACAGTCCAATAATGAAACATCATTGTGCAAGCATGAGCTCTAATTATAGCAAGGGACATGAATTTGATGAATACTTAGTGCGTTCACACAGACCAAACTGAAGATTGCAAAAATATTTATCCCATTATGGCAGTTTCAGAGGATAGAGACACGCATATATTGTCGACTGCAGACTTTGATTGTCACTTCCTAGTAAGCAACGAAAAACATGTCATTTCTTTTAGATTTGCGAAAGGAAGGGTTTCCACAGCTGGTTTTGTCTTTTAAAATAAATATACATTTGGTATATTTCAAATAAAATAGCCAAATAAAAGACGTACAATGTGAGATGTTTAGCTATTTTGGTTTAAGATTTTATTTGAATCGAGTATGAAACTTATAATAATAAATGAATATAAGGTTATAGTACACGATCTTACTTGGTTAAAGTACTCAATCTAACTTGTTTAAAGAACACGATTATACTTGATTAAAGTACACGATATAGCATGCTAAAATTATACGATCTTACTTGCTAAAAGTTCTAAGTCTAACTTGATTATAGAATATTTGCTTAAAGTACATAAGCGTAAGTAAACGATCGCACTTAAAACAAGATTTTCATTAGATGCCATCGCACGGCCTTACACACGGGCATACAACGTGGTTTCATTTTTCTTTCTTTTTTTTCATTTCTGAAAGCTATTCTGTTTGCACATTGAGAAATAAAAAGCACTTAAATGAAGGCGCCAATGACTTGACAGTGTCAATTGGTAAAATAGGTCGTTCGTATTCAATCGGTAGACTATTAACAACACTAAATTCCGTAAAAAGCATGATATCATAACACAAAGCGATGAAATGCCAAGAGTAATTGAATTGTTCAAGGGTATTACAAGCGCATTAACATTATTATTTTGATATATACAATAGCTGAACAAATGAAAGAAGGTATAAACGTGTGTTATTTATAAACGATTTCAAACGCAAAAGTCCTGCAAAACAATGTAAACGTTCCTTTACACTTTTTGTAATGAAACATTTGGTACTTCTATCATCGTCGGATAACCCTGATACATTACTACGCTATGTTTCGTTGTGTACCATGGGAGATTTGGCTAGAAAAGCTCGTAATTTTAATAAATGAGGCTTTTTCATTCGTTCCGCACGGTACCAGTGCCGAAATATGCACTGACACCCGTACTAATGTTTCCCGTAGAAAAAATATTCAGGAAAAGCAGGATTTGAACTCTTTTTATATTTTAAATTCAATTTATCAGCAGCCTCGACCATTGGCCTATGAAGTAGAAGTAATACTGAATTAATGACGACATATTAATTGTTACCTGTGAATTCATTGGAAGAAGAGTTGTCTCCCCTGCTTTCTGCATATTCATTAAAACGAGAGTTTGACAGTCAATTGTCCCACGTCCTTTATGAACTGTAACGGAATAAATATCGTGGTTTCCGACGATGGTCTTATACAAACGAGCGTAGTGTTATATCAGTCCATCATTTTGATTATTCAAAAAAATGTGACTAGGGTCAAACAAACTTGTTTGCTATCTTGATAGTGGACTAATCGGAGAATCAATGTTAAAGTAGTACTGAACCATACTTGAAAAGTAATTATTTCGTAACGGTGTAAAAGATCGATAACTTTTAATACAATATATTATTAAAAATAAATCATTTTCATAAGCTGGTAGTTTTGTTACAAACTACCCTCTGTTCCGCATTTTCCGAAAAACTCGACTGACTTGCTTCCCTTTGCGTTGTTATACGCGCGTTGTTGCTTCCCTTGGTACTGGCTGGAGTTTGAACAGTAACGTTCATGAGGTTGAAAATCGTATTAGTCTGGGGGGGGGGGGGTTCTTCTGCTTGTGCCCTATTAGTTTTTGAATCTACGAAATTGTTTTCATCAAATTCCTTTGTTTCTGGTAATTGAATGTGTCTATCTGTCATCCAAATCGTCCAAACGAGGTCACGAGACTAATTAAACATGCGTTTTTAATTTGCCTTATTGATATGTACTTCCAAATAAATGGTAATGCCTCGTTGACATTATTCGGTAATAAGATTTTAATTCGCAACGACCGACATATTTCAATACATTTCAAGGCAACAAAATGAGACAGTAATTAAAAAGCAATGTTCCGCAAACAATTTGGTCCCAATCCCGTGTAAATGTCTAGCTTGGCAATAATTTGTCTGTGAATAATGTTTCAGCCCCCGTCGACGGTTGTGTTTGTACTTATGCTCGAAGAAACGTAATAGTGAAGCGAATCTCATCTTACAATAATCTATTAACATAAAATTAAAGCTACACGTATACGAAATAATTCCGAGCGGTTTAAAAATATATTTACTTATTATATATAAAATCCTCAGGACTTCTTTGTCTTTTGATTAGTAAAAATGATTTACAAAATGATTAAATGTTATAAAACAAATCAAAACTTTACCAATTAATCTAGTTATAAAAAACCTATAATAAACTTTGTTGTCGCTATATATCTTCCTCTAAATATTTACCCACTGGCTTTAACTTTTCAACATTAAAATCGTATGTTTCTTAGCTCAAATCAGTGATTTTTTGGTGCAATTTACGGCCTTCTTAAGGCTGTTTCCCCTTGTGAAAAAATGTCCATTTTTCCCAAAAATTAATATTTTTTTCCCAAAATGATAAATGTGCATTATGTAAGTGAATAAAAAAGCAATGAATTTCTTGAAAAATAAACAAAATCTTGACAAGACTAACTCTTTCACAGCATAAACTATGCATAAAAAGGTAAAAACATGTATGTTTGAAAATTGTATTTATGCTATTTTGATCTGATTTTGTATTTTTTCAATTTGGAGATTTTTTCCCAATTTGCAAGGCATAGGCGGTAAAACTTTTTCCAAAAAAATCACTGCAAAGCATCATATCAAAGCCTATTGGTGTTTTACGCCACAACCAAAAGGATTGTGACAACCAGGCTGTTTACAGATATATTTATTACACGGCCCGAAGTCCGAGGTGTTTGCTTTAGTTCAAAATTCGACGACCAGCAACAGAATCCCTCACTACCATAAAAACCTCACACCTCACATTTTTTAATATACTCAAGGACTTGTCCATTTGGACACTCAAGTTGGGGTATCATCTTTTAACGTTTGTGCTAAAACAGGCTAATCTTCTAACATACCCTGATGCTTATTATAATTTAATCTAAAATGTTCTCCTCATAAATATCCAATACAACATTATACTTCCAATATTATTCCAATATGTTTATAAATAAATATAAGTTGCCTATTCTACTTTGAAAATAACCTTGTCTGCCACAGTTTGCAATTCAATAAGCATCTACAGAAAATATTAAATCAGTCTTTGGGCCGTTTGCTTTCGCTTAAATTACCCAAATGATATTTAATCGTACTTTTCTAATTACTTAACATCTCTTAATTCTGAAAACTCAAGTAAATGTTATAAATACTCACAATAACTTTAGACAACTTAGCGTGAACAGATAACAGAATGTCGTCGAATAACTAAGGGCCGTAACATTTGCGTAGGTTACATACAACTATTATTTTTGTTACAAAAGTAATAGTTTTTATACGACACCAGAATCAAGTAACCAACATTGTATCGTAGGCACAAACCCTCCCTTCCTCTAATCCTCCGACCCTATCTAACATGCCGAATCCTGGGTTCGCCCCATTGAGAACCAGTGGTGATCTTTCCTGATGTTAAGTTTATTTCAGACGGATATCATAAATTAACTTCCACTTAGATTTGCTATAGCTCCATTTTGGTCGACTTCTCTTTCTGGAAGAGATTTCTCGGCATAACCAGTATATCAAGGTCCACTGCCCTAATATGTGTTTGATAAGAGGTAGTTGCCACCGACAATATTGGCGTGGACACTTTAAAGGTTAAGCTGAGCAGGAAAACTAACATCTCCCGTGTTATTGGAGAGTAGATACGTGAGCCCTACAATATCCAATGCTTTTTTTTATTATGTTGGATGAGAAATTTAGGTTAATTATCATACAATGCAAGACGATCATGGTTAACTTTGAAGTTCGCGTTGTAAAGACGGCGATCTAAAGTTTAAGGCCTGGTTCATTTTTTAAACCTCGGCTATACATCGTCTTTCTTTCGGCCTGGCGTCACAGCAAACCAGAAATCTATTTCCATACTTTTCATATGGCATTCATCATTACTGAACTTAAACGTTAACCAATACACTGCGATCCGGTCACGTAAACTATACCATAGCAAATCCGCAATGATTTAGGCAACCTTTGTGAAAACCAGTACTTGTTTCAGTAATTAGTGTTTGTCATAACATGTCTACATTATCGCAATGATAGAGGGGAGATCCGCTAGTTGTTTTTGTTGTAACCATGTTGACCTATCAACATTCACTGTCACACAGCTCTAAGCGTCTCTGCGACCCAGTTTGTTGAACAAAAGCAAAACGGTCAAAACACCATCACAATGATTTTGGCAACTTTTGGTAAGCAGTTTTGATCCCACCCAAATTCACTGTCTCTCGAGTAAAACGTTTGTTTGTTTATTCGATTTTATCAAGGTCTGCCTGCGCCTAATGGCTGCATTATGGCTTGACCCAGCCGTGACGCCGTCATGACTTATATTGTGTTTTAATGCCATAAGTGACGTGATACAAAGTGACTGGAATACCCAGTCAAAACCAAATAACCAAGAGTGAAATCAAATTATATAATTACTTTAATTAGATATTAAACATTTTTTTGCCTTTGCAAAGCATGTCGTTGTCATCGTCTGTGTCTCAATAATGCATCAGATACCTATATGCTTTTATTTATTCGGATTGTTGCGGATGTTCTCAGTAAGACGAAGACGCACCTTTCCGCGGATCGGCTGTATTTACGTAACGTGTCCGTCTACCTATAACTACGGTAACCGCTCCGTATTCGACCCGTGGAAAGATATAACAAATATAATTGAAATGGTTACTACATGTATTGTAATAATTAAGATAAGAAGGTTGTCTTAATTAAATATAAGTGTACAGAATATCCAAATTTACAAGTCTACGTATGTACAAGAAACTCTGCTGACTTTAAACAGGGTCTTTGCACTGGCACCGAATTTTCAAACTCAGATTATTTTATTTTTTACAATGCCAAAAATGTTGAAAATTATTGAAAAACTTTTTTTTTCTTAAATATGCACTTTCTACTGTCTATTTATTCTCACATTTTGGCATTGTAATTTTTTTTGGAATTGTAAGATTATTTTTTTATTTAAAAAAATCATTCAGTTTCCCGGACTACATTAAGCATTTAAAATTACATATTTTGTCCAATGAGTTGACAGTATTTTTCAAAACTGTAGTACATTTCTTTTGGAAACTTCACATTTTTTCTTAGGGTCATTGAGCAAGCTTTGGTAACTCTCACCTGTATTGTGACAATTCTCCCCAGCCCCTCTCTGTAGGTAGAAAAGTAAGTGCAAATTTGTATCTCCATAACTAAACATGAGTATTGCATTAGACATCTCACAAGTGTCAATTTAAACAAAGGCTTGAACATTTAAAAATTAAAATCTCAAACACTAAGCTGGTTAAAGAGTTATTAGTCTTCATTTACCAAATAAGTGGGCTTAATGTGTGCGACACTGCTGGGCTATGTAATTGAGTAAGTGAGAACCAATAACCTTTAACCATAAGTCATATTAAAATAACGATAAATTGCTTTTGCAGACGTATTGCATTGTCATGTAACAATCTCCGGTACTCCATTTCGTCTTGTAAAGGTGCATACACTCAGAGGAAGAGGTCGCTAAATTAAACAAGTCATCATTCCAAGGCTCTTGATTTATCCACTCAAAACGCGGCGTCGAATACGAATTGTGTCCACCGATCCAACATAAAGGGTCATTATAGTATGGAGCATTAAGTACGCATAATTGTATGACAAATGTGTCCTCTTTTCTATCGGCAATGCTGGTCAGATGTTCGTTCAACCTCTTACAGTTGCCTTCAGCCTCGCTCCAGATTTCATCAATTGTGCTAACGCAGTACCATTTTGTCCCATATTTACTCCACTTCCTTGGAGCATCATTTGCTTGAAATAATAATTGATAAAAAAAACTTAAAACGATACGTGCTTATTGTAGTGTACATTATATAAATGTGACGCTTTCTTTCATAATAGATTAAAAGACAATTAAAACAATGTTCAAACCACTCAATATAATTTTATATACAGGGGCGGTTGACTTTAGAGGGTTGCACTTAGGGCTTCACATCGTAGGTACGCGTGGTTTTCCCAGTTATCCCTTACATTGGAAGTTAACGTCAAGGTGGATTGGACAATTTTAGACTGAATTTGTGCGTTTTGGAGTAATTAGTGTGAATAACTCTACAATTTTGAAATGAAATGTTCACTTGGACAAAACAATGGGGGGGGGCACCAAGTGCAGCCCCCAAACACACCCCGGACTTCGATTACCTTATAAATGTTCTCGCATACCTTTGAATCGTACAAGTCATCTTATTTTCAGGATAAACTGATTGACAATTGCGGTACATTTTGTCATAATGTTGGTTGTATGCTATCTATCCAAAGGTCAGTGAGAACCTTTTTACAAAGAATCTATAAAATAGTATGTTCCCAAAGATGTTAAGATTATGCAAAGCAAATAAACGTTTGATTGTAAAGTCAAATATAAATAATTAACACTCTACACTATGTGAATCACAAAACAATACCGTGCGATAAATCGACCAGTTTTCATGCTGTGTCCAACCAATACCGTTACACCCTTCTTCCAAAACCAATTCACAATTTGACCGCGTTGTAGCGGACCGCGTTACAATCATCGTTGTTATCACTCAGACGCATTTCCAAACAGAAGAGAAGCGACTCTGATGAAGTTATACCAAGTGATGCACCAACGAGATCGTCCGAAGATTCGACATATATCGCTTTTCGAATTTCTGCCAGACAAGTATGAATGGTAATGGAACAAAATATAAAGCAGAAAAATGTACACATTTTCGGCATTATGAAATGATAACTAGAGTATATTTCTTTTTGCTTTTTTTATTCCTAAGGATAGGTTTGCACTGGTTCGTAAATGTCTGTCCTGGACAGAATTCAGTGTTAAAATTTATACCATTTATTATTCATTAATATGCCTGGCGTCCTGATTCTAACCAAATGCTCTTAAGTGGTACTGCTTTTTTAAATTTGATGAGTTGAAGCATCTTGTTCATAATTCATAATGCTACGTTTGGTTTCAAATAAATTTATTCAAAAGATACCCCAGATAGAACACAATATGAATAAGATTAAGCCATCAAATCCCGGGTTAATATCTTAGACCATGTCACACAAGCATCGTTCATTTATTCTGAATAACTTAAAAGGCGGCACGCTGGGATAAGCAGGTAGTAACATTATATTTAGTAATATAAATTATCAAATTTATATCTAGCATATAAATAAAACATCGCATTTGCGTTTATCTCGAATACGAAATAAATTAGGTTTTCCAGATTAGTATTTTTCCCTGATCTGCTTTTTTCACATTTTCATTATATACATACATGTATGTAACTGCATAGTAGGAAAACAATATTCCAAAACCATCATTTCAAAATTCCTATTAATGAAGGTTGGATCTTCAAAATCCCTTACATTTGATAGAACTTTCGATATACAGGTGTCTGATTCGGCCAAAGTTTGGTCTGAAGTACTGTTTTTCATTAAGCTGCTTTGATAAAGAGGGTTAAACGACGAACAAACGAACATATTGCCATTATATGGCCTTTGTAATTAATTGTCTTTGTTGTTGTTGCTACTCTTGTTATTGCTGCTCTTGTTGTTGTTGTTGTTGTTGTTGTTGTTATTTTCAGTGTTGTTGTTATTCTTGTTGCTGCTATTGCTGTCGTTGTTGTTGTTGTCGTTTCCAAATGTTTATGTATATGAATGAAATAGATGCTCGTATATATTTATTTTGCGAACATATATTGGTAAACTATGATTTAATGGAAATAGCAACAAGAGGTAGGTATTAAAGAAATAAAAATGCAAGGTCTCTAAAGTGTGCGGGGTGACAAAAGTGAATTTTAAATGGAATATATCGTTACTATTTTGCATTTCTATATTATAATTATGCTTACGGATTATATTTTATTAACATCATTAACAAACATGTGTGAGTGGTTAGTCAGTGTTATTTTCATAACTACTGTACGGGATAGCCAAACATATTTGCCATTCGAGATACGGCATAATTCCAAAAAGTACATTTTCTGAATTAAACGAGCGTAATGTCCAACCTTTTTTATACTGTGGATATAAAGTGATATTCGGAACTTTCCGTTAATTGTAAAAGAAACAAGAAACTAGATACAATTTTTTTTTTATTTAAAGTCTTGTATATGATAAAAATAAACATTAGCTCGGTAAGCTATTTTTCCAACATGAATACGAAACATATATTACATCACAATACATAACAATGACTTGATTACCTAAAAATTATAGCTTGTAGTTTTGAAAAAGTTTACACGTGGGAAAAGTATATTACAAAATCCGTATGTAGTCATGCAGACAAATACAAACTGTAAGATAAATTAGAGTACTTCATACACTTATAACACCAACCTGTACGGCCAGTCACACGCACACGATTCCGCTAGATGACATACCACTGTATAAACGTAACATAAAGTAAAGATATTTATACATATAGAATATATTTCAAACATCAAAGTTGTAAATATCTTTATGTACGTAGGAATTACAGCATGGTAAAGTAATGTGTAGTTGGTAAAAAAAATACAAACAAAAAATAACATAGCTTGATAGAAATAATCTTTGGAGGTATTGCTTAGAGTAGGTATTTAATTTATCATGTAATTTAAAGTACAGACAGATTTTGCTGACATTATCAGAAACAGATATGATCAAAGATATGGTTGCTCTTGTGATTGGGTAACCATCCAAATCTCTGCCAGGCGACTGTGTAAAGATGTTAATTGAATGCTAGTATTCCAAATCATAACACTCGCCGAAAAAAACACAATAAGTTGAAACTGTTCAATAGTTTTTTATGACATATAAATTTTAAACGGACATAAAACGTGGGGGTTGACCTTTCGACTGAATACAAAACTCGTTTTCGTTAAGACAATGGGAACATATTTTAAATAAATTATTTGCACATTGAGCATTTACAGGAGGGACCTGTCCAGGTGCAGATTAGCCTATAGTTCTATGTAGTTTTGATGATTCCTTATTTCCTTTGGAAGGCTGTTCCACACCACCTGAGTGGCCTCAAAGCGGAAAAAACTCTTCCCATATTTAGTTGTTCTTGCTGATGGCACATCTTCTGAGGTTACAGTTACATGTCTTCAAAGCTGGCGAGATACCGTACAGACACCTGAATCGCGATGCATCTTACTCTGCTCAAATGTATTGTTGGCAATTGAGCACTATGAAGAAAATCTTCATAGTTGAGATGTAATCATTGAAAACATGTTTCTGTGTTGGTCTTGCTACAAAAAACAACAGGACAGAAGTTGAAAATTGGATCTTATAACATATTTGAAGATAAGAAATTGAGTTCTGATTGTCAAACATTTCATTAGTCTTCGCTAATTTTTGCACATTTAAGAAATCTGGGCATGAGACTTTAATAAACTATCTACCTCAGCGCCTTAAGCTTACGAATAGTGTGAATAGATGTTATTGATATGCTTTTTTTCTTTAACTTAAAGCTAAATGCTTGAAATGCGTCAGATTAGACGGCATTTGATTGAAAGTAAACCAGTTCATCAAAATGTAATTTTCTTCTTCAAGAGTAATATTAACAATAGCGGGAGTTTTAAAACACATAGAAAAAGTATTGTCAGCAGTATAATTACTTAAGGCTGCCTTATTAATTTATTAGATGTCATTGTGAAGGATGTTGAAGACTAGAGTTCCTAATATCGATACTTATGGTTCGCGTTTCAGGATGGAGTCCCTCTCAATGGTAATTTGACCCCGTTGTTTTCTGTTAATCTGTAAGATAGTTATGTATTTGTTGACATGCTGGGGCTGAGAGACCATGTCCATTTAGCTTGTCTAAGATGCGATCATGGAGCAGGCAGTCGAAGGTTTTTAATAGGTAAAATTTAATTGCATATACATATTTGTTCTCATTAAGGGCTTTTCAAGTCTTCTACCAACATAAACACGATCGATTGGTCTGAAAGCTGCATGGCAAGGAAGTTGTTGTTTTCTAGCCGATCTTATTTGGACATTGATGGTAAAATACTGCCTGGTATAATGTTCTTTCCTATAACAGTGGTAGCATGTGCTAGCTTTAGACAATTTGGAAATGATCCTTGGTTCTAAAGTATTTCATTGGCAGTAAAGTATAAGCATTAACTATTCAGTGTATGATAACCCTTGTTCCTAACTTAGCTTCCAAGACTAGCAAACACCTTTTTATACAATTTGGGCATCTTATGTTTGCTAGAAATATGTTCCTCTTTGATAAGGAATGGGTACAATTTAGACGGAAATTTAATAGGTATGAAAATGCCAAAAAAAGTATTGAATTGTTCGCTTTGCTTACTTTTTATTTTCCTTATATCAAGTATTGATGATTGTGGACTACTAGCCGCCATCAAATTGATTTACAGTCCATTTTGAGGACCCTTCCAGCGAGGGGATTGCATTCTTGTGTGGACCAATGACAATCGAGGATTTTTCAAATTTTCTGTTCATTACTGTAACGTAGATCGATTCTGACGAATGTAACAAACACCAAACAAGTTAAAGTCCAATTTCGACGATCTACAGAAAATAAAGAGGGCGGGTCCCATCCGAGGTACGCCCGCACTACATTTATATACTGTATAACGCCAAAATTGAAGTCCAATATATAACATATAGTCGGATAACCACAGGTGCACTATTCTTTTGTGCTTCAGTGAGTGGAATTAAGTACCTGGATTGTCAACAATGGCATATACTGTAGCTGATGCAGAGATCACTGTCAATCTAAAAAATCAAAGGCTATATTATCAGTTTCAATTTGTGTCTTATCTTGGGGCAGGATTTATTATTAGTCCCAGGTCTTATCAATGGTCATGGAATTTCAAAAAGTTTCTTAATACGATCAGTTTTGATAGCTATATATTTTTCTATTGCTACTACCTTTGTAGCATGCATAATATCATGGAAAGAATAAAACACGGGTGTAAACAGTTTATTTTTTCTAACAGATCTTAACCAAAGTTTCTGTGATTTGAAGTTCTCAAAACGTCTCAAGTTTGGCCCTTAGGTACTTACAAGTATATAAGTATCATGTCAAGAATCTATACTGACAGACGTACATAATATCTATAGAAACAGCACTTCGTTAGTGTCTTAATTGGACAGGGCACATACAGCTGATGACGTATGTTTTCAGTACACTTCTCTATAACAGATATGTTGCTTCATTATTCTCAGGCGTGGATACGTAATGCGATCTATTCTTGGCAGAAATAAGTTAAACAGACTACGTAGATTTTGCAATAATTTGTTAGGAATATTCTTGACATTTGACGCCGGTAAACCCAGTTCACACCATTATAGCTTAAGGCTATCCTGAAGTTACTGAATTCTATTTTGGACCGGCAGTCAGTGACATATACCATCATGCCTTCATTTGACATCGTCCAATTGCAGATAAAATCATTATAAAGACATATTGCAGTATATGCTTCCTTGTGTAAAAAGTCTGGATAAACCAATTAATTGTACAGTAATTTGTGGATTAATACGGGGCAAAGAATTAACTTCTGTTGGCAAAGAATTCAAGTAAATCCTATAGTCGCTGAACTGCAAGAGAACTGAAAGCTGCACTCTCACAGATTTACCGTTTTCCAACTTTATTTTTTGTCTTGGAATTAGTAAATTCTTGCATACATATCAGCTAACCAGTGAAAAGACTGCTTACAAAAGAGCAGATCACAGATTTTCATATTTCCATTCCAAATTTAATGTTTCATGTTACTAACGGTTTAAGAAAAATGCATAAAACAATTTTGGGACGGAAATATGAAAAGCTGCAATCTGATCTTTTGTCTGCAATCTTTTATCACTGGTTTGCAGATATTTACGCAATAATTAGCTTGTTTCAAGACAAAAAAAGTTGTCAAAATGTTCAATCTGTGAGAGAGCAGCTTTAAAGGGTGCCCCAATGCTATTGAGGATGTGCTAAACATAGGAGGATGTTCTAAAACTTTACCGGCATGTTTGTGCAATCAGAGGTTACACAAAAATATAACAATAACACAACACCCACAGTTTTTTCATTTTTATTGTTTTACATAAAAATATTCTGTGAATACAGCATAAATAAAAAAACATGCATTTCATTGGTAACATCACATTCAACGATCAATAATAATTCATTTTAAGTAAATATAGTAAATCATAACCTAAATTTATATGTATTTATTTTTTCATAAAGAGTATCATTAAAGATAGAACATGAACATTTTGATCAGACAAACATTATTCAGATCTTCTCATTTAACATACATGGTATATATTTCCACATTATTGCATTTAAAAAAAACAAACATGTGGTGTTTTCACCAAAGATGTTTTAACGTCATCATTTCACATTACACAGGCAGATCTGCAAAATTGAACAAAGAATAATGGAACAAATATATCTTACAAATAAGAACAAGTTTATCAGATTTCTGATTTTATTAGATACAATTTCATTTTTAGTCTAGTCCAATACATTGACATTTGACCCTTTGTATAACCAACTTTGGCAAGAACTCATTACTATTTCTCTTTTTGTGTTTGTCTAATATTCTTGTAAATGGTATGTGGCAAGCATAAAAAATGCAAAAAGTGGTAGATTCCTGTAAAATAGAGTTGGGACAGAATTTCATAGAATACTATTTTGATGCCTGGAAAATCCCAGCCCCTACAGGGGGTTTGAAGCATAAAGAATGAAGTTAGTAAAATAATATTGGTGTGTTAGCTGACCTCCTGTTGAGGTAAACATTAATTAATAGGAGCATAATGAACTAACAGTTTAAACCACTTGCTTTTTGAATAGATTTGTTAAGTTTGTTTTTAATATTCATACCTAACAGCTTATTCTCTATTTGGCACAACATCTATTTCACTTTTAACTTTTAACATAGGCAATGACTTTTGCTCTCTGGCAGTTAGTCGATTCCAGTTTCAAGACATAACTGCCAGTGATCATTGTCTGAGGTAATATTTTTAAGGCCATTTAATCCAGGCGTATTTGGCTAAGTTGTCATCAAGATCCTTTCTGTCCAGGGAAATATGCTGAGGCTAGTGGTGGTGCTTGGGTGTGGGTGGGCTTAGGTATAACCACTTGTTGGGACAACCGAGGGTGGATTGGGGCTGGAGGAGGGGCATGGCCCATGTGCCCCGAGGCAGGGGATATACTCCGGGTAGAAGACACGCCCCTTACAGCTATTGCATCATCCCGTTTACTGAAGTACCTTGGGTCCAGAGGGGGGTCACTGAAATCAAAAGATATATATATTGTTTTAACCAAAAATTGGCATAATGAATAAAGTTTGATTGGCATTATCAGACCCACATGTTTAGGTGTGGGTGTGTTAGTTGTTTATTCCTAACACCTTAATTCTGAAATGAAAAAATAAAATATGACCACCAAGAGAGGCGCTAAAAGAAATCTGTCGCTGATTTTTTGTGACTTGGTCTGGAAATGCCAAACACACTATTTATTATTTAATTCTTGCCTTAAACTTTTTTATATACTGAACACCAGAATGTGTATCCTCATGTCATCAATATGAAGTTCTTATGAAAAACTTGCAAAAGCAACATTTCTACCATACCTTCATGACTTTTGTTCAGAATGTTGTCATTATGATATTTAGGTCAGGGTTGATTATGTATCAACTAATGCACAAGGTCTAATGTTTCAGAAATACTGTGCCATAGTTCAGAAGATGCATTTGAAACTTGGTCATATTGTTTGTCTTTAAGAATTCTAGGTAACAGTCAATCATAGTCAATATCCCAAAAAAAAGTTGTCACTGTGGACACATTTGAGTAAGTACTTGAGAATTTTCATGTTGTTCTTTTTCCGGCCAATATTAAACATGTTTTAAATTCATTGGCCCAATTGTAATGTGTAACTGATGAAGAACTCAGGTGACCTTAACATTATAATTGCGATATAAACCTTTATCTAAATATTTATATACCTTATAAACAAAGTGTTGAAACTTACACAAGCATTGCTTTTTTCTATAATATACTACAGGACATAAAAGGAAGAACTACCATTGACGTTGATTACTTTGTTTCACTTCTGACATGTGGTTAAGTAATATCTCAAAAGGCATACCTCAGTAAAATTTGTAATTTAAATCAATGAGACTGATTAGACAGTAAGAACATCCCCATTATCTTGAATGTGTGCTATGAAAAACATCTACAACTCACAGAATTTGATATAATTAAATCTATTTTTTTCACATGACGTTGTTTGTTTCGCGTGTATTACAACCATAACTAATTTTCTTATATTACACAAATGTAATATATCTAGACATTGACGTCATTTCCTCATACTAATTAAGTGTCAACCTTTTTCTTGGAAAATGAATTAAAGCTTTATTTCGGGTGATGAATGTGTCATTGATATAAGAGAGCCTTATATTTCCATTTTATGCAACATTTTATCAAACTTGTTATGGAAAGGGACTTGCTTTATAACTCTTTCCTTAACTTGTTTTATCTTATTTTTGCATTAAATGGCAGCTTATGTAAGATCCTATCTTTCCTAACTGTTGTAATCATAGTCGAAAACTGTTGGCTCTACACGCTTGACTCACTGTCTTCGTTGGCTCGAACTCGGACTTTTCTTTGATTTTGCTTTACTCTTTGTAAGCATTCCAGCTTGGCTCTATATTCTTTGTAAGCATTCCAGCTTGGCTCGATATTCCCGAGGCTCAAAGTATTTTTGCCGGTCCCTGGGATATCGAGCCAATGGGTTTCCACTTTAGGTCATCAACATTCACTACTTTGCACAACTAATAACACATACACATGTAAAACATATTTCAATATAGAGACCATCTTTCCCTCTCACATATTTAGGGAAAATAACAGCCCAAAAATCAGGGACATGATTAACCAGGCAGCTGAAGGGCTGAAACCATTTCGGTGATGGGTTTTGGCTGTGTTTGAGGCCCCCAATGGGGGTCAAAAAGGGTGAAGCACCCTTCCACAGCAGCAACTTTTAAATATCCCTTTTGAGGGCTCTCCTGACTTCAAATTCCAATCAGACAGGAGTGTCAATAAATAAAGTCACAACCAAAAGCAACCAGTTCACTTTTTATTAATTAGTTAAAAAAATAATTATTAATTTTTGGTCCCAGGAGCCATTAGACCTCATTAAATCCGCAGACAAATTACATCCCTGAAAATCCAGACGCTGTAAATCCTGAAATCTGATTTGATTATGAGGGATTCCATCCCAATCCGGGTTCAGAGGCTTGATATCTATTTAAAGGTATTTATTACTATTTTTTAATGCAATTGTCCAGAACAATTTATCAGGGTGTTGGGGGAACTTCACCATCCCTGGGTATTGGTGAGCTTTACAATCCCTGGGTATTGGGGAACTTTTCCATCCCTCGGTATTGGGGAACTTTGACATCCCTTGGTATTGGGGAAGTTTACCATCCCTGGGTATTGGTGAGCTTTACAATCCCTGGGTATTGGGGAACTTTTCCATCCCTTGAACATTACAATCCCTGGGTATTGGGTAACTTTTCCATCCCTCGGTATTGGGGAACTTTGACATCCCTTGGTATTGGGGAAGTTTACAATCCCTGGGTATTAGGGAACTTTTCCATCCCTTGAACTTTTCGATCCCTGGGTATTGGGGAACTTTGCCATCCCTGGGTATTGGGGAACTTTGCCATCTCTGTGTATTGGGGAACTTTTCCATCTCTGGGTATTGGGGAACTTTACAATCCCTGGGTATTGGGGAACTGTTCCATCCCTGGGTATTGGGAAACTTTACAATCCCTGGGTTTTGGAACTGTACCATCCTGGGTATTAGGGAACTTTACAATCCCTGGGTTTTGGGGAACTTTTCTTTCCCTGGGTATTGCAGAACTTTTCCATCCCTGGATATTGGGAGACTTTACCATTCCAGGGTATTCGGGTACTTTACCATCCCTGGGTATTGCTAATTACTAAGGGGTATATGTATTGATTCTGTCTCAAATACAAACAAAAGCAGTGCAGGCAGATACCAATGAAAATGTTATTTCCTATGCCAAGGTTAAATTTGCAGCACAACAACTCTGCTGACCAAGGCACCACAGCCCCAAAGCTATCATAACACTTTCCTTCAAACAACAGACAAGTTTGTGGAAAAAACAACATACTTCTCTTTATCGCCCGCAGACTGGTTTGAGTGGTTGGAGCCAGGAGAACTATGTCGGCTGCTTGTAGGACGTATCTCCTCAGGAATGGGTGGAGCCCCATTACGTAATGATGATGGCAGGGGAAGACCGCTCTTCCGGGGGACACCAGGATTATACTGCACCTGAACACATTCACATACATACTTAGTCTACGGATTAGCAAGGTGAACACTTCAGGTGCTAAAGAAGAAGGACAGAGTGCTAAGGGTGAAAGAGCACATTGAAATTAGCTGTGAAGAACTTGATCATTATAAATTTCAAGGAAAAAGATATGTAATAACAATAAATTATATCATTTATAATAATTATTTAAGTTTTAATCCAAACACAGGACAGGGTGCAGGGTCCAAATCTCTTTAAAACCCTCATTTCATCATTAAAATGTTTTTATACACGTTTTGACATCAAATTTCAATTAAATAGATGAACAAATCATTCTTGCTAAAAAAATACAGTCATCTTAACTAAATAATTATAATTAACAGACATACCCTGACTAAAAAAATTCCCCCAATTCTCAGAGCTTTCAAAAATTCTAAATTGATAAACTTGTCCCACAGAAATGTTCGTTTTGTGTTGAAAAATGGGACAGAAAGAATTTCCCATTTTTAAACGAATTGCCAATGCCCCTGTAAGTTACCTGAGGTTTGTGTGGGTTGTATGGACGAGGCACACCTACACCAACACCCCGACCATCTCCTCCCCCATGGCTCGAGACAACCCCTGAACCATAACTCGATGTACTGTAATTATGCTGAAAATAAAACAGCAGTGTTTTTTAATTGGATTTTCATTCAATTTTTTCAAGTGAAAAAAAACAACATTTTGACAAAGGAATCAATAACATAAAACAACCATAAGGCCACAAGTTATAAATTAAAGGTGCACAGTATAGGTTGATGCCAGGGCTTTTTGCCAGTCTGAACCGATTTTTACCAAGCCAAACCGAATTCAGTTTCAATAGTGTAAAAAAATCGGTCCGAAAAATGTTCATCTTTTTATGATTTCGGCCCCAAAACGACTAAGTCAGTAAAATTTGTAGAAATTATAATACATAATCCTTCTTGGGTCATTCACACTTGACGCAAAAAGATATCAATCTTAATGTGTTTTCATGTTTAACACATTTGACTTTAATGATAACAGCAAAGAAAAGCATGTGATTTAGGTACAGATAAGAAATATTTAACCTTTATAAATGGGGTTTTCAAATTAATAGTTATATAGCCACAAATTCCCAGTTAAAAAAGTGCCAAAATATCACTAATCACTAATATTTGTTTCTCAATACCAATATCATATGCATTTTTTTTTTGTATTGTTTTAGACTGCAATCAGTTTGATTTTTTTTAATTATGTTCCCAAAAGGTTAAAGTTAATTATTAATGAAGAACAGGGCATGAGTATTTCTACAACTTATAGATTTTGCTTAAAAAATGTTAGAAAATAATTGAAATAAAGGATTTGTCTTGTCTATCGGATCATGTCATTTGTTATCAATAATTCTGAAATGAGGCATTCATAGTCCAGTCATATCGTAATTGAAAACACCAAAACACTTCAGTTAATGGGAAAAGCCCCAGACTTGGCACAAATATGAAGAACTAAGTTACAAACAATTTTAGACCTAGACCCATCTTGTAACTTTCAAAATGGCATTCGGAACTCCTCGGCCATTTTTATCGAAAACAACCTCGGATGTATGCCGGTACATCAGTTAAAGTAGTTTTTAAAATTTTGAATTATATCATAAATGAAATGTAGTGTTATAGAATTGTATTTATTGATCGGAGTTTAAATTGAGTGTCGGTGAAGTATATTATTGCGAACATAATTAAGATTTCCAAGAGTAAAGTCATAAAGTTTACCTGCTAAATAAAATTACTACGTGATCTACTTGCAGCGGACTTAAACGTACCTCTTTTTGAGTATGTAAACCATCCAAATACATCCGAGGTTGTTTTTGAAAAAAATGGCCGAGGAGCTCCGAATGTCAAAATGGCCGACAAGCGGCCATATTTCAAAATGGCCACCAGAATGTATGCAAATTCAAATAATTGTTAAATATTTAAATAAAAACAATGCTTTTAACACATATTAGACATGATTGTAATTCAGTTAAAATAAAATGTTATTTGACGGTAAATTTCTTATAAATTGGTTTTTGAATCCAGAAAATGATACACATTTAGAAATTATTTAGCTGATCAGAGTTTTAAATGATGCCCATTAAGGTCTAAATACATTATGTCATATCTTATCGTAAGCCATTTTCCAAAGTGTCTCATTGAGCATACAAAATAATATCTGAAATTGTTTATTGTCATTGATTTTATTAAATATACATACTTTCATTTTAAAAAACATGTATACTTATGTTTTAATTTGACTATGAATAATTTAAGTTATGTACAAATGATGTAAGATCTTCTATGAATACCGCCCCAGTACTAATACAAACAAGAGCTATCACAGTATGTGACGAATGCCCTCGAATGTGACATTGACCTATGAACAAGGTCAGTACAATGTCATGAAAAGTTAAAGATCAAACAAATGCATATGGAAAGTTATTTTAAATTGCCTCTGAACATAAAATATACCACCCATACTTGACAACCTACATTCTTATGTCCTTATTTTCAGCATTCCATTGTGAATAAACACTAAGTGTATCTTTCACCTTAGAGGTAGGGACATGGGTCTTGCACGTGACACGTCGTCTTGGTATGTCAAACACATGTGGCAAGTTATTTTAAAATCTGTCCATACAAGAAAAAGTTACAGCCCGGACATAACAACCAATACTCTGTATCCTTATATGCAGCACTCCATTGTGAATAAACACCTAAGTGTGACCTCGACCTTAGAGGTAGGGACACGGTTCTTGCACTTGACACGTCGTCTTGGTATGTCAAACACATGTAGCAGTTATTTTAAATTCTGTCCATACAAGGGAAAGTTACAGCCCGGACATGACAACCTATACTCTATGTCCTTATATGCTGCATTCCATTGTGAATAAACACTAAGTGTGACCTTGACCTAAGAGGTAGGGACATGGGTCTTGCACGCGACACGTCGTCTTGGTATGCCGAACACATGTGGCAAGTTATTTTAAAATCTGTCCATACAAGGGAATGTTACAGCCCGGACACGAGTTATTGAGCCGGACACAAGGGGGCATAAAAAAAGCAACTAATCTGATCAGCTAATATCTTATAACATTTTAAGTCAGTCCTTGAAAATCATTATGTATATATATATTCATGGGAATGTCTCTCTTTGCACAAAAATTAGTCTGGCTAATGAAATAAAAGTGTTGTTTATTTTCTGCAAGAGAAGAGCTGAGGCATTACAAAATTAATTAATATAACAAAACCATTATAATTGTTGACAGGACTTTTGCATCAAATATAATTTTCTCAAGACACGATTTTCAACAGTAACAAATTCTTGGGGAAAACTTTAGCATAATGTGCATAACTAAATAAAATTTTATCTTCACATTTTCATCTTATTATTCTTTTTTTTTCCTCTGAAGGACATATTTGCAGCATGATTAATTCAATCAGACAAGAGTAAACAAGCATATACAATTTACATCATCTGAAATTCTATAGTGTAATGAACCTTTTAAGGTGTTCAACACATCATGAGGATGTCTAGTAACCTTATTTAGATTATAACCTACATTTCCAGCAAATGAAATCAACTATCAGCCTTAAATAGTACCGCCCCATTGTCGGAAACCCATGGTCATCACATTCATGGATGAATGGAGAATAACGAAATGGATTGACTGTGGGTAAACAACTATGGTACCACCCTTAATCATTAAGAATTGCAGTTTTACAACTAAACAGACATGACAGCACTTTTTGGTTCCCAACCTAGCAAAATCAAGCTATACTCTAAGTCAGTTAGAACATATTTTGTTAACTCTTAATCTCCTTTTACCTACTCCACCCTAGTTAATCATTAAGAGTTTACACAGTATTTTTAACTATTACATTTCATTCGTTTGGGAAGCATTTCACCTAAAGAGAAATAATACAATGTATGTAAGTGTATAATACATGACTATATAACGTTACAACCTGAACCATGAATGTTGAAAATTTGTCCATTTCACATTCAATTACTGTGAAATCATTAATGTTCGTGGGGCATTAATGTTCGTGGTTTTCGTGGGTTGGGTGATCCACGAATTCAAGATCCCACGAAATATAGACCCTTTATTCACTTTTTCAATTGCCTTGTTACGTACATACAGAGGTCGCAGTATACAGTGTAAATACCGAACTCACTGTATATCTGACTATAATTGTTTTGGTAATATATTATATCTGCCTTTAATAAATAATAAACCAAATCATTTTATTGTGTTTTTTATTAACCAAATGATGAACACGTGCTGTAGCGTGTGCTGTCCATGAACATCTCCAGGTTTACAAAATGTGCGTGTTTAGTGTCGGTACTCGATTTTTTTTCTTTAATGAAATATTTAATCGATTACATTGATTGTCTGTACTTAAATATACGCACCTTCTGAGTTCTCGGTGTTTTCACAGTTTGCAAAATTCTTAATTGATATTCAATGGCTTCGCCTATCTTTATCTTTGATCAGGGTCCATCTTCTTTTATGACCGTAATTTCCAATTAAATCGATAATTGACATGGGTATATGCTCTAATTGGCATGTTGTACCACTAAAGCGAGTGTCATAAACCGTGTGACGTAGAAGACGGAAATCATGGGCCAGCTCATGGATATTATGCAGACGATTTAGGACGATCACATTTTCGGATTTTTAAAAAAAATTGAAAAACCACGAATTCAAGTACCCACGAAAATGTAAATTTTCAGAAAACCACGAAATTTCATGCCAACGAATATAAATGATTTCACAGTATGTAAAAAAATAATGACCAAAACCAATATACGCAAAATAACTTTTCACTCACAGGCAATTTGGTACTATGGAATTATCAAATTCATACCTGCATATGTATATTTTAAGTTTCATACAGTTTTATAAAACAAGAGCTGTCACAGAGACAGCGCGCTCGACTATTCCACCGCTTTTCGGTGTATGGATTGAAAAGTTTTGGCGAAACATGCATGGATCACTGTTAGATTAGATTTCAATGCAATACATGATGTGCTGGGATATTTACATAAATTGAATTGGAAAATATTTGAGGTGGTACGCAAACTTTAATGTAAATTCTAAGTCGAAAAAGGGGCATAATTCTGTCAAAATGCTCGATACAGTGACCTCCTCCTGTGTATAGGTTGGGGGCGTGATGGTGAACAAGTGTGCGAAGTTTCAAAGCCAGATCTCAATGGACTTTGAAAATATTTGAGGTGGTACGCAAACTTTAACGTAAATTCTAAGTAGAAAAAGGGTCATAATTTTGTCAAAATGCTTGATAGAGTTACCTCCTCCTGTGTATAGGTTGGGGGCATGATGGTTAACAGGTGGGCAAAGTTTCAAAGCCATATGTCAATGGACTTAGAAAATATTTGAGGTGGTACACAAACTTTAATGTAAATTCTAAGTAGAAAGAGGCATAATTTTGTCAAAATGCTTGATAGAGTTACCTACTCCTGTGTATAGGTTGCGGGCATGATGGTGAACAAATGTGCAAAGTTTCAAAGTCATATGTCAATGGACTTTGAAAATATTTGAGGTGGTACACAAACTTTAACATAAGTGGTTACGCAGACGCAGACGCTCGGGTGACTCAGGATAGCTCTCCTTATTCTACGAATAGTCGAGTTAAAAAGTACAAACCATTAAGCTTATAGCAGTGCAATTTTGATAGGCCCAAAAAAGATTTGATAAGCCTCTGGCTTTTGGCTTTGAATTTTGCACCGACAGCAAAACTACACAAACCAGAAACCAAAACAAATTTTGTATTTTTACCATAGAAATGATTTATTCTGAATCAGCAATCCTTTCACATTGTACCAAAATTCATAAAAACATAACATAACATCTTGAAAAGTATAGCTTCATTATCATATGGAATGGTTCAACATCATGTACAGGTAATTGTGCTGTAGAAAACCTATACTTATGCTTCATTACCCCTCATTATCAGTTAAGAAAAGCTGTAGGTCATTAAACTAGAACTGTAAGCCAAAGGCTAACGAATACCCCCCAACCCTTCCCTGTCTAGGTTGTTTGCCCTGGCCTTAGTTATGGTATCATTAGAAAGCACAAGGCAATACATTTATTTAGTTTATTTAGAATACCTATTACTGAATCAGGGACTGCCATGGCACTGCAGCAAAAATATATTGAAAAATGACAAAGGAGTAGGCCACCAAAGCGAATATTACCCCACTCCCACCCACCTCAGGGGAGATAACAAACCTGTTTCTCTCATTTTCACCATAAAGGGGTCATGATGAAAAATGACAAAGGAGTAGGCCACCAAAGCGAATATTACCCCACTCCCACCCACCTCAGGGGAGATAACAAACCTGTTTCTCTCATTTTCACCATAAAGGGGTCATGACTCCTGACAGGATATTCCAAAATGAAGGTGGACGGGTGAATTTGACAGTCTGCCAACCCAATTTCTGTTTACCCACCCCCACCACCTCCCCCCCCCCCCCCCACACATGAGTACCAAGGAAATAATACAGGTGCACAAAATCACATATACAAAGGTTCACATCATGGTCATGGATAGCTGAAAGTTTGAGAAAAATATATTGAAAAATGACAAAGGAGTAGGCCACCAAAGCGAATATTGTAACAAATTTAAGGCCTCAGGGATGATAACAGAGCCAAGTTGCCAATCCTGAAAATGTCTGCGTGGGGTTCAGGGGGCCGCTTAAGGCCCCCGATGGGTCCAGGGCAAAGCCCTGGTGGGGGGACATGGGGGGCGAAGCCCCCCGAAGCTTTCCGTATTTCAGGGATTCTAATACCCTTTTTTGCCTTAGAATAGTGTTCAAGGAGTACATCTTTCGGTTTGGTAGATAAAATTATGTTCAACACGAGACATCTACAATCAGAACAATTATCAGGAATCTTAGCAGTGAAGTTTAACACAGTTGTCTTTAAACAAAGTTAAATTTACTCTTTTTTTACCTGAAGTCACAGGCATTAGACGTGTACCT
Organism: Mya arenaria; assembly: GCF_026914265.1. NCBI lineage: Eukaryota > Metazoa > Mollusca > Bivalvia > Myida > Myidae > Mya > Mya arenaria. The sequence goes on along the minus strand of NC_069134.1, from coordinate 30,514,222 downwards.
GACATTTTTGTTCAGTTGTCCACTTCCCATAAAACTCAACTGGCTATGATCAAATGCCTGTGTATGAACAGTCTACACTGTGGGATGTTTGATTTATAATAATGAACAACATATCAATTATCATGCTTGCAAATGTTTATTTAAGTGTTATTTATTCAATTTTTATGTATCATAAGAGTATTTATTCCATTTTCTGTACATTTGATGAGAATATAATGTTATGAATTATTATATATATTATTACAAGTAATATCCAAACGGGACTTAAATGCTTTGGCAGCTTAGCCGTTGTGGACATGGTGGACTTTGACGTATTCTGGTCCCCAAGCCAGATTTTTTCCCCTCATGGTATCACATGAGTCCAATAGCACACAAACTAGATTGTCCCACAGCAGTTCAAGTTGTGATTTTTAAGGAGGCCAAATGTCTCAACACTATTTCTTATTCTATGCCAGAAAAATAGCTGCAACAGTTTTCTCAGTGTTTGTGTTTGTTGACTTGTCTTAGTTGAAACAAAACCGAGATCCATTTACTCCTCCACATGTTCATCATTGAAATGGCTAGCCACTCCGTAAGTCATCTTGTATGATGCTGTACACCTTTGAATTTAAATTCGCTGAGAGCTTTTGTATCTTTGGCAAGTGTCTTAAATAAGACACACTACTGTGGTGCCAGGGAGCATGTTCAGCCATAAATCCAAGTATCATGGCCTCTGGAATGAATTGTCAGTCATTGACAGGAACAACTGGATGCACTGGCTGAGGTGTCTGTTCATCCCTGACTTTTGTAAACATACCTGGAAATACAAATTACAACAAAAGGATTTAAATCTCACTCAAACTGGGTCCTCAAGAAGTTTTGTTGAACTTTCTCAAATAGATATTAAAATGACTGCCTCTACGTAATAAATATTACTACTACAAAATATTTATTCATTTTTTTTTAAATTTGAACCAAACCAATTTTCATTTGAACCTCCCAATACGGTCAACAATGCTTCAAACATTATGAGAATAATAAAAAAACGGTTTACAGCGTAAACTTCAATCGGCCAAATAAAATTTGTAAAATAAAAATCAATTATTATGACACAATCCGAATCGGGATGTCCGAAATAATGCTACATGCGCAAAATTCATTCTCAGTTTGATCAATTTCAATTAACTCAAAAAGAAACGTTTCGGGTTTTTTTTCTTAAAAATAAATGGCAAATATACCCTTAAAATCGACGAATCGATGTTTTTAGAAGTTGGTGGTGGTCGTTTTTTTTTCTATTTTCCAATACCCGTTTATTCGTCTTCGTCGTCTGTCATATCCGGATACGACCATCCGGATACTGTCTTCTAGTCCCATCGGTAATTTCCGTAATCACCGGATGCTATCTTAACCAATCATAAAGCTCGATTGCCAAGACGTAATTAGGTTCGTTAATTTCCGGATTTACACTTCCGTAAAACTCACCTTTCGTACCCATATTGTTCGAACTGAGCTCGAATCGCTCCCTGTTTCCCTCCCCCCTAGAAAAAACTCAACGGATTTACATTAATCTCAAAATCGATCCGTGAGGCCTTAAATCCGGAATTCCGGATTAATCCGGAATTTTATCATCCCTGAGGCCTGTATGCACCTAACTTCAGGACTTTTGATGGTCTTTTTAAGGACAAAATCAATTAAAGGTCTTTTTAAGGCCATGCAAACATTCTGATTAATACAGGTGCACCAAATCACATATTCAACAGTTCATATCATGGTCATTGACATCTGAAAGTTTGAAAAAGATTTATAGAAAAAATGAGAAAAAATGACCAAGGATTAGGCTAGACAAAGCTGTATAATTTTTGCCTATTTTAACTTATTCAGGGGCCATAATTGGAGACATGATCATGTGATTCCAACCACAATCACAGGGGCAAATGTTCTCACCATGGCTAAAAGTTTGAAAAAGATTCATTAAAAAATGACGAAGGAGTAGGACGAACAAAACTAATTTTACCCAATTTAACTCATTAAGGGGCCACAACTCCACTCAGGATCATGTGACTCACACCAAATTCATGGAGGCAAAGGTTTACATCATGGCCATTAATATTTGAAAGTTTGAAAAAGATTTGCTCAATAGCTTCAAAGAAGAATCCTGGACAAAGCTAATTTTGCCCAATTTAACTCATTAAGGGGCCACAACTCCACTCAGGATCATGCGACTCTGACCAAATCCACGGAGGCACAGGTTTACATCATGGTCATTAATATTTGAAAGTTTGAAAAAGATTTGTTCAATAACGACAAAGATGAATCCCGGACAAAAAAAAACGGACGGACAGACGGACAGACAGACAGACGGACAACCCGATTCCAGTATACCCCCCCAAACTTTGTTTTGGGGGGTATAATGAATATGATATCAACTGTGTTTAACCCAATTCTTAGTGATTAAGTACGGCTTTTTAAGATTTAACTCACAGATTTCATATTTGGGACAAACTTTTAGTTAAAATTGACTTATTTTATCAACTAATTCAAATAAACAACAAACAGAAGCAGGCAATTACTCTTTGAGCAGATTTTTTGTAAATTCAAGCATAACAGTTTGCAATATTTATTTAAAACACATTTCAAAACACCTAAATCATTCTTTTAAACCTTTACCAGAGCGGAACCAGAAGGTCGAAAGTTTGCTGTGGGCATCTCAAAGGTGCCGGGTCGCTGATGGTGCAGCTGTGTCTCGTTTATCTGCTTGTTTAACCACTGGATCACTGAAACATACAAGTCAGAATATGCTGTCATCGGCTAATTGCACAAACGTAGGTTTTTGGGAGTGTTGGGAAAGAGGACCTACCCCTTTAATTAATTTATTTAGAGCAGTCATCCTTGGGCATGAAATTTCTATTTTTTTTTATTTTTTTTCATTCAGAGAGGAAGGCAATTATCAAAGGCCCTGGATAATAAATATATCCTTTTGGATATTTGGATATAATGAAATGCTTTCATTGGTTAAAAGTAATTATTGACTAATCAATAAACATTTCAGCTATCTTTATGTATATGTATTCTATGGAGTCCAAAATACACTGGAAAACATAACTAATAGCAATTATGTTTGCATAAATATAATTCAAATTATTTGCTAAGAAATAGTTTTACTTAGCTACATGATGCCGTTTCTAAGGCATTCGGATACATTTGCATGTCACCGTTATCAAGGTCACGTGATTTTATTCATCACGTGACGAGATCTCGCGATAGTTCTTTCTCTTTGGCGATACTGTAGCGGCCGCTACAATTCAAAAACTCGGCGTTTACGTCACGCTGCGGCCAAAACTAGCCACTACTTAGGTTTTTGATAAATATGGTTCATACATATGTATATATGTATATGTCTAAAGGTTTCCATCAATAAAAGTAAACATATACCCACGTTTTGTTAGTTTTTATTTCGCATGATATAAATAATAGAACATTTTTGTACTTTTGAATTTGCAGTACAAAATTTTCAGAAAAAAATCTTTTGAAAAAAATCTTTTATTTTCTGAGGAGTCCGTACTATTTAAAAGTCAAGGTGTTTCCTATCATTAATTATTTTTAATAATGAGATGCTAACATTTCTCTCAGATGGATATTCAATGACGCTGTTACTTTTTTAACACATATTATTACTTATTTATGGTACATAAATATATATACCAGTAGCATTATCAGCAGTATATTTTGATTACTCAAGAAATATTCCTAGAAAAAGCTAATTAAATGAGGGCTATTAAGAAAATGTCAAATTAATTTTTGTTATTTTCTCATAATTTTCTTTGGGGTATCATTTTTTGGTACTCTCTTTAAGGAACGCCAAGAAAAAATGCATTGACTTTCCCATACTTTGATTATTCAATAACTCTTTTAGCTTTGTCACATCGAATTATGGTACACAAATAGAAATATCAGTAGCATTATCAGCAGTTTATTTTGATTACTCAAAAATATTTCTAAAAAGCTAAATGAGGGTTATTAAAATAATAAGAATTTCTCAAAAACTTTTAATATTTTCTCATAATTTTTCAGCAGGATATCAATTTTGGTACTCTTGTTATTGAATGTCAAGAAAAAATGCATTGAATTTCCTGAGCATAATTATTGCTTATTAAAAAACAAATTGCTGAGATAAAGCACATGGTAGAAATGGAATTGCGTGTCAATGATTTGGTTACAAAACATATTTTTATAAACATGTGTTAATTGCAAAAAAAACTTTTGTCACTCTGACATGCTGATGAATGAGTGATTAACTGCGGAATTCAAATCTTAATTAACATGTCTTAGAAACAAGAATTTCATATATTAGCATAAATGAAAATTATTGTTAAAAGAACTAGAGCTATCACTGGAAGTAATTCATGCCCACATAAAACTGTTACAAGAGTTTAGTATTGTTTGTATCTAAAATAATGGATAGTGTTATATTGTAACAATGATTTTGACAAAGAATTATGACCTATTATGAGTATGCAGATTTAAGTGATACAATATAGTCAAATAAGAGATAAATATAGCAGTCACTCAACTTCTATGACAATTATATAAGCTATTTGGAGATTATATTTTACCATTTTCATTGGTCTTGAGCAGGTCCCGACATTCCTCTAGTTTCTGAACTGTCGCATCATACTTTTCCTGAAGGGACTTACTCTGAAATTGATAGACAACATTTATTGAAGTTCACGTCGACCCTTCTTGGTGCATATTGTAAATCACTTCATAATTCTCACAAGAGCACTTCAAGAGGAATCCAACACTTGTCTGTTAATGCAGCCGATTAAAGGGCATAATTGAACAATTATTATGCCAGTAGGGTTTAAAGGCTTACTCTCACAGATTGAACTTTTTCATTTTTTGTCTTGGAACGAGACAATTTTTGCAAAAAAAACATGAAAACCATACATAAAAGAATGCTGACAAAAAATCAGATCACAGATTTTTATATTTAAGTAAAAAAATTGACCTTTCATGCATTTTTCGTAAACCGTTAGTAACAGTTTAAGCCATAAAACATTAATTTTCGAACAGAAATATAAAAATCTACGATCTGAGTTTTTGTCAGCAATGTTATCATTGGTCTTCAGATGCAAAAAATTTGCTCTTTCCAAGACCAAAAAAAAGTGGTTTAAATGGTCAATCTGTGAGAGTGCAGCTTTAAGCCAGGTTTTAAAAAGGACGGTGCTGCAGAAAAGGGGCAAGGTGCTTAGGGTGAAAAAGGCACATTTTATTTGGCTGTGAATAGATTATATTATAAATTTGACAAAAGATGTTTAATTAAAGAAGTTTCAGGTTTCAACTGCCAGATATATTATGGTATGTAATTATAATCATTTAATAAGCTTTGAAACAAAATAAAGGAAACACTGATTATCTAAAATATCAAACTTTAAAAAGAGAAGGGTGCCCATGCTCGTCTCCATGAGGGCTGAAGAGTGCTACCAAAAAAGGACAGGGTGCAGCACCCTTCCATTACCCTCTTGATTAAAACTCTAGCCAGGGTCAACGGCCTTGTTTCACATGTGAGTTTTGACACTGGTAACAGGTGTACAACATTTTATGAGAATATTTTGAAAGATTTTTGGAGTAATGGCCAAGGTTAAACTAATGGCATGCCAAGAAAATGACTAGAATTCGTCTTCTTATTAACCCTCGTTGACAGAATTATAGTCAATAATTATCAAAATAGCAATCTTAAAAATTGTATCCGCATTTATAGACATAGATAAACTTAACTGTTGACCAACTCATGATGATTTGCAAAAAATTATCCATCCTGACAGAGGAAAGTAACAGCTTGACCATAAACCATTGACAAACTGGAACCACCATCTCTCATTGTTTTCATAATGGCTTCATATTTGAAATAAAACTGTGAAAGTTCACAAAACAGCCAATATTATTGGTCTTGACTTGCAACGTAAAATGCTGCACCTAGTATAATGTCCTTGACCTTCCTTGCTAAGTTCTAACAAGGATTTCATGAACTGGAGCAGTTTGCCATATGTTCTGCATGTAATATGTTTCATCGATATCCTTCAATGGGTATTGCTTAAAGATGCACTATTACTCTCAAATAACATTTAACACATTTAATACAATTGTTTAAATATATCAAAAAGGATGAAAAAATGTCGAAAACAATGATGCTTATGAAGGATACCAAGTTCAATTGAAAAGAAATGTGCAGAAAACACGGTTTTGTTACCTTATGAGACCATAGTAGATCACAGTAAATCTTTTAGCATTCACCAATCATTTAATATTTTTGCATTTTCAGCTATCAAATACATGGTAATAATATTGTTACCAGTAATAGTAATTAATATTTTCCATAAATGCATTATTTAGTAAGTAGTTCAAGGTTTATCACTCTAAATATATGTTTGTTTTACATGTGTTTGTATTGATTTTGAATAAGAGTGTCAGCTTTATTATATGGAGTGGACACGAAATGTAAGGCTTAAAACCTAAACCTAGAATTGTGACCTTGACCTTTTGCAGTGTTTTTCCTACGTGGGTCCACCATCTCACCTTGATTAGTTGCAGTTGGAATGCAAATTTTATCAAATTCCAAAATGGACATCAAAGATATAGAAGGGACACTTAAACTCAGACACTAAACCTTGAACTTTAAGCTTTGCCCTACAAATTTCCAACATAGAATAGATTATGAAACTTAGATTGAAGAATAGAACATGTGGCCTGAGATTCAATGATATATATTTAAGAGTAAATGATATACATGAGTGGACATGGAATGCAAAACTCTTGAAAACCCTGGACCTAAATTGCTCAAAAGATTGCTCATAAGTTCATGCAATTCCAGTTTAATAAAAAAATATACAAAAAAATCAACATTTGAAAAATATGATCATTAATTAATAACTGTTTTAATTTTTAAACTAACTGATGATGATACCTTCTCGCTGGTGGAGTTAAAGTCGTTTTTGGTGGTTGCCAGCTCTTGTCTAATTTTTTCCAACTCCTGCTCTTTCTCATTCAGAAGTTTTTCTTGCTCTGTCGCAATCTGGGTCCGCAGCTTAATCTGCAATAATAGAAGAAGATTGTATTAATATATGGTCTTTAGCCATCCTTTCTAACAGCAGATCACTTTCAACCCTGAAAAAATAGCCAGAGGTCTGGGGGCTGCAAGGCCCTTAGGATTAAAGGGCAGAGCCCCTATGGAGTTTGGGCATTTCAGAGTTCTTCTCCCCCCCCCCCCCCCTTAAAAAATCATCAGCTTAACATCAATCACAAAAGTGAACCTGGATCCTTTTCATCCAGCATTTTAGAACCCCTGTTCATATGTTTATATTGTCAAAGCATGTATGCAATGTTGATATAATACCTTGAACATCTTGTGAGTTATAGTGAATATTTCACATGATTCTGCCACATCTGACAACAACAAAGAGGGTTATAAACACAAACTTGAAATTGCATTCCATGATTATATATTTTTTAATCTTGAATTATTGATAATCTAATTTCTCTTCCCCAAACAGCTAGCCAAAGTAAGAAGAAGATTTTTTCTTACATTTTAAAATGTAGAGCTACAAATTGCATGATAACCTGCCAGACAGCCAGGTAAGTTTATTATCTTTAAATGGAATTTCTCATCATCAACAATCCCCATACTTTATTTCATTTGGACTACATTACTGCCATAATTGACAGAAAAAAGTCTTGTTTCCCTGGATATTAGAGTGGTAAGGGAGAAAACTCTTCATCCAAAGAAAATCAACTCAAGACTCAAAATGTGTAAATCTAAACTTAATAGTAAAACTGCAATTACCAAAGCACTGATGGTAAAAATCGCCTACTTCATAGGTACAATCGACATGTTTTACAATAATTTAAACATCTTCGATATTTTTTTTATTTAAATCTAATTTTTATTATATATAATTATTCCAATTAATAAGTGAACATCTTTAACTCATTCTGAAGCTGTAAGTGGCTTTTGTCCAGGCCTGAAGTGTCATGGTATTGTTCCCCTTCCAGGATGACTAAGCGGAGATGAGTACCACAAGTTTGACTTTATTCCAAAGTTCATTTAAAGCTGCACTCTCACAGTTTGACCATTTTTACAACTTTTATTATTTTTTGCCTTTGAATAAGCCATTGAATGCATAAATGACTGGTACCAAAGACTGCTGTCAAAAGTTAAAATTGTAGTTTTTCATTTTTACATCCGAAATTTCATTATTTAATAGCTTAAAGCGTTACAAACGCTTTTAGAGAAATGAAATTTTCGGCAGTTTCCCACGCGATTGAGATTTGTTCTATTGTGAGTATTCTTATATGACTGAATTGAAGGCTTTGAAACCAAACTCAGCTGATTCTGAGACAAAAACTGAAAAGAAATCCAAACTGTCAATCTGTGAGAGTGCAGCTTTAAAATCCAACTTGCTCTTACCTTTCCATGATAGTTTTTAATCTCTGACTGCAGTTTTTTGATTATCTCATTCCCCTTCATTAGCTCTTCTGACATAGCCTTCATCTTGCCCGACAGTCGAGTTATCTCCCGCTTCTGCCCGTCCAAGTCATCCTCATAACGCCGCTAATATGGGTGTTGAAAAGTATAAGTTCAGTTATTACAAATTCTACAGTGTTTTTCTGAAAAAATTGGGGCTAAAATTTGACCCCATTACCAATGCCAGCAAGAAATTTAAAAAAATATGTGTAAGAATGTGTTTTTTCTGAAAAGAACCAACCTTATCACAGTCTTTTTCTTCCTCTGTCTGTTTCTTATAGTATTCTTGTTAAATTCTTGGAAAAATGGGAATTCCTAACTTTAGTCAAAACAAAGTATTTTTCGAATCAAAGTGGCCTTGACCGGCTTTCCAATATGGCTGAGAAAAAAACACTGTTCTTCCCCCAAGACTGCCATGACTGTGATATTTTGCAAATTTAATACAGGGTTTTGCAGTTAAAAAGATAGGCTTAAAAGAAAACCCACACATGACCTATGAAATTCTCCCCTAATTGAGAGCAAACTCCTTTTGTCTGAGGGAAGTCCCTTGGAAAGCCTTCCAAAAATATAGCAGAATAACTAAACTAGTACCCACCTTTTGATCTTGTTCTGCCCCAAGCAGGTCTGATGATTTAGTAAGAACCTGCTCCTTGTCTTTCAACTCTTGTTCAAGGACCGCAACTCGCATTCTTAGTTGGTTGATTACCTTCTCTTGTTCATGATAGTCTCCATCTGAATGAAACAGGGAATAAACTATGATTGACAACATTCATTTGTGTTTTTTTCAGTTAAAAATAGGTATGAAACCTTGAAAAAAGTATATTAGCCAGAATGAAAAGGGGCCATAACTCTGAATAATAGTCTAAGCAAACCGCTGCCACTGGGCTTGATATTCATGCTTTCATTGGACTTTTATCAAGATCTAACGAAGGGTTTTGGAGATAAAGGAAATATAAAAAATTGTGTCTACAGAAGACAGACAGACAAGCTGGATTCAGCCACCCCCTTACAACTTTTTTGTACAGGTATAAAGATCGAACTTCCACCACACATTGTAGGTCAGTTGTTAAAATAGGTGAATCCAGTATACCCCTCCTCGCTTTGCATTGTTAAAAGTAATATGTGTACCAAATTATTATGATTTCTAATAACACTTGAATCAAATGTTACCAATTATGGTTAACATTAAAGTTATTCATAATGAAGACAAAAACAACACTGACACACATTATCAGCATGCTTTTACTAGTTTACCAAGTGAGGCGTTCTGTTTGCGAAGTGACTGCACATCCTGTTTCAGATGGCCATTTTCCTCTTCAAATGTCGCCAGCTTAGACTTGAGGTCCCGGATAGCAGCCTCGTTCTTATAACGTCTCTCTGTCAGGTCCTATACCAAGGAAAGGTCATTACATATAATATGTAAACTAAATTAAGTTTACATGTTATTAAATTAAACTTAACTTAGCTGACAGAAACATTGTATTGCCTAATGAGTGTTCATAGATTTGATGGAAATGACTTAACAATGGAACACAAGTTTACTTAGGACATTGAGGATTTTCTAGGTTTGCCAGACAAAAGCATATTTGTATGTGTCCATTAACACTTGTATTCAAAACATTAAAGCAATCACAACCCCAAAGACAGCCTGGTGTAGATCACATACTGGTCCTGCTAATTCTGGCTGCTAAACTGAGGTTGTGTAAGTTGGTAAGATGGTGACATATGGTACCTTGAGAGATGTCTCAACTTCATACAAGGGTGTTTATAGCTGTTGTAGGACCTTGCTGTGTGTTTGCTCCAGCTCACGTTGATCATGGTCCTCCTTAAATCTGGCTGCTAGACTGAGGCTGTATAAGGTAGTAATATAATGACTTACCTATTGATGTCCCTACTTCATACAAGCAAGTTTCTAGCTGTTGTAGAACATCGCCCGGTGTCCACTCCAGCTCACTTTGAACCTAGTCCTGCTAAATCTGGCTGCTAAACTGAGGCTGTATAAAGTGGTTATATAATGACGTACCTTGTTGGATGTCTCCTCTTCATAAAAGCGTGTTTCTAACAAGTTGTGGAATCCTGCGCCGTGTCTGCTCCAGCTCATTTTGATCCTAGTCCTGCTTAAATCTGGCAGCTAGACTGAGGCTTTATAAGACATTTATATAATGACGTACCTTGTTGGATGTCTCCACTTCATACAAGCGGGTTTCAAGCTGTTGTAGGACCTTGCTGTGTGTTTGTTCCAGCTCACGTCGATCCTGGTTCTGCTTCGTCTGGCTGCTTGACTGCAGCTGTTTCGGAACATAAATAATGACATATTTGATGATCAAAATTAGCACAACTCCAAAAATTTGCACCGGTAAATTGTTTGCAATGTTTGTTCAAATTCTGAATGTTATACAGCAGGGTATGTTACAATTTTTTAATGCCAAATAGTAATTTAAGAATTCAGACTTGTTCATCAAAAAGTTGGATTATGATGAGTGTTTAGTACAGTAAGATTCATCAATAAACAAAACAACTATGGTAGTAGTTTAATAAAAAAAAGGTGTACAAGGATGGCCTTTATAATAATGATGGTTATTTATTCCCTTGTTATATTGCAGTATGTGCCATAATGGCGCACAATAAAGGTTGATGCAAAAGGGTTTAATTTTAAAACATGTTCCATGTTTAATTGATTTGACTTGAATAATAAGACCAAAAACGCATATGAATTAAGTACAGATTAAAAAACATTTTCACCTGTATAAATCTAAATGCATTTAAATTTTAAAAAAAGTTATTGCATCAACTTATATAGATAACAATGCAAATTTATCTCTCAACTCTGCTCAACAAGTATTTTATAACAGATACTCTTGTCAAATATAAAACAGATTATCTATTGTAATGTTATATCTATATAGAGCTGCCTACATGAACACAGTGTACAAATGTGGCATATTCAGCGGTCACTGACAAACTGTCGTCTGCAGTTGAATATGAGCACACCATTTCTGGATATGTCAATGATTGAAAGGTCTTGTCGTCTGCCCATGCACATTATTATGATATATTGCGCAGTGTAGGCATCGAGGGTGTCCCAGATATCGAATGTTTATCTGAGTTTGACAAGAATTTAGGCAGCTAAATTTTCATTGACGTTTTTCTGCAATTTTCAAAATGCCTAGGGTTAAATTTTAGGATGTCTTTTAGGATTTTCAAGACATAGAATATGTCTTAGTCTGCATATTGAAACCCTTGTACTCCATTTTTGTCTGAGTTAGATGCACTTTTTTTTCAAGATCATTTAATGTTTCTTATGTATGTATGCTACTTATAATCCAAACAAAATAGTACCTGGAAAGCCCTCTCTTTCTCAGTGGCAAGCTCTTGCTTGTGTCTGGCCATCTGGTCATTAAGCTTCGCTGTCCACTCCGCCTTCAAGTTGTCTAGCTCAATGGTCTTTGAATTCAACGTCTGAAATCATACACATGGAAAAGCTTTCGAACGTGTGCAGGTATAATTTCAATAAATTTGTTCATCCGCTTTTCACCAAAGAGGTTGTGGGTTCAATCCCCTTCAGGATACTTTCTAATAGCCTCTCAAAATTGACACCGGTACTGGTTGCTACTCAGGGAAAACGTGTGCATGTATAATTTCAATAAATTTGTTCATCAGTTTCTCACCAAAGAGATTACAAGTGGGTTCAATCCCCTTCAGGATACTTTCTAATGGCCTCTCAAATTGGACACAGTAACTGGTTGCTACTCAGACTTTTGAAAGATTCTATCAGCTTTCAGCTGTTGTCACAATCAAGCTACTAGAAATTAGTACAAACAAATTCATTTATGTTACAATGGACCATAACTAATCAGTGTTGTACATCTTGCATCATATAAGCAATGTTTATTGGTTTAGGAGTTATGTTACCTAAGTCATAAGACTTGTCATGATAGAGTTATTAGAAAACATGGAGGAAACACGCCTTTTCAGCTTGAAAACTGCTTTTAGCATGGTTTCTTTCCACTTTGATGTCTAATTAAGTGCAATGTAATGATCAAACAAATGGCAATGTACAATGGAAGCTACCAAGAGACATGAGAGCATGTCTCCCAAATCACCGAGCTCCATATTTTGATACAAGTGAAGAAATTTTCTACACAGGCTACAGGAGATAAAATGATTTCATACAGCAAATCATCAAGGCAATACATGCTTGTTAGACACGTTTTTTTTCTATGCATCAAACCCTTTCAAATGATACCAAAATTATATTTGGTGACTTGGCATCTAAATTTCACATAATTGTACACAGGATACCTTAAATAATTACTATATGCCCTTGTATACCTCCTGCGTTTGTTTGAGTCTGTGGTTGAGGTCTGCATCTGTATGCTCTAGCCTCTGTTGTAGCAGGCTGTTGATGTCCTGGAGTTGAAAACAATAAGTCGCTTTAGGTACGCAAGAATGTATTTACATCACAAACTCAAAACAATGTATGCTCTTATTTAGCTAGCAAGCCTGGCATTGTAATGAACAAATGATACATATTTACATATTATACATATATATACATATTTTGTAACATTTAGATAAAACACAAACAGCTGAAATAGGTGTTTCGAACCTTGTTGGAAATACTGCATATCACAAGGGCGTCAATCAAACGGACAGAGTAAGAAGGTTTCAATGTTAACAATGATGGCGTTAACAAATTTCTGAACAATCAGCCCATTGTAAATGTTTCATGAAATGTAAAATCAGTACTTCAACATACAATTTGAGCTTATGTGAATGATGTGTAAAAGACCCTAATATGCACTGTAAAACTGAGCCTTGAAAATATATCTTACAGCGATTACATGGAAAGGGAGACTATTCAAAGGTTAAATACTAATTTACTTAAATGTTCTTCCCTTATCTTAGGTCCAAGATATTCCCCTTTGTCAACCTGGTCAATTGATGAAAATGGAAAACTCACCGTCAGCACCCAGGGTACACACTACATTAACACTACATTAACACTACTAACATGTACTTATGAATAAAAAGGTTTTCAAAAGGTATAAAAACATGCAAGATTTTAAATCATTCTATGCTTTTATGTGGAAAATTGACTTGAGATTGAGATTTGACCTTAGTATTTTTGTGATATCGGATATTGGGGCCAGGAGTATATGACAACATTGGAAACGAAACTATACACATATTCACCTTAAGTTGTTTGAGGCAATCTGCAAGGTATTTCTTCACATCAGAATCTGAACCAGGCACAAACTTGAGTGACAGGTGGTTCAGGTGCTTGAAGGGGTTAGTCTCAATAATATTCAAGGTGGCCGAGGAACGGTCCCCGCTAAAACTGCCCTGGCTCACTATGTGTAGCACAAACCTGCAAGACAAATTCATATATAACACCTAATGAAACATTTATTTTAGAAGTATCTTCCAATTATGTCAAAGATTTTAGAGTTTAAAGTTTTGAATAGCATATAGAAAACTTATTATTTAAATATTAATTGTAGGTAAATGTTTAATAATATAAAGTTTGTACAAGCATTGAAATAATTGAGTGAAGATAATTGATTATCATTGATCTTCGATCAGTTTTCAAGCTCATTATTGATAGTAAAAATAGGTCTGATTTCCAAAACTAGTAAGAATTTGTTTAAGTTCCTATTTTGATGACAAATGTTGACTTACTTGGGCACTTCTTTGTGTTCCTCTTTCAAACACATCTCCAGTAGGTCGATAAACTTCTGGGGAAATGCTCCAAAATCCACCAACAAACCTTGCTGCATCTTCAGCCTGAAGCATTAACAAATTTGTAAAGAGTTTTAGCTGATGATAAGAAAAATTAGATTATCTCATTCATGATCATTCAATTATTGAATATGAAACTTGTTTGCTAATGAGTAATAAAAATCGCAAAGAATCATATTTATAAATAATTTAAAATTAAAAGAATGTTTACAAGAACCACAAAACCTACGTTTGGAAATCCTCCTCCCCAAGCCGTAGTGTGTACAGGAAAAACAAGTCTTTCTCATCTGTGAGTCTTACCACCAGCTCCTGAAATTAGTGGAGAATAATAAGATTTTACCTCATAATAATGGTTATAATGCAGGGGCAGCCAAAAACTTATGATGATCTTGTTAAATTAATTGGAACAGAGTTCAATCTACAGTAAATAATTAAATAGTAATGTGAACATTACATTGAATCTTACTGATGTATCACATTGTTTAGGACACATGAGTCTTTCACAGTTTTTGTATACTTTTCCAATTTGAAATTTACTGGGTTTGTCTACCACATTGGCAAAATATTCTTTTCATCATGTATTATCGACCTCATGCTAGTTTGTATTGATATTCTAGGCTCGTTTCAGGAAACTGTGTTTGCCAATTTTTGGACCATCTGGTGTCTAGTCCCTTAATATATAGTTTGTTTGTTTTTACTAAAACAATTTCTTTAGAGTTATGACAAATAACCAGGGTTGGTCAAGAAACCATAACCACAACATTATTTTATTTTGCTCAATATATTCTCACCTTTCTGGTAGTCGGGGCAGTGACTGTAGCAAGCTCCATTTTGACACATATTGACCCACGCCTGAAATAGGTATACCATAATCATTAATCTTAATCAGTATAAATTAACTTGAGAAATAACTATTTCCATTTTATTGTTAGGAAAAAAAAGAGGTACTTATTTAACAAACAGTTTTACTTATAGTGTGTAACATTGCACATTTTGAGAGAAGTTGTTTCATGAACTAGATTTGTATACTTTAGTCAAGATTCTAAGTGTGAACTAATGGGGAGGTGAAAGGAAATTTGCCATATTTTTGGAATGTGATTTTAAATTAAACTAAAGGCATCTAGTCCAAATATTTTCATTACAGTTTACCTTCAGTAATGTTTGAATTGCACTGCAATTTCAAACTTAATATACCCTTATCCATTATAATATCCTTATTTCCGGTAATGTTTAAAAGTTAACTATGTTACATAGATATATATGTGACGAATTTCCACTACTGGACATCTTTGTATTCTTGTTTATGAACTATCTGGGAGAAGGATTGTTATATCTCACAGGAGCTATGTTCTAAGTCCTTGTAAAACATGAAAATAAAAGATTGTAAAAGCAGTTAAAATCTCTATACTAGCTAGAGGTAGCCATCCACCGCCCAATGTGGTAGGACTTCTCTTGAAATTTAAAAGATCAAGACTTGGCATTATGGTGACCAGTACAAGTCCCAGATGGTATGATTTTCAGCTTATTGTTATGTTGTCATCTTATAATTTTCTTATTAGATGAATGTTTATCAAAAGGTAAATAAATCGTCGTTGACAGACTGCTGTTGAACAGTACAGTTCCTTAACGAAAAGTAAACCTTCAAGGAAAATATTTCTGTGCGGGGCTCCAACCCACAAATGTGGAACACTAACACAGCGCTCTAACCAACAGAGCTAACCAGTGTGCTGGTTCTTACCTACAACAATAACAAACAACTTGTATCCATGGCTCGTTTTAGGCTTTGTGAAGTCACTTTATTCTGATTATATCCTAAAAACATTTAAGATTAAAACAATTCATTATAATATTTACCTGTCCTCTCTGTCCTGTGACTTGAATACAACAGGGACACGTTTTGAAAACAGATCATCTGCCATTTTCTAAAGAATGACTGTAATTATAAACTGGCAAATAAAAGAAATTGTTCCTGAAATACGGATAATTCAACTTTTGACAGATTCGACCAATATGATTTCACATGGTTGGTTTTTGCTTTGGATATAAGTATTCAACAAACGCTAATACGTAAACATATGTGACTGACAGATCAATACATTCATTTGTTGACATTGGCCAATACACATCCTGGCAAATGGTCGTGTTTTGACAAGTCGTGAGTTCAAAACAACGCGCCCGACTGAATTCGACTCAAATTTGCCTTAGACGAATTTTTTATTTGAGCATCATAAGTTTTATGTAAAGACAATTCCAATGCCATACAGAGTACTTTTCTTTAAAGTAAAATAAATTAACTACTTGATACAAATGCAGTAAAAGTATAACATATAACGATGATTAAGTTCGGATAGTCTCTTCTCTGTCCAAACATAGGAAATAATTTCGTTGAAAGTATTTCTACTGAACGTACACAAAAATAAAATGATTGAATTTGAAGCTCCAAGAAAATATTTATGTTTTCTGAATCTGTATTCTGAAATAAAGCATTCTAGCAAAAGCTTGTAAACTAAAATATTGTATAAATTATTTAATACAAATTATTAGACAGTAAAAGGTATGATACTCTCTATTTTATGTTCTCCTTATAAAATAATAATTTGTCATATATTTTCGCGACTGTGGTAAGATTGAGACAATTCAACGCCTTTTAGTCAAATAGCCCACATTTTGATCAAATAGCCCCCACTCACATTTTAAAATTGGTGAAATTACCCCCTCCCCCCCCAAAAAGGCCCCACTTTAAAAAAAAATGCATACTTCTACTGTTTTATTCCAAAACATTTTTAAACCTTTATTTTAAATGTTTCTAAGCCATAAGTTTTTAGGTGAGCAAGAAGTGCTCAAGGTGAGCTATTGTGATTGCCCTGTGTCCGTCGTCGTCGTCATCCATCAACAATTTGACTGTTAACACTCTAGAGGTCACAATTAGGGCACTATCTTAATGAAACTTGGTCAGAATGTTACCCTCAATAAAATCATGGATGAGTTCAATATTGGGTCATCTGGGGTTAAAAACTAGGTCACCAGGTCAAATTAAAGGAAAAGCTTGTTAACACTGTAGAGGTCACATTTATGACTGTATCTTCAGGAAACTTGGTCAGAATGTTAATGTTAATACTCTCTAGGTCAAGTTCGATTCTGGGTCATGTGCAGTCAAAACTAGGTCACCAGGTCAAATTTAAGGAAAATCTTGTTAACACTGTAGAGGTCTCATTTATGACTGTATCTTCATGAAAATTAGTCAAAATCTGGGTCATGTGTGGTCAAAATCTAGGTCATTAGGTCAAATCATAGGAAAATCTTGTTTGCTCTCTAGAGGACACATTTATGACTGTATGTCCATAAAAATTAGTCAAATGTTTATATTGATTATCTCTAGGCCAAGTGTGAATCTGGGTCATGTGCGGTCAAAAACTAGGTCACCAGGTAAAATAATAGGAAAAGTATTTTAACACTCTAGAGGCCACATTTATGACCATATGTTTATGGAACTTGATCAGAATGTTATTGTTGATGATCTTTATTGGATCAGGTGAGCGTTCAGGGCCCTCTTGTTTTTGGTGTGTTTTTTTTTTTAATTTTAATATTGATTTATACGCATCAAAATTAAGGAACAACAAGAATATATAATTTAACTTTTTTTTAAATTTGAAATAATTTACACATTATTCACATCTATAATATATTGTAAAATGTATTCTCATTTTACAATACAATATACATTAACATAGATGGAGAATGTATATTATATGTCAATACATAATTATAAGGTTCTTAAGCAGCTGTTACTTATTTCAATAATAATGAAAGAATCTATGAGAACAAATGTTTCATATATAGTTTTAGATTGAACGTATCCTTGGCATTATATTAACTAGCTTGTTTGAAATTTTTAAAATGAGGTGTGTAAGCTTATTTATACTCGCACTCGGGCCTTGCCTATTCGGTGAATGCTCCGTTAAGATTGGTAGTTATTTTAGGTTTTGGAGCATACCCTGGTTAAAGCTTGCCTGGTGTATAGCACTGTCACACAGAACCCCCATTTAACGTCCCTCCCGGAAGACGATTAGTATGTTTTTAGTGATGCGACGGGGAATCGAACCTGCGACCCCTGGATTGATAGTCAAGTGGGTTACCACTAGACCACAGATCCGCCACTTTTTAAATGATTGATTTCTTAATCATTTTATACTAAATCTAATTGTAATTAAAAATATAAAAGAGAAGGTGTGCAAAATAAATTATTTGAAGTCAGTTATTAAGTTCAGTGCGAATCTATTTTAATCTTTCTTCAAAGGATTATTGCAAAATTTGATAATTCATTTAATATTCTTCTCTAATTAGTAAGTCTTTAATATGTGCAAATTATTTTTGATATTTTAAAACATTTTAATTATTATCAAATGTTATTGTTTGATTAGCAAATATGTCAATGCAATATATCTTAAAAATATTACAACTTACCTTCAAATATACATTCAAATATCTTAAAAATATTACAACTTACATTCAAATATAATTTCAAATAAAAAAAGGAGTGTGGCTATTTGACCAAATTGGGGGCGTTTTGACTTGGGGGCTATTTGACCAGGTTCCAAATTCAACAAGTAGAACTCCGCGTGCATTGAGCAAGTTACGGCTTTTATCAATTATATTGTAATATTGCCTTGCAAGTGGATTCACACTGTTTGTTTGTTGGTGTGGTCTTTTTTAATCTCAGGAGACGTCCAGGTACTGAAATAAAATTGAGTGGGACAGTCAGAGCTAAATTATTATATGACTTCAATGTTTGGTCAGAGATGCCAAGTCACATCATTTAAGGTGGCAAAATGTAGCTTCAGGCACTCAACAGTATTAAAAACAAATTAACGTTGTCACCTGTAACTTGAGGTAGAGCAATGTCTTAATGCATAATAGATGGTTTTGGTTGAGCAGTTAGTGTACCAGACTCTGGATCAGAGGTTGCTGGGTTTGATCCCCTCTCAGAGCTTTGTTGATGACTGTGCTGGTGTCACCCGCGATTTGTAAATGATTCCTTATCACATGTACATAGGAGATTTTTGAAATCTTTACCTTTATGAATCTGATTACCAAGTTTGGTCAACAGCTACAAATTTGATCAGATATTAAAGCCAGATATCTGTAATATCTCAGAAGTTATGGTCCCTGAATCACAGTTACCTGAAGTTTGATCAGACTAGCAATGTTGTCCTTGTTATGACCTCTTGGTGTTAAAATTGCAAATAAAAGCTTAAAACATGACATTTCATTTTTCAATTGTAACTAAAATATAAAAAAAATACACATATTAAGACTTGAAATAATACAACAGCTACAGTAACAGTAATTGTATATTCCTAATGGTTATATAAAAACACAAGTGCTGAAGTTTTCCTAGTATTACAAATCTGATATACATATTTTTAACATGTAAACTTATCTTTAGTTTAAATTACCTTAATATATCTGGTATGTGATCTTCCATAAACTATTCAGTTGGCCTCAGTCTTTCCAGATTAATAGGCCCTTGAATTGAATGTAATTTTTTTGTACATTGACTGGTAGTACGTAGTGGTGAAAGAAAGAACAAAATATATGCACAAATCTGTTATGTACAAAAATTATAATGCTACATATCTCATTTTTCTTCTGACTTGACATTGTTTCTGGTAAAAATTGCAATGCTATTGCTAAACTACTAGATTACTTTAAGAAATATTTTTTGTCCCTTATATCGGAGAGGATAATGGTTTGTTTTGATGGGAGCAGGACTTTTCAACCCCAAGACTTTTCAACCCCTTCTCAAAACGAAGACTTTTCAACCCTTAGACTTTTCAACCCCTATTTCAAAGACTTTTCAACCCCTACCTGTTTGGACTTTTCAACCCCTATATCAAAGACTTTTCAACCCCTAGTTGACATATTTTAATAGCAATATTGAAGACTTTTCAACCCCTATATCAAAGACTTTTCAACCCCTATTATTTTTTGTCAGCCAGGTGTTGTCTTTATTATTTTATTTTTTTTTGGCAAGAAACTTAACAAATTTCACAAATTGTTTTTGAAAAACAATTAAAGATTTGTTAGTGTTATTTGTTACTCTTTACTACAAAGTATTGGATAAAATTGAGACAAAGGTGTTGCATTGATTTACTAATCACTTGTTTGATGAAGGCAAATAATACCTTTGATTAAATATATGATTTTTTTAAACAGTGGATTTGCTTAACTAGAATATATATTACTCAAAATGTGCTCTAGCTGGCATCTAGCCATTAGTTGCAATACCTCACATGATGATGTGAGTATAAATTTAAATACCAGAATTGAAAAAATTGCAAAAGAAAATAAATGCAAAGAAGGATTTACGGAGCAATCTCCATTTGCTTGTAGAACACCCATAAAAACCTCTACTTTTGATGTGGTCTATGTTTCCAAATCAAAATGGCACAACACAAGTCAATAAAACATTTTGCTTCTGCTTGACTGGTTAATCCCTATAGTTCTTTTTATTTCAGGAATGAGTAATTTCACACGCTCTGGGCCCTGTTTTAGGGCAAAACTACGAAAGATAAGGCCCTTCACAGCACTACTCCTAGATGTCTCTCAGATGTTGGAAGACAGCGAATTGTCTCATTTGAAGCTTGCGATTTTGACAGATGGTCTAGTGACGAAGAAGGTGTTGTCCGGGATAAAGCATACGTCCGACCTGATTAGGTATTTAATAAAGTGACATGTGTTGCAGAAGTTCATTTTTCTGCACATTCTAAGTCCTATACTCTGACACTATTTTGTGTGTATCCTTTGTGATTCATTTTTTTTCCAGTAATATGTGATCAAAGAAATGCTAAGGACTTGTTATTTAATTTTAGGGTCATATAATTTTGTGTGAGATTTTCAGGTTTAGAATTAATAATTTAACATCATTTATAAAATTATGTGGCTGTTTTTTGTAGGCATCTGAAAGAACTAGACATTGTAAATGAACAAGACACTGAATATCTTGAAAACGTTTTGCTCAAAATAGGCCGAAGAGACGTTATCAAGACCATTGAGAAGTATCATAGAAAGCGAACAGGTCAGTAATAAACATACATGTAACATGTGTATATTAGTCTTCTAATCAGACAAAAAAAATTACTATTGAATAACTGAGATTAAAAGCTGATTGATTTTTTTGCTGCCATTATTTTATAACTATTAATTATAAATATTTTTTATATATTTTCTGACTGTTATTAAAGGGGCTGTACTCCATATGATAAAATAGCGAAAAAAAGAAAAAGAAAATTGTCGAAAACTGACATAAACTTGGCATCGATGTGTACAATGCATTGAAACTTACTAACTGAAGTACCACATAGTTTACAATTGATTTAAGTTTAGCAGTTATTTCGTATTTTTCCATTAAAAAAGATTACTGGGTATGTTTACCAGGTAGAATTCATTCCTTATGCGTGATTGGCTAGTCGGTGTTATCACGTGATATTACTGAGGTGTATAGCTTAAATATGTCACCCAATTAGAGTAAGCCGTCGTGGCTCAGTGGATACGACGCTAGACTGCAATTTTGGCGACACAGGTTCAAACCCGGACTCCGACACAATTTTGTTTTTACATTTTGGTACTTTTTTTACAATTATAATATCAAAGCGTAACACATTCTATTAGATAATTGTCCTGAGATTCGTAACAGAAAAAAACTTTTTTTGGTGCCAATCTGGTGTACAGTCCCTTTAACATTCATTCATTCCTTGGTTATAGATAACATTTTATATATTTTTAAGTATCTAAAAGTGAGTATCAGTCATGAAAGAAGAAATGGGACTGAAATGGTCTAAAAACAGCTCTATTTTCAAAATTAATATTGATAGTAGCCGATGATGACCTTTTCGATCAATTTTTTATTTTAATCAATCATCAAAAAAACACCAGTGTATAATTATTATTTGAATTCTGGTCTTGCTCTTCTGATCATATTTTAACGTCCAAATGTGCATTTCATGATATATTATATACACAGAGAAATTTATTGAGGAGTTTACCGTTAAGTCATAATATTCTATTTTAGATTTTACATACACAGACAACTAAATAAGATAATCAAATCTGCAGTAATACCCAACACAGGTTAATTCTATGTAATTCAAAGCTCTTAATGTATAACTGCATCCACAACCTGAGTTATTTGAATTATTCATGAGCGCTTCAGCTGTCGTATATTTTCTGGATGGTAGTTGTTAATATAGCTGTTTGGTATGCAACAACCATGTTGTCAAGGACAACATTCAATAACTACCGTTTGTATAAGTGAATAGCGTTGTACTTTATTGGCATGAATATTATAGCCTTCAGCTTCTTGTAATTGTTTTGATATGGGAGTTAATGAATGGACAAAACCACTCCCAAACATGGCACAATAGTTGAGTTTTCCATTGTCTAGATTGCAGAAAGTTTAGAGCATAAAGCTGGTTATGATTCATTATAAAATCAATGTTTATTATCCTCAGAAGCAACTGCAAATCAGACGGTGCCGAAGGTGATTGCCCCCTCCGACTATACACACATCAAGTCTATCAATGCAAGGTACATGTAAGTCAATGATGAAAACAGGTTAAGGTTTGCTTGTATTTTTGGTCCTAGGGGCTCACATATATTTCTTAAAGGCGCACAATAAAGGTTGAGGCCAATTTTGTTTTTTCTTTTTTAATCCATTATCATGGTTAACTCATTTGACTTTAATGATCAAAACCAAAAAAGGCATTTGATTTAGGTACATATATAAAAAAAAAATACAGATAATTTTAGCACTTTTTTAACTTGGAAATTTGTGGTTATGTAGCTTTTTATTAAAAAAACAAGGTTATAAAGGTTAATATTTTTTAATCTGTACCTTATTCATATGCTTTTTTTGGTTTTAATCATTTAGGTCAAATGAGTTACACATGAAAATGCATTAATTTGATTTTTTTACATTGCTTTAATTTGCAGACCAGTGGAAACTGATGTATCATGCTCAGACTTTCCACCGAGGCTGCTGAGAGGTGAATTGTCAGTATTATCCTTGTCAACTCAGCCAGAAGCTTGCCTCCATGCCGGGTCGAATGAGTCGGATGACACAAAATCAAACTCTCAGGAAAGTGCTATGTCCATTGACTTCTCCCAGGAAAATAAATGCTCACAAATGAGCATAAGTGATGATGAGAAATCAGCATACATTGCTGCTTGACACATGTACTGTACATAATCATTATGTTCATTTTGGGGGATTTTGAAGCCCTTGGAAAAAATTACAAAATGATCCATTCATATATATAATTGATGTGATAAAGTTTCATGTAACAAGTGGCCAGTTGTTCAGCACTTTTTTAACATTAAGTTGTTAGTGTCTTGTCTTTAACTTTCAAATATTGTTATGGACACACTTGTGATGTGCTGTTCTTCTTACCCTTATGAGACAACTGTGCTTGTTTTATTTAGATATACCAGCACATCATAGAATATTTCACCTTTAAAAAGTATTATAAAAAAACTATGCAGTTAACAACTTAATGAAAGTCTTGAACAATTGGCCCTTTGTTTGTGAATTTTAAAAATGGCAAGCAATATTGGTATAGGGCCCAAATATTGATATCTCTGTGATTGTGTTGGCTTAATATATAGGTATAACATTTGGTGCCAGCAACAGTGGCGTCAGGGGCAGGTTTTTCGAAACTTTTTAAGTCTGTTATAACACGATTAAGCTGAGCTGACTGTTTCTGTTCTTTAATAATTTGTAAAAAAGTTAAATTTTTGGAAGTTATTTAACTGTTTATTGAAGTTATCTGTCTGATAATCATGAAAAACTCATTTTTATTTATCAAACTTAGGATAAAGTGAGAACTTTTGCTAAACAAAATAAGCTACTTAGGTCTGTTAAGCTTAAGAAGTTTCAAGAAATCAGGGCCAGCTAATTTTTGTGCAAAAAAATACTTACAAATTTTTTATTTGTTTATGGGCAATGTCCAATTTAATTATTTTGGTCATAATGTCCATGACAAGGTTGATGGTCAGTAAAACAAAAGGTGTTCACCTTTATAGAGAAAAAATAACAGTTGGCTTATTTTTGTGTAGTCAATAAGTGAAGTAAATATCATCCAATAATGAAAGTAGGTGACAGCATTTATGTTCACAATGTCCAGGTCAAGCTTTATTGTCTGATGAAATGACCAAACACCAGAGTGATGCGCTTTTACATTACAAGATAGTTGGCATATATCTTGTGCAGACAAAACCTTAGTTTTAATCAACAAATCATCATGAAACTTAGTGACGTTTTTTGTGATCATTAAGTCCAGGCTAAGATTGATCGTCAAATGAATCAAACCTGAGTCCATTTTACAATAAAATGTAGTTGTGGACAATAAGATTACTGCCCATTCATGATGAAACCTTGTGATCAAGTTACACCAGAGATCAAAGTTATGCCCATTTACTGTAAAATATGATTGGCTTACATGTGGTTTGGAATTATATAGATCGTACAAAGGTCTCAATTTGCAAATCATTTTTGCACTTGGTATAATATTTTGTTCAACAATGATGTGCGGGCTCATCAGGTGACATATAATTCTGTGAAATGCTAGTCAAGAAATAAGTGTTAAGAGTATACTTACCATTGTTGTTAGATTCTGTCTTTTTTCATTTTCTGTGTTTGTAATTCTCATCATTAAGCATAATTATCCGAAAGGAAACTGATTCTTAGTACCGCCCTTAGTGCCAGAATATCATTTATATTTATATTGGCCTAAGTTCTATGATCAGCTTTTATTTTGATTAACCATTATTGAACTGTAAGGTCAGGTTCTCTCAAACTGCCATTTCTCAATTTTCATACTGGGGTATTTAAATGTTTACCCCTTGTAAATGCTCAGCGTCAGTATTTTGGCAATCATTTTCATATTGTTTGTTGTTATTCAAACTGGTGCTCTCAAGTCATAGCTCTAGAAAGCATTTCTGGATATCATATTTTTAAAAGATCTACCTAGTATAATGCTCATCAATAAATACATTTCATATCAAACCAGTTATAAATAAGTGATGTGTTCATAAATTTAAGACCTGATCTCAGCCAGAAAGTTACATGATATTGGTATTAATATTAAAAATAGAAGAGATTGTGTCCATAGACATTGGTTTATTTTTTTGTGTATTATTGTTTATTTCTTTCCGGTGTATGTGAATTCATTACTGGGTATATTGGTGCTCCTTTACAACATGTGAAGGTTTGAAAGGTTGTGAGGGGCCTGTTTCATAATTTTGATATTATAATATTTGTTTAAATTGAACTAGTTATTTTTAGAAATGAACACAAAATTTAGGAAATAGAGAAAAAATTTGCAACATTTATAAATGGAATTAAGATTACAACTTTTCGGGCATGCTGTTTTTAAAGGCATGCACTTTGTCATGATCTTAATCATGCTTTAATTTATTGTTGTCTAATGATATGGTTGATTTGTCCATTGATTATGGTTTATTACATGTACACTTTATGATGATTAGATAATGTAGATATACCAGTAAAAGGAGCCACCAGTTCCATTCTGTTGTTTAGACTTTAATGAGAAAGTCTCTCTATCTGTCTTTGTATATATTTGAGCTTTTTTATTTGTTAAATTGAATTTAGCAAACATGTTTTGTTTATTATATGATGTAAAACATATGTACAGTATTGCATACATGTTGTGTACAGTCATGTATTAAATACAAAAACTGTACAAGAAGATAAATACTATTATTACAAGGATAAAACAATAAGAGTAAGGGCCACACTAAACAAATAGTTCGTTTGATGTCTTCCCACATTTTCAGGTGAGTGTAGGTCCTTTTTTTGGACTTTTTTTAATTATTTTTCTGCCTAACCTATTAATTCCATTATGAAAATCAAAAGAAATATTATGACCATCTGACAGAAAAACTTTCACATTTATTTTTTGGGTCTGGAAACTATTCAATAATTGAAGCCTAAATAATCTGTTGACTTAGTGCAAGACGGTTGTAACTTAATAAGAAATAGAAGGATTTACAATAGTATTGCTCTAAGGCCTCGATTATTATCAAACAATGCCTGTTTTCTGATTGTCAGGATTGTCAATGTTCATATGCTTATTTAACATGTCTTTTTAAACTTGTGTTGTCATATAATTTATCTGTGTCAAAAGAATTGACAAAAAAATGTTCAGAATTGCTTGCTGTTTGTTTAATCTTGAAGTTTAATTTGCTTTGCCTGAGTAAATGTTCAAACAATTATGATGACGATGATGTTTGTTCTACATCCTGTATCATGAAGCTATTTGTTTATTTCATTGTTTGTTTCTTAGTTTGGATATTAATTTCCAGGGGTTCCAAAGTTCCGAATTCAACCGGACAGGATCCATCAGAATCAAGAGCTTTTAACTTCAGACTATTGTTCAGTTGTTAATAATGTTTTTGGCTCTGACAGATATTTGCATCAAAATAGTAAAACTAGAAAGTATCATGAAATGACTTTAAATTACTATAGAAACAATTTCAAGAGATCTCAACCTCTTTATCCTGCTTTTTATAATCCCTCATATTCAAACATGTTCGCTTGGCTATTTTCCAGGATTGACATTTATCAGCTGTTAGAACTCCTAATGATGCAAAATATCTTTTGATCTGGCTCCAATTTCTTAGAACTTCTGAAGTCAGTTTAACATGATAAAGCCAAGCTCACAATTTTTGCTTTTCTAAAATTTGCAAAATAATTACTTCTCTAAGAGGTTTAAATGGAATTATACTTCTGATTATTACAATAAACCATTTTGTGTTTATGAAAATCTTATTTAAGTATGTATTTTGGCTAATTAAAATTAGCTACTTAAGCCCGTTTCGAAAAATGAAAAAACATATATAGGATATATTGTGAATGCGATAATGTTGAATCTTTATTTATTTGCATTGACATTTGAAATAACAATGTACCTGTAGTTATGTACGACTTTCAGTAAGAAGAACTTGCTGATTCATTATAATTGTTTCTTTAGTCCCGGTTATGAATGTGTTATAAATTATTGTTTTTTTATGTATTTTCAGTTAAATGTTCTACTTCAAAATAAAATTCCTTCAAGTGAGCTGTTCTCATTTATTTTCGATTATATTACTTGCTAACACAAGTGCCTGAAAGAAAGGAATTATTCAACAAGCTATATATGTAGGTACACAGTGATCAATTTCAGAGGCTGTGACTCGGGAATGACTTAAAGGGATTATCTTCAGTTGTGACAACAAATTCCGACATCCTCATTGATAAATTGCATTTTTCCATTCACTGACTTACATTTAGGGCCCCGAGTTGTTTTGTCCAGAAGTGTTCCCTACACATGTTGAAGGGTTCGGGCCAATACCCAAATGTGACATACTGAAAGACGTTTAAATATTAAATAGCTTGCATAGAGGGTTGTCTGTACGTTTTTGAGTACTCAGTTATGGTTAAAACACCAGGAAGCGGTCCTCTGTGTATTGATGCTTAACACTGGGCACATTTAAAAACCAAGGGCTATTGGAAAAGACCATATTTTAACCGGATCTCCTTGTATCTGAATATGTCTTCACCTCAATTGTGGTTGCATATAACAGGGTCAAGCCATAATGCAGGCCGACCTTTATCAACTCTCAATGTGAGGAAAAGCTACTATGGAATTACTGAAGCAAGCTAGCTGGTGATTATATTATGAAACCTAATGCCCACAAAAAGGGATAACTTTGAGCTCAGTTGGGTTGCTGCTGGGTTAGAGTATTTGGCGAGTTGTTAGCTAAGCTGGCAGGTCAAGTGCAAGTGGGCTTTTAAACCCTCAACATACAAGCCCAGTAAAACAGCCCATAAAATAAAAAAAAATCCTTGACAAAACATAACCATATGCGGTAGATATTGGATTAAAATTCAAGTTAAATTGCAAAGTAAATTTCAAATAATTCAATACCTTAGGAATTACTAAAACTATCCTGATGGTCATCAAACTCTAATATTATGCCCCAAAGCATAAAATGTTTGAATTAGTAATAGAGCAAAAAAAAAATTGGCCAATTTCGTTATCAATCTCATGGGCCATCATCGAGAGTGACAAGCAATGTTATAGGTTATCCAATGTTCCAGATAAATATTATGCTCAAAATCATTATTACAAAGTAAGGTAAATAATGGATAAAAATTATCATATTGGAGAGAGGATAGTCAATTTAATAATTTCGGAAGCAATATGGCTGGGTGTTGATCATCTCATTTATAATATGCCCATAAATGGTATAAGTTACCCTAAGCACCATATTGGCATAAATTAGTTGCTAAAGATAAAAAATGCTATATTTAGTCAAAGAAGTGGATGACTTTGTTATCATACATTCCATAATACATCGCATATTTTACACAGGCGTACAAACAGCCGTGAATGGTTATGAACAACAATTCGCAGATAGTAAGCTCTACAAACAATTTTCACATAAAAATGAAGTTTCTTCACTTTTATTTCCCTTCAAATAGCTTACATTTTATGTTTGTCAGAAAGCTATTTAACCAACTGGTGAACCAATATGGAGAAACAATACATAGTTAAAACACAGATTTCAAAACAAGACAGAAATAGTAATTATATCTAAGGTAGTCAAGTGAATGCTGTAACTCATCACAAATTTTCAAAATCCTAAACGTTTTGTATACATGTATATATTTGTGGCCAGAAAATACCCAGACAATAATATTTTTAGAGAGCAATGCATTTACAGGGTAATAATTTTAAATTATGAGTTTGAATGTAACTGTCATAAACATGCATTTTGCAAAGAAATTTTCTCTACCCTGATTAAGCACTCTACATTATACAGATTCTAATTGCTCACATTGTATATACTTTCTAAAATAAGTGGTTCAAGTACAAATCATCATCACTTTATAGATTTCAATACCAATGAAATCATTTCACCTTACTTGACTATTGAATTTCATCATTGTTAATTAAAGAACACAATTTAATGACCATTTGTATGACTATGAACAAAACTCTATATCACTAATTGTCTAGCAGATTTTGATATTCATTTGCTAAATCAATTTCATCTTCAATATCTTCTTTTATTTCAATGACTTTCACAGGGTTAAGTTTCTTCCGTCTTGCCTGCTTCTCGGCCTCTGTCAATCTGTCAAGATTTTCAGGCAGCTGCAAGAGAAATATTGAATAAATAAATCCACAGCCATTATTTTTTATTTAAAGGCTTTATCCCATACATACATTTTATAAAGCAACTTGCTCATATTTATAAGACCAGATATCGTAAAAAAGACTGAGTGAAATAAGAACAAAATACTGTTTGGAGAAATATCCAAAAGAACTGTTACGATGATAAAACATCATCAAAAGATCAAATTAGACCTTTATTATTAAGAATTATTTAAAAAGGTGACAAGTATGCACTATTTTGCCAAAGAGCATTAGTAACACTATAAAAAAAATAATAAAAAAATCTATAGCCATTTTTTCTACAGGTTTTGTATCATATGAAAACTTCTCTTCAAGCAACTTGTTCACATTTTATAGGACAAGACATCGTAAAACATACTTTGAAATGTTGACAAAATACTTGTTATGATGATTAAATGTCATGAAAAGTTTCAATTAAACCTTTATTATTCAGAATTATTTAAAAATGTGACCGGTATAATTAACCTGGCCAAAAAGCATCAGAAACACTATTAAGAATTGAATAGTTTTAGGCTTGGATTTACTAACTTCAGTTCATTTGATTTTGAGTATCTTCCAATGCTGTTAGATGTTTGTTCATAAAAGTGGAGGAAATACCTCAATTTCAACAAAATTTAAATAAATTGTTACAGTGATTCTTAGAATCTGTGAGCAATTTCCTTTGAAATATAAAATTTTGCATTTTTGTCAGGAAAGAAATTTTGTTTGTCAATCTGAATTCCCAGCCTTATTTCCCCTATATTTCACAAATTTTTCGACAATGGACTCAATCATGAAATATATTAGCTTTCACCCAGCTGCCTGCTGAAGTAGATTAATACAAACCAACATCACTTTCATAAATTTACCTTTAAAATGGCTCTTGGTATTTTGTATTGTATATTTATAGTTGAGCCATCTGGTTGAACTAGAAGAACTGGGTATGTCCTCATAAAGTGTTTCCTCTGAGTCTTTGTGATGGCAGCCATGTGACAATTTTGTCTATAACAGGTCAAGTTTGAATTGCTACTGATTTTGGTCACAAACAACGGTCTCACCAGGCATGTTAGGGGTGAAGATACACTGAAATAAAAAGTAAAAGAAAATATTAACATAACTCATTAGACTTATATCTAACTTATCTATTGGGATATACAGATAAATGTGCATCATAGTTATATGTTTACCATTGATGCCAAAATATATTGGTCACCTTAGCCAGTACTTTTGGGGAAGTCAGACTACTTTAAGGTTGGAGACTATATTTGTTGAGAGAACAGGGGTTTCAATAAGACCCAAAATCAGGATGTTTTTTAAATGCCATGTCTGATTTTCAGGAATTTTCATAGAATTTGTAGGTAAAGTAGCGCGTTTGATGCACAGTTCAAAATGTTTATGTTTATTGTTTATATTCAACCATAACATGAGTCTTGCGTAGGGCTGCATGGGGAAGGGAGTGGGGGGTTGGGGTCCACCATGATTTTCAGACTTGTACAAAATGTTGTTGCTTTTTCACAAAATTTAGAAGGGTGTGTTTAAATATCAAAATTAAAATTTGTCTTTTTTTCTGTGGTAATATGACTGTGCTTGTCTGGAGTCTTCTTTAGTGCAATGTCTCATTTTTCTCCTAAAATTTATGTAAAATAAAAAAAACAGTCAGTTAAGCATTTGAAACCATTATACTGGCGTAAATACACAAAGTAAATATGTAGGGGACGAATTTTAGTTGGTACGATTGTAATTGGGTACGAATGTTACATTATGCCTGGCTGTTATTCAATTGTCTTTGGTAAAGTTATGCTTAATATTTTGATGTTTTAGAATAAAATGACAATAAAAATCACTGCCCTTGCTTGAAGAAACACTTAATTATAATGCATAGAACATTGATAAAATAACTCCGAAAATTGTTCCGACAAAATGGCGGTTTCGGCGAATTTTGACATGATCGTAGACGTGATAGGTAAACGTGACATAAGCATCAAAATATTTTTGGGGGGTTACAAAGAAATGTTTATCATGAATATTTTACAAATACACTTTCAAAACATTTAGTGATAAATTGATGTATTTGATTGTGTTTGCGCCAGCTTTCCTATGTCTACAAATCGGCAGTGACCGTCTGCTTCAAGTCAACAATATTTAAAATAGCGAGTCTTGTCTGTACAATACAATTATCAATTATTTTACAAGGTTTAATAGTGTTTGACAACATTTTTCAACATCCCTTAGCATTTTCTTTAGCATTTTACGAACTTTTATCTTTGAATGAACGAGTTCTCACTGTATATTCTGATTGGATGACATTCAATAGGTCCGCCTACTGGCGATGTTTCACTAATTGGCTCTTCCTAATTATCGGATTAGAAGATGGCTGTTTGTGAATACACAGGTCGTCTGCTCAATACACACAATAAGCTGCCATAAATTATGACACGTACAAGGCAAGGCATTTAGGCAGTCAATGGTGTACAGAATATGAAAACGTCTGGTCTCATTAAAAGAGGCGTACAAGGCTATTAAATGGAATTTTAAAAACGCCCGGGGTCAAATTCTGGGACGTTTTTGGCGATTTTCCGGACTTATAATACGCCTACGTCTGCTTATTGAAACCCCTGAGAGAAGTAATTACGAAGTTAAAAAAGTTACACTGGTCAAACTAATGCATGATCGTTTAAAATAATCAAATTATTTTCTTAATTGCTGTTTATTAAACTTATAGTGTACTCTAATCGAGTTTGGAAATAGGCTTTTCTTAATCTATCATGCTGGTCACTACCTAGACCTGTAGAATAAATGTAAAATCTTCCAGCGTTTTTTAAAAGGATTCAGACAAAAAAAATGTTTGTTTAGGTAACCTGACCCCACTTAATAAAAGCCACCTCCCTAATAAACATTTTCAAAATAATAATAATCAATGGCCCCTACACAATTTTGTTTTAACATAAGCTGTCATGTATTTTTGACAGGGAATAAATATATAAGTGACATTTGCAAGAAATAGTGCTAGTATATTTGGAAAAAGAATCCCTACCTTCCAAACCTCATAATTTTGGGTTGTTACCCTATTTTTAAAAAAAAAAAATTAAAATGACTCTTCACCAAAGAATAAATCATATTGTCCGTAAAATGTGAAGCCAGACAGGGGCTTGCACCCAGGACAACTCAATGGCAGGGCAAGTACTTTACAGGCTAGTTAGCTACTAGACTGCTAACGCACATTCTCAACACCTGTTTAGTTAACCATACTGTGACCTGTCTTTTTTGTGAATGCCTACCAAACAATAGGCCTGGACAATATCAGCTTATTTCGCACATAAACAACACTTGAAGAAAAAAAACTGTCTGCACTTCTTGAGCTTTATATGCACGCCACAATTAAAGTAAAGAAAGCAAGAAGATAAAGGTAAGGATTGTAAGAGCTATGGTGTCTTTGAACTATATATAAATAACAATAAATATTATAAATCCGGATTTAATTATTTTCTCGTCGCGAAAATATATGGCAATTGATTAGTTACAGCGATATTCATCAAGTTCAAATACAAGAATGATTTTTTAAGTAAAACAAGCATATTTTGAGCATTGTCCTCTTTAAGAAT
This sequence comes from Mya arenaria, assembly GCF_026914265.1. NCBI lineage: Eukaryota > Metazoa > Mollusca > Bivalvia > Myida > Myidae > Mya > Mya arenaria. Next base: position 30,481,142 of record NC_069134.1, on the reverse strand, counting down.
GTTCATAAATGACAAAAATTCATTATAAATCACCAAAAAAAGGTAACAACCTTGAAATTCTTATGGACGCCGCCATTTTGTCGCTTGCGTGATTATTATTATTATTTGATATAGAATATTTATGTTTGTCTTGTTCAAGATAATTATCAATACCAAAATAATAATTTAAGGTAGGGTTTACGATTTATTTTATATTCCGTTCGTTTAGATATTTCTTCAAAACAATTGTTATCATACCGCCTATGTTCTAGAAATCACGTGATTTATCATGTGACACACATCCGACAGATGACCAAAACAACTACGAAGTGTAACAAAGAAGTTCTAACATGTCTGGCAAAATGTGGTCATATAGAATTTTTACTCTCGTGGTTGTTCTATATACAGGTAAGATTTTGACAACTGTGCTGAACTCTTCCTGCCTATTTTTTTCGAAAAGTCAATAATTTATCATAAAATTTTAGGGTAGAAACCATTAAATTTAAAAAGGAAAGTATTTATTTGGGACATTCAGACATTGGTTTTTGACTATCTTTGTTGTTTTTGTTAACACTAACGTTTAAAGTAAAAGGGTCATTCTTACAGATGAAAGGGTCTTTCTGTGAGATAGAATACTTGATTATAGAGCAATACATGGGGAGAGGAAATTAACTGGATTTGGGTTAAAGATATGTTGTTATTTAAATCATATTTTTCATCACCTTATAATAATTGCTATCTTAACAAGATGCTGTAATACACCAATAAACGTAAGCATGCATGTTATAATTAGTTCCAACTTCCTGCGTTGAAATGTTCTTAGGAAGTCTGCTGAAATATTCTTCTTTAAAAATATATTCATATATGAAATCTGTCACAAGTCGTCATATAATCTGTACATAGTTTTAATCAAATCATCCACGAAATATGCAAGTAAACAAGCCCGTGTTTCACCTGTTCTAGTAATGAGTTTAGCAATAGTTTTAGTTATTGTGTCTGATCTTCCATACTTTGTATTGTTGTCAGTCTGTCAGTTTACTTTGATAAGTTCTCAATAATATCCTTAGAGCACACTTTTGTTTCTGATTAGTGAACATCTATGCATAACAAGAACATCAAAGAAACAAAACAGGGTTGACTTTGTTATATATTTTTTTCCAGCATGGGCATCACACATCAGCCTTCACTTCTCAGAGGACGATATACAGGTCATGGTTGGAAAAACATCAAACATCAGCCTCACTTCAAAGTATGGATCTTCATTTTTGTACCTATAAAGATTTATACTTCTGGGGCATTGTTTCTGAACAGTTTTAAGTCTGAGTTCAGACTCAAAATCTTCATTTTATTGTAACTTTCTTTCTAGTTAAGTGTTGATGATGAAATGTGCTGAATGTTATTACTATTTGAAGCTGATTTTTTTTATCTTTGTAAAAGGAATGGAATAAAGAAGATTCTTTATAATTTCATAAAAGTTATTTTCTGGGTGTGGAGACTGAACTCAGACTAGAGACTGTTCGTAATCACAGCCCCAGATCTGTAGTAGTCATTTAATGACTGTTCCTACCGACATTCCCGCAAGGCATTGAATTTATTTTGATTTTGAAGGTACAATATATTTTTTTTTAAATCAAATCAAAGATATATTGTTAATTATATTGATAAAACCGGGATATAAAGTTTGTGACTCATTCTGAAATCAAGATTGAAAGCTTTCAGCTTCAGTCAATTGTTTTGATGGGCTTTTTGCTGGACATTTGCAAACAAATAGTAAGAAGTACATTGAAAAGGATTAAACCTGGTAAATGACTTTGGGAACAATTTCAACAGGGATCTTAGCCCCTAAACCATGCATCAATTCCTTAAAATCAAACTAATTTTTTCAGAATTTTCAGGCTAAGGATATGGGGTTTTTACTCATCTATGGTAACAATAAAATTTGCGTAAAAATTTGTTTGGTGTATTGTACGAAGTTGTCTTGCTGTTCTTTAGTTTGTAGAATGATGTATCTGCAGGAATAATTTTGAAATTGGATTATAAAAACTAAATACGGTAATCAGATGTTTTCATCCTTTCTTACAGTGGGAGTTTTGAAAGCAAGGGTTTGCTAGCATTCACCTTCCAGATAGGAAATGGAGACCCAGAGTTGACAGAAGGAAAGGACAACTACATAAAACCTTTACCAAACATCTCTTTGGTGGATGGCAAAGCGCTGAACGCAAATGTATCTTTGTCGGCTCTCAACCCCGGCCATCTTATTCTTGGTCTGAAGGACTACAATAATGAATCAGAGATCACAGAGTAAGTAAGACATGCTTTTTTTTCACCTGCATATTAAACATAGTATTAAGAGTTTTTAGCTAACCTTCTCATCAATTTTCATCTGACTATATCGTATCCTAGCATATCATCTACAGTAAGTTCAGTACCGGTAATGTATCTATCATTAAGGCTATCAATATGTTGGCTCACCAATATAGTAACAGTTCACTGCGACTTCTGTTGTATAAATCAGTTAAGTCACACCCCTTGAGCATCAAAATTCTAGGAAGGTAAAATTTGACCAATCTCCTATCTGTGGGAAATGCACTTCTTGTATATAGTGTTTGTATTGGTTTTGATCTTAGGACTAATTTTTGTCTCAGATATACATGCTTAACATTTTGCTGAAACTAAAACTAACATATTTAATATTGAATATATTACCAGAGTAAGCATGTCATTTTTGTATATAATTATGTAGATTCAATATAAAAGCAACTTTTTCTCTGCTTGTAATTATTTTATCATACAACTTTATTATTTATTTGTCTTGCTCAGCCTTGGGAAGGTGTTTGTCCGTATTGACGTGGTCAACAGCAAACTTCTTGTCACAATCAATGCCATCATTGGCTGGGTCTACTTTGTTGCCTGGTCCATATCATTCTACCCTCAAGTCTACGTCAACTTCTCCAGGAAAAGGTAAAAGACTCTTATTTCTTACTATATAAAGATATTTCATGGGACAGACTCAACCTGACTTAAATACTTGAATTCCTTGCTTGTGCAAGGCATATTAAGGATTTGATTTTCTTTAGATTGGGACAGACAGTGTGACTAAGAAATCATTTAAGAAAAGTAGCCAAATTTCCTATTGAAGTTATAAAATGAAAATAGTTTATCTTGGTTATCATTAAGATGGTTTACTTTGAATCAGAGAATATTGCACAAATTAAATCAACACAAAAATAGTGGACTAAACTTGTTCCTGTTTGTTAAGAGACTGAAGATTGATCAAGAAATTGGAGCCTGGATATAAAAACTGTACCTAAACCCCCTCTTCAAAGCCTATTCTGACATATCAATACTGAAATGTACCAGACTATGACTTATTTTTTCACAACACATACCCTTCTACTTAACTATTGCTGCCAAAGTTATGAGCCTTATAACTCTAAATCAGCACAGACACGGTATAATTGATTCATTCAACTGACGACCATTACATGTTCATGCATCAAATGTAATGAAACTTAGGTCAAAATTTGTTATCCAATGATGACTTTGAATAGAAGCATTACATTTCAGAGCATGTAGGCTATTTCGTGACATTGAGCCACTGTGGCTTCACTCTTTAAATATGGAATCTTTGAGTATATATGTTAGAAATTGGGTAAAAAATGCAGGACTTATAGTTATTTTTTATAAAATCAATACATCATATTGATCAATGTATCATTAGTTGTCATTTATTCAATGAGAGTAGAAACCTCATTGGCAATTATTCCATTGAAATTGCGAATAAAACATTATACATTGAAAGCATCAACATAACTGGCATAAAAAATACAAGATTTTATCATTTCACTAATACTAGGCCAGTCTCAGCATGTACAAGTATATACTGTTGTATTTCAGTGTTGTGGGTCTGAACTTTGACTTTCTTCTCTACAACATCACAGGCTTTCTGGCGTATGGCTTCTTCAATGTTGGCATGTTCTGGGTCCCCTCCGTCAAGGTATAATACAGCTTGCACATAAGTTCAAGCTTCTTGGACACTTCCTCACTTGAACAGCTCCATTGAAGTATTAAACTGAAGCTCTCTGCAACTCGACACATTCAAGACAAGATTCTGGCCATGCTCGTTATTTAAATATACAGTGTATTTTACATCAAAAACACATTACCTGGAATGATAAATATGTAACCTAGGCATGCTGTGCTAACAACTTTTTATAAAAGCAAATGAGTTTTTCCAGAGAGTTTCAATCCATGTCAACTCGCCATTGTAGTAATTTTAACTACTGCGTAGGTTTTATAACTTTATTTAGTTCAGGTGTTATTTTGTGGAACAGACAAAATTAGAGGTTTTAGTATTTGCGTAAAAGGCAGTGTGAGGGGACCTTGTCATATTTAAACTTTTATAACCTGTTGTCATAGTAAATCATAAGCAAATTTGGGGCACCGGTTATAAAATTGGCATGAAGTTTCATGCATGAGTAATTTGCTGTGTTAGAGATAGAGTCAAATCAGATTAGATCAGAAATCAGTAGAGTTTGTAAGCTTTGTAGTTCTCATTATTTTTCTGTTTAGTATCAACTTTGCCAGAAAGTAATGCATTTAACATTAAATTGCAGTTTTGCAATATTTTTTTCTTCAAGTACTGAAAAGAATGGACTGTGTGCATACATTAAATAATCTTCAAGCTGTTGCATTGACATTCTATCTCAAACCAGTATGATAATTATGAAATATTGATAAACTTGCAAGAACATTCATTGTAGTAGCTTACATGTTTTCCAATTTTAGGATGAGTACAAGCACCAGCACCCACGAGGCATCAACCCTGTACAACTGAATGATGTGATATTCACTCTCCATGCTATAGCCGTTACAATCATCACAATCATACAGTGCTTGATATATGATGTAAGCAAGTCATCAGAATTATACATTGTTATGTTTGTGAGTTAAGCAAATCATCACAATTATACCGGTCCTCATCTATGAGGTAAGTAATTCATCACAATCAAATGGAGCTTGATCTATGAGGTAAGTAACTCATCACACTCATAAGGAGCTTGATCTATGAGTTAAGTAACTCATAGCACTCATACGGAGCTTGATCTATGAGGTAAGTAACTCATCACACTAATATGGAGGTTGATCTATGAGGTTAGTAACTCATCACACTAATATGGAGCTTAACCTATGAGGTAAGTAACTCATCACACTCAAACGGAGCTTCATCTATGAGGTAAGTTACTCATCACACTCATACGGAGCTTGATCTATGAGGTAAGTAACTCATCACACTCATACAGAGCTTCATCTATGAGGAAAGCATACAGGGATTTTTCTATGAGGTAAGCATTTTGCAATTCATTATACATGTACAATCATGATACAAGCCAATGTCAGAATATAATATCGTATATGTCATAAGTCTGCATGCTGTTGAATTTGCCTCTAAATGGACATGTGTTTTAAAATTCATGAATATTTAAATATGATAGACAAGTTACCTTGATTCTTAAACTCTGGTACATCATGTTAGATTTATGCTGTCTTGTGCATGGATCTAAACCTGAACGCAGACTTTTTAAAAACAAGTTATTAAAAAAGTAGCTTAAAATGAGATTTCCCGAAATTGAATAATTGATTGACTTTGTTTAGTTGATTATGTTTGATCATTTTTCTGTTGTTTTTTCTGCAATGTCTAGAGTGGAGGTCAGAAGGTGTCCAAAATATCTATGGTGCTGGTGATAGGATCGTGGCTGTTTGCTGGCATTTCATTGGTTGTCACACTCTTACACAAGATCACATGGCTTACATACCTGTACTACTTCTCATACATAAAGCTTGGTGTCACACTCATCAAATATATGCCTCAGGTATAGGAGTTCTGTTTTCAATGTCATAATATAATGATGTTTAAAGATGCTATGAAAATTTTTCTTTTTTCGTGTATAGCATAAAGAAGTGAAGTCTTTTTGCAAGTTGTGATTTCCAGGTGCCAAAAAGAGATTACCATAAAGGGTTTACAGGGCACTATAAAGTTAGGAAGAAAATAAGATTGCAATATGATTTTCAGTAGTTCTGTTGAATCTATTTATAGATATGTGGTCCATGTCTTGAATACAAATTGTTAATCTTCTATTGCAGGCATACATGAATTTCCGTCGTAAGAGTACCGATGGCTGGAGCATTGGCAATGTGTTACTGGACTTCACTGGTGGATCACTGAGTCTGCTACAGATGTTCCTTCTCTCTTACAATAGTGGTAATGGCTTAAACAGAAATAAGGAGATTTTAAAATAAGTCAGTTATAAGTATTTTTTTTACCAAAGGTGTATGGTCTATGGCTTCTTTGAGCTGATCATACTTTCGTTTGATATTTAAAAGTGTTAATATTTATTATGAGAAGGTTGTTTTACATGTGACCAGACTGGTTTAACATGTGAGTAGGCTATTCTACATGTGACCCAAATGGTTTTAAATGTGACCAGACTGGTTTTACAAGTGAGCAGGCTGATTTTAGATGTGACCAGACTGTTTTTGCATGTAAGCAGTCTGATTTTACATGTGACCAGACTGGTTTTACATGTTAGTAGACTGGATTTTCATGTGACCAGACTGGTTTTACATGTGAGCAGGCTGATTTAACATGTGACTAGACTTGATTAACATCTGATTAGACTGATGACTTTATATTTGAGCAGGCTGATTTCACATGTGAGCAGGCTGTTTTTACATGTGACCAGAATGGTTTTACATCTGAGCAGACTGTTTTACATGTGACCAGAATGTTTTTACACATGACTAGACTGGTTTACATGTGAGCAGGCTATTTTTACATGTGACCAGCCTGGTTTTACATGTGAGCAGACTGTTTTACATGTGACCAAACTGGTTTTACATGTGACCAGACTGTTTTTACACATGACTAGACTGGTTTACATGTGACCAGGCTATTTTTACATGCAACCAGACTGACTAGACTGGTTTACATGTGAGCATGCTATTTTTACATGTAACCAGACTGTTTTTACATGTGACCAGACTGTTTATGCATGTGACATGTTTTTCTGCTTTAGAATTGGAATTTATTTGAACTGTGGTTTCAAAAAGAACTCAAAATGGCATAAACAACAAATTCAGAATCAAAATTACACTTTCCCCATGCTTACATTTCATCTTCAGCAACAATTACTCAATGATTATGTTTCCTTATAAATCAGAGATGATAAAAACAGCCATACTATGTCATTTCTGTTTCAGATGACTGGGGATCGATATTTGGTGACCCGACAAAATTTGGATTAGGGTTTTTCTCCATTCTGTTTGACATTCTGTTCATTATTCAACACTACTGTCTGTACCGGAACAATGAGTCCTTCGATTCACTGATTGATGATATCATCGAGGAAAGAGAAGTACTCATCAATGCTGATTCGGAACACAGAAATTACTCGGGAATAGGTTAGGTGTGCAATACTTTTTAGACTCATGCATATACATGTATATATATATATATATATACTTTTTATGCCCCCACAAAGTGGCGGCATATAGGGTTGCCCTTGTCCGTACGTACGTCCGTACGTACGTCCCGAAGATTGTTTCCGATCTAATTCTTGAAAACCGTTTGTCCAATCCTCACCAAACTTTAAACACATGTTTGTGACCATAATATCTTGATCAAGTTCGATAGTCATGGAAATCGCTTTAGTCATTTAGGAGTTACGGCCCTTTTTTGCCAAAAATACTTCAAAAATATATGTTTCCAATCTAATTCTTGAAAAGTATGTGTCCAATCCTCACCAAACTTTACATACATGATTGTGACCATAATATCTTGATCAAGTACGATAGCCATGGAAATCGCTTTTGTCATTTAGGAGTTACGGCCCTTTATTTGCAAAAAAAGACTTGAAAAATACGTCCCGAAGATTGTTTCCGATCTAATTCTTGAAAACTGTTTGTCCAATCCTCACCAAACTTTAAACACATGTTTGTGACCATAATATCTTGATCAAGTTCGATAGTCATGGAAATCGCTTTAGTCATTTAGGAGTTACGGCCCTTTTTTGCCAAAAATACTTCAAAAATCATTATGGCTTATTTTCTGTGACAAAAAAACGAAGTGGGGGCATCCGTGTCCTATGGACACATTTCTAGTCATTTTTAGTTCGACTATTTGAAGAATATGGAGAGCTATACTACTCACCCAAGCTTCGGCGTCGGCATCACACCTTGGTTAAGGTTTTGCGTGCAAGCACACATAGGTTAATATCTCAGCAACTACTTGAGGTATTGCATTGAGACTTGATACAATGGTACTCAACCATCCAACCTACTTAATTTACCAAGTTAGATAACTCTACTTTGCATTTAATTCAAATAATAGGACTTTATTATTCAACTTAGATATTCTGGCTAAGGTTTTGCGTGCAAGCACACATAGGTTAATATCTCAGCAACTACTTGAGATATTGCATTGAGACTTGATACAATGGCACTCAACCATCCAACCTACTTAATTAACCAAATTAAATAACTCTAGTTTCATTTAATGCAAATAATTGCCCTTTATTATTCCACATAGAAATTCTGGTTAAGGTTTGGTGTGTAAGCACACATAGGTTAATTTCTCAGCAACTACTTGATGTATTGCATTGAGACTTTATAGAATGGTATTTAACCACTCAACATAATCGAATAACTAAGACATATTTAACTGTATTTTGCTAATAATTGCCCTTAATTATTAGACTTAAAAATTCTGGTTGAAATTTTCCATGTAACCACATTTATGTTAATATCTCACCACATCAGAATTGCATTGAAATTTAATCTAACAGTGATCCATGCATGTTTCACCAAAACTCTTCAATCCTTACACTGAAAAGCGGCGGAATAGTCGAGCGCGCTGTCTCTGTGACAGCTCTTGTTAATAATGTTATACTGGTACTTTCCTTGGGAACAATGTAGGTCTGCTCTGTTTTTGTGTCCCATAATGACATTATTCTTCTAAAGATATATAAAACACAGTATTTTTTACATTAAAAAGCTGTGATTTTCTCCTCTTGCATCAACTTGAAGCATCCATTTAACTTTGTTGCATTTATTGCTTAATCCTACTCTTGTCTCGAGATCCCATATATTAATAAAATTACTTTTCATTATGATAAATTATTGACTTTTGATCTTCATATTTCAGATAATGGTATACAGTGAATGCAAGGCAGTTGAAGTGTGACAATTAGTGAGGGGTGGGTTTTTTGCAGTGTGGCAATCAGAGAGGGGGGTGGGGGGTCTGGAGTTGTTTTTACAAAGTTGTGATATAAGCATCATTTCTGGTGTTTAAACTTTAAAATAATGATCAAAGATTGTTTTCGTTGTGTTGTTAAGTGTTTTTATAAAATCAATTATGTGATAAACAATGACAGTTCAACCCTTCTAAAGTACCATGGAATAATTGACCTACAAATACTTGTTTAAATATTTTTTGAGTGATTTATTGTCAAGTTTGTGATAATGGTGAGATTCCAACCTACAGCTCATTACTCTCTGTGCTTTGTAGTTAAAAGCACTATCACCTTAGCTATAGAGGATTATGCAACTCAAGCTAGAAAATTTGACGGAAATGACCTATAAAGCTGTTGGGGTTTTCGTACAACAAATTTGGTTTTTAATTTTTTTATTTTATAATGATTGTGAAACAAGTTGTTACAACATTATATTTATAACTCTCGTTGGCACAATGTAACGCGAGAGTGTGGTCTTGTGTTGTTGGGGAAACTGATGTACTGTACCCGAAGAAAACCCTTTTGTCCGCCTTGGTGACCACAAATCAAACTCAAATATGCCTATGCCAGGAATTGAACTCAGGGGCCCTTGGTGAGAAGGGCCAACCACTACACACACTGGACAACTATACAAAACAAATGTCAGCAACTGTTTCTTCAATGCAATGTACATTTAAGTATATGTATATTCATTATCCAAGATATTACAAAGGTGCAGTTGTATTGTGATACTGTTGACATAGTCAGAAAGCATTATTTTTTCAAATAAGGCATGCTGGCATCATTTTATTCAAATAAGGCATGCTGTCATCATTCTATTCAAATAAGGCATGCTGGCATTATTCTATTCAAATAAGGCATGCTGGCATCATTCTATTCAAATAAGGCATGCTGTCATCATTCTATTCAAATAAGGCATGCTGGCATCATTCTATTCAAATAAGGCATGCTGGCATCATTCTATTCAAATAAAGCATGCTGGCATCATTATATTCAAATAAGGCCTGCTGCCATCATTTTATTCAAATAAGGCCTGCTGGCATCATTCTATTCAAATAAGGCCTGCTGCCATCATTTTATTCAAATAAGGCATGCTGGCATCATTCTATTCAAATAAGGCATGCTGGCATCATTATATTCAAATAAGGCATGCTGGCATCATTTTATTCAAATAAGGCATGCTGGCATCATTCTATTCAAATAAGGCCTGCTGGCATCATTTTATTTATTCAAATAAGGCATGCTTGCATCATTATATTCAAATAAGGCCTGCTGCCATCATTTTATTCAAATAAGGCATGCTTGCATCATTATATTCAAATAAGGCATGCTGGCATCATTATATTCAAATAAGGCCTGCTGCCATCATTTTATTCAAATAAGGCCTGCTGCCATCATTTTATTCAAATAAGGCATGCTTGCATCATTATATTCAAATAAGGCATGCTGGCATCATTCTATTCAAATAAGGCATGCAGGCATCATTATATTCAAATAAGGCATGCTGGCATCATTCTATTCAAATAAGGCCTGCTGCCATCATTTTATTCAAATAAGGCATGCTTGCATCATTCTATTCAAATAAGGCATGCTTTAGCATAAAATTGCAGTCTTCCATTTGCCATTGTTTGTTCATGATTTCGTTGACATTTACTTGTACATTTGCTTCACTTACATAGTATTTTTTACTAACCACTAAATATGATAAGATTAAGTTAAATATTGCATAACTTTTTTTAAGCTCATGTTGCAAATGAAATTGAAATTTTATTAAAAACTCAAGAAGTCTATGTCTTACAACTAGTCAAATAGTTGATATATTATGAGATTTTGTTTGTCGTGTGAACTGTTACTTTTGTAATATTGTTTTTCACCAGTTGAGATTTTATATATTAAGTGTATACATGATTTGAATTGTACTTTGAACACAATATTTAACGTTGTTTGCTCTGCCACAACTATTTTATACTGCATGCACACTGTATGTAAAATATATTTTTTTTTGTTACTTGAAAGCTGCTTTGAAAACTTGAGATAAAAATTTGCAACTACATACATGGCATGTTTCACATAGATCCATCATTTAAAGCTGCACTCTTACAGATTGGCAGTTTTGACTTTTATTTTAATTTTGTCTCAGATTCATCTGATTTTGGCACCAAATTGTCATATAAGATAACTCACAAAAGAACAGATCTCAATTGTTTGGAAGACTGGTGAAATACTCATTTTTAGTACTCAGCCCTAGTAACACTTTTAGCCATAAAACATCAATTTTTGAGCTTAAAAATGAAAATGAGATCAGATCTTTTGTCAGTATTCATATATCATTGGTTTCCAGACATTTACCCAAAAATTATCTCATTCCAAAACAAAAAAAATCAAAAAGTTGTCAAAACGGTCAATCTGTGAGAGTGCAGCTTAAAGGGGTGTCAGTCAAAACAGTTGAACTTAAAAATACTAGTACAATATTATATCCCTTCTACTGGTGAAGTCGTCCTGCTGTGATACTTCCATCTTAATAACTATTTTCCAGGATAATCATCATTGCAGCCAATTTGTTTTAAACTTTTTAAGTGTTTGTTTTGGTCAAAGTTAGCCAAAATGCTTTTGTTCGGTCAATATCCATATCTTTTTAGTGAGTCAATCAGCCAAAAAATAACCTGTCTTCAACTAATCAAAGTTTTATACAAGTTGCTGTTAATTCATTGGTTAAAGTTAGCGTAAACGTTTTTTTATTGGCCAATATTGATCCAATAGCTATTATTAAGCAATCAAATTCTTTAAATATACAGACTTGCCAAAAAATAGCATTTAGACAGCTACCCGGTTATAAGTTTTATTTCAATGGCTGACGGTTTCCACTACAGGACCCCACTTAAATAAGGATCTCATATAACTTCAAAAATCTTAAAATCTGTAGGAATGTCATTAATGGCACTATCATAATTTTAACTTGCAACTAATATGTTTTTTGACACCAACCTCAGAATTGTTTAACTTGCCTCTCAATTAATTATTCATGCAGGGTACCAATTGTATGCTTTTTCTGGCTTATGTGCAATACATTATTTTATAAAAAAAATGCTGTGTTATTTTCTCTTGAAATCCATGAAGTTCCACATTAATGACACACCCAAGGGTTTTTATACAAACATCTGGATTTTCTTATCTAAATCCCACGAGGCGGAAATGTTCTGAGCATCGCTACCTTAAGATATAAATGGGCAGGGAAAGTCAAAAGTGTGTGTCACACCCATGACCCAGTTCCTAGCTCAAAGGTTAAGGTCAAACTTAACAGTTCAAAACACGCATGCAGCTTTTTGATAGCCAGGTGCCATATTCAATTAGCAAATTAGATTGAAATTAAAATTAAGATTAGAAACTACATGTAAGTGTTTTGAATGGCCTGTATATTTTAGCTGACTAATAGGCTGAATGGAATCACTTGAGGCATGTCTAAGGATAAGGATAAGATAAATATTGATATATTACTAACTATATATACTGGCCCAGGCTTAAACATCTGCCTCTTGACGATTTCAAACAACCTATTACAAATGTTTACGCTACTGGGACAAACTATGGACATTACCCTCCAAATCTTGGTTCAATGATAAAGCCACATGTGGACGCAACTCTGATGCATAGTATCCAAACTGTAACTGTCTTAGTCAGACAAGGTTCAATTTTTACACAACTATATTTTAGTTATTAATTGGTCATGTTGATCATGCAGGGGCCTAGTTCTTCGATTCATCACTTAATTGCAACATGTAACATGTAAAATCTGGTGGTTTGACATGCTCATTTCATCAAACCAGAAATATTGATTTTCAATTAACATTAAATCATATCATGACTACACTCAATAATTACTTACTTAGTTTATCAAAAGAATGCATTGGGTCCAGTTCCATGCATTTGTTTGTCCAGGAATACCATGTGGATGATAAATCTCTGGGTGAACACTTGTAAATATGTTTCCTGGGTGTGCGCAATTTGTTGTGCCTCAAAGTTGCTGCTTACCCTTATCCATTGCAAGGTTTGCCTCTTATTCCTACTTTATTTTGTTAAGTGTTGACTATTCATCAGAATAAATGTAGATGAAAGCGTTCCAACTTTATTTATATCTAGAGTGTATTAAGTTCCAATTCTATCTATTTCAAAGGCTACTTAGATCCAATTCTATCATAATCAAGTCCACTTCAAGTTCCAAATCGATCTGTACCAAGGGTATATTAAGTTCCATCTCTATCAGTACCATGAGCATATTAAATTCGCACACAATCAGTACCTAGATCTGTACCAAGAGTGTATTCCAAATTCCATCTCTAATTGTATCAAAGCAGAATAAGTCCTAATCATATCTGTATCATAACTTGTTTTCTGGTGTCAAAGCTCACTATGACTGTACAAACAAGACACATTGAGGACAAGTGATACAACAAACACAGTTTCAGTACACATTCGATAGTTTAATGGTACTTTCTTTTTTTTGATTCATAAAATACAGAATTGCATTAAAGTCACAAAAATAAAGGCATGGGCTTTAAAACACTAAGAGTAACAATTAAACACACATTTATCTCAGTTTGCATAATATGTAATACTGGTTTTTAAAATGTTAATTTTGTGTCACCAATTTGGAGATTTTCAAAACGCCATTTTTTTAAAAAGTATTCCATTTATTCAGTAAACATGGCACTATTTACTTGCCAACCAAGATGATATGTCATAAAGAATATTCGGTATAATATGTCTGTTCTTGATAATTTTTTCTCATAAGTTGCCTTACTATGCTTTTTATTTTAAATTGATGAAAGCATGGATGTCAAATTTGCGTTAACAAATCCACAGCTGCAACATTAAAATGATGATATTCATGTATGTGTATCTGCTGTCTTGAAATACAAACAATTACTAATGTTCTTTGTCAATATTTAACAAAGTTTTTTGAACCACAAACACATACAGTTACTATGCCCAGTAAGTTTAATATGGGGTTTGTTATACATCTCATTGACATTAGCATGCAAACAAAAAGTATACTTAAGTATGATTCGATAAAAAGGGTCCATACTTTAGTAACTGAAAGATATAGGTCAACATTAAAAATTGTAATCAATTTATTTTGACCCTAAAGCTTTCAATTTACAGACATAGACAAATCTCAAGTTACATTTTGTGAAACACACAGTTTCACTCTAAAATGTAATTAGTTTTGAAAGGTTTAGGCTTTATACCCTATTATTTAATTATGCAAATAATAAAAAAAATATTGATATAAAATATGTACATTGTACATTTTTTCCATTTGAATAAAAACAATGTTTTACAAAGAGTCTTTCATAAATAAACTCAGTTAATCTATTTTTAATGTGACAAGAGATTGAAAAAGTTGGAGGATAAAAAATGCAATAAAAAATTTAAACTTAAAGAGTCCCAGACAACACAAACTATGTGAAAACCATGAAAAGAGCCAGGATGCCTTGAACACATGTGTAGCCCAACAATACTAACATTAAACAAGTTATGTACAATCTCTGATCAAAATAAATAAAAGACAAAAATCTCGCAAATACATCAAATATGGCAATGTAAAGAATATAAATCAAGATCCTTCTGCGCTTTTCTGCCACAGTTAACCTTGATAGAATATCACTTCAACCAACTTTTTTACTTCCCTTCTTAACACTTCAATAACCTGACCCAGTTTCTCGAAAATACTTAAATACTCAGGACTGGGTAACTAACTTACTGTCAGAATTATGTTCTCTCATTGATTATGTTCATACAAGAGAAAGAAATGTACTTAACTTTTTTATTCTTCAAACATTTTAACTTGTACTCAATAGTTTTTTTTGCACATTTACCGACTTGATAATGAAAGTTAAAACACACCATTAAACACACCATTAGGTAAAAATATCAAAAATAAAATATATTAAAGTCAAAATATGAATGAACCAGAATTTCAATTATTTCTGTTCCAATTACAATATCCATATATTTAATGTTATTTTATGTTATTTAAATGTTGTACTCAGTTGAGTATAACGAATTTTCGAGAAACTGTGGCCTGAACTCATTTTTACTTATTTTGTCAAGGTCTGATGACAATGCTTTACTTTTGCTGAAATAAGGACATTTCTTTAAATACAACTACTTGTGGCAAAGTGCCAGACTTTGAATCAAATTCTAAAAAAAAATACAAACACTAAACAATATCTAAACAAAATGAAAAAATCTGGGACTGAGTAATATTAATAAATCATTCTGAATGTAGTTCTTAATGGACTATAAGAATCAAAAGCCAAACATACAATGTGCACAAGACTAGTTTACAAACATCATTGAATACATGTATTTCATTTTACAGAAATACTTTAAAACGTAACATAAATTTAAAATGTTTGGCTATTGATGATGGTATGGGTGGACAAAAAAGTGCTTAGATGTGTCTAGTAGAGCAAGGCACTGGTACTGTACTGTAAACACACGACACATACACATACATATAACTACTAAACACCAACAATACAAATAAACTTGTTAACACAATCAATTCAATGTGCATGACTTTATTAAAACAATCAGTTATTTATGGTGAATTAAAACCTTTTAAAAGATCTTTTTAGGAACCCACAAACATTGTTATTTTCAATGGCTGGTGACACCATACGAAATGGTTATTATTTGAAAGTGTTTTGCAAATGTAAAGAATTAACCCAAAATAAAATAGGAAACAAAGTTGTTTTGTCAATCAAAGATTGCAAAAAAGGTCATTTAATTTTCTTGTTCTGTTGAAATATTGAGGAAATATACAAATTGCAATAAGTTCATTATGTTCTATTGGTAGTTTTATTTTATTTTATTTTTCATATAGGTTATAAGCCATCAAATACAATTCAAAAGGTACTTAATTATATGGCGATAAATAGGCATCAACATGTTATATTAAGGTTAATGGAGATATCCGTCAGCCAGCTTATTGGGGGGTCAAATTCCATATAAAGCTGAATTTAGTTTGTTTTCTGCTGGCATGTTGAAATTAGAAATTAAAACACGTAACCAATTAAAACAGGCCAGCCATGAACTTTTGATGAATTCCCGGGGGCTTTTAACCAGCTTGTCCAATTTGTGTTAATTTTGACAACTGTATTTATTAAAAAACTCAGTTTTTATCAAGTCATAAACACTGGATTTATCATGCAACACAAGGTTAAAACTGTCACTGTTCATTTTTACACCTCAGTTTAAAGATCTGAAAATACCTCTGAGGTAGAAGTCAGTACAATGACCAATTGACAAATCAAACACTGGAACATAGCACAGACGTTTAGAGCATTTAAATAAATATATATCTAAAAAATTCACATACTCTAAAATAAACACTATACATTTATCACATTTCTCGTAACAGCTGTTTAAAATACATTTGATTTTATGGTGCTCTCAACAATGTGCTTAAAACAACAATAGAGCCGATATTCAATAACATTCGAGTTACACTCAAAAACATTTATGAATATGGCTCCTTCAAACTGGCATGCATAAAAATTCAAGCCATTTCATTTCTTGTCCAAAATTTGGTGTGCTTACACCTATAATAGGTTTCAATGTCATCTCAGTTCACCTTTTTCATCTTTTATAACATGGGAGTCCTCTAAGCTGTTTAAATAAGCAAATCTAATTCCATTTTCTATTTTGAAATCCATTCTAAACTACAAGAAAAATCTGGTTAAGTTGTGAAAATTAACTTCTGTTTTATGAACAAATTACAATAACATAGAAAAAAAACATCCGAATCATGCAGACTTCCATCAAACATTATAAACAGTCATTCAATTTTAACGCAAACATGTACTGAAGTAGTAGAAAACAATTTGAAAGGCTATAAATATAGATTTTACTTACAAAATATACATGGATATATACAGAATGAATTGCAATTTAAAACTAGAAACAGTGTATTAACTATTAACTTGAAACTAATGAGAAAAAAAACACACACATGAAATGGATTGAACACAAATTAACTTTTGTAACAGTTATATAAACTGTCAGTTGACAAATTCTCGGCAAGAATAATGCCAAGTTTGAAAGAAATATGCTAAACCAATTGTTCTGTGGAAATGACACAAAAGTAATAGCACACGCAAAGGTGTATTCTGTTTTAAAAATAGCAGTAGCACATATATCACGTAAAAACGAAAAATATATAATGTCAACAGCAAAAAACGAGACGTATGCCAATGTCCACTTATAATGAGCAATATCTTTTGCATCTGTTGAATACTAGAAATCCAGTCGGTCTGGTTACAAAGTTCCTTTCCTAGGAAAGTTAATTATCTATTAACTAGCATTCTACCATTTGAACAAGAGTGAATACTTTAAGAACAAAACTACCTGGTTTTTCATGAAACAGAATGAAGGAATTCTCTCAAGATAAATAAATAATGAGCAAAAAAAAACTCAGCTCAGATCATTTTAAACACAGTTCTGTGCTGAAAAGTATACAACTCTGAGCCAGTCAGTTACCCCACTGTACGACATGAATGAAATTCAACATTTTGTTCATAGTTTTGTTCCTTTGTTATTCTATCTTAAATCTTTTTGCGGTTGCACCATCACCACTTGCAAAACTGTTTGACACCGGCATCACAACAATGGTTTTTGCACCTCCTACACCACCAGTCGAAGTGGCCGTTTTCACCGAAAGAGTTCCTGGGTTTCCGCCTGCCATAGCTATATTCAAGCCTCCATTGTGATTCGCTGTAGAAACACTGCTGGTTGTGAGAACCATGAGTGTAGTGGCCCCGGAGTTGGCTCCAATGTTTTCTGCTGTAGTTCTGGCAATAAGTGAAGTTGCACCCCCCATGGTCTTGCCAAGGGGGGCTTGGAGGAGGGTGGGCGTGGCCTTGAAAGTAGGTGTGGCTGTGAACTTGTTTGTGGGAGGGGCAATCAGTTTTTCAGTGTCTGCCTCTGACAGACTCATGGCAACTGCACTACTCAAATCCACAAACTGAAAAACAACAAAGTCAAAATTAACATATGGTCAAATCAATTTTAATCAGTTTTAGAAATTTCAATTTGAATCAGTTTAAGCAGTTTGAATCAGTTTAAACACTTATATTTACACCTCAACTTCCATTCCTTAAATGAACTGCCTTTCGATGAACGCAACATCTTCGGATATGTTCGGATCATAATTCATTGCAAAACAATATACATGAAAACTATTGATCTCATTGATTGTTTGTATTGTGTCAGCAGGTCCCGTAAAATATAAATCAACACTTAAAAAATTGCTAAGTTATTATATTTTAAACATTTTGTTGCCAAAAGTGTTTCAATTTTATGTTTAAAAGCGATTTCAAGTGGTTGATCTTTTCCCGCGTTATTGTGACGTCATTAAAAAAAAAAATGCTTTCGGTAACAGTCGAGTCGTCCTATTTACAGAATGGTTAAGAAAGGAATACTGAAAGGTAATCCGAAATGAAATGAAATTTTTTTTTAATGTTTCTTGAATAAAATAATGAACTCTTGGTGTAAATATAAGGAAAAAATCACGGGGTTGATGTCATTATCGGGGATATGAATGCAGTTGGGCTGGTCTAAGTGTGTGGAGTCCGAATTGCATTCATACCCCGATAATTACATCAACCCCGCAATTCATTCCTTAAAAAACTTTGTTCCAAGGCATTTAATTGCCCTAGAACTTGCCTTGGAGTCTTGTTCTTTTTATTAGATCTGTTTACTCAAGTGTAAAATGTATTAAACTTGGAGTTGTTAATTTTCATCTTTATCATATCCCCATAACACTACACAAAACAATTCACAGACATCAGGGAAAATGATTACAAGTCTGCATATTTGTAAGGCCTTATCTTTAAGCCCTTACAATGCCTACCTCTCCCATGACAGCTATCGGCGTCTCGCCAGTAGCAGAGGCCACTTTGTGTTCTACCAGATAAAACATGTACTCATCGTACAATAGGCGGATCAGGTGGAACGAGCCGAAACTTGCCGCACTGCGCAGTGTCAGGTCTCGAATCACCATTGAGCTGTAGCATAAATATGAAAGTTGAAATCATACTGCACTGTTAAATTATCTGCCAAATGGTAAAGGTATGGTTGAACCATAAACACAAAATTTAACTAAAAAAATCAAACTATACTGATTACAAGGATTGTTTGGAATTTTATGAAAGTTGAATTAAACATAAATGACAAATTTTGTGATACACATTCACAATCAAGAAATATACATTTCCGAGTACTGACATTCAACGACAACACAAAGATGGCCACTTTGGATGATATGATCAACTCAACAACTTTTTATTAAACCAAAAGCTCACCTATAGAACGACCATTTCAGCAGAAACTGTCTAGCAGCCTTGGGAAAGTTGGGGCTGCCCTCATGAGGTTTAAGGACCTGGTTGACTACACTTTCCAGCCAGATGGCCCACTGTTCCAGTGAGTTCTGGGCCTGTAATGTCTTCTTGAAGTCCTGTTCCAGCTGCTGGACCACACTGTCATCACATTGACACACCCAGCTAGCCTGCTCCTGTTGTATTAAAATTGGTCAGTTTATAGTTCAGGTATTTGATGATAGATATTAAACATGTAATTAACAAAATTGTAAATGAAAATCAAAAACATATAACCTATTTACACTATACAGCCATACACACATTCTTTCACAAAGGATTTTCATACACAAATGCAAAGCAACTTCTTCAAAACAAAATACTGAAACGGCTTTCAAAACTTCCTAAACCTGATTCTTCTATAGAAATAGCTGCAACGATAAAAATTCACTCATTAAACAAGAGCTGTCACAGTATGTGACGAATGCCCCCGAATGTGACATTGACCTACGAACAAGGTCAGTACATGAAAAGTGGATCTTGCCTTTACGTGTCAAATACATATGGCAAGTTATTTTAAATTGCCTCTGAACATAAAAAAATACCACCCATACTTGACAACCTACACTGTTATGTCCTTATATTCAGAATTCCCTTGTGAATAAACACTTAGTGTATCTTTCACCTTAGAGGTAGGGACATGGGTCCTGCACGCGACACGTCGTCTTGGTATGTGGAACACATGTGGCAAGTTATTTTAAAATCTGTCCATACAAGGGAAAGTTACAGCCTGGACACGACAACCTATACTCTATGTCCTTATATGCAGCACTCCATTGTGAATAAACACTAAGTGTGACCTTGACCTTTGAGGTAGGGACACGGGTTTTGCACACGACACGTCGTCTTGGTATGTGGAACACATTTGGCAAGTTATTTTAAAATCTGTCCATACAAGGAAAAGTTACAGCAGGCACACAACAACCTATACTCTATGTCCTTATATGCAGCACTCCATTGTGAATAAACACTAAGTGTGACCTTGACCTTTGAGGTAGGGACACGAGTCTTGCACGCCACACGTCGTCTTGGTATGTGGAACACATGTGGCAAGTTATTTTAAAATCTGTCCATACAAGGGAAAGTTACAGAGCCGGCCGGCCGGACGGTGCGATTTTAATATGCCCACCTTCGGGGGTATAAAAATAACAAATGACCGTTTGTTGAAAAGGTTATATAAGTGGTATTTTGTGATTATTTCCTACCTGTACATTAGCAAAGTCAACCCTGTTGAGATCTGTGAGCATCTGGTTGATCTGTGATGTGTTCTGAAGGACAGCGCGGGCTGCCTGGGCCAGGTGGTTCAGGGATGTGTAACGACGTAACGTCTGCGCAAAGGCACTCACTGCTCCAAGCTGCAACACGGTAAGGAAAAACTTTATACAAATCTTACATATCTTGTACTTGAATCTGTTTGTGACCTTGCTAGCATAGCACTGAAATTCATGCCAATAGTAATATGCTTGTGTTATCAGAGAAATCTAAAATGTTCCTTCCATGCTAGATCAATGGCTTCAAATCCTAAAACATTACAAATATTGATCAATTACATCAAGCCAAACCAGCCTGATATACATATTCTAACTGTTAGACCAAACAACAGATTTATTTGTCATATGGTAACCCTGGGCAAAACAAACACACATAGGGTTGATAACATATGCTTTTGTTAAACAAAGTAGGCTATAATTGAAGGCAGTAATCAAGACTAAGACTGAGCGTTAAATGAATTAGATTTACAATGAATTAAACAAATGTTGGGTTGCCTTACTTTAGTTTGAACCATTTCCTCCGGCACATTTCCCATGGAACTCTTGAGCCAGTTTTCAAGGCTCTTAGCAAAGTTTCGGATGGCCTGTGTTAGGGAACCTGAAATAAGACGCAACGTTATAGGAACAGTGAAGTCATAGGTTTTGTTTTAACTTGCAAATTTGCCACATTGCCAACTGGCTTTTTCTGGCTTATCCTATTATAGTGTAATTTTAATGACTGCTTTAGAAGAAATTAGAGCAAACTGCATTTGAATGACTTGTCTCAGTGGAAAAATTCAGCACTCGTCTAGCAATGAATACCCACAGTGTACAAATTACAAACTAGTTGCATTTTTTTATGTTACTTGACCAGGCTTTACGGAAAAGTAAGGCATGATGTATTGATGATTCCAATTCCATTACTAATGGGAAAGTTTTCACCTTTTTCTGTTTTTCTATTACATTTTTACACCAAAAACTTATAAGACATTATCCTTCAAGAAAAGAAGTAAATGACAATCAAGTCCTATTTTTGTAAATGTATAAAAGTGAATATAACTTTAAAATGCCATCTGCATATCCAATACCATTATTTTATAAATTTGTACATAGTGATGTTCAAAGATATGTGAACAAAAAACTTACTAGGTATGGGTCTTAGCACATCTGGAATGAGGACTTCCACCAGGGCCTGATAGAACATATAGTCTGACTTCCTCACATAGTTCTGTATGGGTTCGTATTTACACATCAAGTAGAGCTTGTCACGTGGCAGTCGGCGCTCGTAGTCGTTATCTGGGCCAGTGTCAAGTGACTGGTTACGCCAGAAGCCCTGCCACAGAGCCTCGATCAGTGAGAACTGTAGATTGACCACAACATCAACTATGGCCTGAAACAAAAGTTTGGATGTTTAGAAATCCATTTCAGAGAAAGCTATCATCAAAACAACAATTATCATTGCTGGTTTACTAACATCACAAAACTTTACCAGTGATTTACAGAGTTTCAGAGTGTTGCAGTTGCCGTAAAAAAGATTTGTCATCAAAAGGCTATCTAATTAACTTCTATCATCAGCAGTACAAAGATTACAGAGCACCATGGTGGACAGCTCAAATTTCACCATAACTCGTTCATTTTAATTACAAAACTGTAATGACGAAAAACATGCAGTGGGTGCTTACGATGACAGAACTCATAACCTAGGCTATAGAAAAGTCATAAGCCATAGTTTACATACCTCAGCGTGTTCTCTGTACATTTTCTGGAATATCATGAGGTGGTCCATTGTGATGCCCTCGGGCATAGGCAGCGAGGTGACTTCTATCTCCCCAAAGTTTGGTATGGCAGTGGAGGCATCGCCCAGGAACTGTTGGTGCTGTTGTTGCTGTGTGGGAGGTTGGTGCTCAGTTTCCCCACCCCCATAACCTCCCTCCCCTCCCTCTGACTTTGGCCTGAACCTGAAAAAGTTCAAACATTAGTACCTTACTGTAAAGGTTTTGACTAATTCAGAATAATGAGTAACCCAAATACTGTTGCTACTGTCCGCTGGAAAGATCATGCTCTGGGACTCTTCTCTCCATCTTTGGCATAAATGTCAAGAATATCACACATAACATGAGTTTAAAGTACATTTTAGATACATAAAATCATGATATTCAGGCATTCAGGAGTATTCAATCCATATGAATTTGAAAACTATAACAAAACAAGTCCCATCCTTTACCAAATATAGCTATGATGGCGTTAATTGTTATTTGCTTGCACCTTTGTAAAATACAGGAGTGGACCAACAGTTGTGAAGGTCATAGCATTTTATAATCATAAAGGCCGAGATGTGTGCCCAACAAAAATAGTCTGTGTTAAGTTTGAGGCTAAGACTCAGAAAGGTGAATTTTGCAATCTCATTAATTATCTTTAAAAAAGTTATTTTTACATGTTGAAATAACTGTAACCCATAGTATTTGCAACATGGTTTAACCATCTTCTTATAACAACTGTTCAATCACATTAAGATTTGCAGTTTTGAATCAGGAGTCTTAAACTCGGACGGTAGTAAATATGAGCCCATGAAATGACTTCTACTTACTTTTTACCCTGATAAAGAGGTTGCTGCCGCATTGGCATAGTTTGATCATCTGTAAACTGGTTGAGTGGTGAGTTTGCTTTGATCCGAATTCCGTAATAGTGGTATTTTGAATTTCCCCTGGAAAATTAAAGTCTATTGCTGGAAATTTGTATTAAAACATATCGACATACTTTAGCATGACTAAACATACAGTATATTAACAATTACTGCAAAAGAACATAAATTTTCATTACTCATTACACAAACAAGAAAAACTGTAATATAAACTGAAATGGAAATCTTCAAATCTTGCCTACAAAAGTTGGACCAATAACTTTAGTTTGTATACTCGGTTAACTGCCTTACTGGTACTAACTCATACCTAGTGCCAAGACGCCTTGTCCTCAGGCCAAGAAACACAGAGCGTATGAGCTTGCCGAAGGACGCAGGGTTCATTGGGTCAAGGTTTTGTTCCTGGCAGTGGCGCAGGTAGTGGTTGTATAGTGTGCTCCGGGGGAGGCTCACTCCATCAGCTGTCTCGTAATTGTCCATCAGCCATTGGACCTGAAATACACAACATCGCAACTCATGTTAGATGCTGTGTTAATTTTTTCAGCCCAAAACATACTGTCTTCATTTCATCCTATATATAACGCTTACACATTTTAGGTAAGTATGGTTTTGGACACGAAAGGAAGTATTAATAATGTTGTGTGGGTAAGTACAACATTTTTTCCCTTTACTTGGTAGGCTAAAATTTATGAGAAAACTGATGATTATTTTGAAACATCTGTCGCTGCTTTTAAGTAGCATTTATTTACAAAATGTACAAAAGTTTTTATTTGTTGCTGTTCTTTGGTTTCTTTCCTTGTATCCATGCAAAATAATTGGACACCCATGCCAAGAAAATTAATAAGTTGTGTCTACTCAAAATAAATTATCTTTAAAATATCATATAAATACCTCACAAGACATGCATCATAGCTTTAAACTTAAAAATTAGTCTCTGATATTTTTCTTTAAAACTATTGCGTGCAACTGACAATCTTCATAAAATACAAACTGAATCTCAAAATAAATTAAAAAGGAAAAACTAGTATGAATAAATAATCTCCTGAAATACTTGAATAAACAAATACACAACTTCAACCGAGGACACACATTAAATATTTGAAGGACAAACTGAAATTCTGACAGAAACCAAACAAAGTGTAATCAATATTTTGTTAAAAATAAGGAGTTCCATAAATATGTTATAATTACCTCCACCATGACAATACACTTATAAGTTTGTAATGATTGCTCATGCGGTTTCTATAAGCAGTGATGGTTATATGAATATGCAGCACCAAGAACATGGAAATTCAGAAATAAATGGTAGCAATGATTTGATTCTAACATGAGAATTTAACAAAATGAAGACATATCTAACAGATTTATTAGCAATTGGTAGTTAGTTCTTAGTTATTTCAAATTATTGATATTTGGACTATAATTTTGTTCTATTCATTTATTCAGAGCAAAATTGTTTTATTTCTTGTATAATGTTTTGATATAAGATTGTTGTTTAAAGGAGTATCTTGGTGCCGCTTTGAACTGAAAAAGAACCCCTCATAATCCATTCCTGGGCATGCGCTGTCTAAGAGCCGGGCAACAATATTTCCCACCCCAACCTCTCCTGTTAATGCATGACCACAGCGTATGATATACATCTCCATTAACCATACTGATTCAACAAAGCAAAAAGGTTTTGAAGTAGAAACAAGGAAGTAATTTATCAATGTTAAGATATACACAACAAGGAAAATGTTGCGAATGCGGAGAGATCATTTTTGCTTGAAGGAGTAGCGTACAGGAGGGTTGAGGGGGTTAGGGCGATATGTTTTGAAGGTTTTACCCCGCTCTTGAGTGATGGAACGTCAAGGTTTACAGAGCTACCTTTTCCCTCGAGGCTGCTGGCATACCGCGCCAGAGCCGACTGCTGGAACATACATGTAAGTTACCATACTTCAAACCCGACAGAGTTTTATATGCAAACTAATTAAAACAGGAAAATTGGATTAAATTTTCTTCTGATGATTTTTCTTGAAATCATATTTACTAACTATATAAGTTATAACTACTATTGATTTTATTCTAATTTTTTTTATTTTATTCTTATTAATTTCTTAATTATTTCATTTTTGTTCTTTCCTTTTTTTTCAATTTCAATTTCTGTAATAAATATACTTTCTAAAAAATTCAAAAAAAAATTCATACAAATAAATCTGACAATGAATATATAAATATCAATTTATAATGAAACAACAAGCTATGGCACACACATGCATCTGATCTTATCTTTGCTTTAATTTTTAAATAGCTTGAATGGAATATCTTGTCTTGATTTGTAGCTCTGTAAACAATGACGAAACGTTGGAAATCTATCAAAACAGTAATTTAATCAACATAACCACAGTTAACGTAGTAATTATTAGTGCACCATTATGCACAACGTAATTGTAACAAAAGCCTCACAATACTGATAATTATCAAATGTGACATGCAAGTCCTTCATTAGCAAAGAACAAGGTATCGCTAACATAATAAAAAACATTTTAGCAAAATCAATTGTGATTTATGTGGTTGTTGATTAAACTGTGTAAAGATCTATTATGATGGTAAGTCATGAAAGCAAAGTATTATACGACTAAGATGAAAGAGACAGATTTAGCTAAAGTCTTAACGCCAATGGTTAAAGGAAGTTATTTTTAGAGTGCATTTTAGACAAGATCTCCCATTGATGCCTGGTATCAAGCCAGTCGATGCATTGTTTTTACAAGAAAATGCCTTTCCACATGAGTGGCTCGTTATACAACAGATACCTTTTTAGTTAATGTAAAAAACTCAGATCTTGGTAAGCTTACCCAAATGACATAGCATTGATAACTGGGTTAGAACAAAGTGCATTAGTTTAAGCTTTTTTTAATGGACAACACAACATAAACACTAATTACTGAAACAACTAGTCATGCAATATTAATTCTTCTGAGAAATTTCACAACATTCTATGTTACCTTATCACGACTTATGAAGCACCAATGGGGTCATTTGTCTTTACTTAGATTATACAGTTTAACCTCTTCAGAATTTCTAGGGAATATCTAGAGGGATGACATTACTTTATGAAATAGACTAACATGCTGTAGTCAAGCAGAGTATGATTATTTTGGTGAACTCTCGTACATTTAGAGTTTTCATTACACATTCTTATATTAACTTAACTCTGTACAAATTGTACATACAAGCATTCTACCACAATACATATTTAACAAAGACATGCCACCTTAAATACCCCACAACAATTAAAAATATTGTTCAATATTCTGGCATTCCGCATACAATTATGGACAATAACGAGTAATTAAAAGAGCATTCTCATGGAGATCACTGTATACAGGGTGCTATGGAAATTACAACTGAAGTTTAGAATACTTACTTCTTGACTTCTGTTGTACAACTCATCCTACAAAGACAGAACCTAGTGTTTGACATTGACCTGTATCGAAACATAGGGTTAACTGATCGTTAAGTTTGCATCAACTTATTTTACTAAAAAAATGAGATGAGAGCTTAAAGTCGATATGAAACATGCTTGAGCCTATTTCCTGAGTAAACCAGTACTGGGGATAATTTCATCATGATACCCTAGAAGTGATTTCATGCCTACATGTGCATTAGGAGAAATTTGTGACAGAACAGTTCTACTGTTGAAAATATCTCCTCAGTATGAAATTTCTTCTTGGGTACGTGATGAAACAGCCCCTGGTGTATATTTTGAAACGGTCCCCTGATGTTTAATCTTTATGCGGTTAATTTCAGACGGTACCAGAATGTTTTATATTTTAATATTGCTTGGTACCTTCTGGCATTTACCCCATACTATTTTGAGAGTCTATGAAGAAATGCTGCAGTTGGGACTCAGATTTACAGTTTCTTCGGTTAACTTAAGTGTTTGATGTATTCCAGGCCTTTTATATCTATGTCTAGCAAATTATCCAATCGCATTGTTGGGAAGATTGACTAGTGAGAGTAAGTGTGAATCTTGGTATAGGTAAGGCCAAAGCTGCTGTGAACATACTTATCAAGTTTTGAAATCCTCACAACAATGAAAAAGCCATCTTATCAACTAGTGTATTGTTCAATCATTTTTTCATTGTAATTGGCTGTAATGAAATATATTGAAAAAAACAACAAATGTTGCATGATAACACAAAGTCAATTATATGAGCAAATCAAAACTTATGTTTGATTTCAGACAATTGCCTAGAGTTCACTTAAATTTCCAGACCTTATGAAATTGTGCAGTACACTCGTTGTTAATATGGCCCCATTTTCTTTTTATAATACTCACAACAACTATAAAAGTTGACACCAATGTTACTATTTTCGTGAAAGTCAAATCAATTTCAATCTTTAATGTAAGAAAGCTTAGCTTATCTTATACTTGTAGCATTCACAGCAACTTTGGCGTTAAAGGTGTGCTTTGGTATTCACTCAAAAATGGTGGAAAACTATTAAAATCCAGCAGTTAGGATTATATACAGAAGGAAATGAGCCAGAATGAGATAGCAAACATAATCTAGTGTTTGCTACATGGAAATGATGAGCTCTAAGCTAAAAATATGAAATGAAATGGTGAAAAACTACAAGTTTAATAATAGGGTATATTTAGGTTCAGCAAAAGTTTTCAGAGTAAGTATATTTATCTATATATGTGCTCGTGAACAGTTTAAAAGAATATAGAAGGAAGGCACTGGGTATTATACACATCAAACCAAATTCAAGGTCACTCCAAATCTCACACAAGTTAAAACCCTTATCCTGACATTAAATACACAACAGTTCAGTTTCCCCAACATGGTTTCTAGCTTACATTTAACTTCACAGGGCTTGTACTGTTCAAGAGTCCAGCAGTGAATAAATGACAGTAAAGTATGAAACATTCGCACAAGTTAGGTTCCTTAATGCCCATGAAAATGTTATATCACCATTATCAAAGACAGTCTTACTGACTGTTATGTACATTGTAAATGTAGAAACAAAACCAAGGAGAGTAAACAGGCAGTTGCACAATTCTCCAATTGAACCTACCGTAGCGGGTGAGGCACGAGTGGTGTGGGTGAGGGGGGTTCCCTCCCCGTCCATCGTGCCCCCCTGGATCAGGTACGTGTTGCCACCCTGTTGCGTCAGGATGTGTCCCTGCATCATTCCCATGTTAGAGATCCCCGTGGCAACCTGTGTGTGACAGTGTGAACAACTGATGTATAAAGTAGCTTTGGAAATGCTAAGAATCACTTAAATACAATTGTAAAATGTATTGCAGTCTTTCCTCGACTGATGATGATCTGAATCAAACTTTAACAATGGTGGCAAGAAATCAAGCTTTTGCATCAATATAAGGTGAACTTGATACTTTAATCATATCATGGTCACACATTTTATTCTAATTCAAGACTGCCTAAATATATATGGTAAATATACTTATATTGCAAATATTTGTTTTACAGTTAATTGCATGATTTTACACTACATGTATTTCCAACAGAAGCAGATCAGAAAATATATGGGAACTAGATCTACCTGTCCGGCTCCTGTTTGATAGTAAGTTCCTGTTGAGGCATTGTAAACGGCCGTCTGCCCGGTGTACTCCGTACCATATTGTCTGAAATAAAACAACAAAAATATATATATTTATAAATAGAGAAGTTGACAAATGCTCCGCAATGAGGCCACAAAACAAAGCTCTTGTTGGTTATATTATCATAAACACTGAACAGAATTGCCAAAAACACAACTTAATATAGACACAGCCACTTAAATTATAACTTAAATATAACTTAAAATAATTAAAACTTATAAAATACAAAAATTCTCCATACCAATTGCCATACAGGTTATATTTTGCAAAAAGGAAAATTAAACTGAAACAATAGTTTACATTTAACACTCGACAGTCACAAATGCAATCACATTTCACTGACATACTTCAAAACAAACGCCATTTTCAGTGTATTTTGAGCAGATATCTTGCACTGAGGTAAAAAAGTGTTTTTCTTTAGGAGTTGGACCCATTAGGATTCCGCTATGCCATTTTGCAGTCAGTTCAATTTCTCGTATTATTCTAATTTAAAAGAGCATCAGCATGATGTTGAAAATACCCTACCCCCCTTTTAGGGTAAAGTCCAAGCAATTGGATAATTTTATTGATATGAGATTACAAATTCACCACTGGATAACTCTGATTAGTGAGAACAGAGTACTCAAATAAAACTGATTTCAACAAGAAATTGACAGGAACTTGAAACATATTTAGGCATTAAACTGGAAACAATAAACTGCTTAAAATACTGTGAATTTTGCTGAGGAACTCTGCACAACATCAAACAAGGCAATGGGAAAATACATTGTAACATAAAGGGTGTCAATTGTCAGGAAACAATGAAGGAAAATGTAGATAAACAATATATTGTTCCAAGACATCGAAATTCATAGATAATCAGAAACAGCCTAGTATATACAGCCATCAGAATCAGACTTTTGGATCAATATAATCTGAATCCTTATACTAGTGCCTGCCTTCAGAAAAGTAAAAAAAGATCTGCGATAAAAATTGAGAATTTGAGCAAGCCTGGAAAGTGTTTCACCGGTGCAGGGCTTCCAGGCTTGTGCTAAATTTGATGACTGACTGTCAGTATGTTTACAAGAAACATGTATGGGAGTTTGCCAAAGGGTAACCCAAAGGGAAAAGTGATAGAATCGAGAGTTTTCAGATTTGTAACTTTTACTGTATAATTTACCATTGAATTCAACCACCATGATTTCAATTCCTGTAGTGATAACAACTAACAACAACAAAGTCAAAGCAAAACAACAGTGCCTGTATTACCCTTCATTGTTCCAGCGGACCCTGCAGGAAGGCAAATAACGCAAAATAAATTCTGCTTCATTAAAGTTATTGCATTCTTTAGCTCAATTCTTCTGACAAGTATTGATCATATATTTCCATTATGTAATGACATGGATTACCTCTAAATGCACTTCAACCCTGCCATTATCTTCACATAACTGTGTGTTAACCTCAGTATCTATAAGCTCATGTTTATGGAGACTTGTGTTAAAGCAGCCATGTCAGTTTTATCAGTACAGATAAATGAGACTTTGAATTGTTCACAATTGTAATGTCTGCATCTTAAAAACCATTCACATGTGCCTAAAGGAACTTGAAATATAAAAATGCTGTAACGACATTATAAAATTGAATATGCAGAAAAACAAAGTTGGATTTCCAAACCCTGCACATGCAAAAACAATCATCTGATTAAGTATCATCATTAAATAGTTTAAACTCAATTCAATAAAGCAAAACAATGAAACATTAATATATTTTGCTTCAGACCTTTCATAGAAGCTATTTCAATCCAAATTTATTATTCCATACCTTTAGCTAATAACATTTAAATTTTTATCCTTTCGTATTGTCAAAATAAATGGCATGGCTACAGCCCGACCATAAACATGGAAGTTAATAAACAGGTTTTTAAATACTGGTATGAAAGGCCTTCAGAGGCAAAAAAAAATGCTTAACACAACTGACAGCAATGTAAACAGTCTGAACAACAAACATGCACAAACCATCACGCAAAATACTTTCAATTCAAAACACAATAGACATAATTAACTAATACGTAGCATGCTAGACCATTAGCTAAGAATTAACTATAAAGAAGATTGCACTAAAATATGACCTTGTAAGAAAACTTTAAATATTGATTATTCTTAGTTTTCTTCAGATATTCTAATACTGATGCAGACTTTTTCCAATTTCATTAGTAACAAGAAAGGCAAATATGACATAAACTACAAACAGTCAAAGCATCTCTGTGATGGTATTGATGATAATTTAGATAATACTTGAGTCGATACTTTACAAAGCCGCAAACTCATCAAAATCAGATGTTTTCATTATAACTGCAATTCCTTGAATCTAATAAGAAATTCACACTGCCGGTAAATGTCATCGCTAAATCTGTTTTCTATCTTCATATATTTACACGCAACAACAAAACTGTGTTAGGGAAAACACCTAGTGACCAAAACAAGAATTATCAAGGAAAGGGGGTGGAGATTTTTTATATGTAAAAAGCCATGCTTCGTGAATATTGTATTATCTCATCTCAATTCAATCAGGCCAAAATCACATCACCACGACAGCACCATCACTTCTATGTATTTGAATGCTCCTACATTTGACCGTTTGTAGATGCGTAGATACTTGGATCATTTCCATCTACGTACTGAACATGTGCGGGGTACACCTGGCCGGCCTGGTTGATAATGTTCTCCTGGTTGCTTGCATTCTGCTCAGTCAGCGCCTCCGCCACTGAAGCTGAAAACATGCAGATACGTTTAACAAATTTTGTATGATAATTGAACCAGTTCAGATATGACAAGAGCTTGGCATCACTAAAATAATAATTAGACAGAATTATGTCCCTTGGTTTTAAGGTGCATATTGTCTCTAGCAACATTTGTACCAAGTTACATTTGAATATCTTGAACAGTTTTTGAGAAATGGACAAAGTTGAAGTTTTTGCAAATAATGTGGCCAAACAAAAAAAGGCACAACAGAACTTGACAATTATATAAGCCAGAGTACGTGACCTTCCTATAAACGTGCATATTGTCACTGGCGAAATCACAATACCTTGAATATTTCCTAAACAAACAAAAAACGAGCAAATACAATGATTGATAGCTAATATATATATATTGAAAAGATACCTGAACTTTTCAGACAATTGTCTTGCAGTATGATGTGACTTTAACAATTATAACTGTCTAGTTCAAGTATTTGAAACATTTCTTAAAAGTGAAATACATGTTACTGTACCACACTGTTATTGATTATTATTGATTTATAAGTTGTTTTATAAATCATTGTAGTTTTACCTTTAATTTTGGCATACTTGAAAGAGCTAAACTGTTGCTGTAGTATATGTCAGGATGTTTTTCATACATAATTATAACCTCATGCTGAAGATTGTATTTTCCTTAAAAGATGTTATCAACGATCTCCACAAACAGAAATAATTACCAAACATTACGAACAGTAATCAGTCATCTGTGTGGTTAACTGTATAAAACAGATGACTGATTTCTTACTTTTCCTGTTTTTCAAACTTACATGTGACGATGAACTGCTGCTGAGTTCCGTGTGTGGACTGTATAATGGTGGCTGTCTTCTGGCCCTGGGCTGAATGGCTTGTCACGGGAGACTTAGAGTTCTATAATACATGTTTTGTTGATTAACATTTGATTTTAAGAAAACATTATTTTTAAGTTTTCTAAATTTTCGTTCAACTAACAAATAGAAAGGATTTGAATACTGTTCAGACAGTTAATGTACTTTTAGTCGTCAGAATTTCAAAATTAAAGACATTATAATTTAACGTTCAGTTATAACAAAACCTGATTTCTATAAGTAATTTGACATCCAAACAGAAACATAACGCTCTATGTTGAGTATCAAACCTGGTTAACCTGGTGCACTTGTACGACAGTAGGATTCATGGCTTGTAGGTCAGTCACAAAGGTCGGTGTGGCCATCAAGTCAAGGTCAGGCACCTCGTCATCAGAGTCAACTGCAAATGTATTCACAAGGGATTTTAGATGCGAAAAGTTGTATTATTGTAAAACAGGAAATAAATAAGTTGTTGTTGTTTATTTCATGGTTGACACAATATTTCAGTTTAATTAGAAGTTGGATCTGTAAGATAGCCAAACATGTCAACATTAACGACAAATAGTAGAGTACTTTTGGATTCAAATCTCATTAGGTATCGTAAATACCAACACCAGGATGATAAAACTAGAGCTAAAACTAAAGTTATTTTTTTGGACTTGTGGTTACCCCCATCCTCCCCCTCTTGGTAATTGGTATTGAAGAAGTTTTAAATTTATGATTGTTATGAGGGGTAGTATCTTACCAAGAAAGTTCAACATAGCAGTATGCAGATTCTCAAACATAATATTTTAGTGTCAAGGATTTGAAAATAAATTAAAGGAGTCACCTTTTAGGTGTACAAAGATAAATGGGGGTAAAACTCTCCTGAATAATATTGATTTATACTGTATTTAAATATTGATAAACCTAAATAATTGACATTAAAACAAGATAATATATTTTTCAGTACACAGACCAGTCATCCCTTTGTGCTTGACAACGCTGAAAATCGGTCTGATAACAGTATTTTCATTTGATCATCCCTACTGGCAAAGTGATTTGGGGTATATTTTCAGTAATGATTAAACACTGACATTGGTTTGACAAGATCAAATGACATACAAGAAAATTGTTAACGATACTAATATGCCAAATACATTTGAACAAACAAAAAGTGAACTAGCACGCGATGAAAATTGTAGTGTCTTTTATGCCTCCTCCTGTGGACAAAATTGTTTTGAATGTTTGTGAAATAAACAAGGAACACAAATGCTCTACTATTTTTTTCCCTTTCAATTTAACAAGGAGCACAACTCTTCATTTGAATATCTTTTAATAGGTTTTTTTTACTTCCTATGTTCACAACCATGCCAATGACAACACCAATGACTAGATTTTTTTTCTTCAAAACAACAAAGACAAGCGAGATCGCTAAAAAAATACATTAGAATCACTTTGTCTCACTTAAACTAATTTTCTTAGGCTAGGATAATTTTTCTTAAAAAATGATACTGATTTTAGATAGATAGATAGATATCTTTTATTCCTCCAATTTCTTAGGCTAGGATAATTTTTCTTAAAAAATGATACTGATTTTAGATAGATAGATAGATATCTTTTATTCCTCCAATTTGGAGAGCTACAATATTCATATATTGATTTTACTCAATAGCTGAAGTCAGTGAGTGGCATTACCCAATTATTTTGTTAAACAGAATTGGTGGTGATAACTACAATATTGATGTTACTCAATAGCTGAAGTCATTGATTGACATTACCCAAATATTTTGTAAAAGTAGGTACATGTTATCGAGCATGATCAATTGCATCTAAAATTATTTGTATTACATATGACTTGAACAGTAAATAATAATTCAGAGTACACGTAAACTCATCGGACATTGCTGGTAGATTTTTAAATTGTCCAACATTTCTTTGTAGATTTTTAAATTGTCCAACGTTTCTATAAAGAACAGAGGACATAATTGTCTGACATTTTCTCAGTGTCAAACTGATATCCAAAGTTGAAAAATCCATAGCCTAGGCTATGACTATGAAGCCTTTTGACAACTTAATTTTATCGGATGTTTATATTCCAAATCTGTGTAGTGAACATGCACACAAAGATCAAACTAAAATGTGACTTCCAGGAATTTCCTGAGAAGATGTCTGATGTGTTTTGTATTGTAGACAAGAATTGCCAATTTTTTTAAAAAAGAGTAATAATAATAAGTTTTCTTATAACCATCAATTGCAGATGGATACATTAGTGGAGCAGCAAAAGAACACACGAATGGCGAATGATGAAGACTCTGAATGTTATTCAGATAATGACTCTGACTTGAAAGATTCAGCAAAGAAGATTCGAACAGTCAAAATTGAATGTCAATGAATAAACAAGAGATGTTTGTCAAACATTATGCCCCCTGAGCGCCAAGTTGCCAGAAATATTTGGACAATTGAATGAAATATGCATGGACTGAAATGACAGCTGATTTGTCATTGGATGCATATGAGGCAGGTCATCTACTTATGATAACTTAAGAAGGCAAATAAATGCCCAACTAAAATAGTAACATAAAAGAAAATCATTTCTATACAAACATTTATACATCAATCCCAATCATCTGTGCATGCATTAAAAAAATATGGACAATCAGAAAACCTTTTTTCAGCTTACAGTCACACTGACCTTGACCTTTGACCCACTGACCTCAAAATCAATAGGGTTCATCTGCTGGTCATGACCAATAAGCCTACCTAGTATGAGGTCCCTGGGTCAAAGCGTTCTCAAGTTATTGATCGGAAACCGTTTTTCATGTAAAGGTCACACTGACCTTGACCTTTGACCCACTGACCTCAAAATCAATAGGGTTCATCTGCTGGTCATGACCAATACACCTACCAAGTATGAGGTCCCTGGGTCAAAGCGTTCTCAAGTTATTGATCGGAAACCGTTTTTCATGTAAAGGTCACACTGACCTTGACCTTTGACCCACTGACCTCAAAATCAATAGGGTTCATCTGCTGGTCATGACCAATAAGCCTACCTAGTATGAGGTCCCTGGGTCAAAGCGTTCTCAAGTTATTGATCGGAAACCGTTTTTCATGTTAAGGTCACACTGACCTTGACCTTTGACCTCAAAATCAATAGGGTTCATCTGCTGGTCATGACCAATACACCTACCAAGTATGAGGTTCCTGGGTCAAAGCGTTCTCAAGTTATTGATCGGAAACCGTTTTTCATGTAAAGGTCACACTGACCTTGACCTTTGACCCACTGACCTCAAAATCAATAGGGTTCATCTGCTGGTCATGACCAATAAGCCTACCTAGTATGAGGTCCCTGGGTCAAAGCGTTCTCAAGTTATTGATCGGAAACCGTTTTTCATGTTAAGGTCACACTGACCTTGACCTTTGACCCACTGACCTCAAAATCAATAGGGTTCATCTGCTGGTCATGACCAATACACCTACCAAGTATGAGGTTCCTGGGTCAAAGCGTTCTCAAGTTATTGATCGGAAACCGTTTTTCATGTAAAGGTCACACTGACCTTGACCTTTGACCCACTGACCTCAAAATCAATAGGGTTCATCTGCTGGTGATGACCAATACACATACCAAGTATGAGGTCCCTCGGTCAAAGCGTTCTCAAGTTATTGATCGGAAACCATTTGGTATTCCTACCGACCGACCGACCGACCGACCGACAGACAGACAGACCGACCGACCGACATGTGCAAAACAATATACCCCACTTTTTTCAAAAGGGGGCATAAATATGTTGAAGTCATATCCTGTTCTAATCCTGTTATACATCTTTATCACATAATACAACTAATTAGAGTTTTTACACGTTTACTGAAAAATGTCCCGCATAACATGAAAATATCCTGCCTAAACTATATAGACCTCAGACAAAATGTCCAGCATGTCCCAAAAAGTTTTTTGCATTTATTGATACTGGGGTTTTTTTTATCACGTAGAGTAGACCATTAGTTATTTAAGAAAATGGCTAATCTAACCATTCAATCACAGTCTGTATGATGATCCAATTCACTGAGAAATGAGCATAAACATCATTCATATCAATGATAACTATTCAATGAATCAGCATCAGCAAATTTTTATGTTTTTTTATAACATCAATAATTCAGTTTCTTAAAGTTTTCATTCAATGTCAAGACTCTGAAATGTTAACATTGTCAATTCATCTTAATCCTTTATTACCATTTCAAAACTGAAAGTAGAAATCTTTTCAGCACACATTTGGTTGTTAGCAAGTGATTGCACTCACATAGCAGCTTTAATCAATCTTTGTTATTCAAATATTTTTCATATTAAAGTAATTTTACATTTTTTTGATCTGCAAAAATAAATAAATAATAATTGCAATCATATAAGCAGAAGCAATCATTGAATGGATCTGATGTGTTCCATCTTGTTTCAAAGTCTAAAAATAGATCAACATAAACAAACATTCTTATAAGACTTTTAATGAAAAACTAGATAAAAATTTAATCCCAACGATAAATGTTATCAAAACTCATCCCAAATACCAGATATGAGCATTATCTAAGCTAACTTTAACATCTCTTAGCAACCCGACTTTCACCCATGGTAGCGTCTACGCATCCATGGTATTTGGACGCTTTGATCTGCCATCTTGAATGCCCCAATTTCTTGTTAAGCGATAAAAATATCAATCACGATAAAAATCTAAAATGAGTATTACACATTCCATCCATAATAACTTCGAAAGTATCTCTGTCCAATGTAACTATCCAAACTTTTAAAACTACCGCCAATTTCTTAAATTTTAACAAAATTCGTTTCTACAACGCCCGTTAAACCCACACGGCACTCGCCATTTTCTGACAACAAAACAAGACGATATACAAACAGACATGGCTCGAAATTTATTGAAAATACGTAAAGAAAGATGAATAAAATGAATATATGTGATGCTGCATTATGTGATGCAAGACACTACGTACAAAATGATAGAAAATTCACCTTTGTCGTTGGTGGGTAACAGTCGTCACAGATACCGTGTCTATGGCGTTTATTCCTACGGCAACAGTTGCCAGTCTCTGCGCGTCACTAAATATATGTATACCTACGCGCGGTTGAACCGGAACTGAATAAATAAATAAATCCAACAAAATCTTTTTCAAATCAATGTGGTAAAAATAAACAATAACTATTTTCCACTCTCACTGTTGTATTAATTGATCTCTCAATAATTTGTTAATGGACATTTTTCAAGTTCGAGAACGAACTTTTTCTTATGACGTAGACTAAATTTGGAAATGAGGCTTGGACTAATTTTAGAGGACAAAATGGCGTCCGCTGGGCAAGCTGCGTCATGACAACTATGGAATTTCTTGTTATACACTGATAAAAACATGAAAAATAATGAAACTGTTGTATCTTTATTACTTAATTTATTGCGTTGCATCAAATCATTGTAAGCATTGCATGCATAACGCTTTTCACCAGGAGAATTTGATATTTGTGCAAAGGTCACGTGCCGAAGCATGACGGTTGCATGTCATGTGACTAACAAGGTGCGCGAATAAGCTTTTGAAAAAGCTAGTTGAAATTCCACTCTTGTGCTGAATATATATGCTGAAGTGGGCAACGTAACCCATAACAAAATGAACATTTATCTTAATATTATTTCGTTGTGGAATAAGAAGGAGCAAATATATTAAATATAAATTGGTATTATTATGAATTCACATTATTATTCAGGCACTTGATTATGCCTATTGTATTTTGTCACAGTCTTTCATCTCTTAACACTGAATCCTAGCGAGGAGTAGGAATGGTCACATATTATAGACAAAAAATATTTTTATTCATTTATTTTTTTCATCCTGCTGTAGTACGAGTAAGACCAAGTGATAAGCTTGTATACGTATATACTTTGAATTCGGCACAACCGTCAGTAATTTGAAATATGACATCGTGACATCGGTTTTAATGTGAATAAAAACTTTAAGGCAATACATTGATGAAACTATGAGCACTGGTTAGCAAGAGACAAATATACAGCAATATTGACTACAATCTGATTAAAGCCTCAATACACGATCTAAAAGGAAAACTATGACCTTTGATCAGATCGTATTCCAGGGCGGGTATAGGAATTAACATTAGAAGGAACCTAGGGGCGCAACCTTTTGACGTGCACCCTTCCCTCAGAACCGATTGTTTATGGCATAAAATGTTTGCACGTGGGTTTGGTTAGTCTCCCATATTTTTTTTAAACATTTTCTAGTCCGAAATGACGTTGATCGTTTTTCATTAACTTTTTCTCCGATATGGACATAAAAAGGTAAACTTTGCCGACTTTATGGAGGGGGTGGGGGATGCGCCATCAGTGAATTATATATATCAATTTTTAAGCATATATCAATATTTGTTCCAGCCGTCAGTGTCTTTGTTTAACACCCCTAATGGTTTGCCACGCTTTATTTCGTCATAAACAAAAGTGGATTTTACATAAACCTGAGCGAATGTAAATGTGGCCTCCATATTACTTGAAATTCGTACAGATGTCAAGAAGATGAACAAAACGTTCAATAGTCTCGAACACTGTTCAGTAAACTCATTTAAAAACGAAAATAAGGAAATAAGAAAAGAAAATTAGAGAAACTAAGCGATTCAGAAAAACGACAAGATAAACTGGATATGGCTCTGAGAAAAAATAACCTGCATTTTTATGGTATACCATTCTCGGACAAAGAAAACTTATTTCAGACTGAACAAAAGGTACGGGAATTTTTCTCACAAGAATTAAATTTAAATGTCCCTTTAGTGTATACTAGTATATTTTAGCTTTACTGTGAAGACTGCCAAATATGAACAAGATCTCGTGTTACTAGAAACCAGTACCGGTCGGTGTCCCGTTGAGAGGCCAAGAAAACGACCCGATCTGGTCGGAATTGAACACGCAAACTTTTGGATTAGATGCGGACAGCTATACGCCACTTTACACACCGAAAACATTTATGTTGTTTTCTGCTTACTTCACTGATTTTCTTATTATTCTATGTTTTACGTTGCTTCTTCGTAGATATGTTGTATAATGCATTGAAAAGTGATAACACGTTTAGTAGTATACGATATATAAAGTAAAGTAAAGTGTTTGTTTATTATAGTGTCACCCCTCTTAGTTAAGGGCCAGCCCGTTGGGCTTATGAGACACCTACATTCGTGAACATCTTTATCCCGATTCCTTAACCCAAATGC
This sequence comes from Mya arenaria, assembly GCF_026914265.1. Classification (NCBI taxonomy): domain Eukaryota; kingdom Metazoa; phylum Mollusca; class Bivalvia; order Myida; family Myidae; genus Mya; species Mya arenaria. Next base: position 30,441,092 of record NC_069134.1, on the reverse strand, counting down.
CAGGCGCCTGGCAGGAAGGCAATCGGTATATATGATAAAGTACCTTCATTGATGGCAGGAAAGGTTGAATACCATATGGGATGGAGAATGTTTCCGCCACTGCAGATATTGGCGGATGGGAGTGTGTACGCCTCCCGTATCAATATTACAGAAAGTCTAACGGACAACCGGATGTCCGGTTAGCGCAGTGGTTAGTGCACTCGCTCCCAACCGAGGTTCGATTCAAGGCCTGGGCGCACGTGAGCTTGGTTGGTGGTCACCAAGCCGGAAAAATGTGGTTTCTCCGGTTTTCGACACAGCACACAACTACACGTGCCGTCGAGAGTGGCTTACGGTATAAGGTGATACATATGTCTTCACAAATGATGTCAAATAAATAAAGTATAAGACAGTCAGTTCACGTTTTTGACGCAACCGGACTTTTATCATTCATATGTGTACCAGACGAAGCCAAATATGGTACACTCACGGCATGACCGTTTAAGAGATAAGAAATACATGCCACAAGACACCGCCAAGTCATCAGTGCTGGTTTAATATCTCCATCGACAAAATGGCTGTCAGATGGTTTTCTGTCCTTGTGCTGGTCTTCAGTATTGGAGCTCAGGCTTTGTTATACGACGGTGTGCACTTTTCTGGAAATGGGGAAAGTAAGTGCAATTACACATAATGAGTAACAACTTAACACCTATAGAAACCGTATTGAAACATCGATTAATGTCATATTTCTGACCATGTCGTATTTGACATTGTCTTTGTCGTAAATGTCACCCAATTTGGTATACCATAATATAAGCAGTGGGCTGACCCAGTCTTTACAATGGATGGGTACATGCGGGTAGCGATTCATCACGTGGTCGAAAAATAAACGCACATGGTTGTATAATTAATGGATTACTTTAACTACATATGACAAACAACATCCAAAAAGTCGGAAAAAGAATGGTATCTGACTGGAATAAAAATCTCTTAAAGGGCTGACACTTGAGTACGACCGCCACATGTCGTCAGTAAGGCTATATCAGAAACATACGTTTAAAGAATGTTTAACGGAATATTTAACCCCCATTACCCTAGCCCCAACGTTCTGGCGGAACCAAGCCAAGGCCTCCTTGCTAAAGCGGGCTAACTCTAGGCGTATCGAAGGCGTGGCTAAAAACGTGATCATGTTCCTTGGGGACGGGATGAGCATCCCGACTGTGACGGCTTCCCGTATTCTCAAGGGCCAGCTTGCCGGAAACACAGGAGAGGAGGCGGCCCTCAGCTTTGACAAGTTTCCCAATACTGGTCTCTCGAAGGTTTGTGTCCGAATGTTACTAAAATGTTTTCATGTATATTAAAAGTAATTTATCAAACGATCTCGTCCCTTAATTATATGAACTAGAAATAGAGAGAATCTCTGAATGAACAAGTACATAAACTTAGTTTTTCATCTGTAGCCCGATTCATGGATTTGCAGGATCGCACCTTTAAGCGTTCAGAGAACATGTAAACGCAAGGAGAATGATTAACCCTTGCAACCCTTGCTTTAGCCATGTTCGCCAATATATTAAATCAATTCGTGAAAACGTTTGTGTTTTAAAATATATCGCCATACCGTTTCAGACGTACTGCCAGGACTCCCAAGTGACAGACTCAGCATCCTCGGCGACCGCCTATCTGTGTGGCGTGAAGGCGAATATTGGCACCATCGGAGTGGACGCGCGCGTGCGTCACGGAGACTGCGCGAGCCAGAAGGGCGCAGAACTCACATCCATACTTGATTGGTCAATGGCGGCAGGTAAGATTTATCATCATAGGCATAAAATTAATATAACCAATGTATTGCATTATATTATTACGTTTGCCTATTTTGGTAGCGACGAATCGTGGTAGTGACTACCAAATCGGCAGAAATTCAAAGTACTGCTATTATTATTGCCACTACTGCTACAACTACGGTTGCTTTTGCTACAACTTTATAAGTTACTGCAACGATGACGATGGTGATAGAAATGATGGCGATGGAAATGATGATGATGTTGATCATGATGATGATCATGATGATCATGATGATGATGATCAGCATCATCATCATCATCATCATCATCATCATCATCATGAAGTGCCCCGCCCTGCACCCTTATAGTATCTTTAACACGTTGTAAGGAAAATAGTTTGTTTCTAGGCAAGTCTGTAGGTTTAGTGACCACGACCCGTGTGACGCACGCAACGCCAGCGGGCCTGTACGCTAGCGTGGCGGATCGCGGCTGGGAGGGCGACTATTACACGAAAAACATTGCCGGGGGGTGCAAGGACATCGCCGCTCAGCTTATTGATGACTACCCGAATGTACAGGTGGGCCGGTCAGCATGTACTTAAACAAAACATACTGATTAGTAAATTAATATTCATTTGCTAAACGCGAACTTAACAATAAAAATATTAGAGCGCCCGATTTTTGTACTGAAACGATGTTTAATCATTCGACGACATAGTCTATGAACATTAACATTTTTTAAGGTTTCTTTTTTATTAAATAAGTTCATTAATGTGTATCAGTTTAACTTTTTTGCACTTCACTTGACACCACTTTCTAGGTGATAATGGGTGGAGGTCGTCGCTACTTCATGCGGGCAGACCAGACGGATCCCGAGCATGGCTCCAACGCTCACTACGGACGGAGGGACGGTCGGGATCTTATACAGGTAAGCCATGCTGTTGAGGCAGGGTCGATTGAAATGGGTGAGTTTGGCGAGTGGGATATTGCAAACATTTATCTTTACGACCGTCAAGGTGATTGTATGGCTCACAAGGTCATTACATGGCTCCAACGGTAATAATGGATGGCGGGACGGTCATGGGCGTATATGAGTAAGACAAGTTGGAAGTGTGGGAGGGAGGGGGTAGTTTGGTGTAGGGAAGGGTTGTCAATGCTGACCGTTGCCTGAACGGATCTGAGTGTATATAAAGGGGAGGTGCATCCGGTTCTTGGATACCATACAGCTAGATTAAATGGAGGTATTCTTTGGGGAAGAGGATTATAGGTGGACATGGGCGGATTGGATAAAACACGGCGGCAAATTGTTCAAAATCAAAGTCGGTCTCTGCATCGTCTGTAATATAAATATCCCAGACTGAATCACTTGTTTGAACGTGTTGTAGGAGTAATTCTTCTTTTAATGGACTAGCATAATGATATCGGAATACAACAACAAATTGCAAATGTCATTTTCTAGAACAAAACAGGCTGATGGTATGTACCTGTATATATCTTATAAGAAATGTGTCCTTTAGTTCATGTTTAAGAACTTTATATGTTCCCCCTTAAACCTGACCAGAGATATTATCACTTTGAATATGAATTCCAAGCATGAACACTCTTAAGTAGGGATGGCAACGAGTACCCGAATACTCGTGTACTCGATTCATCATCCGAGTATTAAATCACTACTCGAGTACTCGATTTGATTTTATATAATTTACCCAAATTCACCCCTACTTTTAAGTAAGGAAAGTGTCGAGGTTTGCGTTCAGATTCTATTTACATGTAAACATATAGGATCTTGGGATGAAGGTGAGATTTAGAAACAGCCTGGAAGTTTGTTTCGTGTTTCAGGAGTGGAAGAACGGCCAGCACAACATGAACAGGAACTATCACTACGTTTGGAATGCCTCGGCTTTCAACAGCATCAACGCAGCCAACACTGACTCTCTTCTCGGTAATCAACTGGCCCCAATTTCTCGAAACTTCTTAAGTCCCTTCTAACAGGATTAAGCTAATCTCACCTTTTTTGTTATTCTCTAAAATGTGTTATATTTACTTCTTCAAGAATTTTTAGAAATTATGTAGTAATAATCTGTATGATTATCAGAATAAACCATTTTTCATTTATCAAAATCCATTTTCAGTATGTATTTTGTCTTATTGAAATAAGCGACTTAAACCTGTTAAGCTTAAGAAGTTTCGAGAAATTGGGGCCTGTTCATTAAGCCAATCAATCAATCAATAAAACAATCAACCAATCAACCAATCAATATATATTTTATCAATCAGTCAACTACTTAGTATAAATCCAGTCGATCAAATACCAGTCAATAAAGGATTATCAATCAATCAATCAATCAATCAATCGATCGATCGATCGATCGATCGATCGATCGATCAATCAATCAATCAATCAATCAATCAATCAATCAATCAATCAATCAATCAATCAATCAATCAATCAATCAATCAAACAATCAATCAATCAATCAGTCAATCAATCAATCAGTCAGTCAATCAATCAATCAATCAATCAACCAACCAATTAATCAATCAATCAAGCAAGCAATCATACAATCCGATTGTGAACATAAGATCAACTATGAGTTATTGTTCATTCCTCGCCAGGCCTGCTCGAGTACTTACTTGACATGAAGAACACCACTTGTAATTTCGTGAAAATGAATGTTTCGGTGGTCGCTTAGATAAATGTATTGCAATCGTGCTTCCATACAAACGATTATCCTCATTTCTCTTCAGGCCTGTTCGAGTACTCTCACATGCAGTACGAGTTTGAACGGACGGACCCGAACCACGAGAAGGCGGGAGAGCCGTCCCTGGCCGAGATGACACAAAAGGCCATCGAAATACTCAAGAAGAACCCCAAGGGATACTTTCTGCTTGTAGAAGGTGATGAACCTGACTCTCATTTGGCCGGTGTTTTATAACTGCTATTTCTTGTTTACCAATTCTTTATTTTGCGCAACTCTTCATAGTATCTTCATCAATTGAAGCAAATACGCTGTTAAACCGCTTTGCTTTCAAATGTTGCATTCATAGTACTTGCAAAACTGTACTATTCGATTTGTAACATTTTCAAACACCTTATTAAATGAATATATACACACCACACCAACCGCACAGGTATTAAATGGATATATACACACCACACCAACCGCACAGGTATTAAATGAATATTATACACACCAACATAACCACAGGTTGTACTGGTGACAACCTTTTATAACACTTTTCTCAACTGTTAATACATAAACATATCCAGGCGGTCGTATTGACCATGGTCACCACGAGGGGCGTGCGAAACTGGCACTGCACGACTGTGTGGCGTTCTCGGACGCCGTGGGCATGGGTGACCAGATGACCAACGAGAGTGACACGCTTATAGTGGTCACCGCTGACCACGCCCACACCATGTCCATCGCCGGCTACCCGCAACGTGGAAACGACATTTTGGGTAGGATGATATTATTTTGTGTGAGGTATAATTTTTGGGTCCACTCGTACATCGAAGTAGGCAAAGTGTTACTTAATATGGACTTCACTTCAGAATACACAGAGTATACTCCGAGTCGGCCTACCATGCCGACTGTGCTCGAGTACGCAGAACCACCCTCACCGGGGGTGTATCATTTATTAGGGTCTTTGATGATTAATTGTTGTTCACTAAAGAGCCGCCGCACGGATCTTGAAGACAACCGGCTATAAACGACTCAACTCTCGTATTTGTATTTGTATTTTTTTCGCAGGCAAATCGGCGCACGGGTCGACATTGACTGCAGCGGGTGATCACCGCCCGTACACTACACTCCTGTACGCCGACGGGCCTGGCTGGGCGGTCACCACCGGTAACCATCGACCAGACATTACCAATGTAGACACGAGTAAGTGCATGCATAACACACCACTTGTTGTTGTTGTTGTTGTTGTTGTTGTTGTTGTTGTTGTTGAGGTTATAAGGGTCTGCCCGCGCCCTGTTATGGTTGCATAATGGCTTGACCCCGTCACATCCCCAAGTGTGACTTAAACACAATTTTGAAACCTAAGCCGGGGGAGTTTTATCCCACCGGTTGATGGGATATTATAGTAGGCCAGGATTTTCGATGTAGATATATCAAGATGTACTGGCTATCACGCTATTTCTATGTCTACACGGTAGTGCCCGCCTGTAGAGCGAAAGGTCGTGGGTTCGATCCCCACCAGTTGGACCTAGCTTTGTGTGCAGTTATGTGTACTGTCTTAGATTGAAGTCATTTCATTTGACATTTCCAGCTGACAAACATTACCTGCAACAGGCCGCTGTTCCCATGGCATCAGAGACGCACGGAGGCGATGACGTAGGCATTTTTGCACGTGGCCCTATGGCGCATCTGTACACGGGCGTTCTCGAGGAAAACGAGATTGCGCACGTGATGGCGTACGCTTCCTGTGTGGGCGATTACAGTAACCATAACGACTGCGCAGCCGCATTGGCCGGAAAATAAACACGTTTTTCACGTGCAACATGTGCGTTTCCACGTGTAATGCGTAACCGCGTTGTCGTTTCTCCTTTTGTTCAGGTATCGTAATGTGTTAATAAAATACAGTATTAATGTGTCGATTTGTTGAATTCGCATTTTGTTCCGGTTATGAAAACAACAAGGCTTAGCTATCAAGGTGCCGTTCCAATAATTTAAAAGATCTTTATCGATTTTAGACGTAAATTTAAATTTACTTAGTGTCATAATATCTTTATTTTCTACATATTTCAATAATCGAATTTCAGCCAGTATTAGAAATAAGCAAAAATTCAGCGGAGAAAATCAATTTGTTGCAATTTGTGACTTTATACATATTTAAGATAATTGAAGTTACAAGTGAATTCCTTTACTGAAACCACCCCCAGAGTAATTGTACAAACGTTCAAATGGTTATTATTAATTAGCAACATCTGCAATGCTGATTCATGTACTAAGATTTGTGGAATTTGCGTTTTCTTCCGATGATAACAATATTGCCATCTAGAGTAATTGTACAAAGTTCAATATCGTATTTTATTATTAATTAGCAAAAACTACATGATACAAATATCTGTTGAATTTGTGTTTTGTTCCCTTGACACGAACAACATTACCATCTAGAGTGGCTGTACCAAAGTTCAATATCGTGTTGTATTACTAATTGGCAAAAACTACATGATCCTAGGCGACATGTCAATGAGCGTTCAAACTTGTGTTTCAAGGATACTGAGCACTGGGAATTAACAGACGACGATCACGACGTTGTTTTGTTATAGCGCGCCTATTTATCTGCGCAATATATTGCAGCTGGGATGCTATTTCGGAAGTTTTCCTGCACAACGCACATGCGTTTCTGAGTTTTTACCGGGCCTGAAAATTTCTGTCTTACCCACTCCGGGTAAGACGGCTCTCGGCAAGCCCCGTTACCGGCTTCCGCACGTGCCCTCGGGCCGGATTTTCCCATCCGTCCATTATGCAGAAGCTTCTTATAGATCCATAGAGAACTTCTTTTGGAGTAGTTGAACGGTTATAAGACATAGTGCCTTAATTGTCGATAGGTTTCATAACATAGAACCATCATTATATTTATGAGGTTTATTGCATTATCACGTATATTTACAGAGGGCAATGTACCAGATATGAGACATTGGGGATTGAATGCGACGGGTTATACATGTCTGCACACAAAGACTAAAATGTCAATAAATAATTTAACAACATACTTGTTAAATGAAAAGTCATAGTAACATATTCAAAGGACATTTGATTTGAAACAGACACAACTCACGACAATAACACTTAAGTAATAAACAATATTTTAGCACATTCATTCTGCAACTGACCCAACATTTTACGAAAATCATATGAACACTATTCACGCTTCAAATTGCATGGTTATTATGAAAAAATACAGTCAACAGTACTTTCGTTTAAACTGACGTAATTTATAATAGCCCCACTTCCGGTCAGTAAAACGACAATGACGCATGCGGTATTTTAGTGACGTCACTTCTGGTCATTGATTACGATTAAGACGACCATTGTGGTTGTGAGCGCGGACAGTAAAATAAGATGCGCGGCAAGTACCGTCTGCTTCAAGGCTTTACTCTGAAATAGATAAAACAGTGGCATTGAATTTAAAAAAAGCAGCAGACCCTATAATGTATTTCATATATAAAATCAGCGAAAAGAAATAGCATACAGCACAAATTGTGAAGAGAAAATGCAGGATTCAAAATTAATGTAATAGGTATTCAGTAAGAAATAAGGGGGAGGAGTAAATGTGCGTCATCCAACTGCAACTGACCCTGTGGTTGAGATCCATGTAGGCGGCGAGACTGTTATTCTTCCGGGCGGTCCATGGCCGTACCTGCATCTCATACAGGAACTGCTTCTTTCGGTCAATAGCTGTAGCAAAAGGGATGGGGTTATATATATTTTGGTAAGAAAGGGCTTTTTACAAGACGTCATGTTCTGTGCAGTTATCAATAATAAAATAACACATATTGTTGGTTTTCTAAAAAGTATGCCGACTTGATGGTTTAGAAGACCAATAGTTAATATTTATTGTCATAGTGTTGAGCGCGAAATGCCTCCATACCAGTCAGTGCGCATGCGCGAGCTTCTCAATATCCAACTTAATAAAACCAATTATTGACTTCAATGAAATATGGCGGATTTTCTTTCGCCAAAGGCTTGCTTAATGATGTAATCTAAATCCTACTGTTGATTTCTCTGGCGAAGGCATAAGATCAAACACATGTGCGCAGAAGGCTACGTCGTGCTTTTTTCACCGGAAGATAACGACGCACTGTTTTGTAATCACGTGGTTGCTTTGCAATCTTATTGTATGAGGCAATACGTCTGTTTTACAAGGATATATTAAGTATTATGCTTGCCATTTTTTTTGAAAGCCACTAAGATACTTCTTAAAAGTCTTAAGCTTAACAAGAAAATGTAACATTGACATATTCCGGTGGATATTAAAACATATAGTTCCATTTCGTTTCTGATACTGGGCGACGTTTACAATTCTTAGCTGCGATGCTGCAAGTTTACTGTAATTCATGTAGCTTACTTTTTTTGGCGTCGTAGCTCTTGAGCGCCTCCATGAAAAGCAGGACCAGGATCTGGTAGACGGTGAAGCCGATGAGGAGAAATGTGAAGAAAGATGGAATGAGGAAGCTTGCCAACCCGAAGCCCGCGTAGATAGTCACCACTGGGGAAGAATAGTGAGACAGATATATTATTGTCACCGTAAAATTCACAATAGCTATCAGAATATGATCGTTTAAAACCAATTTGCTGATAAACGCGAACGGATGCTAAACTCGATGCATTACAATTTCTTTGACCTATGGCATAACGTTTGAATATAATCGTGCACGACAAATATAAACCCGTAAAACAAAAAAGCGTATGCTATGATTTCAGTTTTCAGTGTGTAAATAAAGGTAAATATGTACTGTTTTAATCTTGTAAATATGATGGGCTAATGCCACCCATGTTAACTTGAACATATAACATTAACGGTGGTACATGCACTTACCAGCGAGGACATGCGCACCAATCTCCACGATCCAGTAGAGACAGTTGAAGAAGGCTCGGCCGGAGGAATCCTCGGACGGACGTAAACACAGCAGAAGAGGCTGTAGAAGATATGATGTTGAAGATAATTAGAAAGTAAGGAAAAGGACAGTAGTATCGTTTGATGTACTTGATAATAAAATTGATTGAGGAATTGTGACTTTGGGTATGGGCACCGTCTATGGAAGATGAGTTACCCGTTAACAGTTGAACAATATGGTCACAGAGGTAATGCATACCAATGAAGGAAAATGATTCAAGCATGCTGTACATTTGATTTCGTTTTAAATACCCGGCAATGTGTTTCAAAATGAATCGGTGAAACAAAAAAAAACTTACATTTAACAAAGCCAGAAGCGCAACAACTAGCCCCATTATAGGATGTGCTCCAGTGAAGCTGGCGACTGGATTCTGAAAACAATTTATCACCAACATTTTAATAAAAGGAAATACAATTGACATATTAGACAAAAGGCTCTGGTGCCTGGATTTTAAAAGCAATTTATCAACAAAGTTTGAATGAAAAGGCATTGAAATTGTAATAGGTTTCGACGAAAGGTTCTGGCTACTGAATTCTGAAAACAATTCATCACCAACATTTGAATAAATTAATTGACCGTGATATTTTTAGACGAAAGGTACCGAGTTGACTTCCTACATGTCCATGCTGTCATAGTCTTACATGCAGAAAAACGAATCAGTTAAAATAATTTAGTTTATGTAAACGAACACTTATTTTGTAGTGACTTACCTCATACAATTGACTGATCCCATCAACACCCACGAATATGACAGCAAAGGCCCCAATAACGGTGGCGGTCGTGAGGAGGACGAACAGCCAGTTGACTTTCACCCAGAGCTTGCTACCGAACATTTTCTCGCCCCACCAGTACGGCTGAAAGTAACGTCCTATCACAGAGGCGACGGAGGCACACAGGATCCATGCAAAGATCATAAGGCACGCTGAAATTTGAAAAGTGTTTAAGATGTTTATAGTGAATTATTCACTGACCATCATCTCACTGAAGTAACGCCCAAACAAGAGCCGAAAAGGCTAACATGATCCTTGTAAATTCCATAAGGCCCCTAAAGTATGCATAATTTGCTTAATGTAAATTCCTCACACACAGATTTCTTGCTGAAAGTAACGCCCTGACAAGAGGCACGCGGGATCCATGCACAAACCGTAAGATAAGGGCCAGTCGGAATATGAATATAGTTTGAGTAAGTCTTCAGCATGCCACCCCTATCGATATGCTTAGAAGTAACACTTTGAAAATTAAAAATATGTTAGTAATTTAGTAAAGTTCTTTACCCAATGTTTTATGCCATGCATTTCCCCGTCCCGCTGCTTTTCTCTTAACTGCATATTTTGCTCTAGAAGTCTTTATTGCAACCGATTTGTTTTTTCGTGTCAGCACTGATATTGATGTGTTCAGGCAAATAAAATGTTCAGATAAACTTGAATGTAAACTTGAGACTAACCGTGTACTTTGATAAAGAGTGTCGGGGCGGTGATGAGGGAGGGGACAGCGCGGGAAAAGTCCACTGCGTTGTCCGACACGTGGGGGCGTTCCTCAAGCGTATGTGGCAACATGATTCCTGTATAAAAGGAATGAATCAAGAGTTTTATCAAGCAAGTAATGATTTGGTTCTTACTAGGTTGAAAAATATCCAAAGCTCGCAGGTTAAGCGTCACTTGGTAAAATTATGTAATTACATTTTAACATTAAACATATACTTTCAACTTTTAAAACTAAGTTTTAACTGGCATGTAATATTTACAAAATATTTGGTGTTATTCAACGAAATGTTCGTTAGGACTTTGTTCTATAAAAATATGTTAATATGTTAACACTAGCTAGTAGTCCGTTACCTTTCTTGGACTTCCCATGAGCAAACAGTATGGTCCAGTCCTTGTCCAGGTCAAACACCTTGGCATCGTCCAGCACGAACCGCTGTCGACTGAAGGAACACTTGAACACACCGTCTATGAACCCAGCAGACGTGTTCGACAGGCCAACTTCAGGCTGCAACGAGCGAAATATAGATGAGTTGTTTTTTCAGATATAGAAATAACCTTATCCGAAATGTTGATGACATAACCTATTCATACATTTTGGGAATGACGTCGTTAAAACTGCTTCCCAACACTGTGCTCGCTGACGTTTGATTTGGAAATGAGAGCAGGCAAAAAATTTGTTTTATTTCACTAATAAAATTTTATTAACCCTAAAGCAAAACGATTTATTCACATATCGGTGTATAAAACTTAAAACATTTACAGAAACTAATGGAAAAACGTATTGTGTTGTTTTATATGGAGAAAAGAATATCGAAATTTTGTTTCAAATTATTCTGTATTATTTTGGCAAATTATTCAAAAGAAATGTTGCCGGTTATGCACGCACCTGTTTAACGCGGACGTTGTTCTTGCCGTCGTTGAACGAGTGCTCCACGCCTACCGTTCCGTCCTCCTTGGCGACGCACTGTATCACACTGTCGTCACCCTGTGAAATATAAACATTGTCACATAGTAAACTAGCTTTGATTTGCTTATGTTTATTCAAATTATTTTTGTACATCTTGACTCGTTCATTGACTTGACATAGCTCCTTGGCTCCTTTAAAAACAGTTGTGGCGAGTTACACATTTTTAAATTGTAAAATTGAAATACAATTGAAGTCTAATTTTCAATCAAACATGCGTTAATGTATACTTTCTTCCATTGAATGCTAGATCGAATATTACAGTATATACAGTTCTACCAGGTTGTTGTACAGCTGTTACTAGTTCAGTTGAATCAAGTACCATTTTGTTATCCTCGGAAAACGCAATGGCAATCCATTGGTTTGCCACACCATTGAGGACCGCCTTCATGTCGAATGTCACGTGATCCCGGGAGTTAAGCCACGAGACGATGAATCGGCACCCATCGGCAGTACAATCCTGGAAACACGACTTCCGGGAGCCGCACTCGCCGTCCATGGGAATCCGCTTCAACTATGAAAACATTTTTAGTGTAAAGTAAAGTTAAAATACTTCATATGGTTTTAAATGGATATGTTCCAATTAAGTAAGAAGGAAACCACGTAACCTTAACACGTTTACGTGTAGGCTCTCTGATACTCGTAGTATCGCCTAAACGTGTACAATGTACGCATATGTGGATGACGTAGTGCGCAGACGTAGCCCACACGTACACGTACCCCTACGTAGTGTTACGCGACCTCTGTTTTGTTAATGATATGTGAACAATTCCCAACCTCCCTTTCCGTTTGTGTGACTAGATTTAGCAAATAAGAAAAGATATATGAGGATAAAATTTGAACCTTACATATTAAACTCTATGTTCTGTAATACCTTTTCACCCAGTGTTGGCTGAGCGACTGCCTCGACGACCTTGGAACGCTCCCGCCAGGCGGCGCTGTGGTCATACGTCTCGTGCACGGGCGGGTAACGTTGCAGGTCCACGCGCCCCGCGGACACCGGGGGAACGCGGTCATAACGGTGAGGAATCTTTATACCTAGTTAACACAAATATGGGTTTGTTTGTTTTTATTTTAAAACAGGCAATGTATGGGGCTGTCGTATTAATGAACAGACGACAAATTAATGAGTATTCGATGGAAAATTAATACTTCCGGCCCCAATTTCTCGGACAATCTCGAGTCCATTTTATCAGAATCAAGCTACTCACACTACAGTCGAACCCCGTTGGCTTAAAGTCCCTGGGGCGAAGGTAAATACCTCGAGCCTCGGGGAGTTCGAGCCAAGCAGGAATGCTTATCTTCGGTCGTAAGAAATCGGCCCTTTAAATCCAGTTCGAGCCAATGGGTTCGACTGTATATTGTTTTTGGTTTTGTTTGTGATATATTCTCACTTCAAAGTGTTTTGAGATATTTAAAGAAGTTATATTTAAGATAATCACGATAAACTTATTTTTATGTTGACGAATTTACTTAATAAGTAAACAATTCGCGTCAATGAAATACTGTATTTGAGCTTGTTATGCTTAAAATTCTAAAAATTGAGGCCCAACTTATTAAATCTCAATAACGGTTCCTTCGTTTATGTCTCTGAAGACATTGAAAACGGATCGTATGAACAATGAGTATCATCTTAGTACGTTGATTTCTTAATAATAAGTACAATGCTACCAATGTAATGTCATCTTATAAAACGCGGAGTATAAACTAAGCATACGAAAAGCCCATTGTTTTGATGATGAGATCAGTGTTGATAGTTACCATTGACTGCACGTCCCTCTGCAAACATTATGTACCAGTCCTTGTTCAGGTCAAAGACATCCTTCTCGCCGGCAGCGAAGTTGGCCCGCGTGAACGAACACCGGAACAGGCCGTCAGTGGTGCCGCCTGACTCCTCTAGGATTCCAAGCTTTGGCTGTAATATTACGAAACAAAAGTTAATATAATAAATAAAAAGTCCGAACCGGAATGTAACGATACCAACCAGTAACAGACAGTATCATTCGCTCACATTAACTAACGTAAGCAAACTGTTTTGTTTGGTATCCCTGCTGCATAGCAGCGTTTACATTACGAGTGGGGAACCAAATCGAAAACATTAGCCGCTAACTCATTTTCTGAACGTATAGCTGTAGTAGTCAACATTGATGACTTCGAACCATTCAAAATATGTTTAAGACATGTCATCAACACATAGCATTAGTACAACAGACATCTGAACCAGAGAACACTATGTTACCGTAAGTAGTCGCATGTTCCTGTAATAATCTAGGTTGTATGACTGGAACACCTCAACCTTCTGTCCGTCCGTCAGACACTCTGTCACACTGTCCAGGCCCTGAAACGTTCAACGCTTTATTTATTTATTTATTTATTTATTTATTTATTTATTTATTTATTTATTTATTTATTTATTTATTTATTTGTTCATTTATTTATTCATTTATGTATTTATTTATTTATTTATTTATTTAATTATTTATTTATTTATTTATTTATTTATTTATTTATTTATTTATTTATTTATTTATTTATTTATTTATTTATTTATTTATTTATTTATTTTCATGAGCCATTAAAACTGCACTCTCACAGATATACATTTTACAAATAAAAAAAGTTGTCAAACAGTTCAATCTGTGAGAGTGCAGCTTTAAGGGTCATTAGGAAGACCGTTGAAATTTGAGGGACATTAAGAAGTCTTTGCAAAAGAATGAACCTTTATGAACAAGGTAAGGGTCATAAGGAAGCCATTGAAAATATGAAGGCCATTCAGAAACTATTTGTAAGACTAGAGCCATAAAGACAATTTCAGAAAGCTTAAGACCGTTAGGAACAGTTTATTAAGGTGATGGCCATGAGGAAGATATCGGAAAAGTGAGGGACGTTTAGAAGTTATTAGAAAAGTAAGGGCCATAAAGGAAACATTGAAAAGTAACGGAGATTTACGGTTATGTACGTGAAACCATATTTAGTATGTACTAACCATCATTTTGTCATCACTGAAGCCAATAGCCGCCCAGTGGGACCCATCTGCGAGGGGCTTGGTGCGGATTTCAAACTTGGTGTTGTCCCCCTCCGGTGTCCACGAAACAATGAACGTGCATCGCCCGCCGACGCAGTCGTCAAAGCATCCGTGCGTAACGCCACATTTAGGGTCAGGTGTCAGACGGAGCATGGGTCGCCGGGTTGTCGTTGTCGGCTTTCTTATGTTGGTGTGCTGTGGGTTCGTTGGTTGCATTGTTGGCGGGAATGTCGTCAGGTACATAAGGATGTCCTGAGTCACGTTTGGCTGTTTTGGAAGGTACAGTTCAGGTGGATACGTAACGAAGCGGCTGTCTGGTATCCGGTCAGATAGTATCAAGCGTTCATCTGGGTAAAGTGTTCTGTCAGACGTCGTGCGGGCTGCTGTATCAGAAAGCACCAGATTTTCCTCGGGGTAATGTGTTCGATCGACAGACTGGTGAGACACATGGCCAGATATCACGAGTTGACCTTCGGGATTAGGCGTTCTGTCAGCAGTACGGTGGACCGTTTGGTCAGATAGCACTGCCTTGTTTTCTGGGTAGCGTGTTATATCAGAGGTTTGGTGTATTGTCTGATCAGATATCACTAGTTTATTATCTGGGTAGTGCGTTCTATCAGCGGTTTGGTGTATTGTCTGGTCAGATATTGGTTTGTTTTCTGGGTAATTTGTTCTGTCAGAGCTTTGCTGAGCTACACCCTGGTTGGATATAACAAGTTGGCCATCGGGGTAGCGCGTTCTATCAGCGGTCTGGTGTACCTCCGGGAAGGTATGTGTTCTCTCGGTCTGTGTGAAGCTCGGATAAGGCTGTGTGGGTGGAAATGTTGGGTAAAAACGGGACGCCCTCTCCGTAGCCGGGTACTGAGCGCGGGTTTCCTGTCCCTGAATAGGGGTATCAGTTGGATAACGTTCGCGCTGAAGGTATGGGTACTCTGTCTGGCTTAATATTGCAGACCTTGTCGTCGGCACCTGCGGCCTTCGAGTTGTCGCCTCAATGTTGTAAAGGTATGCTTCCATTTCCTTTATACCCTGCATATCAGGTCTTATCACAGCTTGAGTTATATTTTCCACAAAGCGGCTAGTGGATTGCGGAATTGCTTCTACTCTCGTCGTTTGTTCCTGGGCAAATGCTACTGTGGGGACAAGGTATTGAGTAGTTGTCCTAAATTGCCGTGCTGTTGTGGTTGTACGTGGTACTGTTGTTCTTTTCTCGGTTGATGGCACCAGTCTGGTGGTTATCTCCGGGACGCTCGTGGTTGTTTCCCAAACGTATACGGTCGTTGGAACAAACATTGTAGTTGTTGTTGGTCGCTCTGTCTGGACTTGTGTAGTTTCGGGGAGTGTTGTTGTTGTGATTTGTTCGGTAGTGGTAGTTGTAGGTCTCGTTGTTGGTCGCACTGTTGTAGTTGATGTTGTTGGTACTGCGGTCGTTGTCGTTGTTGCTGCTTCAGTTGTGGTTGTTGGTGGTGGCAGCGTGGTGGTTGTTGTCGGGGGCAGCGTGGTGGTTGTGGTCGGGGGCAGCGTGGTGGAAGTTGTCGGGGGCAGCGTGGTGGTTGTTGTCGTTTCTGGTGGCAGTACTGTTGTTGTAGTAGGGATGTAAAAGTCCTCCGTTGTTGTGGTAGGAGGTAATGTTGTTGTCGTTGTTCTCATAGTGGTTGTTGTAGTAGGTCTAGTGGTTGGCGTTGTCATTATCGTCGTTGTTGTTGTCGGCTGCGGAGTAGTTGTCGTGGTCATTATTCTTGTCGTTGTAATGCGTGGTGTTGTTGCTGCTTTTGTCGTTGTTGATTGGGTGGAGGAAGTCTCAGAAACGCCTTCCCAGTAATAATCGTAGAAGCCTGTTGTTCGCGGTGGCGCCAATGTCGTGACTGTCGTCGTTATTGGATTTCGCGTAGTTGTCGGTGGGAGCGTTGTCGTCGTCGTTGTTGTTGTTGTTGTTGGCCTTCTCGTCGTTGTTGTTGTTGGCCTTCTCGTCGTAGGCCGCCTAGTTGTCGTAGTTCTTCTTGTTGTTATCGTTGTTGGCCGTCTGGTAGTTGTTGTCGTTGTTGTTCTTCGAGTGGTGGTCGTCGGGCTTAACGTTGTAGTTTCAAAGAATCCCTTGAAGCCTTGAGTGGCTGGGAAGGCAGTTGTGGTTTGCAATATCCGGCGGGGAGGTAGTATTGTCGCAGTTCTTCTTCTTGTTGTTGGTGCTGCTGTTGACGTTGTTGTTGGCGGTGCCGATGTAGTTGTTTCTGCCCTCCTAGTGGGTAGACAGGACTGATCGGTGGCGGATTGAAGGCTGAACGCTTGCATCATCGTCAGATCACGTGACGTACCGTCATAGACCACAGGCGAGTTGATGCCCACCCAGTAGTTTGTGTACGACTGGACGAAAGTTACTCTGAAATGAGAAAGAAAGTAAAGCAATGATCGGTATGAAAGTATTGTGTATACTTTTGTTAAATCGGAATGATCCATAGCTGTTTTAAATCCGTCTGTTACGTCGGCGTCCCTCCTAAATGAATCGTTTTAACATTTTATCCAGATAAAGATATTGGATACAGAATCAAGATTGATCCCACCTTGAAGTCGGTTAGTTTGAGGCTAGATAAATGATGAATATGCTCATGTGTTTCCAACCTTCTAAATATTTTATTTCAGCTCACCTAAACACGACGTGACCAGCAGGTCCAGGCGGGGCTATCCAGGTCAAGGTCACAGACTGCTTCTCGTCACTACTGCTGTGTGTTAACACCGCCTGGAATATGAGGAATGATCCAAAATAAACAAGATTGTTCTCATATAACCAATATGGTTTAATATTTATACATCAAAATATACATTAACAAGACGCGGATAGTATCCGCTACAAACACAGACAATTTCATGGAAATGGTATGTATGTTGAAAAAACATTTGTTCTAAATGACGGAAAAGAGGAGTATGTTATATACATTGGTGAGCGTGTTTTAAGGGACAAGATGACATATTACTTCTTTCGGTTCTTTGACCAACACTTCCTAAAATACACAGCAAAGATATTGGTATTACTGTCGATTAAGTTCAAGGTCATATAGGCCTAACTATATGTACCAACACCGCCTGGAAAAAGAACCTAAGAAAAATATGTTTCATCTGGAGTGAAAACAAAGACTTCTGAACCAAACCTATTAATTATTCCATGAGTATTACAGAAAAGTGAACGAATATTAAATTTGCTTTTGATAAATTGACATGCTGGCATTGACAGACAGTGGTGATACGACAAATTGACACTGCCATTATATGGTGTGAGCTGTTTGAGCATGTTCTTCGGCAGTGAGTTTTATTAAAAGGTAGCAAAGGTTTAATTTGTGTGTAATGAAATTCATACCCCAGTACGGACACACTCGTATCTGGTTCCACGGACTCTCAGGAAGGCTCCTAGAAATGCGGGTCTGTCTGGGTAGACAGCGGACCTAGGCTGAATCATAAACCCCTTAAACCGCGCCATTCCGCAACCTCGAATACGCACTGAAACACATAATATGGGCGGCATGAGTAACTGAGAGTGGCTTAGATGTTTAGTGGTATAGGTGTCCGCCCCTCAAGCAAGAGGCATGGCCTCTTTAAATGGACACCAGTTCAACCCAGGATACGTACTCGGTGGTAATTTCTTAAGCTATCAGCTTTCGAAACAATCAAGCAAAAACATTAAAGAATAAACAAAACTTGACGTCATTTAATAGGAATACAGTATTGACAAATATGGGAGATGTGCACTTTATTTCTTCAAGTTAAGACTAAAGAAATAAAACCATATCCAATCGTCAGAGATGTGGGACCACTCTAGATGTCATTCATCGTAGGGCCCGCGGCATTTGGGTTACCAAATTACTCGTTTGGTGAATATCCCACAAAACGGTGGGAGTAAAACTCCCCCTTTGGCCTCAAAAGTATGTGTCAGTCACACATGGGGATGTGAGGGGGTCAAACCATACTGTAATGCAGCCACTATAGGGCGCGGGCAGACCTTTAAAACCCCAACAACAATAGCTGTTCAGTCATTAGGGGCTCTCAATAGAGAGTTTCAAGAGGAGTTTAGAATCCAACGGGTCGGGAATTAACCCCCATTATTGAACGAGATATAAAGACAATATTAATTTAATTAATTAATAATTAATTTAGCCCCCCCCCCCCCACCCCTGCTTAAAAAAGAAAAAAAGGTAATATTAAGAATTAAACATGTAATAATAAAATAAATAAATAAAAAAGTAAATAAAACAAATGTGCACATAAACGACGTTGAATGACATCTAATGGGTTACATAATCGAGGTAATAGACGAAAGTGCCGGTTAAATTAATTGGGACCGACCGCTTCGATGGCATTGTGTCATCCCCCGACGGCATGGACGGAGGCTGTGATTAGCAATCAGCATCCGTTATCCGATGAAAATATTAGCTGGTGCATTCGGAGAATATATGGCTGTAGTCGATAAGAGGGGGGAGAAACTTATTCCGTAAATGTGGATTCCAGTACAATTTAGCAGGTATAAAACATTATCAACAGTTTAAAGCTATCTAAAACATTAAGTTTGGCGACGGTTTATTTAAGCATGCACGTTTAATGGGCAAATATATCTCGTTGTCAGAATTGTCAGAACATATGTTCAAATAGAAGCGTTTAATTTAGCTTGTCAAAGACCGTTTTAAACATAAAACATGCATTTGATATTTTTGAACAGTTTATATTAATATAGTAATATGTATCCACATAGTTTCAACAATATCCTAAATAATTAATGTTAAGTTTCTCAGCCCTTCAAATTTAAATAATAGTATTCCTCTCTCTATTTTTATACAAAATATGATGATTTGAGGAAGACGTTATTTTGAAAACAATCACATACATTCCTTTTGAATCATGTAAAAAATACGTATAATATTTTGTTCAACATCTTAGAATAAATCAGCATTTTCATTTTTATAGTACGTAAAAGTTCAATTCTTATTTGAAAATCATCTTTGATATAAAAAAAATCCCACCGCTCTCTCTCCATATTGTTTTAAAACATTAGCCTGAAAAACCATTTTTAAATAAAAGATTATTTTTTCTTTGCCTAAACTATTGTTGTTTCCGCTATTCCTTTTAACTGTTTATTAGTCATAATAGTGTTAGTAATATAGATATAATTTTCTTGACAAGCTTCATGAAACTGTCTGTTTATTGTGTTATTCACCAAAGGGACATGTTAAGTTTTACGAGGGGTCATTACTGACATGAGAAATCACAGGTTCGATGACGATCGAAACAATTAGTGTACTAGTGGTATACACGTATTCAATAAAACAATGACTAGTGAAATATACAGTAAAACAATGACTAGTGAAATATACAGTAACACAATGACTAGTGAAATATACAGTAAAACAATGACTAGTGAAATATACAGTAAAACAATGACTAGTGAAATATACAGTAAAACAATGACGCCGTCTGTTGTCTATTTCATTGTGTATGTCGAAAAAATGTCATTTTTGCATTATAAATAAAATATGTTCAGTCACAACTTAACGTCCATTTACCATATGCTATACAGACATTTCTGTCTGTCTGCTATGCAACCAAAACAATGGTTTGCTAGAAATAGTTTTCTTCAAACGTTGGCTGATATATGTACGCAATCTGATAAATCTTCCTACGGCAAAAATACGAATTCATTTATTATTTAAAACAATACATTAAGACAAAAAAAATGAATTTATTTGTTGTTTGAAATGAGAAAGACCCAAAGATTCAAATGATATTGCGTTATAATTATTATTATTACATTTATATTGAAAATTCCTGGTTACAGTCGACCCTGTAGGATCGAACTCCTAGGGACCAGAGGAAATACCTCGAGCCTAGGAAAATTCGAGCCAAGCGGGAATGCATACATTTAGTATAAATAAATTGGTCCTTTACATCCAGTTTGAGCCTTTAAGGAATTCGAGCCAAGCGAATTCGAGCCAACGGGGTTCGACTGTATTTATTTATTTTGCAAAAGTGTTTATATTGTAAAGAAATAAAATCCTCTAGTCAACGAACGCATATAAGTAAAAATATACTTACCATAAATCCGTTCATTAGGCGAGTACTGCGTTTTTGAAACTTCCACCAGAAAGGGAGCGGGGTCAGTGTTGATTGGGCTCCCGTGGCCCGGGGTCATATCCCCGCATGAGCGGGTTGGGGCTCCCGTCCGATAGCCGTATACCACGCCCACCGAAAGCCCAACACACACCCACACACATAGGAACATCGCAGTGGGCTCCTGGAACAAAGTTTGGGTTAAATATAATATGTATAAACAGCAACCAACTTAAGAAAATGACTACTACTACTGCTACTGCTACTGCTACTGCTACTGCTACTGCTACTACTACTACTACTACTACTACTTCTACTACTACTACTACTATTACTACTAACTACTACTGCTACTACTACTACTACTGCTACTACAACTGCTGCTGCTGCTGCTGCTGCTGCTGCTGCTGCTACTACTACTACTACTACTACTACTACTACTACTACTACTACTACTACTACTACTACTACTACTACTACTACTACTACTACTACTACTACTACTACTACTACTACTACTACTACTACGACTACTACTACTAATAATAATAATAATAATAATAATAATAATAATAATAATAATAATAATAATAATAATAATAATAAATAATGATAATATGAACTCTTTGAATGTCAATATTAACAAAAAATGGAAAACACCAGAATGGTTCATTTAAAAAAGAGTAAAATAACAGGTGGGTTAGGACCCCCAACTGATAACCTTACCACGTGCATACAATATATTCTAGGTTTTGGGGGAGGGGGGGGGGGGGCTCGTCCAAAGTTGCACACCCGAAAGTGTGATCCCTCTAATGTCAAATCATTGAATCGCCCCTTGGCTAAGCCAATTTACTCAAAAAATCATCTGCGTACTTGTTATTTTTGAAATGTTAGACTTATATGGACCTTAATGCGGCTAGCAAAGATGTACTAGTCATCTGTACATGACACTATGACATGCGATCTACCATTGTACCTATCCAAACATGACGTAAGATATATACGTGTTGTCACAAACTAATAAATTCACAATTACACCCGCGCTTTATTTATATTTTATCTACTTAGTTGTTTCTTTTATGAAGGGAAAATAAGTATGTAATAAATGTGTTGTGATAACTGTGAGTTCAGTATCATCCAAAGTATTTAGTTACGTACATTGTACTAAACGATTATTACGAAGAATTTGTCGCTAATTATTGAATGATATATTTTACTGTTTAATTAAAGCATGTATAAAACTTGAACCAATCAAAGTTTTATATACACTTGTTTACACAGCAATAAGGCCAAACCAAATTGGCTTTACGTTTAGCGTCAACTCTTAGTTCGAAAACTTTTCTACGTATTCTGAAATCTAAACAAACGAACCCCGATAAAATACGAATACTAAATGAGTGAAATCCAAAGTAGAATATAGACACCAGAGCCTCCTTTGTACATTCTAGACCAATTTAAATACTTAAATAGATTTCAAATGCAAAATGAGTTCAAATAGAAATTTAAGTGTGTTGTTCATTTGAACCACACAGAACATATCAATTCCTGATATAAATTGCCAAAAATACTTTTTCAAAGTATGAGCATGCACTTTTACACTTGTGTTCTGTAGTCGAACTTTATTTAAAAAAAAAGATTTGTCAAGATCGTTGATCATACAAAATTGTTTTGTCTTTTTTTTCGATCGGGAAGCCCAGAACCTATTTGGCATTTAGAT
This sequence comes from Mya arenaria, assembly GCF_026914265.1. Lineage (NCBI taxonomy): Eukaryota > Metazoa > Mollusca > Bivalvia > Myida > Myidae > Mya > Mya arenaria. Next base: position 30,418,423 of record NC_069134.1, on the reverse strand, counting down.
ATAAATATCTAAATGCTAGTTTTTCCTCCTCAACCATAATGTGATCATTTATAGAAATTTTAAAATATGTTGTTGTTGTTGTTGTTGTTATTGTTGTTGTTGTTGTTTTTCCTCCATTATTTTCAAATCGGTATCCGTACGAGTTTCAATTCAATCAACTTTATTGGTCAAGTATTTTCGGTAGAGATGATAAAAAGGGGCACAGCTATAAAATATGCCAATGAATGTTTGTTGGCCAAAGTGGTGTTCTTTTAGTGAAGTGAAGTAGGACTATTATATAAACGACAACATTTCTTCCTTGATTTACCAGAATAGCTGTACTCAAGAAACAAGTATATGTATTATAGAAGACGACGCCTTAATAAGAAAACAGTCACGAATGCATTCCAGCCTATTCGATCCATCACAAACGCCATATCATATGACATTTATGGAATAATTTCGGCAAACCCATTTGTAATACAGGCTATTGTGTGAAAAGTGACCAATCGCTGATGCGAAATCAGTGGGCACGCCTGTAATATACGACTTACATTTAAGCGTATTTGATTTGTATATTGTTATGGTAGTGTATAAAGTATAATTTATTATTCGGATATGTAGATATTTTTTATGTTTCTTGGAAAATCAACTTTCTTAAATAGGGTTTTAGCCAAAGAGTTATGGAAGGTTGCTGCACCCTGCCCTTTTTGGTAGCATCCTTCTGTCCCCATTGAGACCAGCATGGACACCCTTCTGCTTGCTTCAGCTCATCAAACATTTTTTTCTTTGATTGAAACTTCATATATGATTTTGAATTCATACAACATTGACATATTTTGCAAATACAAGCTAATATTCCTTCAATAAAGCACTTTTCCAGACATTTTCTGTGAAATTCATAATGCTCTTTTTTTTAAAGCCTGACACAATATGCCCTATTCTCCCTTAGTACCCTGTCCCTTCTTTGCAGCACCCACAGTTGAATCCCGTTGGCTCGAAGTCCAAGGGAGCGGCGGAAATACCTCGAGCCTTGGAGAGTTCAAGCCAAGCGGGAATGATTATCCTAAGAAATCGGTCCTTATCAACCTGTTTTAGCCAACGAGGTAAATGAGCGAAGCGAGTTTGAGTCAATGGGGTTCGACTGTATACCAAAGCATCACGTTATACACAATTTTGAGGGAAAACATCAGCTACGTTTTTGTGCGAATTCCGGCTGAATATTGTTCAATGTCATTCCGCTTTTCTTAAATTACAGTACCTAAAAATTAATACAAACACAAGCTTTGAAAGAAAACAAAAAGAACGTCCCAGGGCGATGATCTTAATGATTCCCTCGGAATAAAAATATCTCATAATTCCGAAAAAAATACTTATATAGAATTTTTTAACAATCAAAAAAATAATTAACGCATATTACTTACTTTTTTTAGGTCCCCTGCTAATTAAAATAAACGCTTGAGAATCTAGTTGAAATTAAGTCCAAAAAACAACGCAAAGCCGTAAACGCAGTCCGCACTAAAAAAACTAAACTCACAGTCCCCTATTCCAGCTCGTGGTCTACACTGTCAAAGCAAACAATGCTATTAATCATCAATTAGTAGTAATAATCACCGAACACCTTGTAATGGCGAGCGAGATTTTCAGTGACATGCACAAGCCCGAGGGCATCCGAATTTTAGTACCGTTCGAACAACTGTACCGATATAAAACAATTGCATTGCGCGTAAATGGAACGTATATAAAAATATGGGTTGAATACTCCCTTTTGTCATTATTTACGTAAGGCTTTATCACCATCGTCGTCGTCATTGCCATCCCCATTACATTCTGTAGAAAGTTTTATCTCCCCCCCCCTCCCACCGATGCCCCCCCCCCCCCCAATCTTACCGATGCCGATGCCCCCCCCCCCCAAATCATCATCATCATCATCGTCATCATCATCATCATCATCATCATCATCATCATCATCATCATCATCATCATCATCATCTTATTCGTCGTATTCATCGTCGTCGTATTCGTCGTCGTCTTATTCGCCGTCGTCGTCGTCATCGTATAAGAATGTTAACCAGCATGTGAATGTTTTGTTTGTGGCTGTGCCCTACAGTGTGATGACCCCATAACGAAAAATAGGCATAAAGAGTTTGGAATGTATTGTAACACTCATAACTCTTCACATAATTGTTAGTCTGCGTGTGAACTTGTCCATCAATCGTCAAGGGCGAGGTCACTGTTACTAAAAGTAGAAGAGTTTTACTTCATAAATTCAGATCGAAATTAATAATAGTGATAAAATATAGTAAGTAGTTGTATTTTGTAGTGGAGTGTTAGGTATTGTCTTTCTATGCCCCCACCAAAACTTTCGTTGATCAACTGGTAATTTTGATACACATTCATCGACTCTATGCGATATAATGGCCTGTGCTTTTGGACCAAAGGCGAAAGTGGGGGCATCTGTGTCCTATGGAGACATTTATAGTTTTACAATGCTTTTCTTTAATTTCATGAGAAAACCAAACTCTTATCAAATGCATGCTGTTTTAGGCCTATCAATACATTAGTATCCATTGTTTGGCCCTGTAATATATATGATTTATATCTAGACATAATGCTCCCAGGATTTATCCTTGAAATTGCTTTATTCGTGTACACCTTGTCAAATGCTTACAATAAGAAGTTTGAATGGATTCATTTAAGAAGCCTTTGTGTTCGAACTTATATTTTATCAAATGGTATGGCAGTAGATTTCTGCAGTAAATTCATTTTTGTAAATAAGCAGTCAAATTCAAACAGAGGCTTAGTCAGTAAAAACAAAATATAATTTCGAACACTAAACTGCATTCACCAAAACAAAATGTAAAAGCGACTGCGTCTTCTATTCAACCCTTTAACAATTACTTAAGACGGTAAGTTGAATGAAACAATATACATGTACTGTTTCCTGTCATGATTAAAATAACATCGACCTTAATAATCATCATACGCACACAATAATATTATAAAACCAGAAAACTAATTCAACTCCTTTTCGCAGACGTAGTTCAACGCTGCCTCGCACTTGACGTCGTTCCAGACGATTAAGGGAGAAATAAAAGTCAGACAGTTGGCGTCACCGCCGGCATTCGGCTGGTTGACGCCAAAGTTTCGGTAGGTGGCAACCTCTCCCGTGACCCATTCCCAGCGCGCCTCCTCTTCCGCGTCTGAGCCGCCAATCCAGTAGTGGACGCTTGGATGTTTGCCAACACTCATCATCTTTTCTAGGAACTTAGTTTCGGAACTTCCGGTGATGGTTGCCAGGTGTGCGCCCAACGCCTCGCACGAGGATTTGGCGTCACTCCAGTTGAGTGGAGTAGTATACACCTGGTAACAGGAGCCACAGTTGAATGTCCAACCCGGATCACAAGTCTGATAAAGAAATAAAGAAATTTACGTATTTATGTATAATTATAAATGACATGACCTATTTTTGCGTTCATCTGTTTGTTATTGTTAAGACTAACTCAATGTGTTTGCGTCTAACGTTTACGAGTTAATATAATTATATAGTAAAACGATTCCTTAAACAAAACAAACGAACTACCACAAATACTTCATCTTGGAATTTTGCATATTTTTTTTCACTCGGCTACGCCTCTCCTTTCGAGTCAATTACAACCTTCCGGATCAAAACGCAGTGCTAATACTCCTATCATATGCACTGTGATAAGATGCTTATTATTGTTAAAGTTGCACTCTCACAGATTAACCGTTTTGAATTTTTTTTTTTGTTTTGTCTTGGAACGAGCAAATTTTTGCGTAAATATCTGCAAACCAGTGATATAAGACTGCTGACAAAAGATCATATCGAAGATTTTCATATTTCCGTTCGAAAATGTATGTTTTATGGCTAAAAGCGTTACTAACGGTTTAAGAAAAATGCATAAAACATCAATTTTTGAACTTAAATATGAAAATCTTCGATCTGATTTTTTGTCAGCAGCCTTATATCATTGGTTTCCATGCATGTTATCATAAATTAGCTCGTTCCAAGACAAAAAAGTAAAAAAGTATTGTCAAAACGTTCAATCTGTGAGAGTGCAGCTTTAAAGAAACATTGCAAGCTCTCACTTTCAGGGAATTGTTACAACGTTGGTTATTAAGTTCAAGGGTGAATGATTCGGCCAGCCATGATGATTTTGCTAGTGTTATATGCGCATGCATATACTTGAAAAAAGCATGAACTTTTATACCATTTCATTCCATGAAAACAAAAATAACAATAAGAATATCAATGTAATATTTAACGCAAAAACATTCGAAAAAACATGCAACGGGATTGGCCCACGAGTTTTACCAACTTCAGACGAAAGTCCCATTTTGAACCACAAACATTTGATAGCTTTGGTATCATATGACATGAAATACATTTATTGACATATAACCTAAAAATATTTATTTATTTCTTAAGATTTATCTAAGGGGTCACTCCTACCAACTATCTAGCATAAAAGAACCATGCATTACTGCAGTTTAAAGATGTCAGGGAATCTCGAAACAGCTTCCCAGTCATTTGAATATGCCTATTCGTTGATAGGAGTGACCCCTTTGCTAAATCTGAAGAAAAAAAATCAATAATTTAAGGTTAAATGTCACTAAATGCATTTTAGGTTATATGGCACCAAAGAAGGAGTTCATTCCTATGAAATGACAGTGCTTTGAGCTGATGATACAGTTATTTTGTAATAATATTTCCATTTACCTGCACAAATGGTTTAATTTTCCAGAACGTTCCTGACGTCACGCTCACGCTTGCGTCACATGACGTCATCATTAGATCACATGTGTCACTGAAATGTGCTGTGTTGCAAGCATACACCCCTAACGTTGCACACAAATAGACGCACGATTTGGCCGAGGCAGCGTTCCGTTGAATCAGACTTCCGTCGATGACGTCAGTAGGAACTGTTTGGAGTTCATACTGCTTAAATCGTGTTGCGCAATAAGAGCCGATCATAGAAAATAAACATATACTAGCAAAGAATACTTTCAAGTCCATTTTGATAATCGAACAGAAATTTTCATATAAACGCATGTTGAAATGAACGGAGTTTTCGCATTCGAGATACTGAAAACCGTCCCGGCCCGTATGAAGATTTTCGTGAAAGCCGGTTGAAAATTCAAGGATTGAAAAAGTCTAAATATAAAGATAAAAGAATTATTTTTGATTAAAAATAATTGTTAAATCTGGAAAATCCAAACAATGAAATGCATTAGGAATTGCATTATGCAATGGGCGCCTTTGTTCCAATATTTTATTTTGTCTTTACAATACGAAGCTAGGGGACTTTTGGACAAAAAAGACCGGACATGAATGCATTTCATGAGTAAACGACGAAGTTTGCATTTTAAATGGGTCCTTTCAGAAACACACAAGTAGTGTTAAAAACTATAGTTGTCCAATAAAAGTTCCATTCAGTGTCATTTTCCCATAATTTATTTTATCTGGCAGAAGATAAATGGTCTTGCATATATTTCATCGAACACACAATTCCACTAACCGATGTTTTAAAAAATGAAATTGATCCCTAAGGATTCTATTTTTCCTGAAAAAAACCCACTCTACTTTCACAGTTTTGTTCACAAATGTCAGTCTTAAACGACATTCAAGAGGTACTGCGTCATTTCTTTGACTAAATGCATTTCCGTACAGATCCGAATCAGTTTAAAACTTTACAGTGTTCATTATTACATTCCGAGGTATTTGATATAAATGCATTTTCCTTTGACAGTTTGACATTAAAAAACATGCCTAGAAAATGGTTGGAAGCGTATGTCTTCAAAAACATTTTATTAAACTCATATATAAGTACATTTGTATATTTATTTTCACTTTTTGGGGGCTAAGCGCAAAACAGACTAGCTCCTGATAGTTCAAATCATTTGGAGTTCAGACTGTTTTGTACGTAGTCTTCTATTTAGAAGTTGACGTAGTGACTGGGTGTAATATGATGTTGTATTGTTATTTTAGACATATATGTAACAGCCGCAGGTTTGTATTCGTCTAGACGATTTGGTGCCTGGCGACAAGTGGATCTGCGCGGTGAACGTTCGACTGGGGCACGAGACAGGCGTTAGGGTCCGTGGTCCCGCGGCTCAACGTAATCGTGTTACCATTGGTGACCGTCCGGTAGTCGCCACAGAAATGGACGCTGAAAAAAGAGGAGCTTTAATTGTAGTAGGCTATGTTTTATGATGTTTATATAAAAGCTGCACTCTCACAGATTGTCCGTTTTGACAACTTTTTAGTTGTTTATCTTGGAATGAGCCATTATTTGCGTAAATGTGTAGAAATCAGTGAGATAAGACTAGATCAGATCGCAATTTATCATATTTACGTTCGAAAGATGATGTTTTATGGCGAAAAGCGTTAATAACGCTTTAAAAAATGAATTTGTCATCAGTTTCCAAACAAATGAGATCTGTTCTATTGTGGGTTATCTATCGTGACTGGATTAAAGGCAATACAGCCAAAATAAGATGATTCCGAGTTATAAATAAATAAATAAATAAATGTCAAAACTGTCAATCGGTGAGCGTGCAGCTTTAAAGGAACATGTGAATAACGTAACCAGTGCTTTAATCAATTAATGAGGCTTTGTTGAATTTGTTGGCACAAGAACAGTTAATAAAGTTGTAGATCAAGTTGCACAAAAACGCCGTTTATAGAATGCAGCTTATGAAATGCATGCAAATGTGTATGACATTTCTCCATTTTCGAAAAAAACACTGTAATTACACGAAAGAAGTAAATGCTCTAAATAGTTCCTAACCTGAGTCCGTCTTCCGCGTTGGTGACCGTTACCGAGAAAATAGAGACGGAGTAGGTGGTGACGCTGCCGTGCCACCACCACCACGACTGGCTAGAGGGACGTGCATACGTCACGCGCACCTGTGTGACGTCACTCACACGCTCTCGGTCCACGACAAGGACGTGACGACGATCGCCGGATTTGAATGGATCATTGTTGCTGTATAAAATAAAAAATGTTCTGTAATACCGAGATAGACTCTATTTCTGCGCATTTAATGATATATCTGTAATAACATTTTGTCTCAGTATATATCGTAAATTCATGCATAAGTACATCTTGTGTGATATAAAAACTGTTTTGATTTATCTATCTTTCCATAAAAAAACAACCCTGAAACTTAAATGAACTAGCCAAAATAACTATACATAGTTAACACCCGCCACGTCGAATTCGTTGGGACCCCCGTAAATACTTCGAGATAATGTCAACTCGGTATAACCGAAATACTTAACCCACTGCATTCGAAAAAATGTTAAACACAACCAGAACATCGAAATAACAGATTTCGACGTATCGAATTTCGACTGTATTGTGAGTTTTGTTAGTTTTGTTTGCGTTCAAATGAATATTTCAGAACTATACTTATATTATGGATATAAACACCAATTTACATTTTCTCCTGTCGTTTTCTTTTAAATTTATCTGATTAAAATCATAGTTTAAATACGCTTTGCAGGATCCGAAGTCGAGACATAGATATGACACTCTAAAAATAAATACAAGCGTCGACAATTTTCTTTCTAAAGTCCTACCTGTTGATGTGTACGGCGTCAGAGGAAAGGTCCTCGCCCACGAGCTCCACGCGCACCTGGCCGGAAGTTGTATCCATGCTCCCGAACTCCACCGTCACGTGCTGACTCTCGCCTGGAAACCATACAAAATAGGTAAAGGTCGTAGCTAAAAACGTATTATTTTCAATTTATTCTGTCAGAATAACATCGTATTAAAAACCTTTTGTTTGACCCAAAACAACCATGGTAATAAATAAAATGCATCATTGTCGATAGATCGGTCTACATTGTCAATGATTGTCAATAATTTTATTTACATATAAGACCTTTCCGTCGATCATTTAGGAGATATTTTTTTTCATATTTAACATCATTCTACTCGATATTTATAAGGCAATGAGCATGAACCTTACACACATGCCGTTTAAAGGGACTAGACACCAGATGATACAAATGCAAGAAAAAAATGCCAAAACTAACATAAAATTGACATCGTTGCGTACAACGCATTCAATCTTACTTTCTGAAGTATCACATCGTATACGACACATGTATCTTTAGCAGATTTTGCGGTTTTTCCAATGGGTTTTTCTACCACGTAAAATCCAGTAATTTCAAAAATAGCTCCGGTATATGTATTTGTGACTTATACACACTACACACTGGTAAACCATATGCGCTATATTTAAACTGGTCATCTCTACAAAGACAGCGACAATTTTTTTTAATAAAGTAAAAGGATGAATTATCAGCCACATACTAGCTCGTATTGACAACTCTAATCTTGTTTTGAGGGAATACTGTATTTGCCGATTTTGGAACCATATTGTGTCTAGTCCCTCTAAAGGCATAATATGCTTACCGCAAAACGGGGCGCTCCCTCGGGTCCGCAGGTAGAACTTTCCACTGAGTCCTGTCTTATCAGCATCGTATCCCATTTGTGGACAGTTTCCCCGGGGGCACCGTAGGCAGCTCTCCGCGTTCTTGTCCAGGGCCTGTAGATTCATAAAGAATTTGGATTATAATAATTTAAAGTTAGTCGGGATTTTCTTTCCCGTTCTTGCTTTGTCTGCATCGTAAGCGATGTGAACACAGAAGTCCCTTTCCACACCAGACGCGTCTCTCGGCGATTTTGTCCTGCGCGAAAGTCAAGTGGAGTAACATTTAAATGTGAAGCTGTTGCCTGGTAATGTCTTAATGCTGCCGGATACCCGCTTTGTTCAATCTGATCACCGAGTGGGTCTAATTTGAAAGCGACTGTTCACCCTGTACAAATTAACTTTGCTTGACATTTACCTTAAACACTTGCCATGGTTGCCGACAAGTCCGTTCGTAAAATAAAGTACAAACAGAAGGTTATCTTATACTGGATCATGATTCTTTTACCAAAAAACTGTTACAAAAACCTTGAATGTTAATACCTCTAGACTTGAGCAAGGGTGGCCGAAGAAGGGGCAGGTTGAGAGGATGGACTCAGTGAACAGGTAGATGGAGCGGCTGTGGCTGCAGGACAGGGTGTCCTCCGCGTCTGAAAGTACATAATTTTATATAGTCGTGCGAGTATCAGTGTGTGTATACCACGTGATAAATTACGCCATAAGTGCTTCTTCGGAAGGCAACATTTTGCTTCGAATAATGTCTTAAAACAAAGATAACTTCTTTTTTTCTTCACCATTTCAAATGAAACAAACTAACAAAGGGCAGTCTATGCCTCTCATAGAGCCCCGCCTTCATTTGGTAACCGAAGTTTGATTAGGTGATTAGTTTCCTCAAACACTTCGACAAACCTGTTTCCAAACTAATGGTTTAACAATGCTCCATCAGGCGGCGGTTTTGTGAGAAGGTCTGTGGAATTGTTTTAAGAAACTAAACTCTCAATCAAACTCTAATAAAAGACCAAAGGCGGAGCTCTGTCAGAGGCGAAACTGCGTTTTGTTTCATGAAATGATGGAATAATGGTTAAGTTATATTTTTTTAAATTGTTAAAATAACTGCTCCTCCCAGGAACAGAAACTATTTCCCGTTATACAGAGGCGACCAACTCGAGGCGGGGTACCAACACTATATTCTACTGTTCAAAATCAACGTTGTGTAGGTGTTTATAACTACGTTCGCAAATACAAAGTGGGGATGCGTTCAATGGAAAATCAAGTATTAGCCCTTTAGACGAGGAATCACTCATGTAAATTACAAGAATACGCAAGATCACTACCTTCGATGCCGTGGTTATAGGCGGCGGACATGATGTTGGAAACGCTCTCTTGCGGACAGCCCGGCTGGTTCATGCCACCGTTCGGGTAGAAGTCGATATGGCCGACAGCTGCGATCCACCCAAAACCTGCAAATAAATACACCCGGATAAATGATGGCTTAAGACAAATTGACAAAAGATGAGTTAATTACTCGTACAGTGTGGCGTCGTATTGCAAATGTCTATTTTATGAGTTTATTCCTAAACATATTATACCTGTGACGTAGTCGAACTCTGCGCCGTCGGAGTGGATGATATCAACAAACAGCGCGTCCGTCTTATCGAGGTGGACGGCCAGGTCTGTGTCCGAAAAGTCGGGCTCCGCGGGGTCAAGTCCTGTGGTATAAGCGGGGAGATTGATAACTTGTTAATCGTATATAAAACAATTGAAAGTAGAAACAATCCATGATGCCAATGTCAGCTGTTATTCGGTGTGCATTATACGTGCTCCTGTGCTATTTTAAAGACACGAAGATTGCACTCATATCGGAGATCGAGCCCAGAGCCATCTTTAAAAGTATTATTACGGCATTACACTCTCAAACTTAAAATTAACTGCTACTTTACTAAACATATTAAGAAAATGCCGTTTTTATAAAGGTACAGAACAGGGACACACAGTCGTCGACTGACCCGTGATTCTGGCGATGCCCGGGCTTACGTTCCCAGCGTAGCCAGCGATGTGCGCGCCCAGACTGTGACCTATAATATGGATCTTGTCGGCACGTACCCCCCGCTCGGACCGCAAGGTGGAGATGAGGGTTCCCAGTTCTGTCCCGACCACGCGCGTGTTGGCGGCCGCCTGCGAGTAAGGGAAACCAGAACCTGAGCCCCAGTCCACCGTCACAACGGACATCGGTTCCTGAAGAATACAGGGTTACTGTGAGTTCTTGTATGGTCTTAACTTGTAGACATTTTATAACATATCAAAAGCAATTCGTAAAGAAACAAACATCATCTGCGCCATCTAAACTAGTATAACGCTGTAGTAAAGACCTTTCGAAGGAGTGCATTCGTCATGTCGCGGACCCAGGCCACCTGTCCGTGCTGCAGGAACCCGTGCACGATAAACTTCACCGGAAGTGTAGGGTCGAACCCGCAGTCCGTGTACGGGGAGGCGTCACCTTGCGTCAGGACCCGGGGGCGCTTGCATGTAGTTGTGAACAACCTAAATTTGATCAAATGGAAGAAGTCAGAAACGCACTCCTTTGGTATAGACTAACTGAAACATATACCGACGTTAGCGGAATGCGTACTCATGACATTAGGGCAAACTGCGTTTAAATTTCTTGAGTTCTATGGATAATTACAGACGTATCACAGCTGGCGCCAATATCGAGGGCATATTTGTATGCATATGTACTTAGGTCTTCTATTTTCAGTTAGGCAGTTAGACGTATATCATCATATCTTACGTAGATTGATAAATTGAATTAAGTTAATATAGCGTGATTGTACACGATGGCCTGGTTCATATCTCTAATTCTATCAGTCTTACCTGAACGTGGTCTGTATGGTGTCCGGGCTCTGAGGCAACAGACCGTCTGTGTTGTTGAATGGCGGCAGGTTGGCAAAGCAGCCCAGCTCTCCGAAGCACGTTCGGGACCGCTTCTGTCGCTCAGCGCCTGGAGCCGCCCACACGCTAGTGGCTACCGGACAGAGAAGAACCGGATTTATTGTATATTATTATTATCTGATGTTTTCTCAGCACCACTGTGATTGGTTGCGGGTTCGAACTTAAAGTTATCCCGTGCCGCTGCAAAACCGAAAGTAGGGTGTTTTTATGAATTTACCACATATTTTAGACTGTTAATTGCCATTTGTATGAACATGATATATAAATGAATACATGTAATATGTATGGGGTGTACATAATCAAACCAGTGGTTCATTTGAGCCCGCAGAACATGCAGAGGCGGTGGGCGAGGCAAGACATATCAATATTGTGTAGCTTATTGTGGAGTTGCAGTAATTGAAAAATGGGCACATTAATAAAACAGACATAGCTATAACATTCTAATGTTCCGTGGTATACTTATTTTGCACATGACATACCTCCTTTCATAAGTTGAATGCGCATTTACTGGCTTGTTGTCCATCGCCAATTTGTTTTCAGCAGAGAATGACCGGGGCATGTGCAAAGAGGGTACCTTTTCAGTAGATTTCGCAAAGAGGTTACCGATATGGATATGCACCGTGTAATTCCTTAATTTGGAACGGAAATATGAAAATCTGCGATCTGATCTTTTGTCACCAGTCTCTTATCATTGGTTTGCAGATATTTACGCAAAAATTTGTTCATTCCAAGACAAAAAATAAAAAAGTTGTAAAAACGGTAAACAAAAAAAGGGCCGTGAGAGTGCAGCTTTAAACAAAGTTCTGAAAAGTCGGACCAATGTGTTATAAGTGATTGAACCAGTAATGTCTATAATAAAAGGGCTATTACTAATAACCCTATCATACCCATTGTTTCAAACTACTTTTAACATATTTCTTTAATTACAGAACAACAATAAATCAAGTTAACACCATTTACGACTTTGACGTTCAATTTGGATGGAATAAGACTGTACCAGGACTAGACATAAATTAAATTTTCGATGAATATGATTTTGTGTATATAATATGAAATATACTCATCATCTCATATCAATTTATCAGTAAAATATTTTCCGATATATGCCATTTAAGATCATGCGTATTTCATGCAATAACAGTTTGAACATATTCCACAAATATAGAAATAAACTATATATTGTGCAGGTTAATGATCTAATTGAAATAAAAACAAAACGTTAGCATATATAAGATAAATCATCCTACCTAGAAAAACACAGAACCAAAGTCTTATTCCGATTTGTTCCAACATGGTTCTCATGAATTGCGGTCGAAAATAAACTAAATCAAAGAAGTTCTAGCAGTTAATTGAATGTAAACTTGGCTTCCCTCTATAACCTAGCGGGCATCTGGTTTGTTCTCTATTTCTCAGAACATGTTTGTTTATATAATTCCTAGCATGTCGGTGAGTTCAGTACATTTGAGCTAATTCAGCTGTGGATACGCCCGGAACTCGGCGCTTTGTTAGAATGTTTACCGGGTTTATACAATTCTGGAAATAAATGCGAGAAAAAAATGGTATATTTTGGCAATAATGAAATTCCTCCCGTTGATCGAAGTTGGTTAACCATCTTGATTTCACATCGCAAATAAGTCCGTTTGATTAATTGCATGTATACAGATGCACTTGTTCCGTTCCTGGTTGTTTTTGTTTCATTTATCCAATATTATAAAGACGTTTAGTTTAGTTTAAACATATTTATTTTACAACGATTGTGAAACAAGTTATTACAACATTATATTAATCACTCTCGTTGGCACGATTTTACGCGAGAGTGTGGTCTTGTGTTGTGGAGGAAACCGGAGAAACCGGAGAAAACCCACTTGTCCGGCTTGGTGACCACAAACCAAACTCACAAGACATATAGTACGATGTAATACAAAACAAATCACGTAAATATAAATGACAATATCTAAATGTTATAAGTTATATAACTGTATTCGCTATATCACATTTTTCTCACAAATGAAATACGAATGGATTGTACAGTTCAGGTCATTCAATTTCACGAAACCGTCAATGCGATTAAAGTTGGCGGCGGCACAGTTCTCGTGGAGGCCGTCCGGGTACCCGGCATCGTTCGGCTCCCCGGGCCACCAAACGTCTGTACCCGACGCCACAGGTGTTCCGTCCACCCAGGACCATTGGCCCTCATGCCCGCGGTCCGTGGCTCCCACCCAGTACCGGATGTCGACCGGGCTCTGCGCTGTTAGACGGAAATAAGGTTTCGAATGCTAGGACACGAATATGGCTTCCTTAAGTTGAGCTGGTATTTTTCGAAGACTGGCATTCGGTAGACATTAATGTTGAACACCGAGACAGTCGAATTACTATCTTATAAAGTTGTAACTTGTATGATAAGGTAAAAGGTCAAATAAAATGAAATAAAATCATAGACTAAAGTCAGTCTTTACTTGCTTCTTTTAGGAGATATGCATACATATGAACAAAGATATACTATAACATAATTTTGAAGAATTTCAAGAAAATATATCAAACAGTTGTAACTTTACAGGTCAGCCTGTTGAGATCTTTGAAATTGCTGAAACTTAATTACATAGGGATGTGATCTGTATGCGAATTCGCGAATCCTATGCCCCCACCCCCATCCACCCACAATAAATATAAATAAAAATATAAAAAATATTTTATTGTTTTTAGCTCATAAAAAATGTTATTTGGTTGCTTTGGTTGTGATTGTTGATATTCCAATTTGCTTCAAATTTGAAGTCAGGAAAGCCCTCAAAAGAGCATCTTAAAGGCCAGTTTTTCATCTACGGCAGTGTGCTTTTGACCCGAAGAGCGCCCCAAGAACCAATGGCCGAAATGGTTTCAGCCCTCCAGCTGCCAGATCAATCACATCCCTGTTACAGGAGTGCTAATAATTCCATCAATGTGATAAAGTTAATCTCGCTAACGTACCATGAATATCTTTAAGCCAAGTATCAAACAGCGCTTCTTCGTTTTTGTTATGGAATACTATCAGGTCGCCCGCCGCCTGCCTGCAGCTTGCTCGGGCTGCGTCCCAATTGAGTTTTTCGTCCGTATGTATGCGCACACAGTAGCCCCATTCACTAAGGTATTTATACCCTCCGCTCGATTCACACGCACTTTCTGAAATTATGAGATCCTCAAAATTGTATTAATTATTTGTGCGCCGGTCACCATCCAATCTATCTGTACAGGTACATAAAAGTATGTTCTTAAGTTTTACGTAAAGCTCATTTTCTAGATATTGGCTTCTAAATACTCTAAATTTTACCGAAAACGGCAAATATATTCTAAAAATGAAAGAAATACCCCGTACCTGCGGTTTGTGGTGCTGGTGTGGTCGAAGGAGGTGTTGTTTCCTGGGGGAAATAATAGTCTGAACAGAAATATATAAAATGCAAAATGAAGGATTATCAGCTGTCAACATGCTAAAACCCATGAATATATTAAAAACTGATGTTTAATGAATACGTGTATATTGAGCTTTCTAATCTTGTCCGAAAATTTGCGAGTAATGATGAAGATTTGAATACAAAAGCCGCGCCCTAAAACGCACTGACTGAAATGAATGCAAACTTACAGTGGTGGGTTTACGTGAAGTATGTGAATCGCCAGTGCCGACCATCAGTACATTCGAACAGTTGCTAAAAAGTTGCATATCGTGTAGAAAATAGAATAATTATTATCCCTGTCAACGAAAATCAAAGCATTCGGAACTCCTCGGCCATTTTTATCGAAACAACCTCACATCAGTTGAAGTAGTTCGTACATTTTTTAATTATATCATTTATTAAATGTAGTGTTTTAGAGTTGTATTTATTGATCTAAGTTCAAATTGATTGTCAGTAAAGTGTATTATTGCAAACATAATTGATATTGCCAAGACTTAAGTAATAAAGTTTAACTGCAAAATAAAATTACTACGCGATCTACATGCAGCGGACTTAAACGTTCCACGTTTTGAGTATGTAAACCGTCCAAATACATCCGAGGTGTTTTCGATAAAATGGCCGAGGAGCTCCGAATGGAATCTAAGCTCACCGACTGAAGACAAGTTTAGGTTGAGTACTCAAAGCCTGGTTAAATACAACGCCCAACCCCCTCCCGCAGTGAACTCCTGTTTTCACTGACCGTTCCAGGGCGGTAACTCCTACTATATTATATATATGGGCGTTGTATAAAATATGTTGTATAAATTATATGTATATTATATTTTGGTGCTCCTTAAGTTTTGTTAAGTGTCTGTTAAGCCTTTATCTTGTGCCTGGTTAAGGTTTTGGCTACTGGTCTTGTCCTCGTATATTGTTTTATTGTTATCGCAAATGATCCAGTTTTTACCACGTAATACAACACGACAGTAGATAAAATCATCCAACCGGGAACATTTTGTCAGTTTGTTATCCGATCGGGTAACAAAGCGCCAATTTTTCATATAATTTAGTAAAATAGGATTCTTTTCTCAAAGGGGTCAAGCATATGTCAGTTTTGACAAAATATTTATTGTAGGTGAATCCCCTTGTTTGCCGACCACTGATAAAGCAGAAATAACTTTTTTATTGTAACCAAGGGCGATCAAGATTATCCGACGATGACATTAAGATTAAAGCTTGAGGTGGAACATGAACACTTACTTGTTACAATAGTCGTCATCGCAGCAACCCAAACAGTCGGGCGCAGCCCTCCGCCCTATCACATCCGCGTAATTACGCCGTAACGCTTCGCATGTCTGTAAAGAGTAAACAAGAATCGCTTAATGATAGATTGCTTCCAGGCCTGTATACCATTCAATATTTTAGTTATAATTTCGATTGCATTTAATTACATGTAAATGATTTTATGTACATTCATTTTATACCCGATTCAGTGCCTTACCTGTTTGGATCCACATTTTGATGTGTATCTTTTATCTCCCGTCAATGGATTGTAATCAGACGACAAAAAGCATTCCTGAAAAGTGAAAACATATGTGCAAAACTCATAAATGACAGTTTAAAATTGCAAACTACTCCACACATAGTTCGTTGACAATATGGTGCTTTTTATAACTTATGTTTGATCGTTTGTTTACAGACAAGATGTAAAGAAAAAGTCAAATGGGATTTAAAGGTTAGCCGTACCTCGTCCTGGGTACAGACGGAGACGAATTCACATGCGTCTGGTGACACAGATACGTCACAGGTAACGCAGATTGGTCCGCGGGAGGGGCGGTCAAGAAGGGCTGAAACGAAGAGATCATGTTAATACCATTTCATGACGGGACACCGTTTTGTTGAGCTATAATTGTATACTTCAAAAGTTGTAAAATCTGATGTCGATGACACCATTTAGCATTATCATAGTATACACCAATCAATGTGTTGCCCCCACACCCAGCCCCTAGTGGTTGGCACGCCAAAGGTATTTAGATTTCTTTCTAAATCCTTCGCCGGGAGCCGGGAAATTTGTAATAAACATCCCTGGGTTCAACTGTGTTGCATGCATCAAAAATCCTTTTTTGGGGGGGGGGAATGGGGACAAATCTATTTTCCGGGTGACGGTCTCCCTGGTTTCGAATTATTGTCTGTTGGTAATCACCGGTTGTCTAATAAAGAAATATTACACAACACTGAGGGTCATATGACATTATAAGGACCGGCTAGTCCAAATAATTGTACGTTGACGGATTTTTTTAGGTTTTTGATATGGCAAGTTAGGGATTGGAAGAATACCGTATAACACGTCTATTATTTTAGACTAAAGGACCGGCCAGTCAGCCAACGAAGGTGGTGTGTAAATATTTCTTCTATTGTACCGAACACTTTGTTTTGCCATTCAATAGTTTAAAGCACTTCACATGTGTTTTATTGAACATAGCGTTTACTTGCGACAATTTTTGCCGTTGTGAAAAAAGCAAGCCACACTTACAAGTTGTATGACGTCAGCGGTCCATATTACATTTTGGCGAGGTCCAGACCAGCCAAAATATGATATGGACCGCTGACGTCATAAAACTGGATTTTTATCAAAATACATTGATATACGGACCGATTAACTTTAAATATACAAAGAAGGGACACATTTATGTAAGGTATAATATAAGCCCTTATATGTCTGCATTGGGAGGTGCACTAGGTGTAGAATAATGAAATGACTTTTGCATTTTACCACAATCCTTAGCATAGGGTTAGAGTTTCTAAGCCATCGTGACTTTTTATAATCAAAATGATATGAAGAAAAACGCTTTCATTACGTTTTGCGCCACAGCCCTGGTTATTGCAGAATTCTCCACGACAGCACTCAATGCACGTGACAATATCGCCGGGAATGCGAGGGGAGATGATGACGTCATGTAAGGGACTCATCTTAACGCTTCCTGCACCTGGGCACCTCTGGAACATATGCATTTTCTCGAAACTTATGAAATGATTCGAAATACAATCGAAATATATAAGGATACATGAACATAATCATTAGTTGACAATGTTTTTGAGATGCCCTTGTTTTGAAGTCGGCTAAATTCAAAGCAACATCATTATCTTTGTGGAATAGGCCAGTATAAAGGCAAAGTTGAAGGAAAATCATTATTGAAAGCATACACTGTTTCCTTGGGAAAATAACATGTAAATGCATGTACTTCATCATACTAGATTTGTCGTAGATTTACCGGGTTGGACATGCATCCAGAGTCGTAGACGATGTGGCCATTGTCCGTCACAATCTGGGTGGTGTGACAAGTCTGCGAACAAAAAGAAATCAGCACATTGGCGAAGATTCGCATGATGAAAGTAAAATAACACTGGTACACGATTACCTGAGCAGTATGTGTAGTTTCACAGAGGAGCCGGAATGATTGCCTAAAATTGTATAAATGTCAAAAAGAAATGATTATTATATTTTTAGATTAGCATACATGCGTGTAGGATCATCCCTGAAGGCATTATACCATCAAACAAAGAAGGTAGCGACTACAACAACAATGATTATTATGTCACTGTAGTAATTGTACGTCGAGGGATGTTTTCACTTTTGTTGGCAAAATCTAATAATCTCGACTTTTTAGCGACTTGTTTACTGCTACTTTTTTAAGCCATACCTCGTGTTCGTTGCAAAGGATAGTGTGGCTACAGTCGCTGGGTGAGGGCATTCGGCTGCAGTCATAACACATCTGCCCAGCTCCTGCAGGCAGAGGAATACACGGAATCCGCGATATACATGCATTTTTTTTATTTAGCGCTGGCGTCAAGTAACCGTAAACTGTTGAGCATCAAAGTATGTTTTAGGATTACAAACATCAGACATTACTTTGCCAAGATAAAGCTACAGTAAGCTCAAAGACAAGCGATCGAATGTTCCAAAGTGTGTCTACACTTACACTTCGTGTATTTTAGAGTTTCATGATGGCGTTTTAAATAAAATATGAAGCGAAACAATCCATATAAATTGCACAGCGATCTAAAGAAATTCAACGCACAGTTTTGCGTTCTACAATACTATTTTAAGAATATTTCATTTTGGTTTCATTCTGTAATTTGCCCTGAAATAAGTGAGAACACACGATGTATTTATTTGATTGAATGTACATGTATTCTATCTATGTCATTTGATCCTAGAGGCCTTTCACTACCAATTCAACAATTGACTTGACTTGGACTAAAAAGGACTTAACAATCACTCCAATGCGTTATTTACATTGTTGTATCGATTTTTTAGTATGTATTATGACTGATTTATGTAATTTCGGTACTAATAGTCAGTTCGCACTTATTTGTGAGAACGATTGTCAGTTTTTAAAGCTAGCAGGTATATCGCCAATCAGATTAAAATAATATCCTCACAATCAGCAAGCAATGGCGGCCATGCATTTTATGTTAGATAAGTATTTCATGAAAGAAGATTTCAGTTTTAAGTGTTTTCTGTGGTAAATATATAAAATAAGAACAGTGCTTCATTGACTAAAGTTGAATAAACTTGATCTTGATTTTTACGCCAAATTGACTTTGGCTCTACCGCGGCTCACATGAGCATTTATAAAAAAATAATGGATACTATAAAACAAGAATCATGTGTTAGATGGCTTACGTGCATAAGCGAGTTGAAGTGCAAACAAAATAATCTTCATGTTACTTCCTTGGTTTCGTCTATAATAGATTATAAAATGTCAATACTAGTAGGTCAGCATTCTGTACAAGTATTGTTATCTTATCGTGACAGTAATACCAAAATTACAGCGGGAACACAGCGCATCGACATTAAAGCAGTATGGCCATTTGGACCATTACATGGCCAGCTACATATTGGAAGGATAAAACCTTGAATATCGCGTTGTGCTTTTATAGAGAAATCAGTCGACGCGCAGTATCAATTTCAAGTTCAGAGCAAGAGCCTCAATTTGATATTTATGCATTCGCCTTACTTCATTTTTCTTTCTTAAATTTGGAAATCAGTAGGCACTATTATAATGATCCAGTTTTAAATAATTTGATCAGTCTTTTAAAACATTTCATTTTGGACTTGGACAAAGCGACCACAAAGTGCGCGATGACGATAAGCACCAAATTACAAAACGTAATATTGTTGGTTGCAACCAACACTATGCACAGTAGGATATGAGCTTTTGCATATACATTATTTTCTCAACCACATTGTGATTGGCTCGTGTTTATCCATTTTAACCAATCGGACGTAATCTCTCTTCAGAAGAAACGTCAACTGTCGAAGCAGAATCGGTGCAGAATCACAACGTGACAGTTTTCTGCATTTTTCGCAGATATTAACAATGGCACAATATAAACAGCGTCAAAATAGGTTTAGAAATGAAAGAGGGTATGTTCTACATCCAGGTTGTTTGTTCATTCACAATTCGTTGATTTGGTATTTTACAGATAGCAACCGGCCAACGCCTATATTATAACGGGATACTGGACTAGTCTAAAATAATAGACGTGTTATACGGGATTCTTCCAGTCCCTAACGTCTAAACGGGAATGTGCAAAAAACGGGGGTGTTTTAAACATATTGAAATTGTTTTAAGTGAAGTATTTTATTGTTGAAATTGATCATAAAGAGTAATATTCATATTTTACCATGTCAGTGAAATGTTATTTTGCACTAAACAAGCATTTAATGCATAAAAACAAGTTGTTTACCTTTCCAATAAAACGAAAGTTGACTGACACAAACAACAATTATGCGAAGGGGAACAACTCGATACAATCGTAATAACTCAGCCTCCTCCGACAAAGCTTCGAGATAGACCTCTTTATACAATCATAACAACTCGGCCATGGCCGAAATGTTCCGAGCAATTTAAAACTGTGCCCTGAAGCCTTGCAGGTGCCCTTCATGTATATATCGTTATGTTTTGACAGAATGAAATGAAGAAAAGCCATCAAACTCATAATTAGAAGTTGGATATTTATTTTTTGTGTACGGAACTAAATATAAAATAACATTATCTGGTAATATTTCTTGTTTTTATGATATTTTATAGACGCTATATGCTTTAACCCGGAATCCTGATCGGAACAACTACCCACTTTTGATACTAAACAATTTGTACCTGAAGGATTTGCCATATCAAAAATCTAAAAAAAATCCGTCAACATACAATTATTTGGACTAGATACTGGACTTAACCGAAATACGATTATTTACCGAAAGACGGATAAAATTATCGAAAGACGCATGAAAGTTACCGAAAGACGCATTCTAATGTATTTATTTTTTAATAATCCTGTATATATAATGATTATATGCATTGTAGCCAAAAATTATAAAAAAATATTTAGAAATAATGACTTTATTGACAAAAGAATTTCCATGTTTTAGTCAAATAGAGTTATCTGCCATCGTCAACCGAAATATGATTGATGGATATGGTTAAACTGGAGTAAAAATGCAAGAAAGTTACCGAAAGACGCCTTTTAATATGATTTTATGCATTGTAGCCAAAAATTATAAAAAAATATCTTGAAATAATGGGTATATTGACAAAAGAATTATCTTTATTTAGTCGATAAGAGTATTCTCCCGTTGTCAATTGAAATACGATTTTTGGATATGTTTAAGGTGAAGTAAAAACATGACAAATACATACAGTTAACAGGGCTGCAGTTAACTTAATACTAAATTTTGATTTTATTTTTCATCATTTCTTTACATACATGACATATAAGCTATAGAAAATGCACATTGCAAACAGCAATGCTAATGAAATGAAAATACACCTTGTGTTACAAACAAATGTGTCACACAATACAAAACAATAAAATTGACATTGAGTTATAAGAATATATTAGGAATAACCTTTGAATGCACCATGCGTAAATATGATCATGAAGAAAAGATAGTTGTTTCTACCTAAGTTCATATTGGCAAAAATGTTGACAATGCCCTGAATCGAGTTTAATTATTATGTGCAATAATTATCATTGGTAACTATGTAGATATCTTCATTGTTGAAATAGCACAAGGAAACTCATCCATCTTTAGGGATTCCAGAGTGTAAAGTTCTATTAATTTGGACCCCTTTAATACCATCAGCAATAACTTACCTTTTTACTCGCGATTGTTATTTATGAATCTTCAAATGAAGCCGTCTATTTGTGTGAAATTCACCCGCAATTATAAATGTACACAAACTGCGGTCCTTTAATGCGTAATTATTATGGTATTTACTCAACACGTGTCACAGAGCCGAAAAAGGTTTAGCCAAATTAACACACTTCCAATTATACCAAACTGTCCCCGAAGAACGTGCCGCTACTTTGTGTGGTGTCATATACCGGGTGATAATTATGTTGTTTTAAACATCGCCTGATTTTGTGTATTTGATGTGGTCTGGTTAATATTGTCCATAAGTAAGCAAATTTATTTGAAGATGAGAACTTCGCTGTTTAAAAACTTCTTTTTCCAACTCTCATAAATTACCATACTATATTATACTTTGAAAGCCCTAAACTATACATCTAAGCTTGTTTATAAGAAACGATTTTAACGACACATTCGACCTTTTTCAACAGCAATGTTTCAAATATATTCCTAAATATTTTCAAATGCTGTTTATTGATCTAACATTTCCATAAGAATATAAATGCTATTTTTTGAATCATAATTCATAATCATTTTTATAATAAAAAAAAACTAATAAGTTAATTTTAACTGACGTGTTAAATCGTCTTTCGGTTGGCGAAGGGAGACAAATATTTCACTGACATATTGTCTTTATTCAAATTGACCAATGAGTAAATATTTTCATTAACTTTTTCATTTTTATGTGTGTGTTTTAGTTATATGAATATTACGAGGTCATCATTAATTGGAATTATTGTGTATTTTGGAAGATTTTATTTGACTTTCGGTTGGCGAGTTGGCACGCGGAATTCGATCCCGAAAACTGAAATTCCAACTGCCTATAACATCATTATATTTTGATATTTTTCTCTAAAATTTGGTTTGGTAATGTATTTTTATAATATTAATATAAAAACAATAAAAAAAATGCATTCGAAGGTGTCTTTCGGTAATTTCATGCGTCTTTCGGTAATTTTACCCGTCTTTCGGTAAATAATCATATTTCGGTAAGTCCAGTAAATTGCATTCAAATACTGAACCAGTCTCGGGCTCTCCAGGTTTAAACACATTCTGTTTAAATTTTTGGAGTCCAGCTGGATTAGTCCACTTCAATGTACATCATGAGTTTTTAAAGATTTTTGCATTAGGTGAGATAAAATCAAGGTGTCCAGGAGTTACAGATAAATTCATAATGATACAATAAGGAGAAATATTTCTTACTATAGTTTTACAGTGAAAGTGTGTGCACATCTTTACAACTTGTGTATCATTTGACTATTTTCAATTTCTTTTAGGTTTGAGCCAGATGAGGAGCTGTCTGCTATCCTGACAAAACTCTGGGAGCTGGATGAGAACAAGTGCTACCCAGGGGACGACTTTAATATTGACCTCCAAAGTATGCTCTTTTATCCAAGTTATAAATGTAACAGACTAAACAAATTGCTATGTGTGCCTGTCTGGTCCCTATGTGTACCTATCTGGTCCAAAAACACGACCTCTCGGTCTGAAAGCGAACACCTTACTGCATCGCTATAAAAACAAGCTCTATAGCGAGACAGTTTAAGTGCAGCTATATACATATGGAATACCAAGTTACATAAACGTTTTCACAGCCTAAAATGTCAATGTTTATATTGAATTAGTGATTCATTTTAAAACTTGCTTGAATGTGTCTCTTGAAATTGAATATATGAGAACCATTTGAGTATAGCAGGTTAATGCATGCATTAGTAATCATAAATGCATGCATTAACCTACTGTAATTTTATGCAACAGGATACAAGTAATTTACAGATAGTTTAGGAAAAACAATTGACAATAGAACTGGGAGTACACAGAAAAAAATGAATCATTGCTATAGTATTACACAAACAATGCAACTATTAGTGACTAGTATTTACATTTAAATTGTGGTCACTATGGGAGTGATAGATATATAAAATTGATTATGATTTTTTGAGAAAATGTCCAATAGTAATTGACAGAATTATTTGTTTTTATTGAAATTGAAGAACACTACAATTTTGTTCAGGGTATGTGACAAATGCGAGGGAATGTGTTGATGACTCCAGGGATTCCAGATACCCTCTCTTCGAGTTCCTAGATGAAGATAGAGTCTTTGCCAGAGAGACCTACCAAAGTAGGAAAACATTTTTTTC
This sequence comes from Mya arenaria, assembly GCF_026914265.1. NCBI lineage: Eukaryota > Metazoa > Mollusca > Bivalvia > Myida > Myidae > Mya > Mya arenaria. The sequence continues at coordinate 30,394,289 of NC_069134.1, read as the reverse complement.
CACTTTATAAAGCAAACAAATTATAGCTGCAACTTGTATAGCAATTGACTCAAGTATGTCATGCCATTATACTTTCTTATTGTACCGGTAAACATTTATTTTCACTTCATTTTTCATCAGTCTTCTAATATGAAATGAATAATTTTCTATTACCGGTACATTCAAATGGTTCAAGGTTTTTTAGCCCATGTAAAGTGAATCAGTAACTTTCTCAGAAAAAAGAACACAGAAAAACCCTAAACCATTTTAGATATCATCATTTTATGTCTCAGCGTTCCGAGCCTTGTTGGATAACTACGAGATGCAGTGTGGTGTCCAGGAGGAAGTCACATTTGAAGAGAAGACAGAAAACCGAGCCTTCATCAATGCCATCATGGAGACAGAGGTCATGAAGGAATGTCACAGGTTGATTATTAATTTTTAACTTACATGCATTTTGTTACACTAGATATAAGGAATAAGCGTTTAGACATTTATTTTTTTCTAACAAGTTATGCAACAAAGCCTCTTGTCTAACAAATACAAAAATATAAAAATCATCAACGCCATAGTAGTGACTCATAGATGTGAATTTTAAAGAAATGTTGATTTGACATAGAATTCATCTTAACTTTTTTGTCTGAATGTACTAAATGTTTATGAATTTATGTCTGAACAGTATCTGAAATGCATTTGTTCAGATTTTGATTAAATTTATATCAAGTTTAATGTGAACACGAGCATCTAAGAATAGAATCGCTAACCTCAGTTTTTAATAAAACTATTTATTATCAGTGTTTCATACAACATTAAGACATTATAAAGATTGAAATAATATAAAGCTGAAAATAAAAAATAAGAATTTGCCTTGAACAGTTTAACAGTTATATTGTTTCTGCACTCACGGCTACAACAATCAGTTGAGATTCATTTGTGAATTTGATACAAATGTACATGTGCTAATTCAGGTACTTGGTAGAGAAAGGAAAGGCCCCAGCGGAGGTGGACAAGTTCAAGTGTCAGCTGTACAATCTCTGGTTCATGCTCATTCGGAGAACCAAGGGAGACAGGTAAGGTCAAGGTTACAGTCGTTTTTATTATATAAGTACCTATCATGTGTTTCCGGTACGGATAGAAAAATCTGACCCGAGGGCACGGGCGTTAGCCGGTAACGAGGCTTGCCGAGTTACCGGTCACGCAGCGTGCCGGAGGGTCGGATTTTTCGATCCGGACCGGAAAAACATGATTGATATTTTTTCTTGCATACCTAAAATTATGAATTTATGGAAAATGAACTTTCGTACATTTACACCAAAAAGCGCGTGCGACGTTGTTTACTGACGTCATAGAGCGCAGTAATTTTAAATAACTAAAAATAGCGTTTTTTACGATGAGTTATTTTCAATTTTAATTAAAAGTCTTGCAAACATATATATTTGATTGCGGTTTATTAAAATGGCATTCTATATCTTTCATAAACCATACAATAAATGAAATAAGAAGTGGCGCGTTATTGCGCGTGACTCATCTTACATGGGGTATGTAAGATGGGTTTTTCCAGCACTGGTCACACGACCGGAAACACACGTCCGGTATACAAGAATGCAGATATCTGTTACACCTGTTTGTATAATTCTAGAAAAATGATTGAACGTGTAGTAATTCACACATCATGTTCAAGTGTTAGCCGTACAATCTCTGGTTTATTCTCATATTGAGAACCAGGGAGAAAGGTATGGTCAAGGTCACTGTACACTTTCATTTTTGCAAATATACATGTACTAGTATCTGATTTTTTTCTTTTAGAATTACCCATGATGATTGAATGTACCGTATTGTAGTTGGAAGGAAAATTTCAAGTGTCATCTGGTTTATGCTTGACATAACTATGTGTGTTTAAGTGAGTTTAGCAATGGGTTTAATGATCAAGTGAATTGACATAAGATTTATGTAGAATCAAGAAACTGGACAAGTTCAAATACTAGTTTAATAATGTCTTTTTTATTACGTGTTCAGAAAACCAAGGCCACAGTTACTATAAGAATGGACATAAATGTGTATATGTATAACATCCACATGTTTGTCAAATCAAGTGGGCAAGTTTTATGTACATGTAGTATTGTGACCTTTTAAGTTCAACATCTGTACAACCTCTTGTTGGTAACATACAACTTCATATTGCTAGTCAATGGGTGAATGTGAAAAGGTAGTAAGTGACATTGAATAAAGAAGTAGATAGAATCTCGTAAATGTTGCCCCACAAAATGTGTCATATTTTGTTTAAAGGGACTTTGACTCAAGCAGCTTTGAGCACGTGTTTGTGGGTGAATGTCGTAATGATGAATTTATTGGGTTGCACAACTGGATCCAGATCTACCTACAGGAGAAGGCTGGGAAAATTGACTACCATGGATACTTTCGCCGGGAAACCGTGAGTGTATTTATAATACCCTGCACATATGAAGGGAATTTATATTACTGGGTAGTATTCATAAAGCTTCTTAAGTCATTTCCTAACTTAAGACACTTTCCTTATTTCAGTATGTCTTTAATCCTATGAAATCAGAACTTAAGAATTTCCAAAATACATTCTTTTCATTGACCTTGTTGAAAAAAACAACATACTAGTTAAAAATAATTATATATATCTTTTAATTTGACGATGAAATTTAAAATGTCAACATGTGATTTCTCAATACTTATTTTCACAGATCAAAGATGATGAGTTCCCCCGTCTGATGGCAATCCAGTTCACAGTGACGGGATGTGACGGCGGAGAGAAGGAGAAGCCCATGTGTTCCACTTTCCTGGGAACAAGTCCTGAGTTCGAGATTGCAGCATACACCCTGTGTTTCTTCACAAAACAGGTAGGAACCAGTTGAAATCAGATGGTTGGTGTGTCGGCTCCAAACAATGGTTGACAAATAGTGATTACTTTATCCTGTGTCATCCTCATCTTTACTCTATCATTTCTGATTGGATTACTTATTGTAGTCTTTAAACAAAGTAAGCCTTTTTACTGACTTCTTGTAGAGTCTTTAAACTTGGTATGCAAGTTTGTCATGGTCAGAGGGTGATGAGGTTAGTAGGTCAAGGTCATGGTGACCTTTGTGCACCCAACAGGAAAAACATTTGATTTGCAGAATTTTGAGGACAAATTTAGGTGGAAAGGGATCAACGGATCTACATAAGCTGCTCTAGATCTTGTTTCCTGATCTACAAGACCATTTATGCCAATTTATTTTTCATGCATTGTATTTACCATGTTATGATACTGAATAAATACTGCTCAAACTAACATAAGATAAGTTTTATTTTGAATTGGCAAGACATTTTTCATACAAAGATGTGATCAATACATGACGCTTTGTGTTCCATGTTACAGGGTGTTACTGACGTTCAACTGGGCGAGTATGAAGTGGAGGTGGCCACCATGCCCCTCGGGCCCAAAAACATCGGCACAGCCTATATATCAGCGGCTAGGATGTAGGGAACCAAGTTATAATGGTCCAGCTTGGAATCTCACTTTTGCTCATATTGTTATACAATATATCAAATCTGTTGTTGGAATTTAGAGTATTAGATACACTTTACCAGTATGTTTCAATGTAGAAACTTTATTTACACTTTTACTTATATTCAAAACAAGTCAGATAATTTGTTTAAGTTGATGCTTTTGAAGTGATATAAGATTTATTTATGGCAATGAGCTTTGTGATAATAAATATGTTGTATAATTTTTATTCAATTTTTAAACCAGTAGTTATAAATAATAATGTTAACAAGCTTTTCTCTTCTTGCCAGTATAGTCCACCATCTTGCTAAAATTTGATATGTTCCGTAATATGGCTCAGGTTTTTGAAATTTCGGGTATTAGATACACCTTGCCAGTATGTTTTGATGTAGGAACTTTGATTATACTTTTACTAATATTAGAAACATGTCAAATATTTGGTAATAATGGTAGATGCTTCTGAAGTAATATTTGATTGATTATCGTCAGCTTTGTGATAATAAATATGCTGTATAATTGTATTCGCTTTTTTATAATCACTAGAAAAAAAAGATTATGTTGACAAGCTCTTCCCTCCTTGCCAGAATAGTCCCCATCTTGCTAATATTTGATTTGTTATATTAATTTATCTCAGGTATTTTACTCTGTATTATCATGTACTCTTTGGTAATTTTCCATTTGGTTCAAGGCTTTGTAATATTCGTGCACTTTGTATAAACTAGTTGTAGCTATATGTTTTTCTCTTCTCATCTGCCAATTATTGCACTCACAACCTGATGAATTGGTGTTATTCTCTATTGCAATTTTTATTTTACATGTACATATTTTGGCACATACTTATGTACTTAAAATTAAAGTTTAATTTTTTCTGTATTTTTTAAGTGACACTCTTATTCAAAATCAATACATACACATGTATAACAAACATAAATTTTGAGTGATACACCTTTAACTTCTTGCTAAATAATGCCTTTATGGAAAATATTAAATACTGATAATTAATCTCGGTATTCTTCATAAAAACCATTGTTTTTGACATTTATTCATCCTTTGTTGGTATATTAACACAATTATATTAATTGTGGTAAATCTTATATGGGAGTAAGGGTGCCTTTTTAAGTGTGTTCATTTTTCAGTAAAATGTTTCCTGTGCATATTTTGGATAATTTCTGAGTTTTTCAATATCAACTCTCTGCATGTATTTTTTCATGTGCTTTATATTTCTATTTACAGAAGGCAATGTTTATGATTATTTAATAATTTTTTATACATTTAAAGGAATCAGATATCTGTGCAATTTAACCCAAGTAAGCACTTAATGTTTTTGACAATTTTTTTTGTTATTTTACTGATATATATGTAGTTGTTTGTTCCAAATTGAAATTTACTCGGCATACATGGTTGTGTATGCCTACCAGGTTGAAATTTTCTTGTGCAATGTCTTCTTATAATGTTGTTAATTTTATATTTTTATACTGCCCTTCCGTACATGACCTGTTACAATATCTTTATGTTAATGAATGATTTATCGCCTTTATTATTAAATGGTGCTCTGATCCGGTTGTGGTTTCATTTTTAGTTTGTACAATTTGTATGCATCTATCTTTGATATTATATATATTACTAAGCAAGAATAATAAATATTCACTAGTCCTTCCATGTTGTTCATTCTTTGGTCATTTGATGACATAATGGAATAAACAGTAAAAACGACATTCTGACCTTTTACCCCAAAGAGGCTTAACACCAGATGATGCATTGCAAAAGAAAAGAAGTTTGTCAAAAACTTACCTAAAATTGACGTCGTTGTGTAAAACTCGCTGAATCTTTCTAACTGATGTATCACATCGATTACGATGGTCATGCATCTTTGGTATTTTTTGCACTTTTTTCCAATTCTAAATTTACTAGGATTGTATATTATGTAAAACCCAGTAAGTTTAAAAATAGCATCTGTTAATTTATCTGTACTCATAAACTAATATGATTTAAACTTGGAAACCATTATGTGCTATTTTAAACAGGGAATCACAGATGAGACAGTAACATATGATTGTTGGGTTTATTATTTTAACCATGTAAAGTGATGTATTATCGGCCTCCTACTAGCTTGCATTAACAATTCTATGCAAACACTGTATTTGCCGATATTTGGACCATCTGGTGTCTAGCCCCTTTAAAGATATGTTGCTGGAACACATCCCCTGCAGAAAGACACGCTATGGTGATTATTGAAGCTAAGCTATTTGAAAGTCCAACAGTTTAGGATTGAATACACATTGAATTTTGTATGTAGATACTTGTAGAATGGATAAGAAAACCTGATTTTTTACTCCACTCCAAAATGAGGCCATGGCCTTGAAGTGATATCATTCATGATAAAGTTTAGCAATTTATGAACCAGTTTTATGAGTGTCACGTACCTATCAAGAAATAGACTGAGTTTCTGTGGTTTAGCTTATCACTTTATAAATAACTAATCACTACGAAGAGCATCATCTTTTTTCAATGGTTAAGTTATATAAGATTTAAACCCTTTACTCAGAGGAGTTTAGCACTAACTAGTGTAAAACCTGCAATAATAGCTTACTGAACCAACTGCTGTACACGCAGTTCAGAAAAAAACATTTGTTTTAAGTGAAACATAATCATACAAAATTCTTGTAAAAAAAATGTACTTCTGCATTGTCTATTAAGTTAATAATGCTGACATAAGGACTTAATTGCTGTTAGATTTCACAGGTTAAGAACATTTATTTTGTTCATAGTTATTTGTGGTTACTGGAAGTTTAAATTCTAAATGAAATTTGCCTTGTATGTGCCTGGGAGGGCTCTTCATGTCACCTACATGTGGTGAAAAATTATTCTAAATACTTGGGAGTTCTAGACCAGAAAGCAAAACTGGTTATCTGAATTCTGACCTGAATGATTCCTATGCCTTAACAGTGAAGGTATATCTGTTGAACATGGTACCATCTTCACTTTTTAGCCAAATGCGGTGAACATAATTATTACATTTGTGCCGCATTATTTCAAAATCCATGAGGGTGGAAAGTTATGGAATGGACAAGTAAGAGAGCTGCAAAGTGAATGCCAAAAAAAGTCTGTTGATGATTTTCCCCAGTCAAACCAGAGGCATAACTTCACAATTCTTGAAGTCAAGAATAATGGGCCTTACTCTTCATTTCACTGGCAAGTGGCAACAAATGTGTCAACTTCCATTGGAATAGCTTTGCACATATAATAAGTTATGGCTTAGATTCAAGTTTTGCAGGACCAGTGACAACAATGTATGCCAATACCTAGACTTTCTCCTCTGAAAAATAGCAAAGCTAAACATGTTGACATTTGACTCCCGAGTATGGGCATGACCATACAGCTATGTGGGCTTGACATGTGCTATGACCATACAGCTATGTGGGCTTGACATGTGCTATGACCATACAGCTATGTGGGCTTGACATGTGCTATGACCATACAGCTATGTGGGCTTGACATGTGCTATGACCATACAGCTATGTGGGCTTGAGATGTGCTATGACCATACAGCTATGTGGGCTTGACATGTGCTATGACCATTCAGCTATGTGGGCTTGACATGTGCTATGACCATACAGCTATGTGGGCTTGACATGTGCTATGACCATACAGCTATGTGGGCTTGACATGTGCTATGAGCATACAGCTATGTGATTTGAACATGTGCTATGACCATACATCTATGTGGGGTTGAACATGTGCTATGAACATACAGCTATGTAACCTGAACATGTGCTATGTGCATACAGCTATGTGACTTGAACATGTGCTATGACCATACTATGTGACTTGAACATGTGCTATGAGCATACAGCTATGTGGGCTTGAACATGTGCTGTGACCTAATTGCTATGTGGGCTTGAACATGGGGTATGACCATAGTTACAGCTATGTGGGGTTAAATATGAGCGATGACCATACTGCTATGTGGGCTTGAACATGTGCTATGAGCATACAGCAATGTGGGCTTGAACATGTGCTATGAGCATAGAGCTATGTGGGCTTGAACATGTGGTATGACCATACAGCTATGTGGGCTTGAACATGTGCTATGAGCATAGAGCTATGTGACTTGAACATGTGCTATGAGCATACAGCTATGTGGCTTGAACATGTGCTGTGATCATACAGCTATGTGGGCTTAAACATGTGGTATGACCATACAGCTATGTGACTTGAACATGTGCTGTGACCATACTGCTATGTGGGCTTGAACATGTGCTATGAGCATTCAGCTATGTGACTTGAACATGTGCTATGAGCATACAGCTATGTGACCTGAACATGTGCTATGAGCAAACAGCTATGTGACTTGAACATATGCTATGACCATACAGCTATGTTGGCTTGAACATGTGCTATGAGCATACAGCTATGTGACTTGAACATGTGCTATGACCATACAGCTGTGTGACTTGAACATGTGCTATGACCATACAGCTATGTGACTTGAACATGTGCTATGAGCATACAGCTATGTGACTTGAACATGTGCTGTGACCATACTGCTATGTGGGCTTGAACATGTGCTATGACCATACAGCTATGTGGGCTTGAACATGTGCTGTGACCATACAGCTATGTGACTTGAACATGTGCTGTGACCATACTGCTATGTGGGCTTGAACATGTGCTATGACCATACAGCTATGTGACTTGAACATGTGCTATGACCATACTGCTTTGTGGGGTTGAATATGTGCGGTGACCATACTGCTATGTGGTCTTGAACATGTGGTATGACCATACAGGTATGTGGGCTTGAACATGTGCTATGATTATACTGCAATTTCAGCTTGAACATGTACTATGAGCATCATCACATGTGAAGAATATTGTGTGCAGTTACTTCAGACATCAACAAGACGGCAATGCGGCCATGCCGCATTAAAGCCGGATTTTTTATTTAACAATGCAATTTTGCAAACCTAGGATTTGAGCTAGTGACCTAGTATTTTTAACCAAAAAGACCCATATTTATACTTATCGGAGATATCGTACATACAAATAACCTGATCAACAGAAACTGTTCCATTTGTTTGAGGAAAAATGAACTTTTTATAAATACATCAGCTTTTCCAATAAGATCTGTCCCAGAGACCTAGTTTTTTTTACCCTAGATGAAACACTGTATTATCGAAAAATTGATGTACACAAATAATTTTAAAGTTAATTTAAATTAAAAAAATTGAAAAATATGGGTAGATATGAAATTCATGATTGGGATGTGTGTTTATAAAATAGCAATTGAATTTAGTTGTTGACTGATATTGATAGGTTTGGTAAGCATAGAATTTTTTTTATGACATCGGGAAAATATTTCCTAAAATTTGACCTAGTGACCTAGTTTTTGATCTCAGGTGACCCATATTCACAAATGTTTAAGACAACATGTAGACAAATATTATGACCAAGTTTCATAAAGATTTGACAAAAATTAATGAATTTCATGACCGTGGAATTCTTTCTCCGAAGATTTAACCTTGTGACCTATATTTTGACCAGGGATGACCCATATTAAACAAAATTCAAGATAAAATGCAGACAAATACTCTTACCAAGTTTCATAAAGATTTGACAAAAATTGTTGAATTTATGATGTGGAAAGATTTTCCTAAGATTTGACCTAGTGACCTAGAATTTGACCCGGGATGACCGATATAAAAAATAAGCAAGATATTATGCAGACAAATATTCTGAACAAGTTTCATCAAGATATGAAAAAAATGTGGAATTTATGTGGAAATATTTTTACCTAAGATTTGACCTGGTGACCAAGATTTTGACCCGGGTTGACCCATATAAAAAAATATACAAGAAAAATGCAGACAAGCATTCTGACCATGTTTCATCAAGATTTGATAAAAATTGTTGAACTAATTACCGTGAAATATTTCTTCTAAAGATTTGACCTAGTGACCTAGTTTTTGACCCGAGATGACCCATATTAATATATATTCAAGATAACATGCCGACAAATAGTCTGACCAAGTTTGATAACCTTTGGATAAAAACTCATATTTTATTACATAAAATGAAAACTTAAACGCAGAATTGTTAATATCCGCCCGCCCTCCCACCGTTTTCGCCATTCTATAACCCGTAATTTTTTCGATGAAAAATCCGGCTTTAAATGCAGAACCAAATGCGACGCAGTGTGAGTTCATTCTTTGTTCGAAATATGTTCAGTTTTCCTGTAGTCAGTAGTTTATTTGAACTGTTAAGTCTGAGAAAATCCATTTTTATAAAAAATAAATAAAATCAAGTACATATAATATTTCAATAACTAACCAATCTCATTTTAACACTTACAGCCGAACAACTTTAGCCCAACAAATGATATGTCTATATCAACATGCTTTGGATTTTATTAAGCACATCCATTTAGGCTTAATTTGTTTGAGACTATATTTGCTTACGAATACAATTATTACTAATCAATGATTAGTAATCATGGTTTCCGCGAGGCCTTTGTGGCATGTGACCTCAGAAAAAGAAAAAATCTTTCTAGAGTAGGCAGCTTTTAATAGGTAGGGCCGGGTTACCTGAAACTCTTTTTTGCTTCGACTGAGAAATAAAAATATGTTAAAATGAGTTACAGTAAAACTGCGGTCGTTCGAACAGGCGGTCATTCAAGAACCGGCGGTCCCTCGAGGTTGGAGCTTGGTCCCGAACATTTTTCCTTCTATATCCATATAAAATATACCAACACTGCATCAAAACCGAAATAAGTCGAGGAGTCGAGCACAATAGCCGGTCCCAAATCATGCGCAAAACCTTATGGCTCCCTCGAGGTCACAATTTCATACTTTTTCCGAACACGTGTTCAAAGACAGTTGAAATGAAATTTGATAAGGTGTGAAAAACCGTTTATCAATGTTTTCGCATGACCGCTTTTAGTTGATAACGGCATTTGAGAAGATAATTATGAGTTTGAACAGGTTTACGAGACAGACAAGATGCGCCAATCATCAATCCTTGATTTTGCGAAACTTAAATCTGACTAATGGCAAAATATGTGCTGTCATATTTAAATGTTGCTTGTTTAGAAAATGTGCTAATTGTAAAAATAAAAGTAACTATTCATTTATATTTTTTCTTTTACATTTAGTATACGACAGCCTTTGAACATATGAGCGATTTCCAAAACGCAACACATAATCGGTGTCGTAGTAAACAACCCGTTTGATGACTTCAAACTTAAAATACACAAAGATATTTCATAACTGACTGGAAAATTGAAACTCAGGTCATTCGAAACATCGGTTCCCTCGAGGTTTAAGCTCGGAACCCAGCATCCTCGAGCGATCACAGTTTTACTGTATTTTCTTCCCATTTACAATATACATAGGCAAGGATGTGCTTGAGCTGGCAGTAAGAGCTGAAACCATTCTGGCCATAGGTTTTGTGGGCACTTTAAGAACCTCTATGGGGGTCAAAGGGGGTGAAGCAATCTGCAGCAGACTGGCTTTTTAATAGCCCTTTTGAGGGCTCTTCTGACTTCAAATTTGAACCAAACTGGGTTGTCAATACACACAAAAAAAAGCAAAATTTTTACTTTTCTTTTTATGTCCCTGGAGCCATTAGATCCGCGGAAATCAATAAACATATCACAGTGTTCGACACTAACGGGGTCCCGGGATCTCGAGGACACCAATTTTTCGGGAGGAACACCTGAACTTCAAAGTCCGGTATTCCGTCGGGACACTTAAATTTTGACCGCTAAAAGCTAAATATCAATAAATAGCGTTTCATGAATTAATTACCTAAATTTGGGTCCCCCTAACTTTCTTGACAGTGTAAAAAAGATATTAATATTAATACGTCGCACACACTAAAGCGAAAGTATGGCTGACCTTTTCACTATAATTACGTCATGAATCTATAAATAAACAGGTCATTTCACAGTGCGCATGCGGGTAAACGCTTCCGCTTTGTTGTTTACATTATCAACAAGGTCAGAGGTGACGGACTTTAATAATCGGTACAATAATTATGGTGTCAGAGGTGACGGACTTTTATAATCGGTACAATAATTATGGTGAACTAGTTTGCTCATGTGTCAGAACCACCCAAAAAGATGCCAAAACTGCTGACTTTGATGCCTTAATGATGCGACCATCGAGTTGTTACAGTAACATTTACGGCACAAAAGACTGGCATCCTACGGAACTAGTTTACTGGGAAGCCATCCTACTATTCAGCATTCTTTGTTTTATGCCTTGATCAAAAAATTATAGAAATAAAATTCCCAAAGTTTTATTATTTATCAAAGGATAAAAAAATTATGACATTTTGGCGCGAAAATAAACACACACTATTTTCCAGTTGTCTGCTCTTCCAGTATGCACTACACTTGTTGGGCAGTCTGATTGATTCACAAGCCAGATGTAATATTCCTACTGTTTTTCAATCAAAAGCAATGACATCTGACAAGACCCTGAACCATGGCATTTTTAATGCGTATTTTCCGAAAATCTAAAAATAGTAACAACATCAAGTTTTTGTTTACATTGAACCCATTGTGTGACTTAGACATTCTACCACTTTTGAACCCAATCTACCGACTAAAGACCCAAATCTTCCTCTCTGCCATTGTCAGAGGTTCACATGGGTGACATTGTGCTATAACTAACTTGTCATTGCATGCTGTTGAAAACATGTATAATATGGTGTATACTTGAATTACAAATTGAAAAGTAAAAGGCACTGGATTTGTATGTTCAATTTAATATTGAAACAGACTCATTAATGAAAAAAAAAATGTAAAAAAAGGAAGGGACTCTTAATTTCAGGAAGGGACACCTGATTTCAGATGTTGGTGTCCCTTCGGGATCCCTTGGGAAAATGGTAAGTGTTGACCCCTGCATGATATCACATCTTTGATTAAATTGTGAACTGTTGAGTAACAAGAGGCACATCAGTGCCTGTGCTCCACTGGCCAAAAGGTTCAAGCAAAGACCACCTAACGAACATTTTCGTCAAGTTTCATAGAAATACAATCATCAATTTTTGAGGAGAAGTTATTTAAATATTTTTTTTTACTTTAATAGCTCTGGCTGCCATGTTGTGCAGTGGACCGAAATGATTTGGGCAATTTGAGTAAAGGAGCACCAAACAAACATTTCTGTCAAGTTTTATCGAAAAAAGGTCATCGGTTTCGACGACAAGTCGTATAAAGTTTTTTTTATTTTTTAGCTCTGGCAGCCATGGTGTGCAGTGGACTGGAACCATTTAACAAATTTTGGTTAATGACCACACAAGGAACATTTCTGTCAAGTTTCATCAAAATCTGATCATCGGTTAACATTTAATCTGAATAGATTATGAAGCAAATATCTAACCTGAACAAGAACTGACGAGATAGAATCGACTTGGTGTTTCACTTACACTTTTCGGCCATTTAAGTTACTAAAAATAGCTGTTTCATAAACTTTCAGAATGTCACTTAAACGAAAATTAATGTTCAGTCTATATATACTTTCCTATGTATAAATGTAAGGTTTTTAAATTGATCTTTTTGTGAGAACTTTATGCTTATATGTTTACTCATAAATTATTATTGTTTAAAAATTATTTAAAGATGCTATACGTGAAAAATTAAGACATTATTTTTTTTTCTATTAAAGGGAGGTAATTCAGTAGTAAAATGTAATCAAAGCTATTAAAGCATGGCATTTCTTTTCTAACCATGTTGATATTATTACAGTCTATTCAAGCAAGATGCCTTTTGTTTTTACATAGTACCCATAGGTTCTGAAAAACAAGGAGCACTATTCCCAACAGAAGGATGTCACTCCCTATCACTGCATGAGCATCATAATAAAGAAATGTTTACTCAAACTGCAAGCTGCTCAATTGAAATAGGTATTTACCTCAAGCATACAGTTTTATAATGTGGCAAAATAGTCGGACTACTAGATTGTCATTCGGACTAGTAAAATATGCCATTATGCTAGTCCAACTGGCTAGTAGGTTAAAATGTTTTTCGTGAAGACTGCGGAGAGAAGTCCTTAAAGGTTTTTCTATTTTTAACTCTCGCAGCCATGTTGTGCAGCGGACCGGAACCATTTGGGCAATTTTGGTTAAAGGGCATCCCGATGAACATTTATGTAAAGTTTCATCAAAATCTGATAATCGGTTTCTGAGAAGATGTAGTTTAACGTTTTTTTCTATTCTTAGCTCTGGTGCCCATGTTGTGCAGCAGACCAGAACTGTTTGGGCTATTTTGGTTAAGGACTACCCAATTAACATTTCTGTCAAGTTTCATTGCAATACGATCATCGGTTTCTGAGGAGAAGTCGTTTAAAGGTTTTTCTATTTTTACCTCTGGGGGCCATCTTGTGCAGTGGACCGAAACCATTGAAGCAAATTTGATAAAGGACCATCCAAGGAACATTTCTGTTAAGTTTCATCAAAATCTGATCATCGGTTTCTGAGAAGATGTTCTTTAAAGGTTTTTCTATTTTTTTGCCCTGGCAGCCATGTTGTGCAGCGGACCGGAACCATTTGAGCAATTTTGGTTAAGGACCACCCAAGGAACAATTCTGTCAAGTTTCATCAAAATCTGCCTATCCGTTTCAGAGGAGATGTCGTTTAAAGATTTTGCTATTTTTAGCTGTGGCGGCCATATTGTGCAATGGACCAGAACCATTTGAGCAATTTTAATAAAGGACCACCCAAGGAACATTACTGTCAAGTTTCATCAAAATCTGCCGAAACGTTTCAGAGGGGATGTCGTTTAAAGATTTTGCTATTTTTAGCTCTGGCGGCCATATTGTGCAATGGACCGGAACCATTTGAGCAATTTTGGTAAAGGACCACCAAAGGAACATTCCTGTGAAGTTTTGTCAAAATCCGCTTATCAGTTTCAGAGGAGATGTCGTTTAAAGTAAAAGTTTACGCACGCACGCACGCACTCACGACGGACAATCTGTGACGACATAAGCTCCATGGCCTTTGGCCAGTGGAGCTAAAAACTTAAATTAATATTAATGCTTGTTTTCGTTCATTGGTTCGCCTGAATTTGCATACCAAGTTCTTTCACTTCAAAAATCAAAAGAAAACAAAATAATTAACTTCATATTTAATTCACATAGCACATAAATCAACATTCAAAGAAAAACACAATTATCTTTCAGAAATCAAACCCTTAAACTATACCTATAAGTATTGACTATTTGTTGCAGACAAAGGTAAAATTAGCAAAATGCTGAGGCTCAAATTCTAATTGATCTATCATTTTCAGTATCTTCCATTCAATGATAATTCACTCACTTAAGCAACCTGAAGCCAATTGTATAAAACATTAGTATGTTGTCCACAGATTATATTTTGGTCAGTTTGAAAATGTGCTTTGAGTGGAATTTAGTAATTTTTGGATAAATATTGACCAATCAATAAACGTGTTGGTTAACTTCGACCAGTCAAAAAATTAACCAGTTTTATACAATTGAATGCTGGACCTTTAATTCAACAATTATATTCCGATAAATTAAACGATAAATTATACTTATAACGACTATCACATTTTTCTTCAAATTTCCTGACATAGTTCTAAAATAACTCAAACATTGGTTCCTAAGACAACAGCCTGCAGAGGTGTAATATGATTATTACTAGAGGGGTGGTTAGTGGTCATGTGCGCCCTCAATCATATGTATTTGGAACCAATGGCCACATTCACACTTTTTCTTCTCGCCATTGTAAATCATCATCCAGCTAACCTCATCCGCATCCTCCTCACCTGAAATGAAATAGTGGATAACCATATGAATTTTAATAAGAGCTGACATAGAACCATACATATGGCCAGACGGGGCCTTGTCAGACAGATAGCCACTACTTTTTATACAGTAGAACACCGCTATTTCGAACACCGATAAACCGAATTAATCGGTATTTCGAACTTTTTTTTTCGGTCCCAATTTTTTTCCTTCTTTATTCAATGTAAAAATTAATGTTTAAACCCAACTTCACTATTTTGATTTTTCTAACTAAATATTCGGTCCCAAATACGTTTTCACGTGTATTTATCAATCTTTATTTCGAATTCGAAACTGTGCACAAAAAATAGTCGATGTAAAAATATAATGAAGATTTGATCTTTATCAATTATCAAACACCACTTTAAAGTTAAAATAATTTATTATGTTTAACAGAAAATCACGTTTTTATCAATGATATGTTGTTTTTGGGTAGTGTAGATGTCGGAATGCGTACCGCACTAAGTCAAACAACATACAGCATTTGCCTCCCTTTGCAATACATTACCAAATAATGTTTACTACTGTGTATATATCGCGCGATGTTTTGAAACACTAAAATGATAAACTTTTGTCATGAACATTGGAATGTTTTAAATAGTTCCAAATGTTCCAAACAATAATCTTATCCTTCGAAACATATTATTCTTATGAAACCGGTACCCATATGGTCCGAAAAATACAAATTGCCAACAAATCGACCCATCAGAATTTCATTACGATTAAGTGGGAGTGTCAAAAAATGGCTACCTTAAAATTTTATTCCGGGGCAAAACCTGGCAAAAGTTTTGTCAAATATGTTCTGTGAACTGTTATTTGTGTTTAAATGGTTAATATCTTAATTAGTTTTTTTCTTGTAAATGTAAAATTATCAACAAAGGCTATGAAAAAGCAAGTTTTCAAACAAAAATTGTTGGACTGGCA
The DNA here is from genome assembly GCF_026914265.1 of Mya arenaria. NCBI lineage: Eukaryota > Metazoa > Mollusca > Bivalvia > Myida > Myidae > Mya > Mya arenaria. The sequence goes on along the minus strand of NC_069134.1, from coordinate 30,378,068 downwards.
AATATTCTTTCGGACCGACAAAATATCAGAGGCTGTCTGTCCGAATGACCGAGAGTTATTCTATAACTTCGCGATGTCTGGCTTTAAATCTCATTTTTCTTAGCAAATACCTTTAAGAGGAGCTATACAAATCTGTGAAGATTTATTGAATTCCCATTGTCAGGTAAAACAGCATGGCTGAGTCTCAGTGAGACACTTAGTTTTGTTCAACATTAACCACAAAATGTGTCCTCTACCTTTGAGATGAGAACACAAATGTCACATGTTTTTTGAAACTACTTTTCAGCTCATGGTCCTTTGAACTACTGACCTTATATCAATTGGTTTCACCTGCTGGTTAATACCAATTATGCGAAAAAACAACAGTAAAATGCCAAACTACAGGGGTATAGGTTATTTTCTCAAACCCTGGATACTTACAGACACATCCAATCAGCCTGGACCCTGATGTTGATGGAACTAAGATGGGTAGAGCCCGGGTGCCAAGGTCTCCAAATACCTCCTGCTTCTTTACCATGGCATCAAATGGATCCTGTAAAATAATTTGTAATTTGTACTTACATTTACCATTGAAAGTTATTTTCCTAATTTAAATATATCACTGGTCATAAACATTGTTTTAAATAAGAACCGACTGTTGTCTAAAATTGGCGGTTCAAATGGCAATAAGTGAATTTAAAATAAAATAAAAAAAGCCTTTATAAATTATTTCGTTTTTAATTAATAGCTATATGGCGACAAATTGTTAAAAAGCTCCAAAATATGGCAAATATTTTTTCATCTGTACCAAAATCATATCTGTTTTTTGTTTTGATCAATAAAGTCAAATGAGTTAAACATGATAACGCATTAAAATAATAATTTTGGCAACAAACCTATTTTGTGCGTGGTTTTTCTACCCTGGTCAAAGGGAGGCCTTTCAGATCGGGAAAAAATGTGTTTTTTTACTAAATTTTGGAATTCCTAGAGCAAGAAAAAGTAGACAGAATTCGAAAACAGAGAAAAATGGTATGATTAGTTGTTGTTTTTTTTTTCACAAAAAATCAAAAACTATTGTATTTTACTCCTGAAATCATGTATAAACTTGCAAAAATGTTTAGCAAAATTGAAAAGGAATCAGGCCAAATTTCGAACCCCAAAAGGTCAGTTGGACTAAATTCAATTAACATAGTGAACATCTGTGACAAGTTTTAAACATCTGTCCCCAGTTATTTTAAAACCCCCAAATGCATGTTTAATAGAGTTCGGCCTAGACAGGCCAAAATACAAGGCAAGACCTTGATCTTTGACAATGGTGTTTAACATTACACTCCAGTTTTCTTAGAGATATGTTTGTACAAAAGTATTTTAAAATACCCAAATGCATGGCCATGGAATTTTTACCAATGACACTTTAATAACTGTGACCTGGACATAGGACTAACAAAAATTGGGTAGAACATCGGCTTTTCATGCTGAACATTTGTGTAAATTTGTTTTAAGATTCCCAATGCATGTCCAAGTTAGTAACTGCCAAGAAGTACCAAAAAATTATAGATTTTTAACCAATTACCCTTAAAAGTGACCTTGACCTACTTAAATGGATCTTGTTTGCAACATGTCAGGGCTTGAATTTACCTGTTTTTTTATGCAATTTTTTGTGAGTGCTTAAATTTTCAACTCGCAAAACCAGACACTCACTCGCATTTATCATATATATATATATATATATATATGTAACACTGACAGTACGTACTGAGGAAGTCGGACCAAGCCAGTATTGGTCTGTGCAAAATATTTTGAAAATGTTCCTTTTGTCATCTGTGTTGATCGTCAATTTAATGTACAACTCCCTCTTCCACTTCAAAACAGTTTTAACGGACAGATTATTTCATTTTGGCTTTTTTGGGGGAACTGATTGATCATCGCCATCAGCAATTTTAATCAACACGGGTAAAAAAACTGATCTTTTGATACCGTCGCCAAAAATGGAAATGAAAGACCAGTCTACAAAACTGCATAGTAACGAGTACCTGCCACATAGTAACAAGTACCTGCCTGTGCGCATAACGTTAATCTACGTCATCAATTTCTGTATGTTTATCGGAAAACAAAAGTAGGCATCTCTAAAATTATTGTTTTACCTATTGTGCAGGAATTTTGAACTCGCAAATATTTGCAAGTGTCTTTAAATTCAACTCGCATTTTCTATTTTTGGCTCGCATTTTGCGAGTGTGCGAGTGCTAAATTCGAGCCCTGCATGTGCATTTTTTATGGGGAACATTTGTGCCATTTATTTTGAAATGTCCTAATGCACGACCAAGTAACAGCCTGGACAAACCAAAGTGTGCCGCCAGACAAGCTTATCTTTATATGTCGGTCTTGCCCTGACATTGAATTACTGCTGTATTAATTTAAAATGCTTAAAAAGATGCATCAAGTGTCATTTTATTTACAAGTTTCAAGTAGCTATGTAAGAAAATACAGTATTAAGACTTACCAAGCTTCCTCTCATCTCCTCCAGCATTTCATGACGTGTATCTCCTGGCATTGCACCAAGCTCAAGTGGGTACTCCTTCGGTAGTGGTTCTAAAATAGTTTATAATGGGTTTAATAAATTTAACTACAGGCCAAAGAACCAAATGGTTTTCAAATATTTTATTGTGAAAATGTGTCAATAGTCCTTGTTAGGCCATCCATTTGTGGCTACCCGACAGTCTCAATGGAAAAGTTCCAAAAATACACATTTTTTTAAGGATAGTCCTAAGAACTTATTGACTGTCTTTGATTTTGAGGAGTCAGGAACATCGACATCATGTACATGACTCCTTTACCAAACACTGAGACAAGCTTTAAATAAGGTAAAATCAGCTTAACGTCATCTTGTCATCATCGTACCTTGACTTCATAAAGGAAAAGTACAACTTGAAGAACGAAATTCTAAAATCATTATACAGATAATAATCATATTTCTGTATATTTGTTTCATTGTACTGTTGCACAAAATTGCTTATCAATATTGTATATCTGTTTATTGTAATGGGCCGCTGGCCTAACCGCAAATAAATTTGTCATTGTCATAATTAGATTTTGCATGGTGGCAAATGTGTTGTCTCAAAATTAGAATTAATTTACTGATGTCTCTGATATGAAGTTATTTCAGTTTTTTGTAACTTTTTCATTGTGTATTTGTTAAACTATATAAATATGAGGGTAACAAATTCTAAAAAAAGTCTTACATATTTCACCCACCTGGATCTATATAATGTGCGTCTATACTTGTTCTGACTTCATTGTCCCATTCTGAAAAACAATACAGGACTCATTAAAAATAAAAAAAACATACCTATTTTAAGTTTAAAATAATAAATATTGGACTCAGAAAAAATGTATGGAGTGAGTACAAAAACATGTCCTTAAAAATACAATTCACATCCTTAAGCATTTTGCAATCATTTCGATCTTGGGATGAAACGTTTGGGTACAAATCGACAGATAATTCTTGGTATTAAAAACAGCTTGTCAGTGAAATCGAAATTGATGTCATTGCACGATATGAAAAAGCGATAAATACACGCCCGGACAATTTTTATTATTATTTAATTTAAACCCAGTACATTAAACCCAGTAAGCCTTCGGACAAAATTTGAACGATTCGTACTCTATTTGACCGGCTGACATAGAACTCACCTTTGTATTGTATTTCGCCCTTTTTCGAGTTGTCCTCTTTCAAAGCGGGATCAACTACTGGAGGGGGGCCTGATGACCCATTCCTGGCTAAACTGACGGCTGCGTATCGTGAAACAAATGTTTGGAGCGGCCGAGCAGTAAAACGCAGCTTGTTGATGAGGGAAGCCATCTTTGCTGAAGGTCGTCTCTAACTTTCTCGCGAGATTACGATAGTCACGTTTTACTCTTTGAGATTGCAACTACTAATATTGCAACACAATGATTCTGTCGCCTGCATTCTTAAATCGTTATTGACAAAGGTTGAAAAATAGCTCGACAATTGACACAGGACACTGCCCAAAGGTCATTGATATCCTTCAAGTTGTGCAAGAACAGCTCGAACCTCAACATATAAAAAATCTTCAACAAAATTACATCTGAGCAGGGTAAGAACTAACTATAATTACAAATGGCTGTACGGTACATCGCCAGAATATACTTCAAAACATTGTAGCATTTAAAACACGAAATTTTAATCACAGATATGAAAAAAATGTTAAGATGTGCTTTAAGTTAGAACAACTAAATATGGAGAGAACACTCTTATCGCTCTGAGGCTAGTAAGGTATGGAACAGTCCCACGGTTCAAGGAAATAAGATGCCTAAAAACTACCTAGAATTTAGAAGGCTAATCCGCACTCGGACATGTCCCGCTTGGAAGTGCTCAATGTTCAATTAATCTTCTATAACTTTTGAACTAGAATATATTGAGGATTATTCATGAGCCTGTTTCACTGAATATCTTTCAAGTCATAATGGTAATTAAGTGAGTTTTGTTTTATTGCGCGCTTCATGGCTTGAATTTGCTAGCGTGCCCTACTGCGTTCACGCGAACAGCATATTAACCGCAGGCAAAACATGCGACCAATCCGTAATTGTTTCAAATTCATATATCATCGACATCTATCGAAGACACATACACATACTTGTGTTTTTGTCGGCAAGTTTCTATTAAAGTGTTACGGTCGGGTATTTATTCAATTAATATTCTTACACAGTGGTAGGTGATGCCAACCTGAAGGTATATATTTGATAATACCGCTGTCAAGATTAAAACCTTTATAGATTTTCCACCAGAAGTTGAAACTAAAAAGGTTGATGAAATCGTTGCCGAAATTGATCAATTTTCCGATAAACAGCATATGCTACGCCAGAATATGTTTTTCTGAAGATGCGAAAGAGCTTACAAAGAATATTTTGTATCCAAATCAGTAACAATCAAAACCTAGGAATCAAATGAAATTTCGAAGATAATATGTACATGTATTTCAAACCATGAAGCCAAGGGAATAGATTCTGCTTCATGTAAACCAAAAAGAGCAAGTTCAAAATCATACCGGTTTATTTTCCATGAACCTGGTATATTACATGTTTCGTTCCTCTTTGGGGATTTTGTTTTCAAAAATCTATCGTGGGGACATCTGAACATTGTTGATGTTGAGTTTATAAAGGTCTGCTCGCGCATTAAAGTGGCTGCATTATGGCTTGACCCCGTCACATCCCCAAGTGAGACTGAAACATATTTTTGAGACCAAAAGAGTTTTATTCCCACCGTTTTGTGGGATATTCGCCAAACTAGTAATTTTAAACCCAAATTGCCACAGGCCTTACGATGAATGACATAAATAGTGGTCACACAGCTCTGACTTTTGGATATGGTTTTTCTTTAGTCTTCACTTGTTGTAATTCAGAAATTTGATAGTACGCGTGTCTTAAAATCTTGAACTAATGTAAGTATGGTATATTTTAAAGAATGAGCAGGACTCGCGGAGAGTTCATTGACAAGAAAGTTTTCTTAGAAAAGGACGTTTCGTCCATTTTGTATACATACATATAATTATATGAACTGACCTTTTTGTTGTCGAACCCGGGTTGCCCCACCAATTAAATTCTAAAACTTCTTCAAGATCAAAGAATGCATTGACATTTTTTAATTGATTTAATTTATGATTGTTGTCTTAAACGTTCATGTACATATAGAGGGTGAAAGCGAAACGGTTCTATCTGCTTCTTTATTTAATGTCATTTAGAACCATTCACCCCTCGAATTATATATATATATAATTTTTCCACCAGCCTGTGCCCGATCTTTCCCATTATAATATGCATGAGCGGAATACATCTGACCATTAAGTTACTTTGTTGATTTTATGGTCCACCACCTGGTGAGATACACGAAGGGTCGAAATGGATTTGGGGTGTTTTATATCATGATCGTTTAGTCAACTTGGTTTTCTGTCAGTCGATTCAGTTATTGATCGGAAACGGTTTTCAGCTGTGAATCACCACGGCCTTGACCTTTGACAAGGTTTTGTTAATTTATCAATGTGCCTATGAACTTGGGCTCTGAGCAAGACAAGTCGGGCAATAACATGTCGGCAGAAGATTTTCGCACTACCACCAGAGCAACAAACCACAGATTTGTATTTGTTTGAATTAAAAAAATATATAATTTTAAAATACATGAAAAATTACAACACAAAATGTCCAAACTTATCCCTCATTCAGAGTAAGCCCCTGATACAGTCTATAGGTTTGAAATGATATTGAAATAAACAAAAATATTTGCAGCTTTTTACTCTAGTTCTAGTGTGGAAAAGTGGCTCAACATACTTCTGTACAGAATTGGATTTGATTTCATAATGTTAAGTATTATTGCACACATAAATCTCTTCATGTATCTTTCTCTTCATTTATCTTTCTAAAGCTACTTGAGATGATTTGTTTACTTGAAAAAACAAACCAAATGCGCTAGAAAAAGAAAACCCACAATACATTTACTGAATAATTATGCACTTGAGCCAAAAAGCCAACTGCTAAGACTTTTGGATTTTCCTACCTCTTTTAAAAACACTGTATTTTCTATAGAGGAGATAGAGCTAATGATCTAACAATCAAATAAGATGTTTTTTTATTAATTTTTAATCCATAATGGAATATATGTAAAATGGATGTATATTTAAACATGAAAGGTGTACAGTATATAAGATACATTTTTGGAACATCAATCAAGTTGCCAAGTATCAAAACTAAACGAATGAAGAACAAACATATATCAACTATTAAGAACTGTACCAATTATCACAATAAATAAACATATCAACCATTATCACAAACCAAAAGATATGAATTAATAAAAACAGACATGTAGTGATGTCCATTGAAACAATGTAGAATTAAGAAAGCAACAAGAACGGAATAAATTATAAACAGATATATTCATGTATAGAGTAACAATACTCATAGGATTAGTCACTTGTTAATTAACACCATACAAGCAATAAACAACACAGATTAGTAGACATGTTATACATGAATGACATGCCAATTCAACATTAATATTAGAAGCGGTGCAATGCCACAAAACCAGGTTTCAAATATTGGCATTCAGAAATTATAGCCAATTAATTTCTTATATGAGTATGGAAAAAGTAGCAGCCTTTATCTTTAATTTTATCATAAAGAGACATTACTGAAAATTACTCGAGTTAAGTACTGGGTATCTTAGGTGTTAAGTTCCACTGCAACATTCATACTAAGTCTCACGTGAATGTATTTTACCTACACTCCAACTCTCATCACTATCCATCAATTCTTATGTATGTTATTGGGCAAAAAACAAATGTTTGACATCTGCCCGTCCGCCCGCCTGACCAACGACATCCCCATTCTAATTACCTGGTTTTCGTTTTCAGCCTCAAGTACAATTAATTATTGCATAATTAGGCCATACCAAGTTGATTCATTGTTCAGTGTCTTTTCTAATTGAAATCCTACCTGCCTGGCAGGTGAAAAAAAGCGTGCATTGTTCACTTAAGTATATACAATATCGCCCATGATAGCAGATTTTATCTCTCAATAAAAATCGAAAAAAAACGCATATACTTTGACAGATCCATTCATCTAGAAATTAAACATCTGTCGGTCACTGTAACAGTCTGTGTATTGTATAGTTCTTTACTCAAATAATTATAACTTGAACTTCTTAGCTTTAAAAATATAATTATTTGGGCCCCATTTTGATTTTTGTGTAATTGTTTTTCTTTCATTCGGAAAACTAAAACCCTACCTGCCCACTAACACTTAAAATACAATAACTTTGGAATGGCCTTAGCTAAAATCATTGAAAACAATAAAAAATTGTTCAAAGCAATGTAAAACTACAAGTAGGATGACTTTGGAATTTCTAAGTATTGACATAACTTTACAATACTTGCATAAAATAATTTCTGTCATGAAATTATGCCAAAACTAACATTTTGAAAGTGTTATTCTTGGCAAGAACAATCCATATATGGCATAAAAAATGCAAATAAAAACATATTTGATTATGATAAGTAAATTATATTGTGGACCTCTATGTGTGTTTTTACAACATTTTCTACCGAGTATGTCATCGAGAGCATAAACCATATCCTATCTTAAATTACCGATAAATGCACTGAAATACTAACAACACATATTTAAAACAAATTTCGTGCCCATCAGAATTTATGTTCACATGTTCAATAAAAAGAAATTGGTCAAATTTGAAAGAAACATTATATTATCAGATATACATGTTCATGTAAATAAACAGATTAAATGATAATTTCACTTTTATGGACATTGCTAGACCATTATTATATAATGCATCAGGCAGACAATTCATCAATAATCCTAGAAACAAATTCCTACCAAAAGTGATTTTCAACAGAATTAGGGGCCTTAACATCGCGATTTTCCAACATGTAAGGATTTAAAGACAGTTCAGTACTACTGAAATTACTCCTAGATAAGAAACTACTGCTAGGATTCTTCATGGAATGCCTCCTATGCAGGGCCCATATTCGCTAACATCCGAAAGAGCTAAATTTTAAATTTGTTGTAAAAATGCTATCGTAGGAGTAAAAATGGTAAAAAATGATGCATTTGTTACAAATAATGTGAACTACCATCAGGCACACATCTTTGGTCAAAATTATTTCTATTATACATTTTCTGAAACATTTAAGAATTCAGTTTTCTGAGCCAGAGTCGGAAAGTCAGACTTACAGATGTTTTCATGGTAACCAATTATTACATTTAATAACACACATCAAACTTTACAAAAGTCATCTATATTCAAGGTGATGAGGCAGAAGGTGTGTCTGGTTTCCGTGGTGATGGATGACCAGTCTCTCTTGTCCACTTCTTAGCCTTGACCCGGTAAAACTTTGTACCCACAGGGACTTTGAATCTGTTGTTAGCCTGAAAAAGGTAACGTAATATGTTTTTACTTTAACAGTTTGTCCACTGCACTGCTCTCTGGACAAAGCTGAATAGATAGTATTGATTTTGTTGAGTTTTGTTGTTCTATAATATGTGCTTCCATTTAATAACCTTTTAACGTGTTTTAGCACTACATGACTCCATAGAAGAAGACGATATAATTAAAATAAAATGTAGTCATGAATATCTGAACATGTACAGTAAATGTACCTTTTTTGCCTGACAGTATTCTTTGTCAACCACTTCAGCAATTAGCCACTGTTTTTTCTGATCACCAGTTTCTAAAAAAAATGATAAGTTAGCATATATTAATCAATCAATCATGTGTAATTAAATTGCTCTGAACCATTGCTGTAACATTTTGCTTTAAGTACTTTCTTAATGAAGTTGATATACTGTTGGAAGACTTTGAACTGAACCTAAAGCCATGGGATTGTAAGAATAAGGACATAAATTCACAAGCATGGCCCAAATCAACATTACCCAAGCCTACCTTCAACCCAAAATTGACCAGATATGGATACCAACAGTTACCTTTATAACATAACCACATAACCAGTGCAACTTCTCAATTACAAAATGTCTTTTTACCAGACTTGAGCCCCAGTTGAGGTAGGCAGTCTGTGTGAAGGAAATGCAGTGTGGACCCCACTGTGAACACCACATACTGGTCCAGTCTCTCGTCTAGACACAGCAGGACCAGGTCCCCTACATGGCAGCTGTAAGAATATACACAGAGCATAAATACCATATTGAAAAGTCCCCTACATGGCAGCTGTAATGATATACATAGACTCAGTCATAGACAATATCTTCCATATTGAATGAACAAGTCACCATCAATCATTTAATGTCATCATCAATCATGAAATATAATCTTAATATCAAACAGATCATTAGTAAGTATACGAGTCGCATTACGCTATTTAAGGTCTTCAGACACGATTATTATTTACAAATGAAAAATGCCAACAATATTTTTTCAATGTGTGTAAATTTCTTCCAAACTTCTTTCTTAAAAATGATTGTCATTGTTGTATTGATGATTTATTGCAATTGCTTTACTCCTGTTTCCATAGCAACCAAGGCTTTCTTCTTCCTAATTTGACTAATTTTGACAATATTCATAGTGTCTGTTTTCAAGTCTGTTTATATATGTTTATTTCTTAATTTTAGAGATATCATTCTGGAATTTTCAGTATTGCTTATGGAAATGTCATTTAACTTAACAGCTACTAATAAAGAAATATGCCCAAAGTCCCCAAATCATGCGATGGGGCGCATGATGGGGCTCAATTTAACTCCATAAGAGATGGTTACTTTGAGAAATTATAAAAAAGAAAGTGCAAAAGATTATTGTTCAAATATTGTACTCATAAAATGCACGGTGACGACGAACAGTACCTTGTAATTGAAACTTTGTCCTGAATCAGAGACCTTGTACTGGCTGTCATGGACAACTCCATCTGAAGAAAAAAATCAGCACATAATTTTTCGACAGAAAACAAACATTGGAAATGAAAATATATAACATGAACACAATGGAAAAAGGAACAAATATGCCAGTATGTTGTGTTGAATCAACAATATTTCACAGTTTCTTGAACCCTCAGCTATGTAATAATTACTGATAAACAAGTTAGCCAAGATGGCCCTATATCGCTCACCTGAGTAAAACTTTATTGGTGCTCTAGACATTTCCCCCAATTAAAGCAATAACTCTCGGGTGAAAACAGTGATTTGGGTAGTTTTTGAACTTGTTGGAGGTATTATGCCCATTCACATTCTGACCATATTACGTGATGATTGGACAAGACATATTTAAGGTAATTTCTAAATCATAGGGTGATAACTCAGGAATGACTGCAGCGATAAGCTGGTTCTCAAACTTGTCTCAGATACAAACATACACATTCTAACCAAATTCGGTAAGGATTGGTCAAAGGGTTTCAAAGTTATTGAGTTGGATACAATACTGGACCACCCATTCCAACGCCCACACTTTGCAGATGAAACTTTAATACATCAAATTTTTTGAAAGGGCGTATAAAATCATAAAAAATATGTATTTGTTTAAAAGTTACAAAGGGCCAAAACTTTAAAATATTTAAGATTGAGTTGTCACAAAAAAGCACAATGTTAAGTACTGTGAATAAGTTAACTAAGTTTGAAATTGACATTTTCAATGATTGTAATAACCAAACCTTTGGTATATTTATGGGAGAAGATTTTGAAATCTGGCCAATATTTTCTGAAGATTTTCAAAGTTTTCCATATAAAGATATAGTGGTATCTAGCCTCACACCTGGCAACCTGTTTTTTTATGAATCTACATGGGGATGAAGGAATTTTACAGAGGGTCACTTTAGGAATATTTCTGTGAAATTATTTTGAAATCGGGCCAACAGTTTCTGAAGGGAAGATTTTCAAAGTTTTCCATATTGAAATATAGTAGCTCTAGGCAGCCATGACCAATCCACATGTAGTGAGGGAAATTGATAGAGGGTTACCTAAGGGACATTTCTGTGAAATTATTTTTAAATCTGGCCAGCAGATTCTGAGGAGAAGATTTTCCTTTTGGTTGCTCTGCATGGAACTACATTTATTGAAGGAATCTGGAAGAGGAAAACCCAGATTCTTGTGAAGTTTGGTCGAAATCATCCCATTGGTTTAGAAAAAATTGTTTGAATGAAAATGTTGACTATGAAAGGATGGACGACAGGCAATTAACACTATCACAACAGCTTACACTGTGCAGATAGTGCACAGGTAAGCTAAAAAATGAAATATTTAATTTGAAGATTTTTTCTAACTGAAAATAACTAACTGGTATACTTACAACTTTCTGTTGTAATTTATTTATTTCTTCTTCTTTTGCTCTGACCTCCTAAAATGTTTAAGAAAATAAAACAAAATGTTTTCCTGTGGTTTCTTTTTCATTTATTTACAAGTTCACAAAACATCTTCTACAAGAAAGCCCACACATAATCTGGTACAAGCAAGCCCACGAAACATCTGGTACAAGCAAGCCCACAAAACATCTGGTAAATGCGAGCCCACATTCAGTCTTCACCACTCTCACAGGTTTGATACATATCACACTCCTTGAAAATATGATCCAGTTATTAAAAAACATGTATGTAATAGTTATGGCACACACTACCTGAGTCCCTGATATTCCACGCAAGCACTTCAGCGGGAGTGTAAAATTTCACAAGGGTTGTGGGTGGAATAACTGGTTTGTACCATGTTGTCAAGGACAACGTTCAATAACTATCATGTGTATAAGTGAAAAGCATTGTAAATTATCCGCTTGATAGTTACCGGTATAGCACGGTTAAGCTCTGCCCTCGTGTTATCGTTCTGATTATGGGAGTTAATGTATTTTCAGCAGATGAAAACAAAGAAACCACTCTCCAACATGGTACAAGTATTAATGTTTGACACACATAAAACGTTATATGCCTGCATAAGCCAAAACCTTGCCTAGTAGGGCAGACACAGTCATAAATTATAATTATACTTTGTATTGTAGTTACATTTACAAGTTTAATTAATTGATAAATAGCACAATTTTTTCTGTACGTTACCTCTTCCAGAGTCTTTATCCTTTCATACAGGTCTGGCTGCTCCGGATCACTGAAATCAAGGTAAACACAATAACAAAAGTTTGTAGACAATAAGTAAGTGCACAAATTGAGGGTAACATAAAATTATTATGATCTTGCATATTCTCTATATTGTAAATTATTAACAGACTTCATGGCATCTTAGTCATTTTCCATTTTTTTGCAAAATGAACAAAAGGTCAAATGAATAGCACTGACACTAAATGCCTTTAAATGGTGTAAATGTGAAAGTACATGAAACTAATTAATACATGTACCAAACAAGAGCCCTAAGAGGACTTAGTTTGTCAGACCTTGCCAGACCATAAATGATGGCTGCTGACCGGGGGCATGGTTAATATCAGTCTCAAGTCTGAGTTCAGACTAAAGTGCCAAATCTCAAATGTTTATTTCATTGAAACATTCTTACCAGTCCCATACATCATCATCTGATCTGAACAACAGAGTCACTGCCATCAATCCTTGGGGGTTACCACTTGTTTACAGGTGAGGCCCAGCTCACTTTCTAAGACCTGATGTGAGGTCAATACCTTCCTAGTGGTATTGCCTGTCCCATACATCACTCACCAAATTTGAACAACAGAGCCTCTTGTTCAAAAGTGAGACACAGTTCACTCTAGTCTATAATACCTGATGTGAGGCCCCAACCTCCTTATTGATTGTACCTGTCCCATACATCCCCCACCTGATCTGAACATGTCAGCCACTGCCCCCTCAGACTCAGACCCCATCCCTGCCAGCTGATCCTTCGCGATTGCCTCTTGTTCAAGTGTAAGGTACGGTCACTCTCTTAAGCTCACTGTGAGGCCCACCTGTGAGACTCACTTGTTAGAGTAACTGTCCAATGCACAACTCACCTTATTAGAACAACAAAGGGAACACAATCACAGCCTTCTCCCAGTCGGACCCCAACCCGGTCTGCTGTGTCTTGAACATGCTACCTATTTACACTCCAGGGCCTGCTGTAAGAACTCAAATTTTCAACACCACTCACCTGATCTGTTCGACAGAAGGGGACACAGCTGCCGCACCCTCAGAATCAGACCCAACCCCTGCCAGCTGATCCTTGAGGGCTGCCACCTGTTGACGAGTTAGGCCCAGCTCACTCTCCAAGGCCCGATGTGAGGCCCCAAACTCCCTCTCTTTCGTCTCCAAAAGGGATAGGGCTCGCTCCTTGATGCCCTCGGCCTTGGATTTTTCCTCAGCCAACTTCAAGCTTTCCTCTGTATGAGTGAAGTGAGAGCATTGAATTCATGCATGTAGGGAAAGATAAGAAAGATCTGAAGACAAAATGGTATCTGTCTTCTTTAACTGTGTAAAGACATTGACTCTTAATCCCTGACTTACCGGTTTACCATTGTTCAAAATCTATTACGGTAAGTCAACGTCCACAAATAATTTTTCAGGTACATGTACGTTATAGTTTTACACTGTCTTCAATTTTTAAAGGTCTGAACATTAAAATCAGGATCCTTGAACATCATTTCAATTTTGCAAAAGCAATTAATGAATGCTTGATTTATATATGGAAATATGGCATGATAATTCATAATTTTATTTAGAAAGCCTTCTCTAATTAAACAGGTTCTAGATTAAAGGTGTATGCCTCTCAACTAAGTGGTTTTTGGTTTGATCACCTGGCCCCAATTTCTCAAAACTTCTTATTATAAAGTCTCTTTTTACAAATTACAGGTTTGTGCTAAGCTCTCTATTTTTGTTTTTCTACAGTTCGTTTTATACTTACTTAATAACTTACTTACTTTATTTATTTAAGATGTTTTATACTGAAGATAGGAATTATTTTTATGGTAAGCACAATTAACCATTTTTCATTCATGAAAATCAAATTCAAGAATGTATTTTGGCTTAATGAAATAAGCAATTTAAGCCCGTTCACCTTAGAAGTTTCAAGAAATTGGGGCCATGGGTACTTTCTCAAGGCCTTTCAAAGTAGTCACCTGTACTGGTTTCTTTCCTGGAAACAGACTGGATGGTGATTCTATAAGGTTTTTTTTCACAAAAAAACAATGAGACATTAGTATTAACTGAACTTAATTAAATATGCCTACGTTTGTGAGCTTGGATTGTGTCAAGAAGCTTCTGTTCTTGGGCCTTTAGTTCCTCGATCATCCGATCCTTCTCCTTACAGACTCGGTTGACTACTTCATTAAAACGCGTCTGAAATGGGTTTACACTTTAAAGTTACCTGATTGAAAAATGGCAGATGCTACAGCTCGTTATATTGATATAGCATAGCAATAGATATATTATCATATTTTCTCTATCTTATATGTTTTGCCTGCGTATTATATCTGTTTATATGTTTTGCCTGCGTATTATATGTATTATATCTGTTAGTTAGTAAGAATCAGGTATCAACCTGCATGTTTATAAAAGAGTTACACTGAATTTACCAACCACATACAAATAATTGCTTATCTAGTTGAATATTAAACATGATCAAGAAATACAATTATGATACGAATATTACTTCATGTAGTAAATGTACAATATCAAATTAATAGCTATCATACAGCCTAAATAAACAACTTAAAATATTGCTTTATTAAGACAAAGAATTTTACCGAAATTTATGGCGGCCATCTTGGACGCCATATTGTATTCCTCAGCTGGCACCACACATTGGCAAATTATGCCGTCAGTTTCAGACACTACAAACATTGCCGAAAGTTTTGGTTTATGAAATCCTTTGTTCTACCCTTGGTACCACCTACTCCTTTTAAATCAATATGGAATTTTCACCCCACTATTAAACCTACCTGTTTATCACCGGTCATGGAAGTGAGTGAAGACTTGAGCTGCTGTGCATCTTCCTTTTCTTTCTCCAGCTTGGAAATCAGCTCTGAAATCTCTGCGTTATGACAAGCCTCTAGGTCACATATGCGCTGGATAAAATGTAAAGTGATTAGTCAAAGAGTAAACATTCACATGTGCTTTCACATTTTATCACAATTAGAGAAAGATTGATCAACATTTCAGAAATGGGAATATATAGAATTTTGAAAAAGTACACATTCAGACCAAATTTAATTAAGTTGCTTCCGTCACTTGTTTCCTTTCTAAATGGCATACATTTTTCACAGCTATTAATTGTCATTTTTTTAATGATGATTCTTAAGGGGTCAATTTAAGGATAGTTAAAGCTGTAAATTATCCTTTTTACCTGGTCAAACTCAGCTTGCACAGTTTTCTTAATGGCACTTTCAACATCTGAGCTACTTTCATCACTAGTTTCACGGAGTTCAGCAGTCTGAAAACCACATTTTGAACATTGTTTTTCACCCTTAGTTGCTTCACTATCTTGAGAAATGTCTTCAGTCTGAACTGACGATGTCATCTGTGCAGAACTTGTCTGCATTACGCAGTCTTTCTGATCCTTTGCTTCTGTTTGCATTGAAGATGCCATGGTACTTTGTGAATCAGTCTGTACATGGGTCTCAAACACTGAAACATCATCAGTCTGCGTTTCGTCTTGTTTCAACCTGAACACTGACCAATCCGTCTGAATTGTGGACTCTGACATTGATTTGTCTTCATATTTCTTCAATTCCTTTTCTAATTTATCTTTTTCACTCTTCAACTTCCCAATCATCTCATCATATTGTGCTTCCAACTGTTTTTTGAGCTGAGCAATTTCTTCATCTTTCTCTTTTATTAGTACCTGTTTGATTTCATCAGTTTCCTTTGCATGCTCAATACAAAGTGTACTTTGGGTCATCTCAACAACTTCTTCTTTTTCTGTACTGAATTTCTGTTTAAGTTCATCTAACTGTTTCTGCACCTCTTTTTCATGTTTTTCTGTCAATTCTGTAATCACAGAATCCTTCATTGTCTGCATTTGTTCCTCTTTCTCTTGGACAGCTTTTTCTAGCTTTTCATCATATTCTGCACCAAGAATTCCACAAATAGTTTCTTTCTCTTTTTGAAATTTATCCATGAGCAATTCTTCAGACTTAACCTTTTCAGTTTCTATAGCTTTTATTGCACTTTCCTTTTCTTTGATTACATTATCCTTAGCTTCAATATCTTTTTCCAATGAAGCCAACTTAACAAGCAGTTCTGATTTCGCCTTGTCAATTTCCACCTCTAATTCCAGTTCATGTTGTAATGTTAAATCTTTAACATCACTCGCCAACTTAACACCAATATCAATCTTTTCTTTCTGCAGTTGTTTAACTTGACTTTGCAGTTCTTCCTCTACCTTTTTCTTATCTTGTTCGATTTCTTGTAACGTTTTTTCTAATTCACTAACTTTGGCACATTCACAGTCAAACTTATCACATAACTCCTTTAACTCCTTTGAATGATCCTCGTTCAGTTTTCCCATCATAGATTCTTCACTTGCAGTCTTATTTGCATCCAGTTTCTCCAACTGATCCAGCATACTTTTCCTTACACTCTGCACCTCTGAAAGCACATTTTGAACGTATTCTGAATGATTCTGTTTTAAATCACAAGCGCTCTGCCTCAAAGAAGGCAGACTATCACAGATGATGCTCCTAAGCGTTTTTAAGTTTTGTTCATTTTCACTTAGTTTAGTATTGCACTCCTTGAGCTCTTGCAGCAGTTTTATGTTGGATTGTTTCTCTGCAGCTAGGCAGTCTTCTGTACTAGACTTAGTCTCACTACAGGGTTTTGGAGGGGACTCTATCGATGAAGGCATGGACTCATCTATGTAGAAGTCGGCTGTAGCAAATTCCTGCGAGGTTTCCATGTCCGGCGACATTTCTGGCAAGGATTTTCTTGTTTTGACTGGTGGGTGGGGCAAGGGGCTAGGTTTTGCTGTTGGGGAGCCAGGCATTCCGACCCTCAGTTGCAAATCTGAATATAAAAAGATAAGATTCTATTCCAGATTCAATGACACATTTTGCTTTTCTTTATATAGCTCTACAGATTGTGAAAAGTGGATTTATAAAATTGCAAGTACATAAAGATTCTATTCTAATAAAATAGGCCTTAATCACAAATTATATACTGTAACAAAATAAAACAAATATTCAACAGCTGTGTTTTGAATGCTTGAAAACCATTGAATGCCAATTTTTTATTGACTTAAGCCATATGCTTGCTTTAAATAATTAAGCATTTCTTCAAATCAATTGTAGACCTCCAAAATCATTTAGAGACCTCTCCATTTATATAATTAAAGATACTTACTGGTACACATCAGCTCAATTGAAGAGGTCTTTAAAAGTTAAGATAGAGCATAAAATAAATTGAATCTCCCTTCAAACTTCCCTGATTTAATGATTTCAACAATTGAATTAAAGAGCTCATTTATAGAATTGGAGCCAACTTCCATTCAAAATCAGGTAAATAACACAAATTTGTTACCCTCGTAATTCAAATCTTAGGTTTCTTCAGTTTTTTTAATAGCTCTTTAATTCAATTAATGAGGAACATTTGGTATTGTTAGCAATTATATAATGATAGTAACAACCGATTTGGCAATCTCTCCTATTCAACTAAAGACCTCTTTTGTTAATTTTAAGAGCTCTTAACTTGATCTTAAGAGTTCTCTAATTATTTAAAAGGTCTCTTATTATTCCAGTGTATGTAGATTTTACATTACATAGAAAACAGGACTTATAACACTCAAACAGGCTCATAAGCTTACTGGTTAACAAAAACTTCATTGAATAACAGTCGAATAGATAAAAAGCTTCATTAAATAACAGTATAGCACTTGTACACCTACCTTCAATAACATCCACTGTTCCCACCGCCTTCTTTATCCGGCTATTGGTTTCTCTCATGTCCTGAGTAAGCTCCTCAGACAGACTCTTGGCCAATAGGAACTCATCGTTAGGTGGAGAGAAGGAGATGAATTCTGGTTTCTTTGTGATGTCTTCATCCTGCATACATTCTTCAAATTGGTCCCCGAGGGATTTACTCCCATTGTCAATTGAGTATGGCTGTAGGGATGACCCCTCAGAGTAAGATAACCTAAGAAAATTGGTATAGGAAAAGATCTTGTTTATTATATATGAGCTATACAATGTACATGTTAATGCAATCCCTCTAAATGGGACATGGTATATCTTTAATAATCATAGAATTATTTCAAGACCATCTGGTGTTTGATGAGTGGACAAGAAAACTCTCAATCAGACCACTGACCCCCAAAATGACCAAGGTCTTGGACCAACAAGTCTGACAAAATTAATGCACTCTGTACATTTTTTGTAGATGCAGAAATAAAATAATTTTGAAATCCATCCAGCATTTAAGGGGTCTCAGTGGTCGAAATTGGGACAAGCGGGTAGTAGTAAAATGTTTTGCAGAGCATATTCAAATTTTGAATTTCATAAAGCAGAGCTTATTTAGTCTTTCATCTACAAAGTAGTGTAATTATTCGGGCTTGTTCATCCAGAAGTTGGATTTAAATCACTTGAGTCATAAAGAATGCCATTAGTAGCAATGGTGATGGCTGGTAAAATGGATGGATGGACGGAAGGCCAAATGGCAACAACATGTATATGCTGCTACATTTTGGGGGCATACAAATGTAAATCACAAATAGTTTTTATTGAGCATCCACTGTACCTCTCCCCAGAGACTGTTTTCATGCTGGTGGCTTGTGTGAGGGTATGTAGACTGGGAGTTGTCTCTGCCTCCCACAGAGCACTAGCATCCTTCACAGCTGTGAACAGAAGCCAGTCATCTTCCACTGGCTCACTGGAAAAAGACAAACAATTTATAACAATTGTTAGCTCATCTAGTGTTTAAAAATCAGAAATCTTTATAAGATACACACCATGCGTAAAAACCACAATTTGGGTGCATTGTTTAAGTTATTCCCTTTTGGACACTCTAAAACATTCCAATGCAACTGAACATTAGCAAAGACCACTTTCAAGCTCCCAGCTTGCTGCCTCACAAAAAGCCCTATACTGTCAGAGCCCTATATTGTAGAGCAAATCTGCATCTCAAGAAAACTGGAAAAGCCACGATGAGGCAGAGCTTAAATTAGAACAAATGAGGGTGCAAAAACTGAGAAGAGCACCGAAGAAGGAAAGCAAATACTAGTATGTTGTTTTTCATTTGGAAAAGGGGCATAACTCAACAATTAAGAAGGCATGTGCGGCTTGTCTCCAGCAATACATGTACCAAGTTTCATTTGAATATCTTGAACAATCTTTTAGTTATGTCCAAGAGAGTATGACAGTACCTTGCCTGTTTAAAACAGATGAGCTAAAAACCATCCCTTTTCAGTACCTGAGGACACCTGAGAGTTCTGGCACTGCCTCTTTAAGGAGTTTAAGGTCTTCCCCCGTGATCTCTGGTAACAGCATGTCAAACCCCTCTGGAGCCACTGTCTGTAATGTGAAGGATGTGAGGTTATAGCACAAAACATTACACAAATGTATTCCTTCTATATACCAGTTGAATGTTACACAGGAGTGCCTGTCACAATATTTCAACTGTTTTTCTGAGTAATAAAATGTCGAACATTTCATCTCTATTCATTCTACCGAGAAGTTTATTCCTGAACTACACTATTTCACATTCTCTATATCACTATCAGAAATAATTTCGTTTCAAGAATTTGCTTTTTGTAACTTGTAACACAATCAACTGAGTTTAAACACATTGTGTTTTGTTTCATTTTACATTGTGTTTTTTTCATAAGTTTTCATGAAAACAAGGTAATACAAATAAAAGATATTTACTGCAAAGGCTGGAGGGTAATCATCAAAGCCAGTGAACATGGACTGCAGAAAATGGTGCCCTAAAAGTAAACAGATTGCATTTGAATGAATTTAAAGCATGATGATGGAATTTGCATTTTTTAACAGCATACATAACACAATACATGTACACAATATACATGAATACTAAAACATGTTTGTAACTGTATCAATCAAATCAGCATAATAGTATAATTTCTTCAGTTGACTGGAACTCAACATCTTAGTCCACAAAATGTGGCTAAAATCAACACTTTTCAATACAATCCATACCATTTGATTCATTTAACTTTAAATGGCTTATGAACAATTTATTATTACGATTTCAGCACATAAACATACAGACTTGTTATACTACATATTCATATTATTATTTAAAGCTACAATATTGAGAAGAGCAAGCCCAGGCAATAATTACTTTTACAAAGCATGGCTCAATAACTTAAAGACATAAATTTGCAAACAGCAAGCCCGAGGAATAATAACTTTTACACAACATGGCCCAATATCTACCTATGATCCGAAGGAATGCCTCTCTCCTTTTCATCTCCTCCGTATGAAGGCGGCCGGAGTCTTCCGCCAAACTGCCTGCCCACTGTAATGCACATTGTTATATAATTGCGATGTAAAATGGTTCATGACAATTATTAAAGTATTAGGATAAACTGAAGAGACCAGGGGGCCGTTAAATAGAGATGTTAGTTGATTTTAGTTGTAAATTAAAATTATCTTAGTTTCATAGTTTAATTATTTTGCTACATGTTTGAGTGAATTGATTTTAAGCCAGTATTTAAGATGAACACAAAAGTTGTGGAAATAAATAAATCAATGAATTGCCATATGAGACATTTATACAAATTTAAGATTATTGAAGTTAGGACTAAATATTTTATTGATTGGCCAATGGTTTTGATATATCCTAATAATTCTTGTTTCCCTAGAAATATTTTTTTCTTTTTGTTGTAATAGATTTATTGATACGCATGCAATCTAGACAATATATCTACTGTTCTTAAAAAACAAATCAAAATTTGGACTAAACTCAACAAGAGCTGTCACAGAGACAGCGCGCTCGACTATTCCGCCGCTTTTCGGTGTATGGATTGAAAACTTTTGGCGAAACATGCATGGATCACTGTTGGATCAGATTTCAATGCATTACATGATGTGCTGAGATATTTACATAAATTGAATTGGAAAATATTTGAGGTGGTACGCAAACTCTAACGTAAATTTGAGTCGAAAAAGGGGCATAATTTGGTCAAAATACTTGATAGAGTTACCTCCTCCTGTGTACAGGTTGGGGGCATGATGGTGAACAAGTGTGTAAAGTTTCAAAGCCATATGTCAATGGACTTTGAAAATATTTGAGTCGGTATGCAAACTTTAACATAAGTGGTTACGCCGACGCTCGAATGACTAGGATAGCTCTCCTTATTCTTCGAATAGTCGAGCTAATAAATTAAGTAACTTCCAAACAATTTATTTTCTAATGCTACGAAGGCTTTAATTACATTGAGAAACTTGAGGGAGAACTGTCTTCGCCTGACCACCTCCGTGATGAGTTGACCGTACACTCTCGGAGCATCCTGAACTTGCTGTAGAATGTCCAGACGTTTACGGAGACGACGTAGGTTGCCCAGGTAGATGGTCAACTTCCCGTCAACATCACAGATCTTCTTCTCAATGTACATCACCCACCTGTGGTATAATAGTGGGAGAAATATGTTTTTATATATATAAATTCTATGCAGCAGTTGAAGTACAATGTTCTTTAAGGTAAAATAAACTTATTTCTTAAGTTGGAAATTGATGCTAATGTTACAATCATCTGTTTAGAAAGATTGCTCTTTATTTTGAATGTTAATGTTGGAAAGTTAAACGCTATGCACGGCAGTGATGTTGAAGCTAATTTGCTTTTTGTTTTTTAAATATTTGATCTGATTGTGACCTTGGCCTTTGACCTGCAGACATGGATCTTGCACATGACACGCTGTCTTCTCATTGTAAACATTTGTGCCAAGTCATTTTAAAATTCCAAAATGCATGGCCAAGTAACAGCATGAATGAGCCAAAAGACATAGAATATTGACCAATGACCCTTTAGTTTGACCTTGACCTTTAAATTATAGACATTGGTTTTGCATGTGACATGCCATCTTCACATGGTGAACATTTGTGCCAAGTTATTTTCAATTACCCCAAAGTATGGCCAGGTTACAGGCTGGACAAGCCAAATACCAGTGACTTTGACTAATGACTATTGAGTGTGGCATTGACTTTTGAAATAAAGACATGGCATCTAATCAAGGTGAATATTTATGCCAATTTATTTTGAAAACCCCCATTGCATGACCAATTAACAGCCCGAATAAGCTAAGGGATTTTTACTATTTTACTTTTACAGAATAGCCAAAACTGGATGGTTGGATGCACACACGAACGGATTGACACACAAACAGCGAAATGCCATTGTTGATACTATATTGATGCCATTGTTGATACTATATTGATGCCATTGTTGATACTATACTGATGCCATTGTTGATACTATACTGATGCCATTGTTGATACTATACTGATGCCATTGTTGATACTATATTGATGCCATTGTTGATACTATACTGATGCCATTGTTGATACTATATTGATGCCATTGTTGATACTATATTGATGCCATTGTTGATACTATATTGATGCCATTGTTGATACTATATTGATGCCATTGTTGATACTATATTGATGCCATTGTTGATACTATATTGATGCCATTGTTGATACTATATTGATGCCATTGTTGGTACTATATTGATGCCATTGTTGATACTATATTGATGCCATTGTTGATACTATACTGATGCCATTGTTGATACTATATTGATGCCATTGTTGATACTATACTGATGCCATTGTTGATACTATACTGATGCCATTGTTGATACTATATTGATGCCATTGTTGATACTATATTGATGCCATTGTTGATACTATATTGATGCCATTGTTGATACTATACTGATGCCATTGTTGATACTATATTGATGCCATTGTTGATACTATATTGATGCCATTGTTGATACTATATTGATGCCATTGTTGATACTATATTGATGCCATTGTTGATACTATATTGATGCCATTGTTGATACTATATTGATGCCATTGTTGATACTATATTGATGCCATTGTTGATACTATATTGATGCCATTGTTGATACTATACTGATGCCATTGTTGATACTATATTGATGCCATTGTTGATACTATACTGATGCCATTGTTGATACTATATTGATGCCATTGTTGATACTATATTGATGCCATTGTTGATACTATATTGATGCCATTGTTGATACTATACTGATGCCATTGTTGATACTATATTGATGCCATTGTTGATACTATATTGATGCCATTGTTGATACTATATTGATGCCATTGTTGATACTATATTGATGCCATTGCTGATACTATATTGATGCCATTGTTGATACTATACTGATGCCATTGTTGATACTATATTGATGCCATTGTTGATACTATATTGATGCCATTGTTGATACTATACTGATGCCATTGTTGATACTATATTGATGCCATTGTTGATACTATACTGATGCCATTGTTGATACTATACTGATGCCATTGTTGATACTATATTGATGCCATTGTTGGTACTATATTGATGCCATTGTTGATACTATATTGATGCCATTGTTGATACTATACTGATGCCATTGTTGATACTATATTGATGCCATTGTTGATACTATACTGATGCCATTGTTGATACTATATTGATGCCATTGTTGATACTATATTGATGCCATTGTTGATACTATATTGATGCCATTGTTGATACTATATTGATGCCATTGTTGATACTATACTGATGCCATTGTTGATACTATATTGATGCCATTGTTGATACTATATTGATGCCATTGTTGATACTATATTGATGCCATTGTTGATACTATACTGATGCCATTGTTGATACTATATTGATGCCATTGTTGATACTATACTGATGCCATTGTTGATACTATATTGATGCCATTGTTGATACTATATTGATGCCATTGTTGATACTATATTGATGCCATTGTTGATACTATACTGATGCCATTGTTGATACTATATTGATGCCATTGTTGATACTATATTGATGCCATTGTTGGTACTATATTGATGCCATTGTTGATACTATATTGATGCCATTGTTGATACTATATTGATGCCATTGTTGATACTATATTGATGCCATTGTTGATACTATATTGATGCCATTGTTGATACTATACTGATGCCATTGTTGATACTATATTGATGCCATTGTTGATACTATATTGATGCCATTGTTGATACTATACTGATGCCATTGTTGATACTATATTGATGCCATTGTTGATACTATATTGATGCCATTGTTGATACTATATTGATGCCATTGTTGATACTATATTGATGCCATTGTTGATACTATATTGATGCCATTGTTGATACTATATTGATGCCATTGTTGATACTATATTGATGCCATTGTTGATACTATATTGATGCCATTGTTGATACTATATTGATGCCATTGTTGATACTATACTGATGCCATTGTTGATACTATACTGATGCCATTGTTGATACTATATTGATGCCATTGTTGATACTATACTGATGCCATTGTTGATACTATATTGATGCCATTGTTGATACTATACTGATGCCATTGTTGATACTATATTGATGCCATTGTTGATACTATATTGATGCCATTGTTGATACTATATTGATGCCATTGTTGATACTATACTGATGCCATTGTTGATACTATATTGATGCCATTGTTGATACTATATTGATGCCATTGTTGATACTATATTGATGCCATTGTTGATACTATATTGATGCCATTGTTGATACTATACTGATGCCATTGTTGATACTATATTGATGCCATTGTTGATACTATATTGATGCCATTGTTGATACTATACTGATGCCATTGTTGATACTATATTGATGCCATTGTTGATACTATATTGATGCCATTCTTGATACTATATTGATGCCATTGTTGATACTATACTGATGCCATTGTTGATACTATATTGATGCCATTGTTGATACTATATTGATGCCATTGTTGATACTATACTGATGCCATTGTTGATACTATATTGATGCCATTGTTGGTACTATATTGATGCCATTGTTGGTACTATATTGATGCCATTGTTGATACTATATTGATGCCATTGTTGATACTATATTGATGCCATTGTTGATACTATATTGATGCCATTGTTGATACTATATTGATGCCATTGTTGATACTATACTGATGCCATTGTTGATACTATATTGATGCCATTGTTGATACTATATTGATGCCATTGTTGATACTATACTGATGCCATTGTTGATACTATATTGATGCCATTGTTGATACTATACTGATGCCATTGTTGATACTATATTGATGCCATTGTTGATACTATATTGATGCCATTGTTGATACTATATTGATGCCATTGTTGATACTATATTGATGCCATTGTTGATACTATATTGATGCCATTGTTGATACTATACTGATGCCATTGTTGATACTATATTGATGCCATTGTTGATACTATACTGATGCCATTGTTGATACTATATTGATGCCATTGTTGATACTATATTGATGCCATTGTTGATACTATATTGATGCCATTGTTGATACTATACTGATGCCATTGTTGATACTATATTGATGCCATTGTTGATACTATATTGATGCCATTGTTGATACTATACTGATGCCATTGTTGATACTATATTGATGCCATTGTTGATACTATACTGATGCCATTGTTGATACTATATTGATGCCATTGTTGATACTATACTGATGCCATTGTTGATACTATACTGATGCCATTGTTGATACTATATTGATGCCATTGTTGGTACTATATTGATGCCATTGTTGGTACTATATTGATGCCATTGTTGATACTATATTGATGCCATTGTTGATACTATATTGATGCCATTGTTGATACTATACTGATGCCATTGTTGATACTATATTGATGCCATTGTTGATACTATATTGATGCCATTGTTGATACTATACTGATGCCATTGTTGATACTATATTGATGCCATTGTTGATACTATATTGATGCCATTGTTGATACTATACTGATGCCATTGTTGATACTATATTGATGCCATTGTTGATACTATACTGATGCCATTGTTGATACTATATTGATGCCATTGTTGATACTATATTGATGCCATTGTTGATACTATATTGATGCCATTGTTGATACTATATTGATGCCATTGTTGATACTATACTGATGCCATTGTTGATACTATATTGATGCCATTGTTGATACTATATTGATGCCATTGTTGATACTATATTGATGCCATTGTTGATACTATATTGATGCCATTGTTGATACTATACTGATGCCATTGTTGATACTATATTGATGCCATTGTTGATACTATATTGATGCCATTGTTGATACTATACTGATGCCATTGTTGATACTATATTGATGCCATTGTTGATACTATATTGATGCCATTCTTGATACTATATTGATGCCATTGTTGATACTATACTGATGCCATTGTTGATACTATATTGATGCCATTGTTGATACTATACTGATGCCATTGTTGATACTATATTGATGCCATTGTTGATACTATATTGATGCCATTGTTGATACTATATTGATGCCATTGTTGATACTATATTGATGCCATTGTTGATACTATACTGATGCCATTGTTGATACTATATTGATGCCATTGTTGATACTATATTGATGCCATTGTTGATACTATATTGATGCCATTGTTGATACTATATTGATGCCATTGTTGATACTATATTGATGCCATTGTTGATACTATATTGATGCCATTGTTGATACTATATTGATGCCATTGTTGATACTATATTGATGCCATTGTTGATACTATACTGATGCCATTGTTGATACTATACTGATGCCATTGTTGATACTATACTGATGCCATTGTTGATACTATATTGATGCCATTGTTGATACTATATTGATGCCATTGTTGATACTATACTGATGCCATTGTTGATACTATATTGATGCCATTGTTGATACTATATTGATGCCATTCTTGATACTATATTGATGCCATTGTTGATACTATACTGATGCCATTGTTGATACTATATTGATGCCATTGTTGATACTATATTGATGCCATTGTTGATACTATACTGATGCCATTGTTGATACTATATTGATGCCATTGCTGATACTATATTGATGCCATTGTTGATACTATATTGATGCCATTGTTGATACTATATTGATGCCATTGTTGATACTATATTGATGCCATTGTTGATACTATACTGATGCCATTGTTGATACTATATTGATGCCATTGTTGATACTATATTGATGCCATTGTTGATACTATACTGATGCCATTGTTGATACTATACTGATGCCATTGTTGATACTATATTGATGCCATTGTTGATACTATACTGATGCCATTGTTGATACTATATTGATGCCATTGTTGATACTATACTGATGCCATTGTTGATACTATATTGATGCCATTGTTGATACTATATTGATGCCATTGTTGATACTATATTGATGCCATTGTTGATACTATATTGATGCCATTGTTGATACTATACTGATGCCATTGTTGATACTATATTGATGCCATTGTTGATACTATATTGATGCCATTGTTGATACTATATTGATGCCATTGTTGATACTATATTGATGCCATTGTTGGTACTATACTGATGCCATTGTTGATACTATATTGATGCCATTGTTGATACTATACTGATGCCATTGTTGATACTATACTGATGCCATTGTTGATACTATATTGATGCCATTGTTGATACTATATTGATGCCATTGTTGATACTATATTGATGCCATTGCTGATACTATATTGATGCCATTGTTGATACTATATTGATGCCATTGTTGATACTATACTGATGCCATTGTTGATACTATATTGATGCCATTGTTGATACTATACTGATGCCATTGTTGATACTATATTGATGCCATTGTTGATACTATATTGATGCCATTGTTGATACTATACTGATGCCATTGTTGATACTATATTGATGCCATTGTTGATACTATATTGATGCCATTCTTGATACTATATTGATGCCATTGTTGATACTATACTGATGCCATTGTTGATACTATATTGATGCCATTGTTGATACTATATTGATGCCATTGTTGATACTATACTGATGCCATTGTTGATACTATATTGATGCCATTGCTGATACTATATTGATGCCATTGTTGATACTATATTGATGCCATTGTTGATACTATATTGATGCCATTGTTGATACTATATTGATGCCATTGTTGATACTATATTGATGCCATTGTTGATACTATACTGATGCCATTGTTGATACTATACTGATGCCATTGTTGATACTATATTGATGCCATTGTTGATACTATACTGATGCCATTGTTGATACTATACTGATGCCATTGTTGATACTATATTGATGCCATTGTTGATACTATATTGATGCCATTGTTGGTACTATATTGATGCCATTGTTGATACTATATTGATGCCATTGTTGATACTATATTGATGCCATTGTTGGTACTATATTGATGCCATTGTTGATACTATATTGATGCCATTGTTGATACTATACTGATGCCATTGTTGATACTATATTGATGCCATTGTTGATACTATACTGATGCCATTGTTGATACTATATTGATGCCATTGTTGATACTATATTGATGCCATTGTTGATACTATACTGATGCCATTGTTGATACTATATTGATGCCATTGTTGATACTATATTGATGCCATTGTTGATACTATATTGATGCCATTGTTGATACTATATTGATGCCATTGTTGATACTATATTGATGCCATTGTTGATACTATACTGATGCCATTGTTGATACTATACTGATGCCATTGTTGATACTATATTGATGCCATTGTTGATACTATACTGATGCCATTGTTGATACTATACTGATGCCATTGTTGATACTATATTGATGCCATTGTTGGTACTATATTGATGCCATTGTTGGTACTATATTGATGCCATTGTTGATACTATATTGATGCCATTGTTGATACTATACTGATGCCATTGTTGATACTATATTGATGCCATTGTTGATACTATATTGATGCCATTGTTGATACTATATTGATGCCATTGTTGATACTATATTGATGCCATTGTTGATACTATACTGATGCCATTGTTGATACTATACTGATGCCATTGTTGATACTATATTGATGCCATTGTTGATACTATACTGATGCCATTGTTGATACTATACTGATGCCATTGTTGATACTATATTGATGCCATTGTTGGTACTATATTGATGCCATTGTTGATACTATATTGATGCCATTGTTGATACTATACTGATGCCATTGTTGATACTATACTGATGCCATTGTTGATACTATATTGATGCCATTGTTGGTACTATATTGATGCCATTGTTGATACTATATTGATGCCATTGTTGATACTATATTGATGCCATTGTTGATACTATACTGATGCCATTGTTGATACTATATTGATGCCATTGTTGATACTATATTGATGCCATTGTTGATACTATACTGATGCCATTGTTGATACTATATTGATGCCATTGTTGATACTATATTGATGCCATTGTTGATACTATACTGATGCCATTGTTGATACTATATTGATGCCATTGTTGATACTATATTGATGCCATTGTTGATACTATATTGATGCCATTGTTGATACTATACTGATGCCATTGTTGATACTATATTGATGCCATTGTTGATACTATATTGATGCCATTGTTGATACTATATTGATGCCATTGTTGATACTATATTGATGCCATTGTTGATACTATACTGATGCCATTGTTGATACTATACTGATGCCATTGTTGATACTATATTGATGCCATTGTTGATACTATATTGATGCCATTGTTGATACTATACTGATGCCATTGTTGATACTATATTGATGCCATTGTTGATACTATATTGATGCCATTGTTGATACTATACTGATGCCATTGTTGATACTATATTGATGCCATTGTTGATACTATATTGATGCCATTGTTGATACTATATTGATGCCATTGTTGATACTATATTGATGCCATTGTTGATACTATATTGATGCCATTGTTGATACTATACTGATGCCATTGTTGATACTATATTGATGCCATTGTTGATACTATATTGATGCCATTGTTGATACTATATTGATGCCATTGTTGATACTATACTGATGCCATTGTTGATACTATACTGATGCCATTGTTGATACTATATTGATGCCATTGTTGATACTATATTGATGCCATTGTTGATACTATATTGATGCCATTGTTGATACTATATTGATGCCATTGTTGATACTATATTGATGCCATTGTTGATACTATATTGATGCCATTGTTGATACTATACTGATGCCATTGTTGATACTATATTGATGCCATTGTTGATACTATACTGATGCCATTGTTGATACTATATTGATGCCATTGTTGATACTATACTGATGCCATTGTTGATACTATACTGATGCCATTGTTGATACTATATTGATGCCATTGTTGATACTATATTGATGCCATTGTTGATACTATATTGATGCCATTGTTGATACTATATTGATGCCATTGTTGATACTATATTGATGCCATTGTTGATACTATACTGATGCCATTGTTGATACTATATTGATGCCATTGTTGATACTATACTGATGCCATTGTTGATACTATATTGATGCCATTGTTGATACTATACTGATGCCATTGTTGATACTATATTGATGCCATTGTTGATACTATATTGATGCCATTGTTGATACTATATTGATGCCATTGTTGATACTATATTGATGCCATTGTTGATACTATATTGATGCCATTGTTGATACTATATTGATGCCATTGTTGATACTATATTGATGCCATTGTTGATACTATATTGATGCCATTGTTGATACTATATTGATGCCATTGTTGATACTATATTGATGCCATTGTTGATACTATATTGATGCCATTGTTGATACTATATTGATGCCATTGTTGATACTATACTGATGCCATTGTTGATACTATATTGATGCCATTGTTGATACTATACTGATGCCATTGTTGATACTATATTGATGCCATTGTTGATACTATATTGATGCCATTGCTGATACTATATTGATGCCATTGTTGATACTATATTGATGCCATTGTTGATACTATATTGATGCCATTGTTGATACTATATTGATGCCATTGTTGATAATATATTGATGCCATTGTTGATAATTTGTTGAGCTCACTGCCAGTTGATTCGAAAAAAAATATTCACCAGGGGAATGGCATTTTTTGGCTAAGATGTCTAAATAAAAATATTTTCCCAATAAGTAAACAAAGTTTTATGTATCATCATTCTTAAATTCTAAAACGTACCGCAATCTAGTATGCAAGTTGATAGAGAGTTCTTCCTTCGCCATACGGCATTTCTTTTTTATTTCCCGCAGGCGTGTGTGGTTTTTCGACATTTCCATAAGCTGATTCCTATGGCTAGAGCACAGGTCAGGCAGGATTGACCGATCACGCAGGTTACTCACACGGTTCTGGTTCTGAACAAAGCCCTGAAACAGTACAAGAGTAAGATGGAATGTTGATACTGTTAAACCTATGTTGATAGCTGCTTTGGAGAATACCTTACATATCATCTTTGGAAATGCATGTTTGCATAGTATGAGCCAGCTGCCATGTAACACATAGCCTTGTTCTAAAGTATGTTCATAACATTCCAAAACAAAACAATAAACATTCAAATGTTGACAACTTTTCGTTAAATGTTGACAAATTCCTCCACACTTGTAACTTTTGTTTGTATATTATAACATATAAACTTTCAAGACTATCTCTCTACCGTGGTGCAACAGATATTGTCCCTGGCTGCTGACATAGGTGACCAGGATATGACCCCTGTTGCCAGTGAAATATTCATTTCTGATTTTTATTTTCTAATTTACATTATTATCATTATACTCATAAAATTGAATTTATATCTTAACTTACCTCTTTGATACATTTCACAATCTTTAAAGAACAGTTTTACAATTGATTACATCAAAACAACAGCTAATGGGCCTTCAACTTCTCATATACATTTGTACTTCTTGGCCCTTTTTAGTTGTCTTTTTAGGATTATATCTAAAGAGTCATATGAGGGTGCTGTACCCTGCCCTTATTTAGTAGCACCCCTCTGCCCGCATTGAGACCAGCATGGGCACCATTTTGCCTTCTCAGAATTAAATGCTTTAGATATTAAAATATTTCCTATGTTTTGTCTAAAGCTTATTATACCATTGTTAATACATACAAACTTTATGCATTTGGCATCCGAAAGCTAAAATAACTTCAATTAAACACTTGTAAACAATATAGTTATATTTAAGTTATTCACAGCAAGAAACAATGTGCTCTTTTAACATTTAGCACCTTGTTTAATTTCTGAAGCACCCTGCCCTTTGTTCAAATATTTCACTAATAAGACAAAAGTTAACTTGCATTTGTGTATACAAGCAGCTGTTTACATGTATCATGTATTGAAATACATCAGTTCAGTTTGAAAATTAATGTTAATCATTGGTTTAAGGCAATACTTCATTTTAAATTAAACATGCATCTAAATCCATGTGAGATGATACAGTGTCGCCTTGATGGCTTATCTCTTTACCTTCGCAAGGTCAGCCTGTTCCTGTAGGATCTTCCTAGCCCCAGAGATTATCTGGTCTAGACCATAAAGACGATCTTCCAAGCCCTTTACTGCCTTCATGCTCTCATTTTCCACCTCTGCCAACATATGCTCCACCTGTTCCTTCAGTGAGTCCGCCACCTTACCATCAAGCTGAAGAGGAAACATGGATATAGAGTTTAAGGGTTTAAATTGACATTGTCCTAGTCTTTTCTATATGGAAAAACTGACATTCATTTTGCATGAACCACTCAGCATTATGCTGTCAATGTTTATTTCTTTGCTTCACTCTGATTGGAAAAGCGCGACATCATGGTAAACAATGTTTGAATATCCCCTTCACAGATGTTAATGCAGATTGCAAAATTATCTCCTTAATTTTACCTGAAATACTATTAAAAACAATTAAAACAATAAGAGAAAGATATCAATTTAAGGTTATGCGCTTCATTGAAAATTTGCGTCCACACTGCATGAACAATTTTTTTTTTGAAATACTGGTATTTAAGAATTGAATCATTTTTTTTTTTTTTGTTCATGCAGTATGGACGCAAATTTTCCAACATTGTATAACAAACTAGAAGCGCCGCAATGCGACGAAACCAGGTTTTTGTTATGGGCAATCAGAAATTATAGCCAATTAATTTGTTGTATGAGCAGGTTCAATCTGCAGCTTCATATAAGCTATATTCACACTAAGATTCATCACTATCCATCAATTCTAACTAAGTTGTTGGGCAGAAAAACATTTTTCTATTTTTAGGAACAGTGACCGTGACCCCACCTCCCAAACTAGCTCTTCACATAAGCTACCTTCGCTCTAAGTTTCATCAATATCTATCAATGCTAACTAAAGTTATTGGGCAGAAACCATATTTCTATTTTTAGTAACAGTGACCTTGACCCCACCCCCCTCAAAAGAAATTCCAAGCTTGCTCTTCACATAAGCTACTAGTACCTACACACAAAATTTCGTCAATATCTATCAATCCTAACTAAAGTTATTGGGCAGAAACCATTTTTCTATTTTTAGTAACAGTGACCTTGACCTTAGCTCCACCCCCCTCAAAAGCTATCACAAGCTAGCTCTGTACATAAGCTACCTACACACCAAATTTTATCAATATCTATCAATGCTAACTAAAGTTATTGGGCGGACACCATTTTTATATTTTTAGTAACAGTGACCTTGACCTTAGCTCCACCCCCCTCAAAAGCAATCTCAAGCTAGCTCTTTACATAAGCTACCCACACACCAAGTTTAATCAATATCTATCAATGCTATCAAAATTAATTTGGCAAAAAACATTTTTCTATTTCAAGTAACAGTGACATTGACCGTAGCCCCTCCCCACTCAAAAGCAATCCCAAGCTAGCTCTTCACATGCTACATACACACCAAGTTTCATCAATATCTGTCAATCCTAACTAAATTTATTGGGCGGAAACCATTTTTCTATTTTTAGTAATAGTGACCTTGACCTTAGCCCCTCCCCACTCAAAAGCAATCCCAAGCTAGCTCTTCACATAAGCAACTTATACACCAAGTTTCAATGCTAACTAAAGTTATTGGGCAGAAACCATTTTTTCTATTTTTAGTAACAGGCGACCTTGACCGTAGCCCCACCCCCCTCAAAAGCAATCCCAAGCTGGCTCTTCACATAAGCTACCTACACACCAAGTTTCATCAATATCGGTCAATGCTAACTAAAGTTATTGGGCAGAAACCATTTTTCTATTTTAAGTAACAGTGACCTTGACCATTTTTCTATTTTAAGTAATAGTGACCTTGACCTTAGCCCCTCCCCACTCAAAAGCAATCCCAAGCTAGCTCTTCACATAAGCTACCTACACACCAACTTTCGTCAATATCTATCAATCCTAACTAAAGTTATTGGGCAGAAACCATTTTTCTATTTTTAGTAACAGGCGACCTTGACTTTAGCCCCACCCCCCTCAAAAGCAATCCCAAGCTAGCTCTTCACATAAGCTACCTACACACCAAGTTTCATCAATATCTGTCAATGCTAACTAAAGTTATTGAACAGAAACCAATCTTTGACGCCCGCCAGCCCGCCAGCCCACCCAATGACAACCTCATTCTAATAACCCGGTTTTCGTTGAAAACCTGGTTAAAAATCCAATTTTCCACTCTATGAACTTATTCATAATTGTATTCTCATATCTATGAAATCTGCCAATTGAATGACAAAGCATGTGAATGCATTTTATCAGTTGATCTATAACTTTGCAAATATGGGCCTTGTAGAATTTGTAAATTGTTGACTCTTAGATCATAAACATTTTCTTAGGGATATTTCAATTTGTACAGTCAGGATTATGTAAAAAGTTTTTAGTCTATGTATACTTACCATACATGAAGATAAATCGGGGGGATTTAATTATCAATGAATATGTATGAAAAAGTTTTAGCATTGTGTTGGAGATCACATAGCCATTTTGGCCAAGCAGAAGTATCAAACATTAATTCCGTGTTTTTTTTTCGACAAAAACTAAAAAACATTTTTTTTTTATTTTGTTCTTCTGAGAAAGCAATTTTTTGTTACTAAGGAGAAAAAAATCCAACTTACAAAATATTGCATATTGTTGATTTTTTTTTTAATTTGCCTCCTACTGTGTGCAAAAAAAATCTGTGTTACAAAAAAAATAAAATAAAGGTTTAGCCTGAAGCCTCCTTCCTACCTGTTCAGTGGCTTTTCCGCACTGTTCCACCATGTCATGGAGGGTGTGATTTACATCCTGAAATTTTAGAATGTGACAATGACAATGTATCATCCAAATATGTTCTGTAGTAAAGAATCTTTGCTACCAGTATATAGAACCTTAAATTTGAATCAAAATATAAAATAAATACAGGCAACCGTGTGATCAGGAATTGTAGGAGCATTTTTGTAAATAGGCCAAAAAAGTAAAATGGTTTTATTAGAGTTCCATCCTTTTCAAAAACAGCAAGAGAAGGTAGACTTTATCTTTTTATAAGGCTTGATATAAGAACATTATTGTCATCATAAGGAAAAGGTGTTTAAGTAATCTTCTGTATAAAATTAACGCTTGAAAGATTTTAAACTACATATTAAAACATACACTTTATTTTTGTATTTTATTTTCATTAATATTTAAAAAATTACCAACAGACTATAACAAGAGCTGTCACAGTAATGATTGAAATGTTTTGGTGAAACATGCATGGATCACTGTTAGATTAGATTTCAATGCAATACATGGTATGCTGAGATATTAACATAAATGTGGTTCCATGCAAAATTTTAACGAGAATTTCTAAGTCTAATAATAAAGGGCCATTATTTGCAAAATACAGTTATCTAACTTGGCTTTTCAAGTAGGTTGGGTGGTTGAATACCATTGTATAAAGTCTCAATGCAATACATCAAGTAGTTGCTGAGATATTATCCTATGTGTGCTTAACATGCAAAACCTTAACCAGAATTTCGCATAATAAAGGGGCAAATATTATATATTATAAAAGATAGAGTTATCTTACATTGATTAAATAAGAAGGTTAAATAGATGGGAGCCTGTGTGTAAAGTTTCAATGCAATACATGATGTATTCGCTGAGGTATAATGGCTTAAAAGTGGTTACAAGCAAAACCTTAACCAGAATTTCTATGTCGAATAAAAAAGGGACCATTATTTTAATCTTATGAAACTGGAGTTATCTTACTTGGTTATTTAAGTAGATTTGATGGTTGAGTACCATTGTATTAAGTCTCAATGCAATCCATCAAGTAATTGCTGAGATATTAACCTATGTGTGCTTACATGCAAAACCTTAACCAGAATGTCTAAGTCAAATAATAAAGGCCCATAATTTGTATTATATTCAAAAAAGTGTTATCTGGGAATACATATCTAATGTTTCAATGCAATACATGATATATTTGCTGAGATATTGACTTAAATGTGGTTACATGCAAAACCTTAACCAGAATTTCTAAGTCGAATAATAATGGGGCAATTATTTTGCATTAAATGCAAACTAGAGTTACCTAACTTGGTTAATTAAGTAGGTTGGATGGTGACTACCATTGTATGAAGTCTCAATGCAATACCTCAAGTAGTTGCTGAGATATTAACCTATGTGTGCTTACACACAAAACCTTAACCAGAATTTCTAAGTCAAATAATAAAGGGCAATTATTTGCATTAAATTCAAACTAGAGTTATCTAACTTGGTTAATTTAGTAGGTTGGATGGTTGAGTACCATTGTATCAAGTATCAATGCAATACCTCAAGTAGTTGCTGAGATATTAACATATGTGTGCTTGCACGCAAAACCTTAACCAGAATTTCTAAGTCAAATAATAAAGGCCTATTATTTGCATTATTTCAAATAATTGTTATCTAACTTCATTAATTTAGTATGTAAGATAGTTGGGAATACATATCCAAAGTTTCAATGCAATAACTGATGTATTTACTGAGATAATGACTTAAAGGTGCTTACATGCAAAACCTTAACCAAGGAGTGACGCCAACGCCGACACTAGTGTGAGTAGTATAGCTCTCCTTATTCTTCGAATAGTCGAGCTAAAAATGGAAGGGTCGGTGCCTATTTCGTTTGCCAGGTCAGGTAACCTGAATCAAAAGCTAGTTCTTTTAGACCTAGGAGAGATTTTCAGCAGTGCAATACTTGTGTTGAAACTTTCTCCTTGGAACAAAATCACCTGTACATGTACAGAGTTAATTGCCCTTTCTTGATACGTGATATGATATACAAGTACAACAAATGGGATTTCAATACAACTATACACTACAGAATCCATATCCGCATTCATATTACCATGAAGGATTACCAAAAAAAATTCAGCAGTTTTCTTTTGACCCAAAATCCACACTCATTACACTGACCTGGGAGCTGATCCAGTCAAACAGTGTGGATCTGGACAGAGATGTTGTTACTCCCCCTGATCCGCTAGAGTTATCTGTTCCATCCTGTGAGTTTGTCAGAGCCGATAGTACTGGGATCTTCGACAGCAGATTCAGTGACTTGGACACACTGTGAAGGATTGGTAGAATTGAGAGACCAAAACATGCCACGAGTGTCAGGTTCTCCTAAGATTTTTCAGCTGGAGGTCCTGAGACACTTTTGCTTGACAATTATGTTTTCTGCGTTTTGTGTCAGAGAAATCCCCGGATATACAAAACTACAATGGCCAAACATAAAGGCAATAGCCATACCCCTGTTCACAGAGATTATGGAGTCTAAAATGGTGTTAAAAATAAGAGAAAGGAATCACCTATCTTTGATAATATAAGGAAAGAAATACAGCACAAATTAAGTTTCAACAACATAATTAGTCCATTTTAGAAAAACTTGATGTAATTGTTATAAAAGAATTGCATTCATCCATGAAAATCACATCAAAGCATATTTAGTGTGAATCAGATAATTACCTAGCAATAAGATCTCTGTATGACTCCCGACATTCTAGGTACTGCTGGAAAGACTCATTGAATGTTTCCCATCGCTGACGAAGCTCACTGCAAGTATACAAGACCATTTAAGTTTGCATGCATTTTTTTCATGGATTTTCACATTGGCAACAGTCACGTTTTGAGGAGATAACAGTTGGCTACTTAATGCACATAATTATCATAGTACAAACATGCGGGGGAATTTGGAGTGGCCTGAAAGGGCAGGTGGCTATTTAAAACAGGTTGCCCTTCAACCAGGTTTGACTGTAGTGAAAACCTGGCTATGCCTTGCTGTTGTATTTACTAGGGGATAAAGAACAAATTTGTGGGGTTTTCTGGTAAGAGAAAAGAGTATAAGAAGGGTCTTAAATTGAGTTGGTTCATGCAGAAAGAGCTTGTTAAAGAGTGAATTTTTACCCTGTCACATCTTCTAGGTTAGCAACAACTGCTGCCCAGCCTTGCTGTTGTAGATGCTGGTCATGGATGAGTTTCTCACAGGCTCCTAGCTCCTCCCCATCCACTTCTTGAAATTGCTGTAATACACAAAAAAAGCTTTTTATTTGGGCTTTGATTTTGGTGTATCAAGTATTCGCACCATCTTGAAACTTCACTATGTGGTCACATCTCAGAAAACCCAACATATATTTTCCTTTCTAAAAATGAAAAGGTTTGGAATTCAAGTTGGTTATATTTTTTGCATGTGAAAGTTTGAAATAGATACCTCTGGCTATGTGAATAATTGTAATTCGACACTACTAGACGAAGAACAACTGAAATACTATATTACTATTTAATTTTGACAAAAAATGCAACTACAGCCAAGTACATGTATGATATTATTTGACACTATTTAACTAAAATCCAATGCATATCTTAGACTGATGATTGACCCTGATTTTCTAAACAAATATAATCATGCCATTCATGTTATAAATGCATTATCAAAAGTTATAAAACAGTATTACCAGTGCCAGCTGTGTCCGGGACACCACTGTCTCATAGGCTGGTGGCATCAGGAGAGACCCTTCCACCTGGGCTTGTAGGTCAATGTCTGAAATGAAATCATACATGTAGCTATGAGCTTCAAGATGTTTGGAATTGTATACACCAGTAGATTCATAATTTGTTTTGCATCCTGAATCCTATACTCATTGTGTTCCCTGAGGATCTGTTATTTTTAAACATGTGCATCAGCAAGCTTCATTAGCAGGGGTTCTCAAGTTCAGGATTGATCCAGAAAACAGGATTGAGGGCGTTTAGCTTCAGACTTTTGCACTATTGTAAAGAGTATTTTCATCCTAGGACATTTGCATACAAAATAGTAGAAAGAACCTTGAAATGAATACAAATGACATTGGAAACAATTATAAAAGTGGTCTAAGCCTCTATACCGATTTGGGGCATAAATCCCTCATACTCAAACAGACTTTTTGGCAATTTTTTTAGGATTTATGACATTCTCTATGGTGCTCTTAATGCCAGCTTACCTGAGCCAACTACCACCTTACCTAAGGCATAGCCAAATCTGGTGGAAAGCAGGATGACACTCTCTATGGTGCTCTTAATGCCAGCTTACCTGAGCCAACTACCACCTTATCTAAGGCATGACCAACTCTGGTGGAAAGCAGGATGACACTCTCTATGGTGCTCTTAATGCCAGCTTACCTGAGCCAACTACCACCTTATCTAAGGCATAGCCAACTTTGGGGGAAAGCAGGATGACACTCTCTATGGTG
Organism: Mya arenaria; assembly: GCF_026914265.1. Taxonomy (NCBI): domain Eukaryota; kingdom Metazoa; phylum Mollusca; class Bivalvia; order Myida; family Myidae; genus Mya; species Mya arenaria. The sequence goes on along the minus strand of NC_069134.1, from coordinate 30,337,700 downwards.
CTCTTAATGCCAGCTTACCTGAGCCAACAACCACCTTACCTAAGGCATAGCCAACTCTGGTGGAAAGCAGAATGACACTCTCTATGGTGCTTACCTGAGCCATAGATGACATAAGAGGGAAAGCAGGATGGCACTCTCTATGGTGCTTACCTGAGCCATAGATGACATAAGGGGGAAAGCAGGATGGCACCTCTATGGTGCTTACCTGAGCCATAGATGACATAAGGGGGAAAGCAGGATGGCACTCTCTATGGTGCTTACCTGAGCCATAGATGACATAAGGGGGAAAGCAGAATGACACTCTCTATGGTGCTTACCTGAGCCATAGATGACATAAGGGGGAAAGCAGGATGGCACTCTCTATGGTGCTTACCTTAGCCATAGATGACATAAAGAGGAAAGCAGGATGGCACTCTCTATGGTGCTTACCTGAGCCATAGATGACATAAGGGGGAAAGCAGGATGGCACTCTCTATGGTGCTTACCTGAGCCATAGATGACATAAGGGGGAAAGCAGGACGGCACTCTCTATGGTGCTTACCTGAGCCATAGATGACATTAGGGGGAAAGCAGGACGGCACTCTCTATGGTGCTTACCTGAGCCATAGCTGACACTGGGGAGGAACAGGATGGCACTCCCTATAATGCTTACCTGAGCCATAGTTGACACTGTGGAAAGGCGGGATGGCACTGTATGGTGCTTACCTGAGCCATAGTTGACACTTTGGGAAGGCGTGATGGCACTATATGGTGCTTACCTGAGCCATAGTTGACACTGTGGGAAGGTGTGATGGCACTATATGGTGCTTACCGGAGCCACAGTTGACACTGTGGGAAGGCGGGATGGCACTCTATGGTGCTTACCGGAGCCATAGCTGACACTGTGGGAAGGCAGGATGGCACTCCCTATGGTGCTTACCTGAGCCATAGCTGACACTGTGGGAAGGCGGGATGGCACTCCCTATAATGCTTACCTGAGCCATAGTTGACACTGTGGGAAGGCGGGATGGCACTCTATGGTGCTTACCTGAGCCATAGTTGACACTCTGGGAAGGCGGGGTGGCACTCTATGGTGCTTACCTGAGCCATAGCTGACACTGTGGGAAGGCAGGATGGCACTCCCTATGATGCTTACCTGAGCCATAGCTGACACTGTGGGAAGGCAGGATGGCACTCCCTATGGTGCTTACCTGAGCCATAGTTGACACTCTGGGAAGGCGGGATGGCACTCTATGGTGCTTACCTGAGCCATAGCTGACACTGTGGGAAGGTGGGAAGGCACTCTATGGTGCTTACCTGAGCCATAGCTAACACTGTGGGAAGATGGGATGGCACTCCCTATAATGCTTACCTGAGCCATAGCTGACACTGTGGGAAGGCAGGATAGCACTCCCTATGGTGCTTACCTGAGCCATAGCTGACACTGTGGGAAGGCAGGATGGCACTCCCTATGGTGCTTACCTGAGCCATAGCTGACACTGTGGGAAGGCAGGATAGCACTCCCTATGGTGCTTACCTGAGCCATAGCTGACACTGTGGGAAGGCAGAATGGCACTCCCTATGGTGCTTACCTGAGCCATAGCTGACACTGTGGGAAGGCGGGATGGCACTCCCTATAATGCTTACCTGAGCATAGCTGACACTGTGGGAAGGTGGGATGGCACTCCTTATGATGCTTACCTGAGCCATAGCTGACACTGTGGGAAGGCGGGATGGCACTCCTTATGATGCTTACCTGAGCCATAGCTGACACTGTGGGAAGGCGGGATGGCACTCCCTATGATGCTTACCTGAGCCATATCTGACACTGTGGGAAGGCGGGATGGCACTCCCTATGATGCTTACCTGAGCCAAAGCTGACACTGTGGGAAGGCGGGATGGCACTCCCTATGATGCTTACCTGAGCCATAGCTGACACTGTGGGAAGGCGGGATGGCACTCCCTATGATGCTTACCTGAGCCATAGCTGACACTGTGGGAAGGCGGGATGGCACTCCCTATGATGCTTACCTGAGCCATAGCTGACACTGTGGGAAGGCGGGATGGCACTCCCTATGATGCTTACCTGAGCCATAGCTGACACTGTGGGAAGGCAGGATGGCACTCCCTATGATGCTTACCTGAGCCATAGCTGACACTGTGGGAAGGCGGGATGGCACTCTATGGTGCTTACCTGAGCCATAGTTGACACTGGGGAAAAGCCGCATTGTGCTCTTTATTATGCTTACTTTATGATGCTTACCTGAGCCATAGTTGACACTGGGGGAAGGTGGGATGGCACTCTCTATGGTACTTTTACTGAACAGGAAGATAGGGTTGGTGTCCTGAAATTCAGCATATTAGTTTTGCTACAATCAGATATTTGATATGATGTTACATGCAAAAGACAACAAGATGATAGCAGTGGTCTCCAGTCTATTTGTTCACAGATTGTGTGTATAAATTGCTTCTTTGACAAAAAACAATAAGGGCTTTTAAAACAGCAAAGTGCATGAAAATGCATTAAAGGTGAGGCAATATTTCTCATGTAAACATGTCTTATAATAAATGCACGAAATGATACATGCAAGTAGTTTTATTAATTTAATAAAATCGAGCTTATTGTATTATTAAGCAGATATTCATCACAGTGTTTGTGCTTAGTCCCAAAGGCAAATTTTGTAAAAATTGTAAGTCTCTCCTTTGTTTAATATGAAAGAGTCTAGAAGGAAAAGTGTGAGTTCAGGGAATGCTAAATGTTAGTAAGTGAGAATTCTGTTTATATATATATACCGTGCCAGCATGGTACTTCCCGACCACAGCGCTTGGGTCGAGACTTTCTCCTCCACTGATCAACAACACCTGTTTATCTTCGGCAATACGACACCCACGGGCGATGACATTTTGAAGACTTATGACCCTGTGAAACATTAAGACAAAGCATTTGTTTTATGATTAATTCAATCATTAAATTTATACCTGTTTTTCAGACCTTACAAAATAACTTGGCAAAAGACAACACAACAAGCCCGGAAATATAAAATTCAAATTAAGAACAAACCTGTCTAACATTTTACCAGTGCAGAGCTTGAAGGCTTGTGTTTATTTCAAACCACTTTACTATGTACCTGAACAGCAATAGATCATGATGTTTTACAGCAGATTATTAGGAATTAAAATGGGAAATGTCTTGTTTTAATTTATGGGTATAATGTTCTGATGATTTTGACTTTACAAAATTCTCTGATGTTACAGGCTTACACTTTAAATGACCAGCTGGATAGTAGCAGTAGTTTTATTCAAGCAATGGCAATATTTCATATTACAACAGTACATGTTACATCAATACAACCAATATCACAGATTGCATCTGCATTATAATAAGAATCATATTGATTATATCACAGAAAGTTAGCATAAATCAAATCATACTACTAAAATATATATTGCTTCATATATTAATGATAATGATTTATAATTGAGTAAAAAAATGCTGACAATTGCACAGGATAACCCGTTAAGTTTTGCACAAGTGCAAGAGCCTATTTCCAAAGTGGTCCAGATTTATTGTATTTAAGGTGTCACTACATTTTATTTAGTGCACTGATTTAATCAAAGTTCATATTAACTGAACTCAGATATGTTAACTTTTAATATTACATTCACAAATGTGTACTATTATCAGTATTACACAATCATAAAATATCTACAACATGTCAGTTACCTGGTATGATAAAAAAATAATATAAAAAGATAGCGAATGAAATTGGTAGATTAAGATTAAATGTATCAAATTGACATTCAGGTAGACTGACTTTCAGTTTAACAATCAGGACTATTTGTCAAAATGAAGTAGTTTTAATAAGATCATTATAGTTTACCGCTCCATGGCAAGGTTCATGTCAAATGTCATCATCGTCCCCGTGTCAACATGGAATACATACAGCATCTTTGCACTTCAGCTGAAAAAATGAATATGTTTGCAAATTTCAATACATTGTCAACTAAAATTTGAAGATCCTACGAGTCAAGCCAAGACTGATTAATTGTTGGGTACTATATACAACCTTTGACCAATTACAATCCTACTCCCAGATACAAGTTACAACAGTATAATGGTTAGCGACCCCTTTTCGGTCCGAAATGGAGGTTTTTCCTATGTTACTTTTGACACAAGATAGCTTTTACGATAAAACTTTACACTCAGACAGGTTGGCTCTTCTGACAAAAACTGTGTAATATGTTTTTAAATATATCTAAGGATTCCTAATATCCCCATGTGTAAAGTACCCCTATAATTTCGCTAAAATAAGCACCCTACTGTACCAGTTATTCACCCACCCCATAAATTCGCTGTTCTTATGATGTTTTTCATAAAATTTCTCTCTAAACTATATCTTCAAACATTTTTATTTTATTTGACAAGTCTAGCGACTGTTTAAAACTACAATTGATCAATAAATATAATATGTTAACTATTACATACTGTTTATGTATGTTTAAAATGATACAACACCTACTCTGTAAGCCACCTCTTTGCAGAAAATTAAAAAAGCTACCGGGATTCCTTCTTAAAACATGACCTACATTATGTATGCTTTATATTTATAGACTTCCGAAAAGGGAGAACGCATGTCCCTACAAAAATGTAATGATTAATTCAAATTTGAGTTGCTTCCTTTAGACGAATTTTTTTCACCATTTTCAGGTTTTACCATTTGCTTTTTCGAAAATTGAACGTAAAATACAGCAATTTATGGTATTTGTATAATTTAACACCGGTTTTATACTTTAAAATGACAAATCAATAATGTCTGCTGATAGTGCAAGGTATAATGAAAATTAAAAAATCCTTACAGGGCGCGCGTGATGACGTCATCCCCGCGTGCAACTTACAAGGTCAGAAGTGTACACAATGTTTATTTGGGTCGAATTCCACATACTACTTACATTTGAACGCAAAAAACCCCAGCTGATATCTGTCAAAATGCTGCTGCAATGAAACGCCAGACTGATTTGTGTAAAATATATCGTTTTGACTGGTTTTAATTGGGTGGGCGAAAGTGGTACGGGCAAATAATAGGTCGCTAACCAGTATGTATTTACAACAGTTAACATTGGCTATGACCAACATTCTATAAGCAGAAGTACTTAAGTAAATCTTTTATTCAATAGTTATTACAGGATATATACATGTTGAGGAATTATTAGTTATAATTTAATTAAAAGTTAGTAAAGAAAACAATAAATCCTGAAATCTCTCAAATATGGTTATGCCTTATTTTAATCTTACTGTATAATCTTATCAGATAAGCAATATAGGCTCCACCTTTCCAAATACAATAAAAAAAACTGTCTATCGAGACTAATCACATCACCAAATTATGAGTGATTTATTTTTTTCAAAGCCATACTGGTATAACATAATATAAACACAGAACACTGATCTGGTCACTGTGACTAGGTCAGTGTGATACTGACCTATTTTCAGTTAGGAGGGTGTCAATTTATTCCAAAATATGCTGCTTTCTTTAGTCGAAAATCGAGCTAAATCGAGACTTAAACATATTTTAATGATGAAAATGATTCTTTCCAAAAGAAAAACGTAAAAATGTTAATATCTGCTCATGATTTCACCACTTCTAGTTTGTTTATTATCTTCGTCATTTAATCGACTTCGTCAAAACGTCTCCTTACAAAACGGTCACTGGAAAATCGGTTATGTTACGAGGCATTTTCCGTGTAATTTTTAGAAAAAATTCAAGTCGCAATATTTACAATACAACATAGATCTTAAGTTAATTTTCTAAAAAAAACAACGGTGAATGCGTGTTTTTCATCTACTAATAAAATAAAAACGCGTAATATTTATAAATGCGACAAATCAATGACTCTCGAAAACTACAGCTGTAGCTATACATTTACAGCTGTAATTCTTTTTCTCATTGTTGTTGATAGAAGTACTTTTGAGCCATATGCATGTCTGCATGTACTATCGAAGCAGTATTGTGCTTACGGCTTTTCACAGATGATGTATGCGGCATTTTCTTCACATAGATACAATGTAATCCTCCCACAAATATCCACTGGGCCACCATAGGAAAGCGTATTTTTGACTGCTTCCTGTCTGTTACTGGCCTAGTGCCCAGTTTTGGTACATCTAGCCACTGGACACCAACATCAGACACCTTGTACCTCATCATCCGTTGCACCGAATTAGAAGAAAGTGTTGCGATCTAAATGACAAGAAGGGCGGCACTTACTTATCTTGCAATCTCGAATCACTGTTTGGTGTAACGCCCTGCTCACTGCATGCCCGTGTTAGCTCCTGATATTTCGGACCCATATTATGAACTATATTAGCCTTGTTAATTAAGTTTAATTACAAAATAAATCGTTTAAGGAACTTCCTTCTTTAGAATAGTTTTTGCATACACACATTGCAGTTTTTGCGTATTACATAAATATTTCATACCAAAAGCTGCTGCTGACAGTTGATTTCGTGAGTATTGACATCAATGATTAGAAAACGTTTTTTTTCTTTTTTAAAAACAGAAAAAAAAACACAAAACCTTCCACAAGTCAAAGGATTACTAATAAACGTGTTAAAACAAATGTTTGTACATCGCTGAAGAGCTTTCTTAAAGATGCACTCCTACTCCAAAAAATATTTACCAGAATTAATACAACTGTTTTGATATATATAAATTGATGGATACATGTCGAAAACAATCAAATACCGAGTTCAATTTGAAATAAAGGTGCAGAAAACATGGTATTTCTACCTTATGAGACTGTAGTAGATCACAGTAAATATTTTTTTTTCTCATTTATTTTTTACACAGAATACAAAACAATTCACATACATTAAAGCATTAATAGCATTATAACTATTCTATGTTTTTTATTTATTTATAAGCCCTAATCCCCCCTCCTACACACACGCACGCCTGCACACAAACGCACACAAACACACATGCATCCATTCACACGTACACATTCTTTCAGTCTCTCAAGCTTTTTCCCCTAATGGATTTTACAAGCTACGTATTGTAGTTAGTTATACATATTTAAAGGTGGAAAGGTAATAATAATCAATTTCATCAAGAACTAGGTCTTAAACCTAGTTTTATGTTGAGCCATTCTGACAGCATGCCATTAACCTTGACGTAGCAAGTCACATTCTTATAAACTGCCTGTATTACGTGATACATTTTCCCATTAATAGGGTTTTCAGTTTACTAAATAATAAAGATCGATTAACATAGTCGTAAGCCTTACTTAAGTCTATAAATGCTGCAAAAGTTGATTGTTCTTTTCTACTCCTGGACTCTACTACAGAACTAAGTGATGATGAATGATCAACTGTGCTTCGCTTCTTACGGAAGCCATTTTGTTCATCTACAATTTTACTACTACTATCTTACCATTGAGAAAGTCTCTCATTGAGAACAGAACAATACAACTTATACACGGTAGGAGCAAGATCCTGTTAGGGTTGATCTGTATGTGCTGATCAAACCCGACAACTTTTCCGAGAGGCTTGACCATGTAAAGGCTATACCAAATTCTTGACGTTTATGACGGGGAAAGATTTCCATTGCTAGGTTATACTTAGCAAGTCACCCAAAGCAAAAACGGTGTGCCCTGACCCGTTCGTCCGCCTTTTTTGGAGAAAGGATAACCAAATGGCACTTGCAGATCCAGGTGGGGGTGCACCCGGCGGACGCCTCCCCCAATATCGTCCAAGATTACTTTTCTTTCAATATAGAAGAAAAAGGAAATATATTACGCCCAAAATGTACCATTTTCGACAAGAAATTTGAAAATTTTGCCACCACTTTTAACCATATATATTTTAGTTCTGATGGAGGGGCGCATGTCAAAATGATACGCCCCCTCTAACATCCAAGCCCGGGTCCGCCCCTGAGTGGTGTTTTTCTCGAAATACTTCAACTCAGTAATGATAATCAGAAAATAATAACCGTAAGCCTTTATCCTTATGCTACTGCACATATAGATCTTCATTAATTTATGTTTATTGTATTGGTCATCAGTTTTAAATAATAGATGTAATGTTAACATTTTCTTCCAGTTATCATTACTTTATCATTTAAAAATAGCATTCAAAGAAAAACAATCCGTATCAGTTCAGCGTTGTTGTAATATAAAATATATTATCAGTAAAATATAGATATCTAATAAAATATACATTGTAAAGTAATGAAAAAGATTCCGGGTTGATTACGTTTAATCTTAGTTGTACAGTCTCTGCCCTGTTATCGAGTTCGACTATATGTACAGATATTTAAATGTATCCTGTGCAAGGGTGAGGACGTAATTTCATTTCATGCAAACATTAAGTAAGAAAAATGTTTCATGGCAAACAAGATGGTGGATTTGGAATGAAAAGTACAGATTCTGGTACCAACTTTTGCCTGGTAAGTGGACTTTTTCTTTAAATTTTGAAAAATGTATGCGTCCAGTATGTGGCGAAAAAACATATTCTTTGACTTTTAAGTTTGGTGTCTTTACTTTAAAGAAAAAAGTTATTGAGCAGATTGTGGCTTAGGAGGCAATGTTTACAAATAAACGTGTTGATTTTATCCACAAATTTTCGTATTTTCTCGACAAATATGGCATATCTGTGCATGTTGTAACTGTGCTTGCATGTATATTTTCCTATTTTCCAAACTTCATGGTTATTACTCGACTGTACATGTTTCCACGCCGATTTTTTGTACCTAAGCCCCCTATTATGTTTATTGCAAGCACATTACACACATTTTGGAGAAATGAAAACAAACTTCTGCACAATTGTTTAGCCTAGAGAGGATACGTTTTTTTAGTTCTGAGAATCGCTAATGATCACGAGTCTTTCAGTTTGGTATGTGATGTGTATCATAATTTGAAGTCAACGACTTTTTCACTTCAGAAACGGACTTGAACTTTCTCCGTCAAGAATTTGGTATACCCTTTATATGGTCAAGCCTGTCAGAAAAATTATCGGGTTTAATCAGCACATACAGATCAACCATAACATAAGAAAACAGACTGGGGCGTGAATTTATCTTAAGCTATCAGTATGCGAGTTGAAATAGAATTATTATATATTTATTTAATCATTTAACTACAAGTTAGAATCAGTTTTATAACATCTAAGTTCTTTGATGTAGTAAAAATCTCTAATAACATGGATCAATAAAAAAAATTATGATGTAGTAAAGAAATATTTTCGGTGCAAATTTATAACATCATAAGTTGTCACATCAACCATTGTTAAACAAATTTGTGAACAATGTGTGTCTTCTTTCCAAATATAAGCTATTGACACATCATTTATTCATTATTATCATGTCATGTGACACATAACAATAACTGTAGATAGCAATTTTGTATATATATCAACTTGATATAAATAAATGTATAATTGCGCTTTCAAATATCATGGCTAAAAATGACCAGGTAAGAAGCAATGTTAAATTGTTCATTTAAAAAGACATTCATCGAATATTTAACAACATAAATATTTCCAAACGTAAATTTTATTTTTTAAATTTTAGGCAAATGAGACGAATTCTTTATCGTGGCAAAATGTGTACGATTTGTCGATATTTTGTGAGGAGAAACTCACCGAAATCATTAAGGACGTAAATGAAGGTCGGTTTTTACCACCGGTAGGACTAGCATTACTACAGCAACACTTGGGACGGGTCTTGGAGAAACGCCATCCAGGAATCAATAAACACCACAATGCATCGCTTTCTATACCGGCCTTGTTGGATTTAAGGTTGAAAGAAATTTCTAAAAGAGACATCACAGTTTTAACTTTAGGTAAGTATTTGTACGGTTAGTATGTAGAATTAATTGTGGAAGGACAGGAGATGGCCTTCATTACTATTAACATTCCAAAAAATGACGTTGTCTCATATACGTGTGCTTACTTAGTTTTGTTGTTTTTCAAATTCCTTAATTATAAGTGCAATACTATGAACGATTTATATAACACGATTATTTTATTACTCAAACGCTTATTCACCAAACTCGTTTTTAGGGGAACTTAATGCTGGAAAATCAACCTTCCTTAACATTTTGTTGGGTGGGATGTACATTCCGACGGCGCGACAAAAGACGACAAATATAGTCTGCCACCTTCAGCATAGTCATGATCGGAATGTGGAAATCTTTTTTACAAGCACAGAGCGAAAACACTCTCTAGTTGTGGACTTGACTGAAGACAAAGACTGCGAGGGATGGGCTAAATTAAGACAATGCATTCAATATAGAAGATTTGACGACCAAGAAGTGAAAAGAGTAATTATCAAATGGCCAATGTTGTTAGTTGAGGTAAGTTTGATTTGTAACAATTTGCGTCAAGTAGCAAAGCAGTAGGAATAAATTACATAACTGTACCATGTATATTTTTCTATCATTATTTGATTTATTATAATTTAGGGAATGTTTGGAGATCTTCAACAGCGTCCTGTGCAAACAAACTTAGAGGTGGATGCAAAATGTAATGGAAAGTCTTTTCCACAGACTATACCAAAAAGTCAGAGGCATCAAAGGGAAATTTACAACCGAATGATCACAGAGCCGACAAATTCAAGTCAATCAGAGCGTAAACAGGTTTTTGAGTCGACACATACTGATTCCGGTGTTGGGAACGAAATAATGTCCGTGACATCTAATGCATCGGTTAGAACTGAAGATCTTTTTGGAAGTCCTAAAGATCAAACTACACAAAACATCACACATTCACATGAAATTGCAAGTGATGAAGCAAGCAGTCCATCTTCAGTAGAAAGACAGGCCGGAGATTTTGCAGTTTCAGCTGAAAGTCTTAACTCACAAAGTTCTGAAACTACCCCAAAGGCCATTGCTGGTGATCAGAGGGGTTCACTTTCATTTGATTGGGCGTCAGCGTCTTCACCGTCTTCTGTCAGTGAAGAAAGTATTGGAAGCGGGGATGATTCGGATACTGGGGTAAATATTTATTTCACATTGTTAAATAGAACAACACAACTACAGTAACCAACATGTTGAATAATACAGTGCTTAAATCCCTGAGTATCATCACAATTCAACACACACAAAAACTTAACAATGAAAAACATCACTACCAATGCATGTCAAGCTACAAATTAAGGATTTTAAGAAAGTTTACTTATTATTTATTAACCATATGTGTGTTTGTAATATTTCAGGATGTACCTTTTAGAGTCCGATTTCTGGATTGCCCGGGTATTCATGAGCACGATGAAGAGAAACACGTTGTCCAGCTGGCACTGGATGAAACACAAAACAGCAAGTGCTTTGTGTTCATTCTAGACACATCGAATGGCCCAGGAATAACGAAAAATGTAACTCACATTTGATAGGATAAATAACACATTGATTTTATTGTGACGTTGTAATGAAGCAGTGGAATAGACTGTTCAGTGACAACTCCAGTAAATAAAAACTTCAATATAAACTCCAGTAAATAAAAAAACGCTATAAAACTCTAATATAAACTCCAGTAGAAAAAAAACGCACACGAACACGCACACACACAACATACACACACGCACACACACACACACATACTAGAACTTACTTATGTTCCAGTGAAGAGAAAATTAATGCATTTTGGGGTTATTCATATAAACGGATAAATATACCCAAAAAAGATCTACGACCTGATAGACATACTTTTCTATTTTCATTTCTCTCTAGGTTGAAACCCTTATAGAAGATATTAAGGAGAAACTCTCCGTTTTCGGGAAAGAATTATCATCTGACAATCTGCTTTTCGTCGCGAATAAGACAGATCGTTATGACGGGAAAAAGGAAGACATAAAACGTGAAGTCTACAATGAGGCTAAGAAGACGTGGCCACAGCTTAACATCAGACCAGATCATGTGATTCCATTATCAAGCACACATGTAAATGTTGTAGTGTTTTCTTTGTTCATTTAATGTATCAACAATCATATGCCACTGTTTCTATCATAGCTTGTCTACTTAAACAAAGCTTAAGAGGAAAAAGCAAAGGTTGACAACATACAACCATATGTATGCAAATCTGTTTTGTAAACAGCACACATGATACTCATAAATATGCGTAAATTGTTAAAATATATGATTTATCCTGTTTATATTCCCCAGATCCTTAAAGCTGTTGCTAAAGGACAGTCAACTCCAATCGATGCACTCAACAAAGAATTGAGAACGTTTCTGAAACAAGCGACACAAGTTTACATGGAAGATACCCTTCTGTAAGCGTTTCAAAGCATTCACATGGGCACTCGTACATAATTGATAATGATTGTACGTCAGTGTGTTTATAATAGATTGCGTTTACACATGGTGTCGAAAATATTAATGTGAACAATACAAAACGTTCTACAAATGGTTATGGTATGATGTCGTATTTTACTGACATATTAGTTTCGTTGAAACACTACGAAATATGGTACATATTATTTAATAATACCACAACATCTTTTTCATATCCAGCTGGCTTATGATAATTTTGGAAACAGCCAAGGACATTGCTGAGGTCGCTTGCAACAATCACTCTAGGAGTACAACAAAGGCAATGAAATCGCATTTAAAACAGATAAAAGATGAAGCGTTAGGACTACAGGATATAGATAGCAAAAAGATTCAAGAGGAAAAAACAATCATACAGGATGCAATTAAATCTTTGACGCAGGTATTGGACAAGCAACATGAACACATAGGCGAACATGCACGATCAGCGCTGACCAATGTAAGTTTGGATACTAATGTTATTGAAACAAGTCGCGACTGGAAAGAGACACTAAGAAAGCTGGACATGCTTATTTTTGAAAAGATGGAAATTCATGTTAGAGGTGAAATTGACGTTATACGGGAAACCTTTCAAGAAAAGATGCAATATCTATATCAAGAAGAGCATGAAACCCTTGCAAAACTTAAAAAAAGTCTACAAGGACTTAACACAACAGATCAAACTGATACGACACTTATTGAGAGAGTTCTTGCAATTTTGACACCAACAACTTTGTCTCTAGGCGTGCGAGTTGCTCCAGTATTCTTCCCTTTCTTTTACCTTGCACTTCCAACCCTCCCTCTGTGGCTTATAGGGATGTCCGTGTATGACGAAATACAAGATAATCGACAAGAGCACGAAAGACAGATCTTTGAAAGAGACAGACGTGAATACGTTAAAAGGCGTTTCGACAATCTCCTTGAGAACATGAAAGAAAACTATGTGAGAATATCAAAACAAGTAGGCTCTGGTTCTCTGCCTTCTATCGCAATAAAAGGAAATGTTTCATTTAAGTTGATGGAAGTCGCTATGGGCTCTGTCCAAATTAAACAAACAGCAAATGAGTTGACAGATCTCATAGACTTTCTCCAAAAAGGAGATTTGTCGGTTAATGAATCATCTACAAAATCTATTCGCAAGCTGCATCTTGAAATAACAAAGCATTATGCTTGTGTGTCGTTAGCAAAAGATTTTGAAAACCTGCATAGGTTTGAAAGTAAAGCCGTAAACACAGTTACGGAATCTCCTGTTGAAAGAGAATTTCCTGTCTGCAGACAAACAAAAACTTGTAGAAACGGTAATCTAAATTTATTATACAGTATCCTTGACTTTTATTTATAGGGATTTATCAGTGAAATACAAATGAAAGTTCACTGTTTCAAATAGTGAACTAATAATTTGATATTTTTTACTGTTTTGCCCGCCTTTAATATTTCTGTCGTGACTTACTCAACTTAACCTATATGTAGCTTTTGGTGCTTATCGATCAAAAGTGGCTTAGCATTGAGTTAAATATTTACTTTTGGTGTTCACAATGTGAAACGTATTACGATCTGACACTGAAACAAACAGTTAATGTAAATTCAATCGTATTGTATTATATGTTACCAATCGTATTTCCTTCAATTGTTGTTAATATGTGTACATTGGAAGTTTAAAACACTATTTTATCATTACTGACACTCAGGAAAAGACTACATGGATGTAGAACTGAAGTGGATGACTGATGCATTGGACGTCGACAAACCTAGAATAAAATTTGGCTACCGGGAATGTGTCATGTTGCGGTATGTTTTAAGTATGATTAGTGAAAATAAGCTACCTATAGGTTTAAACTTATCCATATGCATTATTTTTAATACAAAATGCTATTAGTATTACGAATTGCAATGTAGTGCTTGGTTTTAACAGTTGAAAGACAAATAAAGACAATGCTTTGAAATATATACCTATAAACATAACCACATTTAAAATATAAGAGAATGTCTAATGAAAAAAGTGAATTCGTCTTAAATTACCATATTATTATAATGTACCTACAATGATTCGACCACCAAACGCCCTTTTTTTCATATTCTAGTGAGATGGCAAAAGGAACCAGTGAAAAGATAGCACAACTTTTCGAAACCACTGTTCAACATGAAACTTCTCATGTGAGTATGGGAATCATAATTTTACGTGGCTTTTGTGCCGGTTGCCAGATGACAAACAAAGAAAGGAAGAGTTTGGCCATTTTAGGAGTGAATGCTTGCGATGCCTCCAAGCCATTCAAGAGAAGAATATTATACATGGGAAACTGCAGCCATTGCACTTTATAATGACTTTGGTAAAACATTTATGATAGATCTTAAATGCTTAAAAACATGCTTTACCAAATTTCAATTTTCGTATTTTCATCAAGTAATGAGACTATGATTTTTGACTTTGATTCATAAAACCGGAAATTGGTTCGATGATTTACATAGTTACAGCATTCAGAGTCATACAGCAAATAACAGTATATAACTGAAATAAAACATTTGACATGCATTTCTGTCTTTCAACAATATACCGATACTAGTACATGTAATTACTTTTCGTTTATATTGCAGGACAACGCTAGGTATCCGGGACAGAACGTAAGTAGTACCAGCTTCTGCACTATATAAACATAGATTACGTGTATTTAAGCCATTCTCCCAAAGAGATGATAGTATACATTTATCGAATATCAAGCTAGTTAAGCATTATTCAAGTCCACGTATCATGATTGTCAAGTCGGAAGGATATGTTTACAAATTATTGGCTTTCTCCTCAATCCTTAACTTGATATTTGTAAAAAGCAACTAAATGTATATATTTATACGCGTATTATATAATAAATTATGTTTAAATCAAATAATAAACAGAACAAACCATGTAGTAGGTAAAAGTCCTAATACGCCTCAAGATCATTTGGTTAAAACCTACCGTTACTTTGGCAGTTAGTTAAACAAACTGGAATCATGCATGAAAGGTTCGAAGTATTTGAACTAATTGTGTTTTTGTTTAATTTCAGATTCATGCCACAAATTATCGTCTAAAGTTATCTTGCTTTGGAATCAACGAATATCAGGACGGGGTAAGAAATCCATACATATTGTTTAATTGCGTTCTTTTTTGATATCGTTAACTCAGTCTGGGTTCATGTATTAATGAAAACATGCATGATAAATTGTTCTTTAAGGTCTTCTTAAATACGACGACTTGTAAATTCATGGAAAGTTGTGTGATGTGTTAAGTGATTAATGTTTGCTGTATTGTAAGGTGATAGTGGTGATATGATGTGATGCCCTGCTTTTATCAACTTTTACATTTATTTGGGCTATGGTCTCATAACTTTGTTTTTAAGTTAACGTACGTTTTCTTTGCTTACAGAGAGAATTAGACCCCTCTATCTACTTGGCACCCGAAGTTAAAAGGCACCCAATCAATGTCAGTAAAGCTTCAGATGTCTACAGTATTGGTGTAATCTTGTTGCAACTCTGGTTCAGAAGTACGGATTGTCTATTTAAAGAGCAATATGGCAGGCTACATTTCAAACTACCTACCGATACAAAGGTAGCCGAGAAAATTGAGCAGTGTTTGAAACTGAACCCACGTGATCGACTAGTTGTTTAGACCACATTAGTTCACGAGTCATTTAGGAGAAAAATCCTTTAATGTCTGAAACTATTTAATGAACTCTAAGCTGCGTGCCCAGGAAATGATAACGTTTGAACTTTGAACTCAAATATTCACTATGTAACTCGTTTTACGGGCATACTACTTGCATTTGTAAGCTCGTGACAATATGTCGACAATTAATCAAAGTTTGAATCAGAATGCAGCAGTTGAAACGAAAACCACTAGAATCAAGTTTTGCTGTAAAATTACATATTGACATATACGACTACACTGACAACTCAATAGTAAGACTTGAAATATGTGTATATATGTTTAAGAGTACAAAACAGAGAAAATGTAGTTAGGATAACCAGAACGCCATCGTGGAAGGAATCTATAACAAAACAATAAGCATTGGCATTGTGTACATTTATACTTGTATCTTATTTGGATTTGCAATAAATCGTCACTACTGAAGATATGCCAGTCAACTTATTCGGGGACAGTGCCTGCTACTTCCGTCAGTTTTGGATTCGATTTGCTAATTCAGTTTGTGACGTTACATGTGATCCCCATACAATTGACTCCATAATTATGCTTATTGGTATTAATTGTACAATTGTAGTCAATAATATTCCATTATTTGTGTAAGAATAGATATTTAAATCCATGCTATGTCACTAGAAAAGTATATGATCAAGATTTTTGTCTAAGGTAGAAGATGTGATAGTATGTCTCATATTGAGGCCTAGCGCTTTTCAAATTTAACGTATATATTCTTAATACGACTTTTTAAATAAATTTATTGCTGTTTTACAACGTGTGTTTAAAGAATGATAAGATGTTTAACCTATGTTTCGAAAAGAGGAGAAATGTTCATATGAGATATGTTTTTTTCTAAGAACAATTGTCTCTTTACGTCATGCCACAAACACCAAGGACCTCAACAGAAAAAGGGAGCTGGCTCTTTATTGTGTTATCCTTGGTATTTTGGAGCATTTCATGGGTTTTATGAGCGCATGATATAGTATTATACATTAAAATTTTCATTCTTTTCTATGTAATGTTGTGAGCAATGTGATATGTTTTTCCTTTGTCGAAATAAACATATCAATCGAAAGTGTGTACTTGAACAAGATATGCTTGAGCACTTAGTTACGCTCCAAACAGAGGGTTGACAACAGCAGGGTTATAATGTTGTTTTTACCTAGAAACATAAGAAAAAAGAACATGATATGCCTAAATATATTTCGATAATTTTTAATTTTAGTATGATATATCATGATACAATAAGGTGGCAATATCGGTCATGGATTTCAATTTGTTTCATTTGATTATTTATACATGTACATATCGCTTAAGAAGGTCCCCAAGACTGTTTTCACCGCTTGTCCAATAAACCTGAAGTTGTTAAGCAACAAACGATAATAATCCAGCTCAAATCTGTACTTGCCTTGAAGAAACACTTTCGCGAAAAGCTTGCTTATTTTTAAACGCGTTTCGAGAAAAAAAAACAGCTGTTAATACCATTTCATCGTGCTAAATAACGTTCACAAGCAGTTCACATCGAATCCAATACATTCTTAAAAAGCAGCTAGAAACTGACGCGATCCGACAGTCACGATGACTCTGGCCGTCCAGACATCCATTTGAACTCCTCGGCCATTTTCCAAAACAATCAGTTTCGATGGCAAAAAAGCCGAGGAGTTTCCTATTCCCCGGCATCAATATACCGGGTACAGAATTCAGTTATGTCGCGAGGTTTTTGATGCCTGGGCTGGTATTCAATATTGGTCTTAACTGGATCTAAGAACGATGTAGCTAATCGGATTATATGTATGATACCTGACCAATAGCCGTGGTGGGTCAAGAAGTTGACGTTTAATTTGACAAAAATGCTTTTTGGGCGTA
This sequence comes from Mya arenaria, assembly GCF_026914265.1. Lineage (NCBI taxonomy): Eukaryota > Metazoa > Mollusca > Bivalvia > Myida > Myidae > Mya > Mya arenaria. The sequence goes on along the minus strand of NC_069134.1, from coordinate 30,319,888 downwards.
TTTTAAAGCCTTTTTTTTTCTTCAGTATTGAAATAAAAAGTAAATTGGGACGAATTAAGGGGATGTGCACTCGAATGCGCCCCCCCCCCCTCCCACCGGACCCGCTAGTGAATAGAGTGAATTATTGGAAGTCAATGGTCTATGACCATTGGATTAACTTAAGTTGGATATTGAATAACAACCCCTGTAAGCCCTTTTTAAAAACGAATATTCTACAGTAGATCGGTACTGTAGGAATTTCAACAAGATGATTAACAGTCGGTCTAAATTCCCTGGATGTATCCACCGCCAGAGAGGATACATATTTCTATACACTGATCTATATTAAAACCGATTGTAATGAATAGTTTAGTGCATCCTCATTCGGCAGAAGTTATAGTTGTCTCCCCTATCTTTAATTTTGTCATTGACGCCCCTCTGGCTTGCAGGTACATGACTTGGTTTGTTTATCATTGAACAGACAGTCTTTCGAAAGAATGGAGGTATGTTAACAAATGGTCGTTAAGACATGATTTTTTTTATTGAATTCGTGTGTATGTAATAATTATTTAACGAATCCAATCCACAATTAGTTCTCTGTTAGCATTTACCATAATCGGATCAATAGTGATGCCATGTGACCCCATTTAATTCTAGTATTATTTGAAATCATTTGCTTTCTGATATGTAAATAACTGACAAACGTACATTATACATTGAGTTTTAAACGTTAAATGTATATTTTCTTCTTAGTTCATTTCAAGTTTGGACGTAATGCACCAGTCAATTGTAACCATGGACCCCCAGGTCCGGGTATACCGAGGATAGTGTGGGAAATGGGTCGTGTTTTTACCTTCCATGTGGCCCCGTGAATGCGATGGTTTTGTTTTCGAGCCGAAATTAGCAGGGAAAGGGTCTTACCTAGGATGTCCATGGGGCACAGGGACATTTGGCGGGGATTTAACCAGCAGTTTATCTCTGCAGGATGGTGATTTTACCTTGGATTGGCTAATCCCCGAACCTGAGGGGGCTGTGGTTACAATTGACTGGTGCATAAAATGATCTAAGTAGCAATCATTGATAGCCTAAAATCTTATTTGATTATGATACAATGTATGTCATGTTTAGTAAAATTATTTCTTTTCCTGCTCAAAAAATGATATGGGATCACCAGGCTTCCAAAATTTACATATATATTTGTCTTAATGATACCTTAAAGGCAATGGATTATTTCAGTGAAATGCTGGTTGAGAGGCAATTATGTGTGTTTGGTAGAGATGGAATTGTTGATTTTCCTGCCTGAGTGTAGTGGTCATTGTAATCTATCTGATATAACTTGTAGTATTTTATGACTCACACAGCTCTCTAGCTTCATAAGCGCTCAGCCATTAGAGTGTCTGTCAAACTACCTGCGCTAAATTTAAAAAACAACATTAGCCAAAATGAAACACTTTCTCTGACTAAATCATTTCTGGATTCATGAATAAGGCATAATTTTCACAAATATAGTTTAGTATTACCAGTTTAGTATTACCAACTAACCAGTTAGATGATTTCAGGAACTTTTTTTTTAATGTAACTCCCCTTACTTAAATCCCATGGTGTCCGATTCTGAAAGTGTGATTTTAATTTGACAGAGGTACCTCCACAGCCAGTCAAATAAGGCCATATAAACAGGGACGATAAAAAAAAATGTTTTAATGGTCTATCAACTGGGTGCTTTTGATAAAGAGTCCATTCATTTTTCTTGTTAACTCTCAATTTGCTCACAAATAAAATTGTAAGCTCCGAATGAAAGAAATCATAAGTATACCAGCACCAGTTGTAGTTGTAGGTAGAAGCTGCAACTTTTAACTACTAAGGTAGGGTCAGTTATCCGAAACCTTTTTGCTACGCCTAAGAAATAATTTGCTGTCACATGTATTTTATGGAACAAATGAAACATAATTGAATTGTTCAGTCAGTGTTGATGAATATTTGTGATAATCAGCATTGATTTTGAATCTAAGATTTTAACATTAAATACATGTGTATATGGAAACTGGAGAAGAACCAGGTTTTTTTGTTCTGCATCACACAGTACAGGTCTTTTTTTGCATTGCACAGGTCAGAATATCATACTCATTCCCTATGCCAAAAATGCATATTTTTCCCAATTTCAAGAAATAAATCCCAAATAAGATGAAATCACTGTCACGAAAAGCCTGGCTTCTCGACTTGCATCTTGCTCCGTAGCTGGGGTTTAAGCGTGGGAACATATTCATTCTAAACAATTGTTCATTTATAATTAAAAGTGCTTTGATAATCACTTTAGGTGGACATATAAATACACTAATTCCACTAAGAAATGTTGCCCTACATGTAGTCCACCTACATGGCCGTCAACCAGTCTTTTGACGATTTTTAGACTATGGCAGACTGGTGACAGTTACAGGGATACACATGAAATGTCAAAATAATAAAAAAAAGTATCCCTGATCGCTCATTATTGTAGCTACCCTACATGATGATTTTGTTGATTTTTATTCTCTGATATTACCAATTAAAACACCGGCAAAAGGCCTGAATTATCTTCCCTAATCTGTAAATTCTACGTGCCAAAATTTCCTAATTAGTCTTTTTCCCATAATGGACAGAAAAAGCTCTGCAGTAGCATAGAGCTGACATGCAAATATACAAATCTACAATTTTACATGAAAGAAATTGGATGTTTTTGTCATTTTTTTATGTTTTTGCAAAGAAAACAATTATTATTTTTATTGGAAATATTCTTTAAAGGTGAAACTATACAAAAGCAAAAATAGTGAGCATTGATCCAGTTATAAGGGGCTTGTCCAGTATAATTGTAGCAACTACAATAGAAACAATAAGAAGGTGAGTGTTTCCAAATCAGGGTGAATGTTAAGAAACTGAAATATTGTGTAAGTTATGTCTCCCCCATTTACTTCGTTTCCGCTCAATAACTATAGAACACTTAGACCAAGGAACTTCATACTTGGTAGGCTAGTTGGTCATGACTAGTAGATGACCCCTATTGATTTTGAGATCACTGGGTCAAAGGTCAAGGTCGCCTTGAGGTGAAGAAACGGTCGCTCAATAACTAAAGATCCTTTGGGTCGAGGAACTTCATACTTGGTATGCTAATTGTTCATGACTAGTAGATGACCCCTAATTATTTTGAGATCAAAATGTCAAAGGTCAAGGTTACCTTCAGGTAAAAAACGATATGTTGGCAGTGACCTTAAGCTTAAAAATGGTTTCTTCTCAATAACTAAAGAATGCTTGCACCCAGGAACTTCATACTTGGTATGCTAGTTGGTCATGACTAGTAGATGACTCCTATTGATTTTGAGATCAGTAGGTCAAAGGTCATGGTCACCCTGTCCTTGAGGCGAAGAAACGGTTTCCGCTCAATAACTAAAGAACCCTTGCACCCAGGAACTTCATACTTGGTATGCTAGCTGGTCATGACTAGTAGATGAACCCTGTTGATTTGAGATCAGTAGGTCAAAGGTCAAGGTCGCTGTCACCTTCATGTAAAATGTTGGCGGTGACCTTAAGCTTAAAGATGGTTTCTGCTCAATTACTAAAGAGTGCTTGTACCCAGGATTTTCATGCTTGGTATGCTAGTTGGTCATGACTAGTAGATGAACCCTATTGATTTTGAGATCAGTAGGCCAAAGGTCAAGGTCAGTATGACCTTGAGGTGAAGAAACGGTTTCCGCTCAATAACTAAAGAAAGCTTGCACCCAGGAATTTCATACTTGGTATGCTAGTTGGTCATGACTAGTAGATGAACCCTATTGATTTTGAGATCAGTAGGTCAAAGGTCAAGGTCGCCGTGACCTTGAGGTGAAGAAACAATTACTGCTCAGTAACTAAAGAACACTTGCACCCAGGAATATCATACTTGGTATGCAAGTTGGTCATGACTAGTAGATGACCCTGATTGATTTTGTGATCAGTCCGTCAGTCAGTCAGTGCGTCAGTCTTGTTTTTCGTTATGATGACTAAATAATTTTGTTTGCTGTTACTGATAGTTTATACATATTTACTTTTTCAGATCCAAATCTTGCATGCCCGGTCAGGAAAAACCCTCACCAATCTACCAGTAAGTTTTTATTTATGATTGACATTACCGTATCACAGTTTCTGGGGTTCTTAAGTACAGGAATGAGATTTCTAGACTATTGTACAATTTAAAAGATTGCTTTTTGGTCAACAGTTGTATAAAAACAGTAGGTAGTACCTTGAAGTTAATATACATATGTATATTAACTGTTAAAACCCCTGACTTTTAAGTGATAGTAGCAAACAGCAGTTTTGAGTGGGGCAAATATCTCACTATCAATGCAATGTACAATGTTCATTTAATCGTTTGTTTGTTTCTTAAACAACAAATAAACATGACATCTCTTTGTAGAGTTGTGTTCATCTTTAAATAAAATCTGTGGTTCACCGTTGATAAATTATTGATGTTAGTCACAGTGCTTTTCCTGACCTTTTTGGGGCTCATATTCAGCCCTGCATTCCAGATGCTTAAACCTGATATATACACTGTACACTGTATTTGGGGATGTGTGAATGTCAACAATGTTTGTGTATTACACTTTCTACATTTTTTTGTTTTGGACAAATTCATAATGAAATAAACAAATGACTGATTTTATAGCAATTTTTTGTTAATAAAATTGGTATGGCGGGGTCAAAATTGGTTCAGACTGGCAAATTGTCAGTTTTAAGAAGTCCTGCTGTACAGTATATGTTTTGGCATTGGGAATTGGGCTCTACTATGGACCCCCAAAAAGGTCAGACTACAGTTTACCAAGATGTAAGAAGAATCTTTGCCGTCATTAACCAGAGGAATTATAAGTATATTTATCTATCCCAATTTGGAAAAAAATATGAGCCAAGATATTATTTTAGCAAGAAATTTGACCGCCAAAAAGTTTTCTTCTCTGGATAAATAGTGTTTTCTTGCAGGAAAAAAACATTCTCATTCTACATGTATTTCTTATAAAAAAAATTGTGAATTTATCTGGAAAAATGGGATTTCCCAATTAAGTCAAATCAACGCCATTTTCCCAATCAGGGAGGCCCTGACTTTCTTTTCAAAATGGTGGAAAAAAAACTGACATGCGTAAATGAATTCAAACTAGAGAATCTTTTTGCCTGAAACACGAGAAGCCCAACAAATGTAGAGCAAGATATTTTGTTTGAAGCTTTGGCCTAAAATGGCTATATACATGTACATGTATTGTAACAAGTTCTCAAGACTTGGTGTTAAGTACCAGTATCATAAATGTAGCACCATCTTCAATTTTTCTTTATTTCTGACACAGGTATCAAAGTCATCCACTATTTTGGACATCAAAAAGCAGTATTACAAATCAAGTAAGTACAGACAATTGATAATAAACTGTTTTTAATTTATATTTATGTTTTAATAAATACAAGTTCTATTACTTTTAGTGGTACATACTGTTAAGTTTTAACATAAAAAATCCAACCAATTTTATTGGAATCAGAACAGAGTACATTGTTTACTGTTTTAAAAGAGCAGACGATTTCATTACTTATACATGAAATACAGGTAGTTACTTTAAGAATTCAGATTCAACAATTGTGAAGTTAAAATCATGATATATGCGAATGCAAAAAACTGCAAATTTGTGAAATTGTGAAGTTGAAATCATGAATTTGAGTTGAAAGCATAAATCATGAAAATATTGAATTTGAAATGTCACCATCGGTCTGTTGTATTCATGTTTTCAATTTTCAGATGCTAAATACTACCCTGATAGACAAGCATACCGTACAGATCCAAGTAAGATGTTTTTATAGGGTGTTGCTAGTATACACATTTGAAAATATAACATTGTCCATGTATGAACAAGGCTCTCCCTCAGCTCAAGGGGAATGGAGAAAAGGGCCCTTGGAAAGGTGGATGTTGTCAAAAAAGGGGAATTTGGAATTCAGATTATATTTCATATTCTTAATAAAATTAAGTGTTACCATACAACTGAAATTCTGTGTCATATAATTATATCAATGATTTCAAGTGATTGCAAATTGTAGTCGTTTTTTTTTATCTTGACCGATCATTTTCTATAGGACAATCCAGAGGGGAATTTTAACACAGAATTAGGGAAAAATATATACCGTGGTACTTTTTAGGTGGAAAATGGGGCCATATTTTGGCCCAAAAAGCCATGAGGAAATATTAAGAAGACATTGACTGACACTTGATTTTACAAAACAAGCCTAGAATTGTCAATACGAGTTAGTATGAGGCCGATGATTCATCATTTTACATGATTAAAAGAATATTTTGTCACTGTTTCAGCTGAGTTTACCCATTTAGAAATAACTCATAATGGTTTTCCAGTTCATAGTGCAGATACATATACGTTTTTTTAAATTAACTGGGATTTTGTGGTAGACAGACCCAGTAAATTTCGAAGCGGAAAAGTATACAAATACTGCGAAAGATACATGTGTAATAAGCGATGTAAGCATCAGTAAGAAAGAGTCAATGCGTTGTACCCAACAATTTCAATTTTATGTAAGGCCTTGACAATTTTTTTGTTGTTTTTGTAATTGTATTATCTGGTGTCTAGTCCCTTTAAGGCTTGGCTAAAGACCATTAGGGGCAAGGGTAGCTTTGTATTATCTGGTGTGTTGTCCCTTTAAGGCTTGGCTAAAGACCATTAGGGGCAAGGGTAGCTTTGTATTATCAGGTGTGTTGTCCCTTTAAGGCTTGGCTAAAGACCATTAGGGGCAAGGGTAAATAACCAATCTTTTTTTATCAGAGGGGAAAAGCTTGAAGGATGAAGAAACAATCGGGAACTTGAACCTGAAGAATGGAGATGCCCTTTACTTCAAGGACCTCGGACCACAAGTTGGATGGGCCACTGTAAGGTTTAGATATAATAAATTAATACAAAAATTGTTATCCTCTTGTGCTCTTTTTTGCGCTTTTTTTAAGACTTCCATGGATAGTTTTTAAAGGCTAAATAAAAGTACACAGTATGAGAGTTGTAAATCATCAAATTTTTATTTACCGGTACTAAATAAACTTGAACAGTTATATTTTCAATTTTACATAAAAAAATTATGTTAGCAATCGATGTAGAAATTTTACTTTAATATGAAATATCACTGTGTACCTGATATTTTATTTCTCTGGTTGATAGGCAATACTGCATTGAGATACTTGTCATTACTTCAGGTATTCCTCACAGAGTATGCAGGCCCTCTAGTGATATATCTGATGTTTTATGCACGACCTGCCTTAATCTATGGGGAGTTGGCCGGATCACCCAGAGCTAACGTTGTCAAGTAAGTAACTACTAGTCTTGCCTCTTATGCTTCACAGGTTCATAAATTTGGCCTTGGGGTAGGTACTTGATAGGGGTATTTCCAAACTAGATATGGTAAAAAGGAATATTAATTGCAATATATGCAATTGAAGGCAAATAACAAACAAGTAAACACGTGTAACATAATAATCTTAGCCTACATGTATATTGCTAAATTTCGGCGAGATTTGCAAAATGTTCTGTTAAGATGAATTTAATACATAACATCCAAATTTACCCTCTTTTTCAGCCTACTGTTTTGATAATTTCTCTAATTCAAAAAAGTGACATTGTCCAAAGAAATAATCTAAAACTGACCTATCTTTGAGTAACTTCAGTCTGTAAATCACTTTACAAAAGAGCTGTTCAGAGCTCTCTATGCCTGCAACTCAACCAGGAGGCAATAGGATCAAGACTGTTCACAGTTTCTTTGTATCTAGAAAAGGGACACCAGTATTGATTTGCCGAGGAAACAAATTTGAGAGTGGTTCATCTTAGCTAAAACAGTCTTCAAAATCCAGATTCAATCACTTCAGTATTAACTGAATGTTAAAAAATCATTTTCCCTTGAATGTTTTCAGTATAGCAGCCGGGTGTTGGTCATTCCACTATGGGAAGAGACTCCTGGAGACAGTGTTCGTTCACAGGTTTTCCCATGCCACCATGCCTATCATGAATATCTTTAGGGTAGGAATTTACTATTGATTATTCGCATTATTGCTGGGACCCTATTTTGTTAATGCATTACAGTTTTAAACAGGTTTTTTTCAATACTAATTCAAACACAAGCGCATGGCTTCTGTTTCTACATTAGCAAAAAATATTTTGAATATAAGTTTTGTAAAGTATATAAGCTATTACATTGGAAATATTTCTTCTTGTAAGAATGCTGCTAGAAAAAAATATTTTTAGTTAAAGACAAACTTCATGGACTCTCCAACATCTTTTCAAAGCACATGTATTAAACAGATCTTATCATTAATGATAATTGTTCCACAATTTCACCAGGGAGTAAGATTCTTACAATTCATATCACAAGGTTAACTATACATTCCAAGGGATGCCAGTTAGTAGCATAGGCCAAAGTGAGTTTGTGCCACTATTGTAAAATTGTTGACTTTAGCATAGGAAACAATAAGATATATTGATAAAACTTAATCTAAAGTTATTTTTATGAATGAATTGTGTGTATCTTGAGGGTATTTGAAATCATGTTTCAGAACTCGGCATACTATTGGGGATTTGCAGCACTAGTTGCCTACTTTGTGAACCACCCCCTCTACACCACCCCCTCCTATGGTGACTTGCAGGTGTATGGTGGGCTGGCTCTCTTTGTGGTTAGTAGTTATTGATATGAGTCCTAGTTAATACCAATACTCTTTTGTGAACCAACCCCTGTACACAACCGCTGCCTATAGTAATTTATGGTTTTATGGTGGACCAGCTCACTTTGTGATAAGGAAACTTTGAAAATCTGACAAGGTATTGTTGTGCCATGGCCTAAATTGAACAAACGTTTTATAAGATAATCAAAGGAAACTTGGAACAAATGTTGCCAGCAATAATATGCAAATGTATAGAAAGGCCCGAAAGGGCCGCAACGTTCTTTAATGCCAGCACTTTGATATCATTTGGAATGTATAAAAGCCAGACTATGGGATATAGCCAGACTATTGGATATAGCTAGACTACAGTATGGGATATAGCCACACAATGGTATATTGAATGTCATTCTCTCCCTTGCAGCTAGCAGAGCTGGGTAATTTCTCCATCCATCTGCATTTCAGCAGGATGAGACCTAAAGGTAAGATGGTGGAAATTGAAACATTTGAGTAGTTGTATTTCCCTTTTAATAATAGATTTTAAATGAAACTTCGAATAATTTTGATATTCAATATCTCAAAGAAATGGTTATTCAAGTTAATCATAGATTTTGTTTTCATGTTTTCTATGACGTACAGATACACTTTTAAAATTGTGACATATATATATAATTATACATATGTAAAAAATTTGATGAACTATTTTTAATCATTTTATTACAATAGCTTAATTCTACAATTACTCGGACAACACTCGTTGATGGTATTTTAAACACATCAAATGTCTGTAAAGTTTAAATGCCTCAATATTTCTTTACATAATTTATTTGTTTGAAGTCATAGCAATACAGTATTTGTGAAATGAACATTGATGATATGTCCTAGTACGTTTGAATACAACCTTACCCAAGGCATAAACGTTATGAAAGGTAATTGGATGAAATGATTTCAAACTCAAGGACATGGTTTATGGCATGTATGGATCCCATCACCTTAATAATAATTAATAATACCTGTGTTTGTTTTCCTGCAGGCAGCAAGGTGAGGAAGATCCCCTACCCCTGTGGAAACCCATTCACCGCCCTGTTCAACTTTGTATCCTGTCCAAACTACACATACGAGGCCCTGGCTTGGATTGGATTCTCTGTCATGACTCAATGCTTACCAGGTTTGTGTACTTGTAATATAGTCATACATTATGTTACAACGGATGTGGTACACAGTGGGTTTTACTTATCTTATTGCCTTTGCTACTGTGGTAACATCGTGTTGCCATTATTTAACATTGATGTCAAGACATGATGTCACACATTAACAAAATGACGTCATACTTGTAGTGCTAGCATGCATTGCTGTCTCTTAAAAATTTGCAGGCTATAGTTACAGGGTGTGTATACCACCCTCAAAGAGCCCCACATTTGACTTATTCCTGGAGTTTGATTAGGTGATTTGTTTCCTGACAAACCTGTTAACCTGTTTCTAAACTTATATTTTGACAGTGCTCAATCAGGCCTTGGTCTTGTTGAAAGTGTTTTCAGAAACTAAACTCTCAATCTAACTCTGGTAAAAGACTGAGAGCTTGGCTCTGTTAGCAGCGTAGACTGCACTATCTTTCATTGAAAATGATGAAGAAAAAAATAAGTTATCTTTGTTTAAAATCCTCATTCAAAGCAAAATATTGCCTTCCGACGTAGCATTTATTACGAAATTATCACATGGTATACACACACACTGATCTTCTTGATGACTTTATTTCTTTGTAATCCATGTAAGAATAAATCTGTTTGCATTTGCGCCTTGATTATTCAACTAACACGTGTGTCAGTGGACATTTTCAAAAGAAATCATTTTAAATTAAATATGTGTATTATTTCAGCTGCGATGTTCACCATATGTGGATTCTATCAGATGACTGTTTGGGCTATTGGCAAACACAAGAACTACAAAAAGGAGTTCCCAAACTACCCAAGGGGCAGGAAGAGCATTATTCCATTTCTTATTTAAAATGTCTTTGGAAGACAGATGTTGTTTCAAATCCAAATTGAGGGTACATGTTCTTTAAATTTTGTTATTGTTTTACTTCTGATTATAGCGAGTGCACACCTGTTTTCATGTTTGAAGTGTCAATACAATCAAGTTGAAATCCTTCTGCATGTACTTAATTTTAAGATTCTGGCCCCAATTTCTCAAAAAGTCCATAATAACAGGATTAACCTAATCCCACTATTTTTGTTTCCCTATAATTTGTGTAAAAATTAGAGATTTTAGACTATAAACAGGAATTATGTTTATTTTGTATGTTTTTTTTTTGTTAAGTGAAATAAGCTACTTAAACATGTAAAGCTTAAGAAGTTTCGAGAAATTGGAGCCTGTGTTGTTAACTTTTATACAAATAATAATACCCATATAAATCTATGGTTTAAGAAAGGAACTTCAGCGAACACAAAAGGTTATTTTTTAACCATGACTTATTCTGTTTTAGCATAACTGTATTCTAGAATTCATTATTAAATTCTTTTAAAGTCAAGTGTAATTGCAGTCTTTGTGTGTAATTCTGTCTTTGAAATATGAATATGTTTTCATACTTTTTTACCATTTAAGTATTGATTGTTAGATCACTTTTAATATATTGTCTCTGAAAATAAATTGCTCAAATGAGATCTGTAATAATTACATCAATGCGTGACTGTCGCACACAGATCTTGTTGTAGAATTAAAATGCGAGTGAGTTCACAATTGCAATTAATAATATATACATCTGTGTAAACCTCACAAGGAAAAAACAAGAAAGATTTATATGTCATTGATACTTAAGAGTCAATTTTATACAACTAAAGTAAAGCATGTAGTTTTTCAGTGACATATATTTAAGGCTTATATCTTTAAGGTTTATTAACTCGTACAAGTACCAATTTCAAAAACCTTCATGGTAAAAATATTAAATATACGAGTACATTCACCTAAATAGTCTATGACTTTAGTAGACAAAATTGGAGGATGTGAAAACTGAAACAGTATAATGAGGTAACAGTTTGCCTTAAAATATTTCGGTTAAGAGCGATGTGGCCGACTTGGTTGCTTTTCCAAGAATGCGCGATGCGTCACCCCCTTGTCTAGGGCGCAGCCTTGTCACGATATCGATACGGCCTGAGCGATCATTATCTGTCAGTTTTTTCAGCTTCCTTGTACGTTTTCCTATCGTGTCGAATTTCAAATGTTCACGCGAACGGAAAGTTTGTGGACAGGGATTTATATTGTAATGACTGCGTGATACACCGGTGTTTCCGTTGCCGTGCATACAGGGACTGCGTGATACACCGGTGTCTCCGTTGCCGTCCATTGAGGGACTGCGTGATACAATGGTGTCTCCGTTGCCGTCCATTGAGGGACTGCGTGATACACTGGTGTCTCCGTTGCCGTCCATTGAGGGAGTGCGTGATACACTGGTGTCTCCGTTGCCGTCCTTTGAGGGACTGCGTGATACACTGGTGTCTCTGTTGCCGTCCATGGAGGGAGTGCGTGATACACTGGTGTCTCCGTTGCCGTCCATTGAGGGACTGCGTGATACACTGGTGTCTCCGTTGCCGTCCATGGAGGGAGTGCGTGATACACTGGTGTCTCCGTTGCCGTCCATGGAGGGAGTGCGTGATACACTGGTGTCTCCGTTGCCGTCCATTGAGGGACGGTCTCTGTTGCCGTCCATGGAGGGAGTGCGTGATACACTAGTGTCTCCGTTGCCGTCCATTGAGGGAGTGCGTGATACACTGGTGTCTCCGTTGCCGTCCATTGAGGGACTGCGTGATACACTAGTGTCTCCGTTGCCGTCCATGGAGGGACTGCGTGATACACTAGTGTCTCCGTTGCCGTCCATGGAGGGACTGCGTGATACACTGGTGTCTCCGCTGCCGTCCATTGAGGGACTGCGTGATACACTGGTGTCTCCGTTGCCGTCCATTGAGGGATTGCGTGATACACTGGTGTCTCCGTTGCCGTTCATTGAGGGACTACGTGATACACTGGTGTCTCCGTTGGCGTCAGTTGAGGGACTGAGTAATACACTGTTGTCTCCATTGCCGTCCATTGAGGGACTGTCTCAGTTGCCATCCAATGAGGGACTGCGTGAAACACTGGTGTCTCCGTTGCCGTCCATTGAGGGACTGTCTCAGTTGCCATCCATTGAGGGTCTGCGTGAAACACTGGTGTCACCGTTGCCGTCCATTGAGGGACAGTCTCAGTTGCCATCCATTGAGGGACTGTTTCCGTTGCTGTCCATTGAGGGACGGTCTCCGTTGCCGTCCATTGAGGGACTGCGTGATACACCGTTGCCGTCCATTAAGGGACGGTCTCCGTTGCCATCCATTGAGGGACTGCGTGGAACACTGGTGTCACCGTTGGCGTCAATTTAGGGACTGTCTCAGTTGCCATCCATTGAGGGACTGTTTCCGTTGCTGTCCATTAAGGGACGGTCTCCGTTGCCGTCCATTGAGGGACTGCGTGATACACCGGTGTCTCCTTTGCCGTCCATTGAGGGACTTCTCACTTGCCATCCATTGAGGGACTGCGTGAAACACTGGTGTCACCGTTGCGGTCAATTTAGGGACTGTCTCAGTTGCCATCCATTGAGGGACTGTTTCCGTTCCTGTCCATTAAGGGACGGTCTCCGTTGCCGTCCATTGAGGGACTGCGTGATACACTGGTGTCTCCGTTGCCGTCCATTGAGGGACTGCGTGATACACTGGTGTCTCCGTTGCCGTCCATTGAGGGACTGCGTGATACACTGGTGTCTCCGTTGCCGTCCATTGAGGGACTGCGTGATACACTGGTGTCTCCGTTGCCGTCCATTGAGGGACTGCGTGATACACTGGTGTCTCCGTTGCCGTCCATTGAGGGACTGCGTGATACACTGGTGTCTCCGTTGCCGTCCATTGAGGGACTGCGTGATACACCGGTGTCTCTGTTGCCGTCCATTGAGGGACTGCGTGAAACACCGGTGTCTCCGTTGCCGTCCATTGAGGGACTGCGTAAAACACTGGTGTCTCCGTTGCCGTCCATTGAGGGACTGCGTGATACACTGGTGTCTCTGTTGCCCTCCATTGAGGGACTGCGTGAAACACTGGTGTTTCCGTTGCCGTCCATTGAGGGACTGTCTCAGTTGCCATCCATTGAGGGTCTGCGTAAAACACTGGTGTCACCGTTGCCGTCCATTGAGACACAATCTCCATTGCCGTCATTGAGGGACTGTCTCAGTTGCCATCCATTGAGGGACTGCGTGAAACACCGGTGTCTCCGTTGCCGTCCATTTAGGGACTGTCTCAGTTGCCACCCGTTGAGGGTCTGCGTGAAACACTGGTGTCACCGTTGCCGTCCATTGAGGGACTGTCTCAGTTGCCACCCGTTGAGGGTCTGCGTGAAACACTGGTGTCACCGTTGCCGTCCATTGAGGGACAGTCTCAGTTGCCATCCATTGAGGGATTGTTTCCGTTGCTGTCCATTGAGGGACGGTCTCTGTTGCCGTCCATGGAGGGAGTGCGTGATACACTAGTGTCTCCGTTGCCGTCCATTTAGGGACTGCGTGATACACTGATGTCTCCGTTGCCGTCCATTGAGGGAGTGCGTGATACACTGGTGTCTCCGTTGCCGTCCATTGAGGGAGTGCGTGATACACTGGTGTCTCCGTTGCCGTCCATTGAGGGACTGCGTGATACACCGGTGTCTCCGTTGCCGTCCATTGAGGGACTGCGTGATACACCGGTGTCTCCGCTGCCGTCCATTGAGGGACTGCGTGATACACTGGTGTCTCCGTTGCCGTCCATGGAGGGACTGCGTGATACACTAGTGTCTCTGTTGCCCTCCATGGAGGGAGTGCGTGATACACTAGTATCTCCGTTGCCGTCCATTGAGGGAGTGCGTGATACACCGGTGTCTCCGTTGCCGTCCATTGAGGGACTGCGTGATACACTGGTATCTCCGCTGCCGTCCATTGAGGGACTGCGTGATACACTGGTGTCTCCGTTGCCGTCCATGGAGGGACTGCGTGATACACTGGTGTCTCCGTTGTCGTCCATTGAGGGACTGCGTGATACACTGGTGCCTCCGTTGCCGTCCATTGTGGGACTGCGTGATACACTGGTGTCTCCGTTGCCGTCCATGGAGGGAGTGCGTGATACACTAGTGTCTCCGTTGCCGTCTGTAGAGAGACTGGTTCTGCTGCTGTACATTGAGGGATTGTGTGTGTGTTAGCGAAGTTTGCGCATACATTTGTTGAAGTTATAAATATAAGAAAAAATAATAATGGCTTAAAATATTCTAATTCCCTTTCAGAAATAAAACCGAAAACTGATTTCGACCTGTAAAATATCCGTCAATGATGACATAACTGAACAATAACAAGTCGAGTAAAACAAAAAGTCATATAAATACACTTGGGCAGACAATTCATTAAACAGGAAAGATTGCATGTACATAATGCAGATTGTTCCGAAACATATCCTGATATTTTTAATGCAAACCAATCTCGATATATTATTTCTAAACAAAGTTGACCATGTCGCAACCAGCAAAGAACTTGAGAAAGCAGTCAAGGTACTAAGTCCACAACGGCATTGCAGTTTCTACAGAAGCGGGTTTTTACCAGCGAAGTAAGCATCTCATGTCATTATGGTAGAGAAATTAATGCGCGAATAACACCATAATCCACCATTTTAGACAAAAATTAGCCAAGGACGATCTTCAAACCTTCCTTGACATGTTTTCATCCGATTGGCGGGGTTCTTAAAGGGTGACTCCCCTTTATGGTCAAATCCTTGAGTCGCCCCTGCATTGACATGCAATGTAACACGGATTCGATGAACCTATTAGTCGCAGTATACTGGTCGTCCGTCGTCAGCATTCTCGATCAAAATACACTCATAAACCTTCAATGTTGGACTTTTTTAAATTAATAGGCCTTAATATGGTCTCGTTATTCATTGATAACGATTATTCATTTTAAACGATATATTTTGTGTATGTAATTTGTGTTCTTCTACGCTGTGTACATGTATCTCTCAATGCGTGTCTGTTTGACTTTGATTTTTTTTCATTAGTACAAGTACAATTTCGACTGCTTGGCTCTTTGTCAATGAGGTATTTATTGTATTAATTCGGTATCTGCCTTTGTTCAATTAATTTTAATTTGAGTTGAGGATATGCAACATTCTCATTTGTGAAGTGTATATAGGAATCCGAGATTGACAACATAAACAAACTGGTATTGTTTCTATCCAGAGACCGCGGAATAATTTAACTATTTTTTAGATTGGCTTATTTTTCATAGACAAGAAATGAAAATCATGCATCTAAGTCGTCAACAATTTATTATTCGGAATAATTATTTCGAGCATATCCATTTTTGCGGTTATTCTTGCGGTATTCAATTTTGGTATTCCGCAATGTATGTTCGGGTTAGGCTGCTTTGTCACCTTTTTAAATAAAACAATTAACAAAATGTATCACTTGTAAAACTGCTTTAAAATGTCACTTAGTATATTTCGATTTAAATAATCTGCCAATTCCCGGATTACTGATATAACATATCTGACAACATTTTCATCTCGTTCAAGTTCACGTCATGATCGCACGTTATGCCGAACATCGAATGCGTTCGTCTAAACATGAACAATAAAAATGTCTTGGTACATATAGCTCAGCCAATGTGGTAGCCAAATAGTTTATTCTTACCAGGCACGGCGTGTGTAAGGCTGGTTTTCCTATAGAAACACTGCACGTCGAGGCATTTTTGGTAGCCAAGAGATGTAAATTGTCATCTGTTCATGCCTTTCAGTTAAAATATAATCCTACTGCTTTCTAATGGCCATGGTTAGGGTAGTTTTTTTTTATTATCTGAAGACTTGGCTTTTTTTTTTATTTAGAATGGTGATCATTTTCGATACACACAGAACGTTCAAACGTATTTCGTGATCACGCACATTTTGCCTACATTAACCTCTTTTTTAACTGGTGCTGTTTGCGTTATGATTGTGTTTCATATTTCGCTGTAAGACAGCATGTACAACAAACACGGAAATTGTTTTCTGGTCGTCTTCGTGATCCGCATCTTCAAGCTGACTCTTCCGCATTGTTTTAAAAACACGATTTGCGGTGCAAGGGCTTATTACCTGGAATACAAAAATAAAATAGAATTAAAGATCACGATCGATTTGCAGCTCTAAATCCTCGGCGTAAAATTATGACTGGCTCCTTTCAATACATTCCAATTTTTTTTTTTAAAGGACATAAAGCAGAATTAGTTTTCAACATGCAACTTAAGTTAATCTTAAGATCATACATCATTGGTTCCATTTACTGTATAGGTCCGTTATTTATATTGAGCAATCCGATAAGCTACATCGCTCTAAGCTCATATTTAGATCAGAATTGATACCACCCCAGGACATGATCTTGTTACACGTGTCATTTCGAACTTGTATGAATGAATAAGACATCAATAGGTCATTGATCACTGGGGAAACGTATGACCAGCATAAATTCCATATGGATATAGATCGGCCGTTTACTTCGTCTATGTAGTTGGATGGGTAAAACTACTTTAAAGAATCTAACGAGTTAATGATCTGGAATGTGAGGGTAGAGCGCCCCGCGCCCTGACGTTCATCTTCATGTTTTTATCCGAATAATGCGTAGCATATACTAATTTTCTATTTTGGAGCTTGCGTTCAAAATTGTGCAAAATTTTTAGTTTCTGTAATCCGCGTACCACCGACATAAGTTCCGAGTAAACAGTCGAAACGCGTTAGCTCGCTTGGCTCGAATTCTTCGTTGGCTCGAACAAGATGTGTCTAATTTATTTATATTGAAGGTAAGCATCCCCGCTTGGCTCGAATTTTCCGAGGCTCGAGGTATTTTTGCCGGTCCCTGGGAGTTCGAGCCAACGGGGTTCGACTGTAATTGGTAACAATTACGTCATTGCATGTACTGGATGTCTCATACAAAGCTGTTGGTAAACTTTAAAGGGTCACAATATAGAATTTGGTAAAAAACAATTAATTAATCTTTATGCATCATTATGTTTAACTCTTTTTTGCGGATCAAAAAAGGAAAGCATGAGATATGTGTAGATTGATAATGCATTAAAAAGTATAAAAAAATAACATCAACTTATACTGTGCGCCTTTAAATGTCAGTTTGCAATTTGTAATTGATCATTTTACGTAAACCTTACTAGAAAAACTCAAGAGATGATGAAAACGCCTTACTAGAAAAACTCAAGAGATGATGAAATTATCATTTATTTAATAATCACGAATCAATATTATACGATTATAATGTGAAAAACAACGTTTACTATAACTTATAATTTTGGCTTTTATCTTTAAGGTAGATAAACTCCAACATGAACATAGAGTAATTCTATGTATGTGGTAAGCCATGGTTAATATTATCATGGTCAAAGGGAACAAAACAAACCTTAAACAGTATCATCATGGTCACATTTTGTCTAAGATTTTAAGACAGTTTGGTCAAGAACTTTGTGACTAATAAAATACAGTGGGTCCATACCACGTGATTAATTACGTCATATATGCTACATCGAAAGGCCACATTTTGCTTAAAATGAAGACTTAACTCAAAGATAACTTTTCCTTCACTATACCATTTAAAATAAAACAAAGGGCAGTCTATGACGCTTAAATAACCCCGCCTTTCTTGCATTATCGAAATTTGATAAGATGATTAGTTTCATCAAACACTTCGACAAACCTGTTTCCAAAACAGTGTTTTGACATTGCTCCGTCAGACGGCCGTATTGTGGAAAGGTTTTTCGAAGTGTTTTAAGAAACTAAACACTCAATCAAACTCTGGTAAAAGACCGAAGGTGGAGCTCCGTAAGCGGCGTAGACTGCGCTATGTTTCATTTAAAAAGTTATCTGTGTTTAGAGTCTTCATTAGAAGCAAACTATTGCCTTTCGACGTAGCATTTATGACGCAATATATCACGTGGTATACACACACTGAAATAGGCCTGTTTCCTTGCAGGCGCGATGCGTCACCCGCTTCCTTAATGCGCGTCCGTGTCACGTTATCGATATGTCCTGAATATTATGCTGGGTCATTTCCTGTCAGTCTGGTCCGTTTCCGTGAACGTTTTTTCTTCCGTGTCATTTTTTACACGAAAAATATGTGGACAACATACCAATTTGCTATCGGCAAAGACGGTTTGAACGTAAATAATTTGATTTACCGCAGCCAAATAGGCCCCTCAGTTTGTACTGGAGCGATTTGTTTTGGCCACAGACAAAGAATTCAACTACGAAAATGGATTGTGTTCTACGCGATCGTGTGAAAACGACCTATTTTTGAAATTTATCTTTAAATGCTTTGCAATATTAAACTTCCGTGGTGTTGCTCGGAGAAATAGTACGAGTGCCTTAACACGAAAGCTCCTTTATTAGGATGCTTGGTTCGGAACCGTGTAAAAAAACCTTTTAAACACGTATGAACAAATAATACTTTGTCGGTGTTGGGTTGAATTAGCGAAAATGTATAACATTTTTATAACATAACACTGACTTGCTATGAATGACAAATAACACCAATTCGGAAGTGCCTACTCATTGTAACATGCCTTTTTTTCTTTTTTTGCCACATGCCAGTGATTAAACGCATGGTTATACCATCTCAGACCATTGGCTACTTTCCATCTTTATAATTTTTGAAGCTGAATGGTTTGTGATTTCAAAAACAGGCTGAACATGCTAGTTCTACTTTTTTTGTTTACATTTTCACCGCATTTTTTGTACTCCTACACCGGATTTCAGGGTCACTTTATCGAATACACAGTGGTAATGTTCAGCCCATTTCTTTATAAGAAATGTAACCTTTCTCACGTTGTTTAATGTTTAGTAAACATGTAGATCATTCTCCCCATATATGGTGTTAGGGGTCGTGAGAACACTAGAAATCAGTTGAATTTCGCGTGTAAATTGGCCATTTGTCTATGGAATATTTTGGAAAATTGATTAGTAGTCTCTAACCTAAACATGGATTACTCGAAGGCTCGGTTCGCCGTAGAAACAGGTGCAAATCTCGCCTCATGCATTCTCAACTCTTACATATTAGCCACTGTGTGCTCGTCGTGCGTCGTCAACAATGTGTACCAAACGTAACACCAGCACACTATCAGTTCGAGTTTTGCTTTTCTTATCAACATGTTATTTATTGATAACAAAGTTTTATGTTACCTCTGTCAGAAAGTCAGTCCATATATCACATACAAAAACAACACCGACAGACAACATACAAAACAACATAGACATATCACATACAAAACAATACAGACATACCACATGCAAAACAATACAGACATACCACATGCAAAACAATACAGAAATACCACATACGAATCCGAAAAAGACATACCACATACAAAACAACACAAATATACCACATATAAAACGATATTGACAGACCACATACAAAAAACACCTACATACCATATACAAATCAACATAGACATATCACATATAAAACAATCCAGAAATACCACATACAAATCGACATAGACATATCACATACAAAACAATACAGAAATACCACATACAAATCGACATAGACATATCACATACAAAACAATACAGAAATACCACATACAAATCGACATAGACATATCACATACACAACAATACAGAAATACCACATACAAATCGACATAGACATATCACATACAAAACAATCCAGAAATACCACATACAAATCGACATAGACATATCACATATAAAACAATCCAGAAATACCACATACAAATCAACATAGACATATCACATATAAAACAATCCAGAAATACCACATACAAATCGACATAGACATATCACATACAAAACAATACAGAAATACCACATACAAATCGACATAGACATATCACATACAAAACAATCCAGAAATACCACATACAAATCGACATAGACATAT
Organism: Mya arenaria; assembly: GCF_026914265.1. Classification (NCBI taxonomy): domain Eukaryota; kingdom Metazoa; phylum Mollusca; class Bivalvia; order Myida; family Myidae; genus Mya; species Mya arenaria. Next base: position 30,299,259 of record NC_069134.1, on the reverse strand, counting down.
CACATACAAAACAATACAGAAATACCACATACAAATCGACATAGACATATCACATACAAAACAATACAGAAATACCACATACAAATCGACATAGACATATCACATACAAAACAATACAGAAATACCACATACAAATCGACATAGACATATCACATACAAAACAATACAGAAATACCACATACAAATCGACATAGACATATCACATATAAAACAATCCAGAAATACCACATACAAATCGACATAGACATATCACATACAAAACAATCCAGAAATACCACATACAAATCGACATAGACATATCACATACAAAACAATACAGAAATACCACATACAAATCGACATAGACGTATCACATACAAAACAATACAGAAATACCACATACAAATCGACATAGACATATCACATACAAAACCGCAATACAGAAATACCACATACGACAGACAGACAGACAGACAGACAGACAGACAAGACATTTTTATTAAGACTTGTACAATATACATCATCTACATGAACATATATATTTTCATATAACATGCCAACGTGTATATACAACATGTAATGGTAAATACGTTGTTTTTATATATATATGTAACACAGCATACTATGTGTAACAAAAGCAGCATACTATGTGTAACAAAAAAATTGGAGGCTGAACTTAATATTTATCTTTCAACATTTAACAAATTATTTCGAATAGCAAGAGCTTCTTTAATATACAAAGCTAGTGTATAGACACAGTATATGTTTTTACGTCTCCATTTTGGATGCTCAATGCATGATTCAGCAAATCAATTTTGAAATGATGCGAGCCGAGTCGCTCGAGTTGTTTGTTATACGAGCGGCTTCTATAGTTGAATACGTTCGTATAAATATAGGAATAGGAATGGACCTTGGGGAACTCTCGCCAAGATGGAAAATCAGTAAATGTGCCTTAAAGGACAAAACATTGTTTTCGCTCAGATAAATAGTTCTCAAACCATGAGATTAGACGCCCTGCTATACCACTTCTTTGTAACCTTAAATAAAAGACCACGATGCCAGACTCTATCGAAAGCTTTGGATATATCACTGATTTCTTTTCCTTCGTCGAAGGCTTGACAGAAAGAATGATACACTGACACTCAGTTTTGAATCATATAATGTTCTAATGTGGAAAACTATATTAAAGTATTGAAATTGAGATTTGATATTTGTGATGTTAGGGCCTGAACGTAATTTAGAAAATTTGTGTTAACACCTTGGGCAAATCACTTGTGTAAAAAGTAACTTTGAAGTAACCTTGGGCTGCTTTATGAGGTTGTTTAATATTTCGCTGTAAAAAATCATGTAAAACACACATGGATATTGTGTTCTGGTTGTCGTATACGTCATTCGCTCCGTCAAACATTTTCGTATTGGTTTAAAATCACGTTGTTGTGGTGCATGGACATAACTTATTACTCGGCGGGATCTAACTGTCAGTTTCGGCACTTTAAAGAGTTTCGATATTAACTTTGATTTTAATTAATATGAAGTTGGTCGGTCGAAGTGGAACCAATGCAAGCGGTATGGAGGCTGTATTGGGGTATTATCCCCCTATACAGTACTTAAAATTCCTGGTTATTCGTCAAAGTTAATGTCAAAACGCTGATGTCTGCGCTCGGTTTATTTGTTGTAAAGTAGATCGACAGGCTAGATATATTGCACTTGAATTGAATTCCATTTGTTAGATGAGAGCGAACTTAAAGACACGATCTTCATTTTCTCAATAACTTGCAATGTTACCTTAATTTGCAAACAGTAGTATATTCCATAGAAGTTCAGCATAAAGTTTAGTTCCGTCAGTATAATTTTATGTCGCTTATTTAGTTTAATTAACATCACGGTAATAAATTCAAATGACTGGTAAATATACATTCCTATACACACGCGATTATGAAATAAGTACCTATGCTTGATGAATCGTGTCCAAGACGCAATTTATTCGTGCGATGACATTTCGCAAAATGATAATAAATATTCATTTACTTGTCAATAATCAGTTTCCTCCTCTGTAGATCTATATACTGAGCGAAACATTGAAATGTTAACATATAAATCAAATGGATATTAATCATTGTTTAAATACTTTTGTTCATGGACGGACACAGTTTATGATAAGTGAATATTTTCTTTATAACTTCAAAGGCATCTTTATAGTCATTGACATTTACAAATGCGTCGACGTAAGCATATATATTTACATGTCATAATTTCAATTACCCTTTAACAGTCATAAACTCAGTTCCATTCCATTTCATCTTGAGATGCATAATTGACATTAACGTTGGAAATTATAAAAGATATGTCAAATGATATCTTTTTTCAAAGTGTTAATTCAAGTGATCACTTCCTGCTAGGTCAGCATCTCTTATCGAAGCAAATACCAAACCGCATTAATGAAAACAACTGATATGTAATGAGTTCTGCTATATGTTTTAATCGCAGTATGATTAAAAAACGCGAGACCTCCGTTCCTGCGCAAAACAGACAAAATGCAATACGCAGCAAACTCAATCATGATTATATGTTACGTTTTCCTTTCTATAATTATGACTGTGGTTTTAAGTTTTTGACACATAACAATATTTCGTCATGACCTAAATAACGGATACAACAACAGATTGTTTGTGATACATTTGACACAACGTGAGTCAATGGGTGTGTAAATGGCGTGTCTCTGCAGTGTGTCTGCCGTGTTCGTGCACTTGCGCTGTCTCCGTGCCGTGTCCATGTTCGTGCTTCATGATTTGCGTCATATACAGTTCGTCACCCCAAAACGTTGAGTCGCGCGAAACTGCAACTGCTTTTGTAAAACTCTAATAGCGCATTGTTTAGTGATACATCTTGAAATGAACTGCAGTGCTGTGGCGAGCACACATCTGGTCATATATGCCAATTGCAAAACCATACAATTTTATTAAGTGTGTATTGCTCAACATTGAAATATATTAATTTGTTTCTTGTCATAACAGTTGACTTAGTAAGACCAGACATATGCCACTTGAAAGCATATTGCACAGTGTTGGGTATCGGTGAACTTGGTTGGTCCGTTATTATCAACTTTTTAATGAACATTTACGCTTTATACCACGTGGTTTCTTGCAAACGGCACTAATAAGCTTTCGTAGATTTTCCCTATGTCTTAATAACATATAAACACGTTTTTGTTGTACTCGTTTATAAGGTGGTCTCTTTATCACTTTATTATCAACGTTGCTCGCCTATGCATATTTTCTTACTAATTACCCAATTTACATACTCCCAATTAATTATCGAAAATAAATCATCATATTCATTTATGTCTAAAATCTGACACCAGATAAAAAAAGAGCAACGTGTAATAAGTGTAAATGCGTAAACAGTTTATTTAGTATCCACAAAAGAATGAACGATGCACGAAGAGATATCGTTAAAAGGAAACACAATTTGTTTCGTTATACATGTACGTTAAATATACGACATACAATAAAAGAAGTTTTTTCCCCCTTTTTGTGCCAAATACGTTTTAATTTAATGATAATCGTTGAAATTACGGCAATCATACGTCCACTTTATGGGACTCGCGACTTTTAAATAGTGAAAAAAACAAAACAACTCTTGTCATTCAAGATGGTGACGTAGGTAAGAACATGATCATTAAATGATTCAGGCAATTGAGTACATTTTGTAAACAAACAAACATGATCTAATATTTACATGCGTATTATGATTTATATGTTGAATTGTTTTAGATGTGACAAATATAGAGCAAAGATTGTGAACCGACTGCCTGACATTTAAATTTAAATGCGAGCTTTTATGACGACAATGACTTATGCTCCACGGTCTTTTTAATGAATTACCAGCTCATGTCTGATAAAAATAATTTCATTAACAATCCGCCTAATTATCAACATGGGTTAATTTGATTGGTCCGTTTATATATATCAACTTGTGAGGCATGTTTAAGCCGGTTTTCATGTTCGCTTTGAAAATAAAAGGGCTTGCGATTATATGTGTTCTGTCACTTATAACAACCACTTAGGAGAATACTTTTACAGGTCTCTTTTTAAACTTCTTTTAACTTTAATGATTGATAAGATCATGCAATTAACTTACCTCACTCTGGTTGCGTTGACGATTTTTCGAGCAACATTCGCGAAGTTGACTTTGTTCAACGATGGATCGCCTGGACTTTTGAAAAGCTTACAGAGGTTTGGAATTGCGCTTGATTTATGCAAAGGGGTCGAGTGCAAATATGGGATATGTGACGACAAACTGAAACACTGTATTTGCAACCATGGGTGGACTGGAATTAAATGCGAGGAACTTTCGAAGGTTAAAGAAGACAATAAAAAGCCGCTTGATGCTGTTGAAATGATAAAAGATATTCCAAAACGATCGAGAGTTCAAAAAATGTTTTTGCCTGCGATGTATGATCAACTTATGAGAATACAGAGAAGCCGAGCACACTTTCATACGAATAGAGGAGCTTCGCATAAATCACTCATTGATTTGTCTAACATCCATATAAGTAAACATCCGGAACGTCAAAGAGATGGAAAACTAACGCTCTCGGTACAACAGAGCAACGCAAACAGCGAAGAAATTGTAGAAAGCAATGTGCCTCAAGACACGGATGTATGTTCCGCAAATGTTGAACTTAGACCTTTATCGGAGCGGACTTGTAGGCATGGGATGTCTTGCGTCCATGGCACGTGCTCTAGCGTTCACCACGAAACGTACATAGCCTTCGAGTGTAAATGTGACAAGGGAGCAAGAGGCTTATTTTGTGAACAGAAATGTTGTTTAGACTGCGGAGCCAATGGTCGGTGTGATATTTATCCAAACGGAGTTCCATTTTGTTTTTGTAAAAAAGGTTTTGAAGGAGCACATTGTGAAAATGCAGTGTATGCAATCACATACGTATAATTAAAGTTATGAGCCTATAAATTGAAATATACTCATTTAAATAATATAATTAGTCATACGAAAATCATACATTATCATGTTCCGTCTCAGGGATGTTTTGTTTTAATCATATGCATTATATGCAAAGTATTTGTACAACAGAGAGAATTACTTTGTATCACTTGTAGAATGCACTGTTGATCTGCTTTGAAATAAATTAGTTGATAAATGTTACACTGTGTTATTGATGCGCATTTATGTGATCACTCATGCAAAAAAGTGTTTATCGTATGTACTATCTGAAATGTCTCCTTAAATTGACAACGCACGATCAGCATCGAAATTCTGCAAAGCTATGCCTGAAATATTCAAAATAAATTTGTGATAACGTTTTATTCCATTGGAATGCAGTATTACCATTGTATTACGATCGTATACTATTATGATTCGGGGAACGAACCAGTCGTTTCCGTCCAACATTTGGATAGAAACAATATTAATCAAACAATATCTTAGAGACCAATGTCGTGCAAAAAATATAGCGAATTTCAAAGGTGCACAAAATTAGTTGATGCCATTTTTCTTTCATCATTTTAATGCATTCTAATGCTTAACTTATTTGACAAACAAAACATGTGATTTAGGTACAGTTAAAAACAATATTATGGATATTTTAGAGCTGTTTTAGTTAGGTAATCTGTGAACACGTAGCTATAAGTTAAAAAACCTCATTTATAAAGTTTAAAGTTTTTGTTGTTTTTGTTGATGTTGTTGTTATTAATAAAGTCAAGCGAGTTTAACGTGAAAATGCATTAGAATTGAAAAAAAATGCGTCAACCTATACACTGTGCTTCTTGTGAATCTAGATTGATCAGTTTGAACTCAAACCTAAATCGTAAGAAATACAGGACTGGTAGCCAAAACAGACTAGATTTCTACATGCAGTTGGTAAGAGAGACCATTTGTATACTGTGATTTAGCAACCCAGATACAAAGATGCCTTGTATAGGATACGCATACCTCTGACACACTAGAGAAGCAATGACCCCATGACGAAAAACATGTTCCCGTGAATTACATTAAGAATAAAAAATGATCAATTGGTAGATGAAAACACGTAGGCTACTTTTCTAGTACGTTAGTGTAAGATAGTAGATCAACCACCAACGCAACAGGATTTAGCGAAACAATTACGCCCACAATCAACAGACACCTAAATTAAAGTATATTGACATCAATCAAAAACAGCAATGAAGGAACTGAACCTTGAACTATCATTGTTAAGTTATTCAATACAATCCCTTCAGTTACTCTATTAACTGTCCTAATAAATTAACTCGGTGATAGATCAATTCAGCGTACGTACTGGAAGTAAAGGGATAAGTTCAGTACAAGTAACACACAATAAATTTAAACTACCATGAAACTGTTTTTGGATGCTGAGTTTGGCCCTGTAGTTTCAATTGTAGAATTAAATTCGTGTATATGTCATTAGTGGGCATCGATTAAAGTGGCCACACAAAAGACTAAACAAGTTGGCGTTACCTTCTAGTTTAATAAGAATGATATTTTTTACCTTGTCATACATCTCTAAAATATTAGACTTCCACGAAAGTCTACTAAATACGAACTTTAGGCATTATGGGTATTGCATAGATTTTGTAAAATCGGATTAAAGATTTTTTTCTTGACCGTTGGTCGTTCTAACTTCTAATGCAGAATGAAAACTAGTTTGCATGGGTTTCTTATCCATAGAACGCTCTTTGGATAATAGCATTGGTTTTCGCCTCATGTCATTCGGGCCTTCGAAATGCTCCAATGATATCGACTAGCTTCATGCCAATACGCTTAGCATTCGCGCAACAATTAAAAAATATCTATAAGGGCATGCAACACGTGTGTCGGTATAACATGAGGCACCAGAAAAAAATTCTCAGAATGTCAAGAAGATATACATGGTCAAAAAGAAATCAAAAATATATTGACAATATATTTAAAATATAGGAGGAAGTATAAATTTATACAAAGATAACAGAAAAATGCGCAATTGGTGTTAGTGTATTTATCTAGTGGTGTGTTAAAAGGAGGGCGATATGTGTGACCCCTCCGATCAGACGAGTCAATTAACACTGTTTAGGTCCTTTGGTAAGCTTTTTAATACAGTCTTAAATACCAGATTGCTAAAATGCATTGTAAAGTATGATATGCTAAGTGAATTCCAAACTGATTTTAGACAAGCATTTCAACCGTCGATAAGTTTGTTTTTTATATGCTTATACATTACCTTTACACATCTCGCAAAAAAGTCTGTGCTTTATAACATGCTGAAAGGTGCCTTTGAATCTATTACTGGAATATTCTATGGTTTAAACTACAAGGACACGAGATAAAAGGAAACTTTTTCAAATGAAACATGTACGAACAAGCAAAAAGCTGTGTAAACGTAAATGGTACAAAGACGGAATCTTTTCTTTGCTGTGTTGTCGTCCGACAAGGAGAAAGTTTCATCTCCTTTGCTATGTTCATTCTTTGTAAATGATATCATCAATATTTCTCAATAACTCGATTGTGAATGGTATTGTAACTGATAAACATGAAAGTTATAAAATAAAATGAATATATTTGATACGCCTACCAAAAATATGGCGAATGTAGGTCGTAGTTTTGTGTATAGTAGGGTTTTGTCTGCATATCATTTTAACGCTGTAAACGCTCGCCATTTTGATCGAGCCAACGTTCACTAGAACGCTCAATAAAATGATCTCGTTTTTTTTCTAGTGCATGAAACTAACGAAAATAAATCCATAAAAGAAGAAAAATGTATTTTTTTAACAGCTGTCAAATTAAAAAAAATAGTATTACAATGGTCGACAATGTTTGAGGATCTAATGTGTGTTTATAGTATTGCTAGTCGTTTTTTAGCACCGTACGTGCCGTTAAGGCGGGTTTAAACCTTCTCTCTACTGCGTACCTTAAACTCCATTGTTTTTATCCGATTCCCGCTTGACATGGTGGTGGTGTGTAAGCTTATTTATACTCGCTTTCGGGCCTTGCGCATAAGGATTTTAAGCATAGTGAACAGACAGAATGTAACCCTGGTTAGAGCCACCCTGGTTAATTAAAGCGCACTGCCACACGGGACTCCCATTTAATGTCCCTCCCGAAAGACGGTTAGTAATTTTAGTGTGGTGACGGGGAATCGAACCTACCCTGTATTGACAGTCAACTGTGTTATCACTAGATCAAGGATCCGTCACAAACACTTTTATTTTTTCAAGCCGGTATCCGAATCGAATAATACAAATATTGAATTTCTGCGTACCGCGTACATCCCAATAATGAGTCAGAAATACTCTTTAAAAACAAAAGAATATTGCGTACCAACGGAGGAGTGGGGATCAGCTTTGCTTCTGAAGGTCTAATAAACGGATGCGTCGGTTATTTAGGTGTCAGTATAGTAACTTATACTTTAACAATATAAGATTGTGCATACAAATGAAGTTTACACATTGTTATTTAAAGGATTGTCTCTTTAATTTCATTAGAACAATTGTGTTTGGTGTATTGTGATGAAACATGATACTGCAAATATAATTAGATCGATGACTTTATTAATATAATTTCATTGCTCCAAATGTAAGCTTATGTACGTTTTTCCTTTACAGTATATAAATATTTGAAATAAGTTGTCAGTATCTGAATATATCATTTAAATGATAACATTTAAAGGTTTGAGACATATACGCTGCTTGCCTTAAATCTAATCTACGCTCTGAAACAATTTTGAATGAAGGGGAATTAGTGTTTTCTAACCGAGCCCTTTAAAAATTAAGGATAACCTCCCTTAGTTTGAAATGTAGACAAAGAAGTTTTACAACTTTATGAAGACTCAAGTAATGTTTCTCGGTAGGAATTGTATTTGTAATGGCTGCAATACAGGTATATATAGTTGAAAGCATATATGTTGTTACTATTTTTACTTATTCTAAGATGTCATTGCCTCATTGCTCTTCAAAGGAACTTTCAACGTTGCTCGATCCGGATGCCATGATTTGGTAATGTCATTGCATGATAAAAAACACTATCTTTCTCTTTTTATTTTCCATTTAACAATAAAGTTGTTCTGCATATTTTATACATTACACTGGAACGGTTGGCGTGCAGCCTGTGTGTCAGTGCTTCGCGTAAATGTAAAATTGTTCTTCACAGAGTGATATAGCGGCACTTAATTTGTCAATCTTGCCTATTTCTATTCAAAAATAGCAACAAGAAAATGGTAGTGTTTCGTTTTGTTTATAGCCATCCTAGGTACTATTTGAACATATAAATTAGAGCGTGAAACATCATATTTGCAAGATGCAGATTTACAATTTTCCCTAAATAAGATATAATAAGAGCAATATGTACTTAATCTGCTTATTTTTTAAATTTTGCATGCATGCGAATACTTCTTTCCTATCATTTTCCAGGAAGAAGTGTTTGCGTGTTCCGTGTCTGAATTTGTCCGAGGGACAGAAAAGAAAAGAATAACAGTCAACGACAACGATATATTCATCGTGAAAATTGGAGACAAATATTTCGCCCTAGATTCGTTTTGTTACCGTAAGTTATCTTTCTTCCATTTATGTCGAACACATCACGAGGACTCAGACATTGCGCATTATAACCGCAAAATGTTAGTAAAATGAAAATAAATAAATAAATAAATAAACGTTTGTATGTAGGGTTAAAATAAAAAAGGTTACTGTGATATAATATGATTTAGTGTATAACAATAGTTAAGTCTTTGGTTTGGTTAAAGTTAGCCATAATGTTAATTGGTTGGTCAATATTTATCAAATAATTACTGTTGACAACAAAATTGCTTTCAATTAGCCGAAGTATGCAGATATATTCTCCTGGTATAAAAGGGTATGTTAAGTAGTCGATGACTGTGTTTTTATTAGCATGTACAAGCGAAAAGTCTGACGTTACGCAGTAAGTGACTGGGGCGTTGAATCAAGATACCTCCGCTATTAATGGCAACACCATTGGAGAGGTAAACTGCTGTCAATGCGCCTATGGCCACGATGACGAAGATAGAAAACATGGGACATTTTAAAAGTTACACTTGAAGTACGTTCGTACGTTCAATTTTATCCGTCGAACTCTTAGTTCATCAGTTAAGGTTTTTGGGTGAGGAAACCAGACCTCAGAGCCATTTTCTTATTTGGACTGGGGTCAGGGTGCGAAATAGGGTCTGATAGCGACTCAGACCTGACATTGACATTTCTGCGGAGGAACCCTAGAGTTTGATTTGCTCTTTAGCTTTCATATTGAACTTGGTTTTACTATCAAAAATCATAAATGTGTATTTATCTACCTTTTATTTTTCAAGATGCTGGCGGTCCTTTATACAATGGCGATATAGAGGTAGTTAGTACTAGTTACCATGTTTTAGAGAAGATTGTAAACATTGTATTACTGATGTTTAATAGGATGTATTTTATTGTTTTAAGTACTATTGGCATATGGATTGCATTATTAAATATGATATGTATTTTTATATCAGGAGCTTGGTGGTCGTGCGTGTATGGTATGTCCCTGGCATAAATATAAAGTGTGCATCGACACGGGACAAAACTTCTACCAGGTAAGCAGTTCGTAGCTTCAGTGTTTGTTTGTTTAGAAGTCTATTTTTATGTTTTTTTTGTCATTTTGTTGTTGTTTTTGCATTTGCACTTGCTGATATTTTTTATTATGGTAAGAGCCCGAGAGAATGAGAAAGCGATTAGCTATTAGTCCTTGTACCTGAATAGCAAACCTTTCATTTGGCACGTTATTAAAATGACGATATTTATACCAAACAAGCTGTTGTTTGATACTTTTATCGACAACCCTATACTTTCTTTAAACTTTTATTCTAATTCAAAGTAAGCGCATAGCCTTACAAATGGCATCAGTTCTATTCTCATGTTTTGTTATCAGACAAAAGGAAAACGATCAAGAACTAACATTTATTATTAATGTGTTCTCGTCGTGTTGTTATTAATTTGTGTTTAATTATATTTAGATTTGCTTCAATTAGTAAAACCCGAGCAATGGCCCTTGAATTAGCAACAATTCGCATTTCTGGACTTGTGTACCCTAAACTCCAAAACAGGCTCACCAAGAGTCAATAAACTCATATTTTTGTGTCCCATTAAAATTTATGGAAAACGGAGAAAATGATAGCCCTCGCGATATATGTGGGCAACTTTGAAATATGGACACATTTCTAGTTTTTTGTACGGCAATTTTCATTATAAAACCTAATTAGGTCGTTACCTTATTTTTAACCCCCGCCACGGAGTGCACTTCGTCCGTCTGTCAGTCCGTCCGTCTGTCCGTCTGGCTGTAACATTTCGTGTCCGGGCTATTACTTACTTATGCATGGATGGATTACCATATTACTTGGTACAAATGTTGTCCTCATTGAGACGATATGCAGTGACCTTGAAACGGGTCTATTCCTTAAAGGTCAAGGTCACACAAGACATTTAAAGGTCAGAGTACACATGCTCATGTCCGCGCTATAACTTACTTATGCATTGATGGATTACCATATTACTTGTTACAAATGTTGTCCTCATTGAGACGATGTGCAGTGACCTCCACCCGGGTCCATACCTCAAAGGTCAAGGTCACACGAGACATTTAAAGGTCAGAGTACACATGCTCATGTCCGTGCTATAACTTATTTATGCATTGATGGATTACACTATTAGTTGGTACAAATGTTGTCCTCATTGAGAAAATGTGCAGTGACCTTATTCTGGGTCCATACCTCAAAGGTCAAGGTCACACAAGACATTTAAAGTTCAGAGTACACAAGCTCGTGTCCGCGCTATAACTTAATTATGCATTGATGGATTACCACATTACTTGGTACAAATGTTGTCCTCATTGAGACAATGTGCAGTTACATTGACCCGGGTCAATACCTCAAAGGTCAAGGTCACATATGACATTTAAAGGTCATAGTACACATGGTTGTGTCCGGGCTTTTTACATTTAGCCGGGTAGGTATGTCAATTCTTACTGGATTTATTGACCTTATACATTTCATGTACTTTTAGCAACAATAACTGAATGGATCCAAGAACTCGAACGAATTGCAATTTGTGCCAGTATTCCATCATTAAGTTTTGGGTCCATATTATGACATTGCTAGATAGAGGATAAAATATCAATATTCATTGAAAGTGTTAAACAAGTTGCACAGATTGATACTTAGGGCATTCTACCAAGCATTATCATTATGTGCAACAAGCTTGATATTTAAAAAAAAACACAATGGACACAGATGTGATAATATATATATAGCATGTGTTTTCTCTTCAAAAGAAGTAAAACAATGTTTTGACGTCACTACAATATATATGTATCACTTTATCGAAAATACTTAAGGCTTGCTATTTCATCGATGTTATAAATCAAGGACTCATTTTCCTTCCTATTTTTAGCCAAAATAACCTTGACATTGATCTACACTACACACAATATGATTTTTTTAACAAATACACTTTTATAATATGTTCAAATATCCAAGAATATTTAAGTTACCGATCAAACAACTTGTATTTCCTATATTCCCACTCTTGACCAGTGGTTGTGTACAATTTTGGTCAGATTGAACATAGCAGTCAGGTTGCGGGAAAAACAAAATTACTAAAAAACAACGACGGGGATATAGCCGTCCTTTGGACTGCCTTGTGTTTATTGAATGATAAGTCATATCACAGGCGACAATTGTCAGTTTAGTTTTAAACTATTTCTATTTAAGTCGGTTGATCCGAAAAACCCTAAGACGTCGGTGAAATGGACGGCAGGACAGCGTCGCCATAGAACGCACGCCGTTATCGTCAGGGACGGTAAAATATACGTAACGTTAACGGAAAAAGACGGAACGCTGGACTCGGATCAGTACAATGGTCACCGAGCCTGAAATCTGGAAATCTATGATACATTGAGTGTTTGTTTTACGGTATACGGGTGATGTCAGTGCTTTGTGATGCTTCGAGTGCATATTTTGCGGTACGGGACCGCTTTGAGTTATTTGTTTTCGCTATTCCCTTTCTTTGGGAGAATGTATCGGTACGGTAAGAAACTCGTTACAGACACCATGCGGACTAGCGCTTCTTTGGAAATCTTTTAGCTCCCGCCCTGGCGCTCAATTGAATAAACGTCGAATAAAGAAGCCAATAGTTCCTTGAAGAAAATTATAATGTATATTTAACCGAAACAACTGATTACACCTAAGGGCGTTTTGCTTTCGAAGAAACAGTTGTCTTCTTTTAAATAAATAGTTTTTCTTCAAACTTCAGCACTTTCTCTAAAAAAAAAATCCTTGGAACTTAAGATATACTTTGATATAATTTGATAAATGTTAAAGAAAGTTAATTAATTACATTTGGCTTTGATGTAAGATGAGCTGAGATGATTCATTTGTTTATGGTTTGCCTGTCTTAATTAAATATTGCAAGTACACAATTTCAGTACTTTTAGATGATAGGAGCATCCGGACGTTTGATGTGGTATGAGCGAAATGAATATTTTTTATAGATAAACAGGTAATATCCTTTGTATATGAATCGCATTTTATGTTTAAGTTACTGATACCGCATAAAATATATTGCAATTAATATGCATGTTATGTATAACCTGTTGTGAAGTTCTTTATACACATAGACTAGTGTAACGTTCCGCTGAAGGCGGAAGTGTGTTCATAGTACATTGATGTACTTGCTTGGTAATATGCAAATTGGCGTATCCAGGTCTCCGTGTGGATGGAGAATATACTATATATAAAGACCAGTGGTCCCCTTCAGTGGTTGAGCATGCTTTTCTCTGAAGGGAACTCTTGGGCTTGTAAGGCTCGCACGTTACACTATGTAGTCATCGAAAACGCGGTTTACATGGAAAAAATATATTAGTAATCCAAGCGTTGAAAGGCTGTAGGCAACAAGCGTGGTTTTTACCTTTTTTACAATTCAGTTCACACAGGCAAAACAATTCGAATTCCAAATATCTATTGAGTGGCCCCAAGGTGTAACCGGTTAGTGCCTGTCATAACCTAAGAATTGGTAACTGAAAAGTTATTATTAAGCCGATATGTTTTAAAACTGAGAATATGTATCAAGTCAAGTGTAAGAAGTTGACATGTGTTACTCTTACGGTCAGTTGAATTAAGATCTGATTATATATCAGTGCATATGTTTCTTCGTCCTTTCCAAGAAAAAATTCCCATTTTGAAACGAAATAGTATCTTTTGACATTTAAAAAACAAATGGTGGATAAGAAATATCTTTAATTGCTGTTTAAATTTGCGTTACAAGAACTATTTATTGAAACCATAAATGTCAGTAACATAAAACGTTATGTATCACCATATGGCATTTTCATTCAAGAAATACGATTATAGCAATGGTTAAATGTCAGTGGATTCTTCTTCAATTCTAAATCAATACATCGGAATTTGTGATAGCTACCCGCGCCTGTATGGCTACCGCTTATATTGTTGCGTGTCTCCGTCACACCGACCAGTGTGACTAAAATACTAAATTTAATGACAAAGTGAGAATTTACCCCCACCGGCTGGTGAAATATATACCGAAGAAGTTATTTTAAAGCCTATACCTCTGTGGGAGCCGCAACTTATGAAATATGGATGACCGCACAGAGCAAATATGTGGTAAAGCTATTTGGTAATCGCACATATATGTGGGCCAATGACAGTCGAGGATTTACCCCATTTATTGAAGTTCCATATCATGTAGAGCCAGCCCGATGATCTTCGTCGAGGCTGCAGAACTTGAATTAAGCAGTTATACATGTCTTCGTCCCAAGAAGTCCCGTGCCATCTTCGCGACGTGAACAAAGGCAGATGCTCTGCAATAATTGGACCAAGAGATATAAATGATTATTCTAACGATGTGTACAACTTCACTTTGTAAACAAAAGACTGGCCGAAGGTTTTCCTTCAATAACCTTATTATTCCGTAACCTAGAACCATGAAATAAAAAGCCAAGTGAGGCATGGTAATTGAAGAGCCGAAAAGCGTCATGATATTTTTGAAATATATATTTTATACTACTAACCAGGCGAAAACATGTTCCGAAAATCCTATTTCGTCATGGTTTCGCCGCCATCTTGCATATCAAGCTCCAAAACCTCACTTAAACCGTTGCAGATTCGGAATACGTGTACCCCCCTGGTTATATAAAGAAAACATCATTGAACTAACTCGGGGAATAAACAAAGAAATCATTATTGAAATAACACTATATATTTGCTGAAATCTGTCCAAAGTTTCGTTTCATTCCTCGAAGGAGTTTACGACTTTTGTTCCGGCAAAAAATGTGTGGAAGAAAAGATATAACTAGAAAGGTTTATGTTTCGAAACGCTGCATTTTGGTAAAGGATTTATATTGCGAGAAATGGCCAAAGAGTTACTGTATTATGCACATTGTCATCTATCAATGATCAAAATATAATACAATGACTCAGTAGTTACTGATGAATGCTTTAAAAACATTGATTTGAAGAAAATCATAGCACAAGGGGAAATAACTATGCTTTAACTATCCAAGACTTAAAGTGCAACTTCTCATTGCTATTCATCGATATTCAAAGTTCCATTCGATTACTTCAAGACGTGTGTGAGAGAGGGCCTGGATAAATGTTGTATAAACAAACCCAAAGAAAGCGGAGAAAATTTGGCAAGAAAAGTCTCCTTGAACTATATTCGGAGTTATGTTCCGGACAAAATGGGTTTGAAGAAAAAGAAGAAGAATATTAAAGCATAATTCATAAAAATAATAGAATAAGGACAGACAACAATAAGTATAAAAATACCAACTAAGAGCGAAAGGGCTATAACTCCGATTAAACCATACCGACAACATGCGCCGCTGGACTTGTATTAATTGTAATCCAGATCTGGCTGGGACTTTTTGGATATAAAGTACGCACAAGGATCTCTATGTACATAATATTATTGAATTACATAAAGGCCATTACTCAGTGAAAAACAGTCCTCGCGAACCCTGTCGATGGCATGCATTACTAGGCTTGAAAGTAATCAATTATGTGCATTCGCATGTGAGTTTGGTTTGTGGTCACCAAGCCGGACAAGTGGGTTTTCTCCGGGTTCTCCGGTTTCCCCCACAACACAAGACCACACTCTCGCGTAAAATCGTGCCAACGAGAGTGATTAATATAATGTTGTAATAACTTGTTTCACAATCGTTGTAAAATAAATATGTTTAAACTAATCAATTCTGTGAAATTTCATCCATATCCAGCTAGTAGGGGTTTTGGAGATGAACCCCGACAAGAACATCTATGTACATTATATTGTGAAACAATCACAAAGGACCATACCTCTTTAAAAACTAGTTCGAACAAATTCTGCCGATGACATGCACCACTTTGCATGAAGCCAAACACTCATGTGAAGTTACATCCAACTCCGACAAATAATGCGCGCACAGGATTGTGATTACAGACAGATAAACTGGAGGTCAGAGCCCACATTGAGGTGAAAATATCCCCAAATCAACCATTCCGATTGTTTTTATTTTTTTGATTTACATTTGTTGCATGCCGCGAAATGAAAATCACATGCCCATGCTTTACATATGTCGCAGGATCAAGTTTTAAAATATACAACATGTAGTTGTTATGACAAATAGGCATTGTTTGACATAAGGTGCATTTTACAAATGGTGCCGTAACAACGTTCTAAATATGATACACGAGTTACTCGTGGGAGTGCGTTATCAGGCTATGAAATCCATTGAAACGAAATATTTATTTCAATTCACACAAACCATATTTTATCGCAAAGAAATCCATAATAACGAAAAGAAATCTTTCTCTTCAAATATCAAACTCTCAACACACGTTCCAAAAATAGCTTTAATTAAGGTGCTTCGAAAAGAGGATTTTCATATATTGCATTACGCATATGTATATCTAATATTTCGTTTAGACATTATGTGGGGCTAATAGTAAACGTTGCCTTTACTTATATACAACAACTTTCACCTCTAGATGCAGTTTTACAAATGATCAAATAACAATATTTTTCAGTTCAAGCCTTGATTAAAATGAAAAAAAAAACATCGGGCCAAGACGTGAATCAGTCTAGCGTGAGACATCAACCGGAAACGGATGTTAGTTACACACCACCGTCTCCTATATGAATTAACCAACAGAACAGAACAGAGTTTATTCGACTTAAACCGTTACGGTTTCTCATCATAAAGATATACAAATTAGATAAATTCAATTGTTAAACAATAAGCAATACACGTGTATGAGTTGTTACATATGTCATATCAGCAAAGTGATACTAATATTAAGCAATGCATGCGTTCATAAAGATGAAAACAAAACAACAAATCCTAATTTTTCATCACATCATGAATATATTATGTAAAGAAAAAAAATCATACGGTGTTGTTTTAAAATATCTGTAATATATTATTTCTAATTCTATATGCATCTCTTAGTTATATAGCAAAGGTATAATAACAAACACGTTAATTAGAACTTAATTGACCGTGATGGTTTGAAGTTAGAAAGTATTATTGGTCAAGGCTCATTTCGAGCATCTGACAAAACAATGCAATACAATAAACAATATTAACATTTAAACATGTTTAAAACAAAATAATAATGATAACGATAATGGGTTAAGTTCAAAGATGGAGAATGAGACATATTATTATGATTATAAAATTATATCATGTGAACAAAGAACACCGGAAAAAATAGTATCTAAAAAAATTTTTTTAAACTGTTTGGATGATTGTAATAATAAGAGTCAATATATTTTTTTCTATCTGACTTGAAAAATGAACATTGGAAGATATAGTGAAATTCATCACCTATTACATCATGAAATCTTACATAAATTGCATGTTCTACTACTTCTTTCTATATTCAAAAATCTTCCTTTTTCAATAGGAAGTTTATGATTAACAGTTCGAAATTTACACAATATATTCTTTATTAGAAAATTTATAGATCTATATAAACGATTGAAGATTACACATTTTAATTAACCTGCATGCTTGTGCGTTTGAGGTATTCAACAGCCGTTTCATTTCAGGGAGGTAATTCTTGTCAAATAACATTTTCTGTCACTTGTATGTATTCCCCTTTGGTTAAACCTTAGCGAAATCATACCTCGGCGGTTCAGTAAAGAGTACATCTAATACCCATCTATGGCAACATAAAATAAACAATACATAACTTTCGTATCTAGCACACAATTGTTTATTGTGACAATGATAAGATCTACTTTGGCTGTGTCTGGTCCGTTATTCATAAAAGATACTAAGTGATATCTTAACTAAAGTTTGTTTCATAAAATGTTCAGTCAAATTAAAAGAAAGTGTAAGAGTTGTTTAAAAAAATATTCAATAAAATTAATGTAAATAAAGTACTTTAGATATTATCAAGATATTATATCAAATGACTTACTTTACTGAGGAAAATAACTTAAGTTAGGAAATGACTCAAAATGTTTTATGAATAACGTCTTAGAAAGCATATTCCAGGCAAACACATACTATAATGGCACAAATTCAAATGCCTAATGACAAGAAATAACGAAACAAAAGACAACACTACAAGAAAGATAACATCAATGTTGATAAATCGTCAAAGTTCCAGTAGATATTGGGGTTACCACCATTGTATAATTGGAATTACCAGAATTATTGGGGTTACCGCATTGGTCAGAGTCGAGCAGATATTGGGGTTACGCACTGGAACCGTCATTGTATACATTGGAATCACCAGAATTATAAAGGTTACCGCATTGAAACGGTTTGAGTATAGTAGCTATTGGGGTTACGCCTTGGAATGGTCGTGTAAACATATAACATAACAAAATGTTAAAACAAGTTTCATAGCACACGGGTTTTAATACATTTCAATATGTATATTCAATTTAAACACATTATCGATTAGAAACTAAATTATTAAAGGGACAATTTTAGGAATGCATGGCATGAGAGGGTCACTTAACTAACGGCAAGAACGATTATTTCAACATGAACAGGAAAGCCTAAGACGAATGTTAACCATGTTGACTGCGTTGTTCCAATTAATCTCACTTGAGGAGCTAAGTATTTCAAATTTGGCACATTATCCGTAGGTTTTCTTTATTGAAAGAAGTCTACTGTTTTGTGAAAACATACCAAAAATATATAAATTAATCGTTATACAAACCTTAGAACATCATTTGTTTTGAACTTGTGTAACTTTGAACTGCAGTTTAAAGAAAGTAATCCGATCCAAAAGACCTTGTGCCACGAAACAATATGGTACCTATGGTAGGAAACTCCCAGTTAATCCATCCCGATACACTCAATTCATAGATGGAGTGATATAAAGGTACTCAAGTTTCAATATGCCTGTTTGATATTGATGCGTGCCTTGAAAGAGCCTGGATTAATATTTTGCACACAAAAATATATGGCTTCCAGTTTTAGCGACACTTGTTTGCTATAAACAAAGTTTAAATTCTCGATGGCGGACAGCATATTAGCCTCTTCACCCCCTATCCCCTTTCGGTTTTTATTTCAATTTCGGAGGTTTAAGTATGACAAAAAACTTCTACCTGTCAAAATTTCATTACGCAAATGCGTATTTGCGTACAGACAGCTACGCGCCTGAAATATTTGGATGCGTGCATGGTCTGATTGTACGCCTGTGACTCTTGTTCAGTGTCGTCTGTGACTCCTGTTCAGTGTCGTCTGTGTCTCTTGTTCAGTGTCGTCTGTGACCCTTGTTCAGTGACGTCTGTGACTCCTGTTCAGTGTCGGCTGTGACTCTTGTTCAGTGTCGTCTGTGACTCTTGTTCAGTGTCGTTTGGGCGCTTTCCTTGTACCTCTTAACATAGTTGATGTTTGAAATTTCGACTCCTGGGATTGTCCTTGTAGTTTTCGCAGTGTCATTGATCAAATGCAACCGCACCTGTCACAAACTCGTTTTGGTTGCTGTCAACTATCGAGTACATGGGAAGGACATGGTTGCTTTAATTACTTTCATAACGATCGTACGTTTAGTGTGTACATAAATTATGATTTTTACGGTGATATAATACTTATGGTTTGTTACTTTCTATAGTGTTTGTGGTTTTACTATTCTTGTGCATAATATTTTGAATAACAAATAAAAGTGGCTGACCAAACTATCGTTTCACTTTCTATTGTACAAAAGTAACATGCTATTGCGAAAGACGAAATATCTGGTACATGCGATGACCCGACAGAATCATGATATAGTACATTAATTAATCTTTTCATTGACCAACGCCCATATGCGTCATTCTATGAACGCAAATAACTCCAAATATAATCCACAATGAGAAATCTAAGTACCCGAATAAGCTAAACGCATTACGGCAATCATCTATACAAACAACGAGTATCCAGATTTAGACACTACAATAATTGACCAATATATTTGTAAGGTCATGTCAATTTTTATTTCGATTAAGAAGCAAATGAGAAATGTTAAATGTTAGCGCCACTCTACCTATCGCTTTTAAGTGTAAACGAAGAAGAATACGTCTTAAACTCTTTGACCCGGAGATTGTTGAATTTCTCTAATCCAATAATTGTTTAAATTACCAGACACTACGCAAACGACCTTGTATTTAACTGCATTGTTTGATTTAATACTGCAAAGATAAAAGTTGATAGTGAATTGAGCACGTGCGCTTAAAAATATGTCAGATTTTATCTCCTTAGAAATAGGGCGAAAATTATTCTACTTGGAGTGAAATTAACTTTTTTTTCACTTTTGAAAACCTTTAATTCAACGAACAAAGTGTGGCCTTTATTTTGAGTTTCTATTCAAAAGTAACTCTAAAAGAAAATTTATGAATGATGTTCAAGAACTCGGATTATATGTCCACTATATCGTGACGACTTACAAAACTCAAATTACAAGTTAAAGTCACAGTTTATGGTCAAAGAATCGAGTCCTCTAGTCCATTTTCGCTTCATATCTCCTAGACCCGGTGATGGATTTTCATGTTGTTTTTTTTGTAAAATGTTAACCGCATTTACACGACATGCAGGACCCGTAGCCCAGGCGCAGCGGCTCAAGTCAAGGTCACTGTTCAAGATCAAATGTTCGAGCAATATATTTCATGTTGGCTTAATATCTGATTAAAGATTTTCATGAAACTTGGTAAAGATACTTCCCCTTATCGACACAACAGATATAATTCGCTCCATCGTCCAACGTCAATGATCTGGAACAGAATGAGACAAGCATGGGGGAAGACATCTGTTTTGTTTCCTAAAAACAACCGTCTAGTTAAACTTGACATTTCGCCCTCTTAATTAAGCGTCAATCTTTTTACACAAATATAATCTAACATTCGTTGCCATTTAATACAAAATGTTACAAAACTCGTTTCACAAATGTCTGTATTAAATGGCAGCTCATGTACGATCCTATATATTTGGCCAATTTTAGCATGTGTTATAGCTTAAACAACACTTTGAATAAAGAAGTTTTATGTTAATAGCTTGCAAAAACTGCTATTGAATAAAGTATTGAAAATTAAAGACAGCATAACTGGCATAATCTTTATGTCACGTTAAAGAGTAAATAGTTTTTTCGTTTTCCCAGACAGAAATAAGAACCATCGAACGCAACATTCACTATCAATCAAATCAATTGGTTCATTTCTATATTCGAGTATTGGAAAAAATGGCGAATGTTTTTTGTAAGAAAGGAAGATATTAATTTTTTTAAATTGAAATTCATGACAGATATGAAATGCAAAATATTGTTTGAATGAAAATTGTAAGTATAAATTGTAATTGACCGATACTGTTTTCAAATACTAGCGTGTCTGAATTTCAGAAAACATAAAAACACATGTCGAAAAGGGAGTTTCAGTTACATATTGATATATTTATCGATTTAATTCTTCTTAGCCTTGTCGTCGTTGTCAGTGTTGGCGTTGTGCAGGCCAAACCCGTTCAGTATATTCAAATAAAACGGTCTACACATGTAGCCAGTTGCATTATGCTCATGCATAGCAAGGCACATAACTCTGACTTTAATAATGATTTAATTATGTCCCCATTTATACAAATAAATGCAAACATTTTAACTTTGAGAATATGAAAAAAATCAATATATTTGAAAAAGATACTCGATACACTTGCTGTAAGAGACAATTCGCACATGCATACAAAGGCCCACAACTCTATTTTTCCATTTGTACCGTGTTTTTTTCAACAACAAAAACTCTCAGACGAGCGTTGTGCGTTCTCACCGCGGCGCTCTTGTTGTCTGTACAGCCGGTGCTGCATTCCTTTAACACTATTATCGCATTAAACGTTTGTTTTGTAAATCACAGTTTGTCTTGACAGTGGCGGCGTGGAACTGGATACTTGCCTTACCCGGTGATAATGGATCCATGTCTTTAATATGTACACTTTTTGATGATACGCTTTAAATGTAATATGCTCATCATCTCCATTTAATACCGTTTTGTCAGTTTAATTTTTCTATATTATGCTAATCTAACTACACCTTGTATTACAATACTATACAGGGCGGGGCTGAAACCATTAACTTTTTTCAATGATCATTGACAGCGTATTTAATTTCAATAATGTTAGAGTAAATGGTGAAATGAACACTTACATTTGTTGTGGAAATTAGAGATTATCAAAATGATTAACTCGATATGAGATAATTATAGGATTTAGTTTACATGATACCGAAAAGTACAGCATTGAAGAATGTGTGATGAAATAAAGATATAGTGAAATGGAGGATAAAAGAAGATCATGTAACAGCATATAGATCCTAGGTATCTCGTCAGCTCATCAATTTATTATCATTGAGATGACAGCTCTTAATGATTGATTAAAATATTATACAGACTAAATGCCAGCGATCAGAAATCACAGAATCGATGTTCTATAAGTGACGTAGAACCTTTTGAGCTACAGTCGAATCCCGTTCGATCGAACTCGCTTGGCTCGATTCCCTCGTTGGCTTGAATTGGATCTAAGAGGACCGATTTCTTTTTCTGAAAATAATCATTCCCGCTTGGCTCGAATTCCCCGAGGCTCGATACATTTTAGCTGGTCCCTGGGAATTCGAGCCAACGGGGTTCCGACCGGGGTTTTAATCTTTTAACGGCACTTGTTTTGAGACAAATAGGTCCAGACCCTAGTAACAGAAGCTGACTAAATTTTGTCTTGCTTTCTGTCGACGTTTGTACATTAAAGTTTGTAAGAAATATTTATGTGGTTTTTTTTTAGTATTTTAGTACCAAGGTTATGGATGGGGCTTAGACATAATCCACGCAGCAATTTTACATGTTTTGCATGAGAAAAAAGTATTTATCATGACTATGAACCGCCGTGATTATTTAATTTTTTTATCCAAAAAAACAAAATAAAAGTCAGACAAAAAACGGTTCCATGTATATAGATGTAAAATAAGCTGGATAAACATTCCTTGGAATGGCTATTGAGGCATCCAAGGAATGGCATTTCAACATTCCGGGACTGCAAATGATCGCATTGTTTTCTTGATTGCCAGCTATCTGTTTTATGCATAGAAAAGTTACTAAGTGAACTTAGTGAACTACCAACGTAATACCTTGTTATTCTGTCTCAGTTATTGCCATCCAGTAAAAAGTAGTTCATATCTGTAAGTATTACATTTTAGCAAAATATCTGAAAAAAACCAGCATGCTTTATCCAGTAAAAAGTAGCTCATATTTTACATATATTTACATTTTAGAAAAATATCTTAAAAAACAGCATGCTAAATTGAAAGATATCAACTATCAACTTCATATTTCGGCTTGTCAATCTTAGTTAATTTAAATTATTTTACCACACATTTTGTTCAAAAAATGATACGTTTTCCTATAGTGAATACCGATGAGCTGATATGTTTAAAAACACACTTGTTATGATCTGCCACCGAAGTTTAATTATTTCAATTATTTCCTTTGAGTAAAGTTTGCACCTAACTGTATGTTGGGAATGTTTCAGCTCGGCCGCCTTGGCAAAGAAAAAAACACCTTCTATAATGAGTGTGTATATATAAGCAAGTTTAGACGAAGCTTCTGTTTCGGGCGATACTTACGCACAAAAAGATGATGCGGGGGAGGTTTATTAAATTACAGCGAGTTCACACTCTGATGATCTAATAGAAGGTAATTGCTATTAAATTCAGCGTCTGGCACACATCGTTAAGTCGTATTGTTAGGTAGTCAGTCGTTCGTAGCTAGCATACCACTTCCTATGAATGTTGCGCATTATAACATTTTACGAGAGTAGCTGGGACTTCAACGGTATGTTTTCAGGAGATGTTAAACATATAAATAGCAATAAATATTTCAACCCGACCTAAGATTTCCTGATTGTTTATTTTTCATAACAATCTCGAATTCCACTAGCAAAAAAAATGAACTTATTTTTTTTTCATTGAACTTATCAGAGAGCGTACGATAACATATTTGTAAGATCATTTCATAATTCTAAATAACAATAAGAAATTACTTTCAACTTAATAATGTTTAAACGAGTTAATACTAACATTTTATTAATCACTCTCGTTGTCTTGATGTTACACGAGGGTGATGGTGGAGCGGGTTGGGGTGATCCGGAGCGAACCCACTTGTCCGGTTAGGTGACCTCAAACCAAACTCTCTTGTTACCAGGCTGGCTAACGATTATGTTATAAGTCATTAAGACTGATTTGAAATAAATAATAAATCGATTTTGTTTGAACTAAAACACATATGATTTGTTTTCTCTAAAACTTGTTGACCAGTTTGAACTTTTTATTTTGTAGTTTTATCGTACGATATGGTTTCTTGATAAAAGATAAAACGTAGTGTTCAAACCTGGATGATGAATTTTGATAATTTCTACTTTAACAAGTATTATAGCATATTTACGTTACGTTTCAAAAGCATATTTACGTTACGTTTTAACTTTGTTGAACGATTTCTGTGCTTTGTTTCTTTTCCCGTTTACCCGAACCACGAGCATTTAATGGTTTTCATTAAGATTCTTAATAAAGAACAACTTGTAGCAATACTCAATTTATGCTGTATTTATGACGAACAAGGAAATATTATTTTAGTTGTTAGAAAAGAAAGCTTTGTTCTAAAATACCTTCTAAAATTGAATGGTTTATGCAATGGGGAAAGGCCAATAGGCAATTGTCAGTTTGCAGCTTTTAACGGAACTTCTTGGAAATACGTCGTTGCCAGACAAGTGTGCCCGGCGTTTAACTGTTAATGTTGGTCCCTCTTGGTCATCGAACAACGAGTATGTTGCATCAAACAACGAGTATGCATCGAACAACGAGTATGTTGCATCGAACAACGAGTATGCATCGAACAACGAATATGTTGCATCGAAAAACGAGTAAATTGCACCGAACAACGAATATGTTGCACCGAACACCTAGTATTTTGCACCGAATACAAAGTATTTTTCACCGAACAGCGAGTATTTTGCAACGACATCGATTATTTGCATCGAACAGCGAGTATTTTGCATAGAACAACGAGTATTTTTGCATCGAACAACGAGTATTTTTGCATCGAACAGCGAGTATTTTAATCGAACAACGATTATTTTGCACCGTACAGGTTTGGTCGAGGTTTATTAGTCTCCAACCCGTAATTAAAGCTATTGTCATTTGCAAATGACAGTGTTCAGTAAATACATTCACATTGACACCTTTGTGAACTTCCCAAAACAGCCAAGGCCGTCAAGCGCAATGGCGCAGTAATCGCATAATCTTATTTATTTAAGAATTGCCGACCTTTTAGCCGCTCAATCCTATACGTATAGTATATTTAGATTGGGTCTGACTTTCTTAGTTTTGACCGAAAAATGACTGTTTTCGTAATGATTTTGCACGCGGAGTAATAAATGGCAATGTGATTATATTGTACTGTTGGCTTGCTTACAAGGATAAATCAATTTCCATCGGTTGCGTCGCAGTAATGAAGTGATCGTCACTAGTCTTGAGAAATCACGAACTGGGAATTTGGGAGTTCCGTATTTGTTGCACAATTGTTGGCTATTGTTGGCAAATGTCAGGCTAAGAGCAACTTCCGCTTTTGTCAGTCTCGGTCTGTGAGCTGGACAGCTGAATATGGACAACAACAATCTGGGAGTGCCATGCAGGCGGTCATGATTTATTGCAAATCAGTAGACTTTTATGCTGTGACTTGTATTGAGCGTTGTATTTCAATCTCATGGAGACCTTTCATTGTGTAGTACGTTAAGGAATCATTTGCTTAGGTTAAAAACGGTCTTTCCTTCTAGTCTAATGATAAACATTTATTTTATAGGTAACTAAGCATGAAAAACGTATCATAAGAAGGAAGACAAACGAAAGATAACAAATTGTAATAAATGTAAATGATTATACAGTCAAAAACTAATTTAAGATAACATAACGTTGACTTTGTTATTTTTAATTCTATTATCTCTCGTCCCTCGTCCTTTTAGAAAACGCCTCTTACATGTGCAAGGCAATATATATATATATATATACTCAATTGTTAAAAAGAAATACACATTAAGTGACTCAAAAAATAGCGTTCATTTCTCAAAAACTGACATTATAGACCTCAGTTCATACGAGGGCTTTTCTATGTTTTGCAATTATACTGTGACGTCTTCGCACGTAATACGTTACAAAAAAGTGATACTTATGTAAAGGATCCTATTTAATTAAAAGCGATAAATTATGGATATGACATAACCTGATCGCTTAAGTCTGACATTAAGTTTTGCCTCATTAACAATTAGCAAAAATATTTTATACCTAAATTTGATACACCATTACTATGTTATAGATGTCTCGCATTTTAGGAATTTGTGACATTTACTAAGTTTTAGGGTAAAGCACATGTCACAATGACATCGTAAAATCAATCACTTTTGTTGTTGCTCAGCGAGAGAGAGAGAGAGAGAGAGAGAGAGAGAGAGAGAGAGAGAGAGAGAGAGAGAGAGAGAGAGAGAGAGAGAGAGAGAGAGAGAGAGAGAGAGAGAGAGAGAGAGAGAGAGAGAGAGAGAGAGAGAGAGAGAGCTACGGATGATTCATATTCAAAGTGATCAGACGAAAATAATATATATATATATATATATATATTAATAACTTGCTGTACTTGAGTTATGACACTTCGCTTAATCGAATGATAAACCCATCTTATCTTATTGCGTTTTATTCATGCAATTCTGAATACAATTTCTGCACATAAATAATTAATGATGACTTTTTATTTGCAACCCTATAAAACGTTCATCATTTCTCAACGATTGAAGCTGCACTCTCACAGATTGAACGTTTTGACAACTTTTTTTATTTTTTGTCTTGGAATGCGTCAATTTTTGCGACAATCCATGGAAACCAGTTATATAAGACTGCTGACAAAAACTTGATCGCAGATTTTTTGATGTTTTATGCATTTTTCTAAAACCGTTAGTAAAGGTTTAAGCCATAAAACATTAATTTTCGAACGGAAATATGAAAATCTACGATCTGATTTTTTGTCAGCAATCTTTTATCATTGGATTGCAGATATTTACGCAAAATTTTGCCCTTTCCAAGAATATTTTTTTTGTAATAATGGTATATCTGTGAAAGTGCAGCTTTAACGTAGCACTCTTATTCAAAATCAATACATACACATGTATAACCAACATCCATTTTACTGATAAACCTTTGACTACTTACTAAATGAGGCATTTATAAAAAATATCAAATTCTTATAACAAGATTTTAACCGTGTATGTAACAGCTAAAAACACAAAAATATTAATTGACTGGAGAATGCTAAAATTTTTACTGTGATCTACTATAGTCTCATAAGGTCGATATACCATTTTTTCTGCACCTTTCTTTTAAATTAAACTCGGTATCCTTCATAAGAACCATTGTTTTCGACATTTAATAATCCTTTTTGGTATAGCAAAACATTTGTATTCATTGTGGTAAATTTTATTTGGCAGTAAGAGTGTATGAGGGCATGCAAGTCGAAGACGTACGCGGTGCTGAGCCAATTTCGAGTAGTATATGCATTAGTGAACATTTGTTGAATAGGGACTTGGCCATTTGTCAAAACTATTTTTGCAAAGAGTACTCAGTAGGGGAAGGCCTAGACGAACTATTGCCCCGAGGCCGATACAAGGTTACAATGATATGAATTATTACTATGGTTAGTTGTTAATATGTTTATATATTGTCCCTCCGTGCTGTATCAATTGTGATATGTAAGTATTTCTTTATTAAACGTGCAAACCCGGTTATTAGAATAACGTTCGTCGTTGTTAAGACGGGCGGGTGGGTTCGAGGGCGGGCGGCGTGAAACCCACCTAGGGTACTGAATATCTTTAGTTAGGGTTGACATATTGTAACCAGACTTGGTATATACAAAAAGTTTATCGATACCTTTTATGAGATTGCGTGTGGGCCCCCTAGACTCAATGTTAAGGTCACTGTTATCCAAAATGATAAACAGTTTTTACTAACTATTGTTAGGGTTGACATATTGTGACCAAACGTGGCATATAGGATGAGTTTATGGATACTTTTTATGGGATTGTGTTTTGGGGCCCACAGGGTCAATGTCAATGTTACTAAAAATAAAAATTATTATAGTTAATGGATACCTTTATGTGACTGTATTTCGGAGTCAAGGTCAAGGTCACGGTTACTTAAAATAGAAAAACAGTTATGTAGTTTGATATACTGTGACCAAAATTATACATGTATATATAGTAATAGTTTATGGGGACCTTTCGTGGAAATGGGTTTGGGGCCCATGGGGTGAAAGTCGAAGGTCACTGTTACAGAATACAGATAAACGGCTGATACTGAATATTTTAGTTAAGGTTAACATATTGTGACTAAACTTGGTATGCAGGAAGAGTTAGTGAAGACCTTTCATTGGATTGCATTTGGAGGCTCTAAGGTCAAGGTCACTGTCACACAAATAAAAATAGTTGAATCTAAATATCTTTAGTTACAGATTATCTACTTTAACTACATGTTGTAACTGTTCGTTAAATAGAAACATGTTCTCTACTGAACCATGTGTTACTGTCAGCCATATTGAAGGCCTTATTTTCGTCACATTGCGATTTTTCTCGTTAAGATTATACCTTGTGTAATTATGTTCCACCTTTACTGTATATGTGACAATGGGCCTTTAAGCGGGGTTAATTTAAACATGTAGTTTAGTGGGCTTTATAATTTCTATAAAGTACTGGTCACTATTTTAGTTATAAGACCCGCTGACAACTACTTGTGTGTAACCGCTCATGAGATTTTAGGAGAAATACATTTTGATGGTATCAGTCTAAAAAGACTGTCGTATGAACTAAAATGTGCTTGTTCTACAGAGTAAGAAGTGCGGTATAGTACAAAATATATATAATACCTACCCCTTCGGACCTGCTGACATATAAGTGATGACCCAATTAGCCAATGAACCTTAGGCTTCGGTCCTTTCTATGTTTTGTGGGCTGACTGGTCGGTCACTATAAACTACAGGGACAAGCCTTATAGTCAGCTCAAAGACTCAATTTAGAGGAACAAGGTGAATGCCTATGTGCTTCGTAAGTTTTCAACTGTGAATTGCAGGGTCAAGCCAAGTAGCCAACTCAAAGCCTCAATTAAGATACACGAGTTAATGCATACGTGATTGTAAGTCTTAAACTGTGAATAACAGGGACAAGCCCAGAAGCCTAAACAAAGACTCAATTAAGATGAATTAGGCTGAGGGTACGTGTTTTGTAAGTCTTAAACTGTAAACTACAGGGACAAGCCCAGAAGCCTAAACAAAGACAGTATTTAGAGGAACATCACGAAGGCGAAGGTGTTTTGTAAGTCTTAAACTGTAAACTGCAGGGACAAGCCCAATAGCCAAAACATAGAGCCGATTTAAAGTAACACGTGTTTTGAACTGGTTCGACTATGACGCGGGTTTCTGTTTTAGCTTTCCCGATCGAACGAATTGGGAAGATTGTTTTGGAATCTTCATGTAGCTACGGTATTGCCGTCGTCATATTTGTTGGTGTCGAGAATATTCATGTTGGTCTTATGTAAGACCGTTAAAGATATTCACGTGAAACTTGGTAACATAGGTTCAACTTATTTCTTTGAGATGCCTGAAAACCCGGTTTCAATCCACTTGTGGGTTGTACGTTTATTAAACATTGTAATAAGCAACTTAAGAACCATTCATACAAACTGCCATGTGAATGTGTAATCATTTTCTGCATCTTTCTTTGTCATTTCGTGGAAAGGATTGGTATTTTCGTTGTTTGTACTTATGGTGAGTCACGTGCAAAAACGCACCTTGATTATATTATGGTGTATATTGTATTATTGATATGCAATTTAATCATGACTCTTCACAATTCCTATTGCTAAGGCATACACTTAGGTTATCTGAAATATTGTATTAAGATTTCAACTCAATCGTTTATAATGAGTCTTTTGTATGAAATATTTTAACGTTATGCTTAAATTTCATTGTACTTTCTATAATATATATATTTTATTTCAACGGATTTTTTTCTGAAAAATAAATATATAACGTTGTATTAAATGTGCTGTATGAAATTGTATTTATAATGAACTGATCTGTAATGACGATGTACTGTAAGGCTGTATATGAACTCAAACGGATAACGATAGGAAGTTATCAGACTCTAGACAACGGTTTCTTTCCTTTGCCCCAAAAAAGTAAAAACCGATCACGTATATCACGTGATTATAAAAGATTTCCTTTCATTTAGAAAAATAAGGGTTAGGTTGTTGTTGTTGGTTTTGATACTTTGAAAACAATGTTATGTAATTGAACTCAACTACAGTATTGCATAAAGCACGTGCAACTAAATAAACAAAACCTTTCATACAATCCAGCTATTTTCGTACATGAGGGAAGAGGTTTTATCTGCTCGTCAAGGGAAATCACTGCGTAGAAGATTATGAAGTAATACGTTGGGCGCCATATTGAAAGCCAATATAAACGTATAAAATAAGGATTCATCAATTGTCATACCGTTTCTAGTTTGTTTGTTTGTATTCAAAATGTTTTAGTCAGTGTATCTAACTTTTGAGGGCATTGCATAGTTGATAGGTAAAACCAAAATGCACAGAATGTGATTATAACCATTCGGAACTCCTCGGCCATTTTTATCGAAAACAATCTCGGATGTATGCCAGTACATCAGTAGAAGTAGTTTGTAAAATTTTCAATTATATTATTAATTAAATGTAGTGTTTTAACTTCTTTTGTTGATCTCAGTTTAAATAGATTGCCAGTGAGGTGTATTATGGCAAACATGATTAAGATTCATAAGAGTAAAGTCATTAAGTTTAACTGTCTAAATTAAATTACTACGCGATCTACTTGCAGCGGACTAAAAAGACCCGATTTCTGACATTGCAAACCGTCCATATACATACGAGGTTGTTTTCGATAAAAATGGACGAGGAGGTCCGAATGGATATTGACCTTCGATGTCCAGTTCCGAACCAATACGGAAATTACCGAGAGATTGAGTTTAACTTGAATTCCTATTCTTGCACACCGGACAGACATTTCCGGAGACTCTCGTCGTGCTAAAAGTTCTGGCACCTCCATGTGTACAAAAAAGCGACTCTCAGGTACGCCGCTATGATCGGATTTGTCGATACGGGCCGGTCACACATGATATATGTTATTAGAAAAAAACCTACATTTTCAGCCAATGAGATTGCAGAAAGGTAAACATTAAGTAGTAGACTTTACTATTTAGAATTTCAACGTTCGCGCGTGTTTAAAAGTCCGTCTACTGCCAATCATCCGATACACACTCCCTGCGTCAGAGTTTTGCGTCGACAGTGTATCAGCCAATAAGGTTGTATGCTAAGTCAGTTAGATGAAATGAAGTGAATTCTAAATTATTATTAAGAAGG
This sequence comes from Mya arenaria, assembly GCF_026914265.1. Classification (NCBI taxonomy): domain Eukaryota; kingdom Metazoa; phylum Mollusca; class Bivalvia; order Myida; family Myidae; genus Mya; species Mya arenaria. The sequence continues at coordinate 30,267,317 of NC_069134.1, read as the reverse complement.
ACTCGTTCGCTACGCTCACTCCGCCCATTCTTCATCATAAAGAATGCACTTTATGTCATCTATTAAACTATTACTTAGTAAAATACCGTGCAAGCTTCATCATACCAATAAGTGAACCAGCCGTTAATCAATAAGTCTACGTCACTTGCATTTTTCAGTTGCTCAAAGCTACGTGCATGAACCTTTAGTACTGATGCAAAAATCACAGACTGTCGTGTGTATTTAAAACCTGATATGTATGATGAATTACGTTACATGTCTTTATATCAAGGTTTAATTACGAACGTGGTCGAAATGAAACCAAATTGTGTGAGTATTTATGGACAAAAGTACCGATGTTTCTGTCGGAATATCATTTCATAAGAATGAGTGTGAAGTCGAATTCGATATATATTTCCTAAAATGTTGTATCTAATGAAACGAGATCATTTAAGTGCCAAATATTAAATTACTTCGAGACCATTCGGATATTTCCGATCTCTCGACCTTTAACAGAAACCTGTTGCAAAAGGAACTGTGAATACATTGCTGCACCTTCTATAAATACAACAATATATCACACAGATATTTGAGAATACTTTATTTATGCATGAACTCTGACGCAACTTCACTTTTTTAAATAACAAATCAGAGAATAGAAGGACAAGACAAGACATACAGTTCATTTATTAAGACTTATACGTACACTGACTTAACACATACATTGTACATCTAAATATATAACTGTATGTACGCGTACATAGTAAGTGAGATAATTGGCATAAATCTTGTATAACATCAATAATATAATGTTATTAATTAGGTGATTTCATATTGGCCTAGTTATCCGAGGTTAGCTGTATTTGCCTGAGCCCGAAAGGGGCGAAGGCAAATACAGCTGAACGAGGACAAATAACTGGGCCAATATGAAATCACCTAATTTATAAGTATTTTATTAATTAACTATTACCGTTTTGGTTAAAAACATTCTTATAACTTACCTTTATTTCACAGTGATGCCGTATGTATCCCTTATTCATTCATGATGTATGCTTTTCTAGACTTGACTTTGCTGATTTTGACATGCATCCTTATAGTGACACTGCACATACTTATGAATAAAGCACTGTACATTGTAAGGAAGCTTGTATTTTTGTCTTAATTTCGTAAATCGTTTGCCAAAACGTCAAATGTTTCACCTTCGTCGTCCATTTTGTCGGTGTACAAAATCGTAACAGTCGTAAAATCCACAAACGGGTTAAATACCACTGTAATACCAAACCGCACAAGGTGGTTCAATCATTCAATAGGTTCAAGTATTCCAAATATGTTTATACGAAGCACAAACTTTTCAAAACATTCTGAAAACGACAAACAAAATGGGTACCTTTAAAAATAATTTCCGGCATATTTCTCACATTAGGCGAGTTTCGACAGCCAATGAAAATGGCCCATTTCTCAAATCCTTTATTAGGCGAGTTTTTTAGCCAATCAAAACGGAGGAAACTCATATTGGACGAGTTTTGTTGATATTGGCCGAGTTTGGTCGATATTGAGCGAGTTCTGGCATATATTGTCTTCAGTTGTCTGGTATTGGTACCGCAATTGTCTCTGTATCTCGCCAAATACGTTATAGTTGATTAATAAGGTAAAGTATAGCCCAGTTTTCGTGCGGCAACATACGTCCACGTTTACGGAATACCTTTCTAACAGCATTTGCATTAATAAGTTTGCACCCAGACCGCGTACGGAAAGTGAATGTGCAATTAAAAAAGAGGAACATCAATAGACAATTTTAGATTTTCGTAAAAGTTTAGCCAATTAAGTATGCGCTTAAAATGTGTAAAAATGACACATAAAATGTTTAACAAAATGATACTATATATGACGATAGATATTTGAGAATATTATTTTTCATTAAGAATCGTGACGCAACTATGTTCGTTTTAGGTTACCAAAGTTAACATAAAGAGTTACTCAGCAAGAATTGCGATTTTGTCGCTGTCTCTCACCTATTCTCATAACTGTGCTATAAAATGTCTGTCGGAATAAACATTTTCATCAAGAATCGTGATGAAACAATGCGTTTGTTTTAAGTTACCCAAGTGTATGGTAGAGCTCATTTTGGCGATCTACAGGGCGAGCGCAGCGAGGCGCCATATTCTGTAACTTATTTGGTCCTGATTTGACTCACTATCCCCGCCTGTTTGTAGTCATGTGGTATTTGGGCGCGAAAGTTAAATCGCCCGCGCGTTATAGCTTAATTTAATCAGTAAATGAGTGTCGTGTGAAGGTAACTTATCGCGGCTTTGTGAATATGAATTGTCATAATAGCTGAGAGTATGATTGTCATTGGTCCAAGTTAATAGCTAAAGTAGTGAATTTTGTATTATGATTGTATTCTCTTTTCAATAACGCTATTCCGATATCTTTTCGAATGAGAACAACCATCAACAAAGAGCCGCACATATTGGTACTGAAATGTAATTGCTTGGCTGTATATTAGAAATAAAATAATAAAAGAAGTAATAATTTAACGTAAATGCTTATTTTTCATTTGAATATTGTCACATAAATATTTTAAACATGTACTAATGTTTTAAATAAATATTTGTATTCACCGTCAGATCTGCTCTACATGTTATTGTGTTACAGTAAATCCTCGACACCAAGCTTATATAAAGTGATACTTAGCAAAGTGTTACAATTATAGAATTAACAAAACATATCATAAGTTTGAAGATTTCGATAGTTCAATTCTAGAAATGTTTATCCGGCCGCTCATAAACTTCAGACTTTGATCGTTGAGACGAGTCGCTGGCATGGTATTCAAAGAAATGACCGAAAATGTACTGTATGTAACTTAAATGACATTGGCGATGAATTTCACTATATTTGGAAATGCACCTACCTTGCAAATGAAAGAAGGAAATATTTACTAGCTAAACATAAAGATGATGTAAATATTATATACTTCCAAAGGAAAATGGGAATAATTGTCAAAAGCTAATTGACACAAACAAGTTGATGTTTTGTATTTAAAACACTGCGAAACCCACCTGACAACATAACCTAGTATTTTAAAGATAAATAGTTCTGTTATAATTAGTTATGGTAAAGTGAATCTTATGTCTTTTTATATTCAAATATATAGTATGCCATAACATCTGGCCCCAAAAACCTGGTACATAAGTTCTTGTTTTTTATATTATAATTATATCACGTTATAATATGTAATGTCTACCTCTATGCACATGTATTATGTGTTGAGTGTTATAAAAAAAGAAAGCACGAACTGCGAATGTGTCACTGTCTTTCACTTTCTCTCATTACTTACTATACATGACGATATATATTTAAAAATAGTTTATTGCATCAAGAAACGTGACGTAACTATAAAGGTTACCCAAAGTTCGTGTCCTTTCCTCCGTACATGAATTACTCAGCGCGAACTGCGATTTTGTCGCTGTCTGCCACTTACTCTCATTTCCACTAGCTATGACGATAGATATTTAATAATGTGTGTTTTTCACATGAAAATTTGTCTCATTAACGAGTTTGTTTTTTTGCTACCTAAAGCTAACATGAAGAGTTATTTAGTGCGAATCTCCGCAGTTGCTGCTGCCTTTTGCTTACTCGCATACTCACAATATATGAAGGTAGGGGTTTTGAATTGTTGATATGTGACGCAACTCTTTGTTCGTTTAAGGCTTCTGCCCAGCATCTGTCCCTTTCCCTTCATAAATCTGTAAAACAGCGATCTGCCTAGTTTGTAGTAATATAACCGGCGTATTCCATGAATGAAAGAGACCTCACTCAAAACAAACATTAGTTTGTTCTTTTTTTACATGAATGTCCAAAGGTGAACGTTCAATGTGTACTATTGTAACAAATTCAATCTCTGTTCCAAACGAGAGTGTACGGATATTTTTTTCAAAAACTTGTATTTCTTGTTTTAACCTATGAAATATGGTTAAATGCTATGTTAGGCAACGTTTTAGATTTTGCTTATACTGCAGTCTCTTTGAAAGAATAACACATTAAAATAAGCAAGGTCTACACTTTGTAATGCATTAGAGTATATCTTATACCATTATTCAATTTTATCTGTCATTCAAAGAATTTGAGTTATATTTATAGCCTCGGTTAAATGACAAAATGAATGTCTAAATCTGCCTTATTTGCTGTAAATATTTGAAAGCGTATCATGTTACTGTATAGCGTTTAAATAAGAATAAAGAATTTAGACATATATCAAAGTGTTATTGACAGGGGCGGTTCTGCTTTTATCAAGATTGATAAAAAATCCTATGCTAATTTGACATAATAGCTAGTCTCTCTGACCTCGTATAACCTAATATGTTTACTTGAACTTAAGTACCACGTTTAAAACTAGACCCAATACCAAAAATAGCGAACTCGACTTAAGTTATTTACTTTAAAATGTAGTTATTTAAAGGAAGGTCACTTATGTATTTCTTAAAATTCATTTTATAACGACTGAAGATTTAAAATATTGAAATGTGTCTTTTTTATGTGTCTTTCAGATTATTTAACTGGGTGTGATGCAAGTCTACTTTTTCATTTCTAAGTCGATGGCCGTAAGGTTCTCATTCCACATTTTTCTGCGGTACACCAGCTTTCACGATACTGCACGTTTCGCTTTCTTGCACTTATGACAACTTTGTCTTGTTAACACTCAATCATTATTGCATATTTACAAGTAGCGTACATGTTTCGTTTAAAATGCGGTGAATCGAGTGAACACCTGCCTTCACAATCAACCCAACATGCATTGAATACAATATCAAAAAAATAGTCGGTGTTTGTATTCATATGACGATGTGTGTCTCTCTTTGAATATAAGCCTTGTGTTTTAAACAGGGCCATAGTTCTAGTTGCGGCTCTTGGTTTTGTCCATGAAGTTTCAATTGTATTTTGAAAATAACATTAAAAATGGAGCCTGACATTTAATCAATACCCTGTTTAAAGGTAAAAAAATACCAAACAAGAGACAGTTAGATCATTAGGAGGTATGACATACTTTTTTTCTTAACTAACAGCACATTTTGAATATGATTATCTCGTGTTCTCGAATATATTTCACATACGAGTCTCTCATATTTAAGTGCGATTTATTTGTAAAACTATTACTATGCAATTTGCTGAATAAAAAATCTGTTCTTGGTCTTTATTTGTTTCAATTGATATGATATCTTGTTATTCAGTCATTGCCCAATACATGTATAAGTTTTGACATAGCAATGAGTAGTCAACGGTAAATCTAGACGTTTGTTTTATTGTTACTACTCTTACATCATATGGATGTTGTTCCAATATTTATTTATTAAAGATGCACTCTTACTCCCAAATAAGATTTACCACAATAATTTTGTTTTAATATTGCAAAACGGATATATAAATGTCAAAAACAATGGTTCTTATGAATGATACCTATTTAATTTGAACGAAATGTGCTTTAAACACGGTATTTCTACCTTAGCTAGAGACTATCGTAGATCACAGTAAATCTTTTAGCATTTACCAATCATTTAATATGTTTGTGCTTTCTGCTATTAAATACACGGTTACAATCTTGTTATCAGTAATAAATATTTCCATAAATGCATTATTTAGTAAGTGTTTAAAGGTTTATGAGTGAAAATGTGTGTTTGCTATACATGTGTATGTATTGATTTTGAATAAGAATGTGACTTAAAACCTCATGTTGTTCAGGATTTCTCGATCTCTGAACAAAGAAATAGCAAACACGAACTGTACAATATTTCATCGAAAGCATAACACTTAAATTACAAAGTGTCTCTTTGGAAAACCATAAGGCCTGTCATATCTTAATAGTATGGCGTTATACATAGAGAAGAAATAAAACAAGCAGAGTTGACGAAGCATTTAATTGAAAAAGTAGAGTAATAGTCAGCTTTAATCACATGAGCAAACTATTACTATCATTGTGCAAGTTCATGTTTAGCCTTTCAAGAAAAGACTTTTATTTGAATGGAATTGTTTTCAATACGAAGAGCAGATCTACAAAATCAAATTCAGTTAATGCAAAAATTATATTTACTTATGACCTAAACCTAATCTGGATACTTATCATTTAATGATATCGATACTGCAGATAGATATATTTGTTCTACAGGTACACTGTAATATAACTACTTTGACTGTCACCAAATTAAACAGATTTGTATTTTAATGTCCGTATGTTCATTATCATTAAAGCAATCTAAGTGGTTAAAAAACTCTTCTAAAACATGTCAATGGCAAATGAGCAGACTTGAGGAAAATTAACTTGATAGCGTAGTTTTTTTCTGCATTTATAAAACCATGATTCCTGTATGTGCTGCAGGACTGGGTGACATTGAATGACGATTCCATTCACAGATATATTGAACTATTTTTATGGATATAGAGCTAATGAAAAGTTTTAACGGAACGCCAGTCTCGAACAGTAACACATACACCCAATACACAGTGGTCTGTGTGATTACCATGTAAAATATGATTATTGTATGTCACTTTATATATATATTTATTTATTTATTTTTAAATTCATTTCACAATTACTAAGGCTTAATTATTACAGTTCAAACAGAAAATAATTATATGTTAAGGAATCCATTGTTATTTAATATGTGAAGGTAAAGTTATTTTATAACAGCAACTTCTATTTTTACGTTTTACGACAGCGATTTTATAATTCAGTGCATACTCTTATTTTACGTGCATTTTGTGTCTACTTCGTTTTCCAATGCGTTTAAGTAAACATGAAAAACGAAATCATATACAATATATTTCGGACAAACGATATATTTTGTAAGAATTTCAAGAAAATTATCATTTCACGGCGCTCACAGCCACGATTTGAAATTTTGGAAAAAAAATATACCATCGTTAAATAAGTCATGTTCTAAGACATTTCGCATGGTTGGAAACAGACAGAATTTTGTTTTTAAACGTCACTTACGGAATCGTTTAGGTCCCTGTTCACGCGTGTGTGAGCCCCGCTGCAATCAATTGTTTCTGCATACTGTAAAGCCTCATCGGAGGCGGCAGCAACTTGGAGGGAATGGGGCATAAAACTAAAACATCTTATTAACCAATAAATTATCTTTAAGTACTAAAGAACAAGATACCTGCAAATGAATGAATCTAGCTGGATCAACTATGCTGATTCATCTTAGGTATAATAAAAACGATCAAACCCAGCAGCTGAAAACAGGTTTGAAACTACATTATAACTAAAGTAAGACGATGGTGGTCCGTTTCAGCAAAGGATCTTAGTCGTCACTTCAAGTAGCTTAGATCTGATGGAACGTCACAAAGAAGAGTATTTAAATCAACACGAACATTTGACATGACGGTAGTTTCATTGGACGATTTTGATCTTTATTGAAACAATCCCAGGTCCAAGGTTCAGGTTTAGTAGCGAATAGTGGCATATGGTACTAATTTCGTGTCCGTTCTATAACTTAAAAACGTGATGGATAAAATTAATATTAAAGTACACAAATTATTATTACATGTATTATATTTGTGTTCTATTTTCTGTAAGCATTGCCTAATCGTTCTGGAGTTGTTGTTGTTGTTGTTGTTTGTTGTTGTTGTTGTTGTTGCTGTAGTTGTATTTCTTTAGACCTTGCAGTCAATGATAACCCGTGAAAGTGCAAGCACTTATTTTCAACGAGGTCCTTTGTTTTTTTGCTAAAGGAACAGCACGCGGAAGAGACAGTGGTGGGATACAAGGAACTCCGGGTGCGATACCCTAGCTCTTTTTTCGAAGAGACCCCTTTGTTCTTTTACGTGCTCGGTGTAAAGCACCGATACACGGGGTACCCCGCTCCATAGGCAGACGCCTTACACACTAGGCCACGTAGACGAGAGTTGTGACTTTTGTGTTTCTTCGAACATATATTTTACATTTATAGCTTTATGGGACCTTTTGTTGCGAACTCTTTCCACTGTTTTGATAACTATTTTAACCATAATTATAATGTGCCGATGAATGATGGGTCTTTTTCGAGCGTTATAAATTAGTAACATGTTTTTGCCCTTGAAAACAAGTTTTGTCTTTAATGTTGTAAAAGAGTTTGTAACACGAACAACTTTGTCATTTGATGAGAAGTGGCAATGATACTTGGAACACATAACTAGCATGAAGTGTTCAAGAGTCTGGTACTTTTTAGTGAACCGCGAATTGGTTTTATGTTTTAACATAAGTTTCATTTCATTAATGTTATGCCTGGAACAATAGATACCCGATAACCTGTTTCATTTTAGCGGCGTGTGGGGTAATAGTATGATAACTCCAGATTGTGTGTGGTTCTTTTGCTTAATTGAACAAAAAAACTAAAATCGCCTTCATCATTGAACAATTGCAACTGATATTTTACATGGGTATACATTTGGCATCCAATATTTATGCAAAAAAAAGCTGCAGAAACAAGCTCAGTAGCAAAAAGTTTAAACATAAACCCGCTTTAATGGCACTTGGCAAACGCCAAGGATATAGAACCAAGTTGCCCAAAAGTTGCGAAATGTCAATATAGAACTCTCAGGTATAGCGACAGGTGTATGTTTATAACAGACTGTTGTATTTATAGCTATATCTATAAGTATAGCTACCATTGTAATGATTGACTCTTGTTGTATTTTATTTATAGCTGCAGAATGTAAATTACAGTTTCAGCTATAAACTAAGATAATGGCTATAAATTTAAAGATTATAGCTATATTTTGTGTCTAACTGTTGTTGAAAGTACACTTTTAATCTACTTGGTACACCATATGTAATTAAGATCGTTAATCTAGGAATGTTTGCAAATGAGCCTAGCGTTTCAAGGTTTTGAATAATGGAGAACTCCTGGATTTTGCTCCCCCTAAAACCACCAAGTGAATTTCGAAACAACTGCAACATCTATGACATGTCAATCTGCTTCACAATTAAATAAACAACGACTGCTGTGGTCAGCGGTTTTGCTTATTGTTTGCCTATCACGTGGGACTAGCTACTGAGAAGACATGATCATTAAACATTGAAACATGCACATTTTGCATTGCTTTCATTTGAGCCGGCTTATTCAAAACGACGTAAAACCGCTTTGAATAGATGAAACTGACCGTCAAAAGCCACCGTTGAGGCGGTACAAATCGGCTCTCTCTCTCTCTCTCTCTCTCTCTCTCTCTCTCTCTCTTCTGTGGAAAATGCTACTGTGATCGTGCTTTGTTGAAATGAAAAGATCACGATTTCCTTAATTTATTTTCTATATGTAATTATATGATAATATTCACATGTAAAACAATAACAACAGTAAATGTCATGCAATTTAATGAATACCACAAAGACATTTATTGGAAATAAAGACGGTATTTTCAATAAAGGTAATAGCTTTTTAAATTACAAAAATGAAATGAAGACACGTAAATGAATTATTGTTATATGTTTTCTTAACCCGGAAATTGTTTATTCCTTATCTAAAAATCTGCATTTAACAAGTTTGTAGACCAATTCAGGCTATGTTGGTATGTGTTCGAATGTCACCTTTATATTATTAATTTTGACTGTTTCTATTTAAAAAAAAATGTTATAAGAGAATAGAAACGAAAAAAACACACTGCAGTAATACATTTGTACATTCAAATGTTCTACCTCAGATGGAGGCTAGTTGTATTTTAACAAAGACAATTTCCTATTATGAACACCATATGTGCACAACGTAAAAAGGTGGGCAGTTAGCTGGAAATCTAGCGTTCCATGAACAAACTCAAACCTGATTGGCATATATCACATGTTTCCATGTTCCCTCGACAACGACCGGAGTCCCGTTTCAATACATGGGGTTATGTCTAAGAATAACCCCAGTGGTTTTGCGAAGCAACTGATCACATACATTCCCATTCGGAGCTCCTCGGCCATTTTATCGAAAACAACCTCGGATGTATGCAGGTACATCAGTTGAAGTAGTTTGTAAATTTTTGAATTATATTATTAATTAAATGTAGTGTTTTAGAGTTGTATTTATTGATCTAAGTTTAAATTGATTGCCATTGAATTGTATTATTGCAAACATATCTAAGAATCCCAAGAGTAATGTCACAAAGTTTAACTGCTAAATATAATTACTACGCGATCTACTTGCAGCGGACTTAAACGTACCACTTTTTGAGTATGTAAACCGTCCAAATACATCCGAGGTTGTTTTTGAAAAAAATGGCCGAGGAGTTCCGAATGATACATTCCATGCTTAAATATACTGTGCCGTAACATTATTTGTTTATTCGGCCTTCTGTTACACATTTTTAGAGACAGGATTCCATCCAAAAAGCAATCCCGCCCATAGCTGTGTTGTTTGTTATCGCTATTCTTTTGGTCGTCTTTTATAGGTTTCCATAAACTTTTATCATTGGTATCCGTGAGTCCAACATCCTTCTCCGTCGTGAACCAGACAGCATTCCCCGGTCGCTTTGGTCGTGCGTTTGGTACAATCAAAGAACTCGCCCTGGCACTAGTCCCTTGCCTCAAGTTTAACATGAATGGCGTTTTTTTTACTTGCCCTGGTACTAGGCATTCGCCTCACTTTAATATTAACTCGCCCTGGCTCACTTTAACTTGAATGGCGTATTTTTACTCGCCCTGGCACTAGTCACTCGCCTCACTGACTTGAATGGCGTTTTTACTCGCCCTGGCAGTAGTCCGTCGCCTTACTTTAACTTGAATGGCGGGTTGGTCAACTCGCCCTGGCACTAGTCACTCGCCTCACTTTAACACGAATGGCGGGTGGTTTACTCACCCTGGCTCTAGTCACTCGCCTCACTTGAACTTGAATGGCGGGTGGTTTACTCACCCTGGCACTAGTCACTCGCCTCACTTTAACATGAATGGCGTGTAGTTTACTCACCCTGGCACTACTCACTCGCCTCGCCCTTTACATGAATGGCGGGTGGTTCACTCACCCTTATACTAGTCACTCGCCCCACTTTGACACAAATGGCGGGTGGTTTACTTGCCCTGACTCTAGTCACTCGCCTCACTTCACCATAACTGGCGGGTGGTTTACTCGCCCTGACTCTAGTCACTCGCCTTACTTTAACATAACTGGCGGGTGGTTTACTCGCCCTGACTCTAGTCACTTGACTCACTTTAACATGAATGGCGGGTGGTTTACTCGCCGTTGCACTAGTCACTCGCCTCACTTTAACATGAAATTAGGATGGTTTACTCACCCTGGCCTTAGTCACTCGCCTTTCTTTAGCATAAATGTTGGGTGGTTTACCAGGAAATTAAGATGCACCTGTCTGCAGAATATGGATTTATTGCAGCTATTATATTGTTTATTAACAAGGACTGCTTATTGTGATGGCAGTTATATCTACAACATAATGATATTTGCGTTGTTTAAATACAAACAGTTATGAGCGCAAATGAACGTGCTGCTTAAATTCTTATTTTCGAACTGCTATCCATGTAAATGGTTTTGTGTCAATCGGTCCATGTTCATTATATTCACATGCTTTTTCTGTAGAAACAAACATCTGTTTCATGCATTTATGTAAGACAGTTTATCTGTATGCAAATTTTAATAATTAAAACATGTATTTCTTAACTGACTCTGAGTTGTTATTTTCATATTAACAGTACATGAAAAGTGCAAAACTACTTCTGTGCAGGATGCTTCGATGCGATGCGATATCGTCTCCCAAATCGACACTTACATTTCACGGATCTCGCATCACTACGTTTCTTTGTTTGGTCTGCCGAACAATGAATCTTAGATCTTAAGCATGTATGAACTTTGCAAATGACAACATGGTGATTTATTTTAATTTCCTCAACTGTTTGTTTCTTAAAAGTTGGCTTGTAAGAAAAAAAGCAAACGAAACAGATGTCAGATTAAATGATCGATTTTCAAATAAAATAAAGACCAATCAGGGCTTGTATTTGATTAACTGCGAAAAAGTCAAACAATCCATTTCTAACGTATGAAATGTCAAGAAAGTTTTTAAAAAACATATGTCCTTTGGAGCGATAGATAGATAGATTGTGACATACGTTTGATATTAACCATTTAATACATTCTTGAAAAGTAAGACGATCTTGTAATATCATAGTTTCGGTGATGTAGAATGAAATGGTTTTGATAAGTTTCGAAGAACGATAAACATATAAAACTTAGTAGATTTAGATTCTCGATATACACAAAATCGGATTGAGTTATGACTATATAAACCAAGGTTAACACAATATGAATAGGGCTTTTTTGTCGAGTTTTGACAGCCTCATCTGTTGCATCATGTATGCGTATTAACCTTTCGATGAAAAATTCGCAACCCCAAAATGTTTCTCTTCTTAACAAAACATTACTTATGCCCCTAGGATCAAAACTGGCCATTATTTTTACATACTTACGTAGGGGAATCCTTAAAAAAAGTTTTTTGTCTAAAACTGCTAGGTCCAGACCGTTGATGTTTTGTAGTGGTCCTCTTCCAGGTTTGTTCAAATTATGCCTTTGGGTTCAATTCTGACCCACCCATTTTGACCTACTATCTAATTTTTGAAGCTACACAAATGAAATTTAGACCATGTGTTCAGTTTTGAGAACAAATATCAATTGTGTCTTGAATAACCTGAATTTGACCTCTTGACCTTCTTTCTTATTTTTGAAATTTCAGCAATGGATTAAACCATGTGTGTATTTTTTGCAAACAAAAATCAATCTGGAATTAGTACAATGTGTACAGTTTTAATATCAAATATTAATGTTGAGCTTTAATCCTTTTACTGTGACATTTTGACCTCATTCCATAATTTTGAAACTACAGCAATGTAATTTCGACCATGTGTGCATTATTGCAAACAAAGGTCAATATGTCCTCGGATGAGCTATTCTATGACCTTATGACCTGCATTATTATTTTTGAAGCTACAGCAGTGAAATTTGGACCATTTGTGTAGTTTTCATAACAAATATCAATTTTGTGCTTGGATGTCCTCCACCACTTCAACATTTGACAATACTCGATTATAGTTTAATCCCTAGTTGCAATGTTATTAACCAATAAATTCATTCATTCTCTTAAAAAGCAAAGGTTTAACATGTTCAGCCAGATGAGCAATTTAGGGCCATCATAAGCTTTTTATATGAATTACCACAACAATAATATAGTAAAGAAACGTTTATAAAATGCAACGATCAAATAACATGTCCAGAACTATGAAAAAAAAAAAAAAAAACGGCAAAACCATAACACGCAACCATTTCCCTATCCTGTTCCATGCCAGAGCGTTGTGTTGAGTACTGTCTTTTACTCAAAATCTAGTTTTAACGAAATGTAATAAAACTGTATAGAAAATGTTCCGGAAAATCTAACCTCTATAAATAAAGGAAAACTTTTTTTTTTACAACAATGCGTTTTTGTCCAATGCATTGCACTATTTCTTTAATGCAATTTATTTATGTATTATTGTTTTTTGCCTTAGTTCATTATTGACTACTCTGCTTATGCCTTTAGATTACATCGTATGATCATCGATTAAGGAAACAATGCTGTTTTTATTCAATTTTAAAAGTTGATCCCCTTGTTGTTTTATTGACAATTGGCGACTTTTTAAATAATCAGATGAGGCATATAATAATAATAATAATAATAATAATAATAATAATAATAATAATAATAATAATTATAATAATAATAATAATAATAATAATAATAATAATAAAGTATGAATATAGCCTAGTTCGGTGTCTAACCAGATCGACCGCTTCGATGTCTTGACGGATCCAGACGTGTTACAAACCGAACAACATGAACATTATCAAAATATCCTCCATTTCTTATACGCCTATAGAATCTTTTTTATGCCCCCGAAGGTGGGCATATTAAAATCGCACCGTCCGTCCGTCCGTCCGTCCGTCCGACCGGCTCTGTAACTTTCACTTGTATGGACAGATTTTAAAATAACTTGACACATGTGTACCACATACCAAGACGACGTGTGGTGTGCAAGATTCGTGTCCCTACCTCAAAGGTCAAGGTCACACTTAGTGTTTATTCACAATGGAGTGCTGCATATAAGGACATAGAGTATAGGTTGTCGTGTCTGGGCTGTAACTTTCTCTTGTATGAACAAAATTTAAAATAACTTGCCACATGTGTTCCACATACCAAGACGACGTGTCGCATGCAAGACCCGTGTCCCTACCTCAAAGGTCAAGGTCACACTTAGTGTTTATTCACAATGGAGTGCTGCATATAAGGACATAGAGTATAGGTTGTTGTGTCCGGGCTGTAACTTTCCTTTGTATGGACATATTTTAAAATAACTTGCCACATGTGTACCACATACCAAGACGACGTGTCATGTGCAAAACCCGTGTCCCTACCTCAAAGGTCAAGGTCATACTTAGTGTTTATTCACAATGGAGTGCTGCATATAAGGACATAGAGTATAGGTTGTCGTATCCGGGCTGTAACTTTCTCTTGTATGGAAATATTTTAAAATAACTTGCCACATGTGTTCCACATACCAAGACGACGTGTCGCGGGCGAAACCCGTGTCCCTACCTCAAAGGTCAAGGTCACACTTAGTGTGTATTTACAATGGAGTGCTGCATATAAGGACATAGAGTATAGGTTGTCGCGTCCGGGCTGTAACTTTCCCTTGTATGGACATATTTTAAAATAACTTGCCACATGTGTTCCACATACCAAGACGACGTGTCGCGTGCAAGACCCGTGTCCCTGCCTCAAAGGTCAAGGTCACACTTAGTGTTTATTCACAATGGAGTCCACATACGAAGACGACGTGTCTTGTGCAAGACCCATGTCCCTACCTCTAAGGTGAAAGATACACTATGTGTTTATTCACAAGGGAATTCTGAATATAAGGACATAAAAGTGTAGGTTGTCAAGTATGGGTCGTATTTTTTATGTTCAGAGGCAATTTAAAATAACTTGCCATATGTATTTGACACATAAAGGCAAGATCAACTTTTCATGTACTGACCTTGTTCGTAGGTCAATGTCACATTCGGGGGCATTCGTCACATACTGTGACAGCTCTTGTTCTTACATCCAATAGAGAAATTACTGTTTTCCTTCTTATTCTGTACCATGCACTTAATTATAGTGTATTTATGACGCCGTTTCCGGAAATTCCGAAAATTACAGAACATGCCGTATAATGGCTAAATGCAGTGACCTTGGTTGAACTTCAAAAACTAGATTTAAACATAAAATTAAGAGCATAAGGCATATAATAAATTCTTATTGCGATATGCTTGATGCATTGTCAAAAGAGTGTCTTATCGTTGCATCCTCTATGTATCATAGCCATTCAATCAATTAAGGAAAATTTACCATATTTTAGCGATTAGCGTTTGCGCTAAATGCTGCTTTCTTAAGAATTGGATTTCATCGCCGCTTATGATTTACATAACAGATAAACCCCTGTAGTTTTTTCCCTGTGTTCCCTGTAATCGTAGCAGTAAATAATAACAAAAATATTGATAATTATTTATGTAAAACGCTTGGGTGCATCTAGGAGTTGGCGTTTGAGTAATTACAACGTAGGGGTGCAACTTTGGACATGCTCACCCATAAACGAATAACATAAATATATGGAATGTTTGAAGGGGAGTTGAGAGGTCCACCCAGAAGAAAAAAATATTTGAGTCATAAATGATGCATTTGTATAAATTTATTTCTCCGTTATTGACATAAACACGTTAGATAGGACCGTTTAAAGGCTATCGGCTTCTGAAACGATATGTCGTGTGCCGGTCTTACGGTTTGTGTGTTTGGCTTTTGGTCCTTGTACACTTTCAAATACTGATAAACAATGAAACTGGTTGTATGCTGCGCACCCGAGTTTTCTCTTGTACAGAATATACTCATAACGTTCGTAACGAACCAGAAACGCAAAATGTTTTTACCACCGGAAACATATATAACCCATTGAATATATAGAGGTTGTGTCGTTGTTTGGCTAAAATGCTGTATAGAGTTACTTCTTGGGTTCGATTGCATCTCCTCAGGATTTCATTTCCATCCAGATTGTTGGAGGTGCATTTTCCTACCGGGGTTCGATTGCATCTCCTCGGGATTTCATTTTCAGCCAGATTGTTGGAGGTGCATTTTCCTACCGGGGTTCGATTGCATCTCCTCAGGATTTCATTTTCAGCCAGATTGTTGGAGGTGCATTTTCCTACCGGGGTTCGATTGCATCTCCTCAGGATTTCATTTTCAGCCAGATTGTTGGAGGTGCATTTTCCTACCGGGGTTCGATTGCATCTCCTCAGGATTTCATTTTCAGCCAGATTGTTGGAGGTGCATTTTCCTACCGGGGTTCGATTGCATCTCCTCAGGATTTCATTTTCAGCCAGATTGTTGGAGGTGCATTTTCCTACCGGGGTTCGATTGCATCTCCTCAGGATTTCATTTTCAGCCAGATTGTTGGAGGTGCATTTTCCTACCGGGGTTCGATTGCATCTCCTCAGGATTTCTTTTTTCAGCCAGATTGTTGGAGGTGCATTTTCCTACCGGGGTTCGATTGCATCTCCTCAGGATTTCATTTTCAGCCAGATTGTTGGAGGTGCATTTTCCTACCGGTAAATAAATTTACAAGTACACACACTGATTTCCTAAGATTTTTTTCTAGAACCCTGAGCTTATATGTCTGGCATTTTTATCCTTCGATATTTCGTTTAATAATAATTTTCGTATTAGATAATCCCGAATATTGTATTCTATTCATTTTGGAAATATTTTCATTTGATAATGCATAGCTCTAAAACATACCCTGCCGTTATGAAACGCGAACACTATTCAGTTATGGCGTCAGGTCACGAGTTGAAACAATAGCTATATCACTTTCACCAATACATATTTACGGTATTTCATGATGTGTTAAAAAAGAGCCAAAAAAACACACACGCAGTTTTGTACCGCCAATATTTTCTCAGTCGAACACTTTCTGCTCTTTCTTCAGAAACACGTACTTAATGGTGAGGTGATACGGTTGGGCGTTCGTACACCGGTTTAAGGCGGTTTTAGTCAACTGACCCCAATTTTTCAAAAGTCTTTAAGCACAACAAGCTTAAGTAGTTTATTTCAAGGAGTCAAATATTTTACTTAACCTTCATTTTACTAAATAAAAATAACTTGATCGAGATTATCATTAATATTGTTTTCTTTTAATATCCAAAATCTCTTGAGAATGAAGATATCACACAAATTAAACCCAAACCAAAATAGTGAGCTAAACATAATCGCGCTATAAGGGACTTGAGATGTTTCGAGAAATTGGAGCATGTGCGTTCTTGTACTTCATTCAAACACTTTCCATGCAATGACGATATATTGATAATTGTCTTATGTATTGCTTTGTAGCGTTTTTGTTAGGTGTTTGGCTTTGATCCCTGTGCTTTAAAACAGGATCTTGGTTATGCAGCCAATTATATAAAACTGGCTAAGTCTTTGGTTTGGTTAAAGTTAGCCAGTGTTCATTGATTTGCCAATAGTTCTCCAAACAATATTTTGAACCAATGAAATCGATTTGAAATGCAAACAATCTTTAATATAACATGCGGAAAACATATCAAAGTGTTAAACAATTGGCTTCTGACTACTGTATAAATCCTTTTAACTTTTGGGTTTGGTTAAACTTAGCCAAAATTATCATTGATTGGTTATATTCATCCAAAAAACAGTATTAGCCAACGCAATCATTTTAATATGCAAAATAGCCTAAATATGACGTGCAGACAAAACATCCAAGTTTTAAACAATTACATTACAATAATTTATTTATCATATTATAATTACAAATTGACAATTGTTTTAATAGATTTTTCCATGCATTATCCTGTTAGCGTAAACATAAATTAAAAATAATTATTTTCTTGACGCTCACTAAAATGAAATAAATACGCAGATATTGCACATTTAGCTTTATTGCACATATAACAGGTTTGTCAGTGACTTAAATAACAATAAATCATAATACGATATTTACAACAACAGTACAATGTTCTTTTTAAATACAGTGATATCATTTCTTGTAACAATCGTTCACCGTGGTCCTGACACAAACAGAATCACAAATTATAGTATAAAACCATGTTTAGGTGTATTGTTTTCAGCAATTTACTGATCGACATAATTTTGACAATGACTTACAACATCATGCTTTCAATTATTCAACTAGTGAATAGGTAAAAATACATAAATCAGTAAAAATGATCTACTTGTCCTCATTAGCTAATCTAGATCTGGCTTTTGTCAAAAAAATAGACGAATGGCATCAGTAATGTTATGTTCATATGTCACTTACACACCGAAAAGGGCATATTTAAACAATTAAAGCACCGCCCTTCTACAGGTTATGTGATTTATCATTTAAATTTTGTCTAATTGAGAACTGTATCTCTTATTTGTTTAATCAAATGACAAAATATTTAGATTTCTTAACAGTTCTTGCCATGGCCCCTTCATATTTTTATCATTATGATTATAGTCGACTGGCCAAGAGAAGTTCAGTCCTTTAGGTTCAGCTGACGTAAGGAATATCATAATTTGCGATAGGAGCAGCCGAACCTGTATTCGCCATCTCATATTGCACGAAAGGTTAATGCGACGTGGTATTTAATACCTATACTATTTGACATTTGACTGCAGACTGATCATTATAATTATTACTAGTTGGCATTATAAATCAACTTACGTATACATACATAAATGATGGAATTTCTCACGTTGTGATATCATGCTCATGTTTGCTTCTTTATAAAAGGTGACAGACGTGACTTTTTGACGTTGGTTCCTTGTCATTTTCACAGTCATTCTATTGTCCATTTCATTCCTCATATTTAAAAGTCTTTTTGTCATCAACATACGAATGATTGATACACTGACCATCTGCAGTCAATGGTATAAAACTCCATAACTCGTTGGTTTGGTCAAAGTAAGCCATAATGTTAACTGAATAGCCAATAGTTATCCAATAATTTATATTACCAATCAAATCATTTAAAAATGTAAACTGGCCAAAGGCCAAAAAATAACACTTGGACAATCAATACAACTGGCTGATGTAGATTTTACGATTGAACAAAACATTTTATAAACACTAATGGCTTTTACTTTGAACGAGAAAATATAAACATATTTAAGCATGATTTGTTGTTAAATATTAACATATTTTTGTTAAAGAATACTGTTCAGCATGTCCCAGGTCAACCACACCACTTTACTCTGTGATAATACGACCTTTAAGAGTTTAGCCACATTTACATTGGTCGACCACAAGGTCGGGATAGTCACTGAATTGGTACTTTCCTTCGGAATCATAATGCAGAATCGTGAAAGGACTGAGTTTAGTAGCAACACAGCAAGGGGAGGGTACCTTGTTTGGATTTTTCATATGCAGCAATTCCTTTATCACAGCGAATGTGTTCGCCATCTTGTGGCCATAGGGGCAATCCCCCGCACAGTAATACCCTTTGTATTCATGAGGTGCAATAATCCAGTCATCCCATCCGATGTCTGCAAACGAAATCCTAATTGGATTTCTACAACATATCCTCTTCCCTTGTTTTCTTCGGCATTCGCCGTGTCGTCTAGATCTACGTTTTACCCGTTTTAAGATATCTTTAAGTTGAGCATACACGTCTAATGTTGGGGAATTCGTGTGAACCTCACCAGACGCAAGCTGCTTAGTTTTGCTTTCAAGCGGCATTTCTAGTTCAACTAACTCATTTATATCTTGAGCCTCGGCTGCAAGCTCTATCCCTAAATTAGTTTTGTTGTCATTTATCCAGCTTTGAACAGCTTTTGTTATCTCAAAACTTTGGACTCCTGTATCAGTCAGGGACACTAATTTAGAATCTATCAAAGTTCTTTTGTAGTTTGTGGAATTTTGTATCGTAAGGATTTGATAGGCATTAATGCGTAACACCTTGTCAACGGAGAACTGGTCTTTTAAATTGTCTGGTTTAACCTTTTTAACGTTCACTCTAAGTTTAGCGGAGTTAACAACCAGTTCTTTGTTGAAATCATCTTTCGGATGCTCTAAGTCGCCATCAAAATAGAGCCGGATGGCTTTCGTCACTCGCCAATCAGTTGTATCCACATTCGGTGGTGCAGCTCCTGAAAAGAGAAAGAAATATCATAACATCCCTGCAGTGTATGGACGAGAATGTGAAGGGCCGGGTTTACGAGAAGTGGCGGGTGTTTGCAACACATTATCAGGTACAAATATCCACAGACCGAGATTTTTGTATGTTCTACATATGAGGAAAAATATTATAAATATCCAATACTGATTCATAAATTGCTAGACACGTTAGCAGGTACAAATATCCACAGACTGAGAAAATTGTATGGTATAAATATGAGGAAAAATATTATAAATATACATTATTAATTCATAAATTGATAGACAAACTAAAATCACATACTTTTTAATCAACAACTCAACTTATAATAAACGTAAACTATTAGTGCATGTAGTTGATATATAGATGTTTCAATATTTTTTAAGTGTTAAGATTGCCAGTATACCCCCTCATGCCCTGCTAATCATACATCTTGAACTGATTTATACAAATATTTCAAGTCTGGTCGTTAATTTAACCTTGAAAATTAGAAGAATATATCAGATATCAGCTCGTCGATGCTTAACGATTGTAGTGAACGCTTTAAATCTAAAACGCCTAAAATGAGACTGCTTGAATTTTCAAATCACGGTTTATCAAATGTCTTAAAAATAATATAAACTCTAATGATAGTTCGGCAGTATAATTTTGCTAAATTCAAAGATGAACCTATTTTTAAATTACGAAGTAATAAGATTTTTACGAAAATCTTTGTTATTTTTTTTATTATCTTAATTTAAGGAATCTTCAAACGATTTTAAATCTGTAAATGTGGGTCTTACATTAATCTTATTTAAGATATATAATATATGTATTTAAACATATCCGTCTTTAATTATGCATATGATAATTTTGTGCTGAATTTGATAAGCATCACATTAATGACTTTATAATCTAATAACAGATAATTTGCTACGCTTAGAACCTATTTTATGTGAACATTGATTGTACTAAAGAAAATATAGTCTAAGCTAACCTAAAATCAAGGTCGTTGAAAACTGTTGAGTGTTTCACATGCCGTGGAAATGAAATAGAGAAAAACACAAATGAGTTATAGGTTTGTATCGTAAATCTCCAGTAGGTCATTGTATAAGGGTGGAATGATTAACAGAGCAATTAGAAAAGAATTTTAAAACGTTTTGTTTCTTCGTCATTGCTATGACACGGCTGTATATTTTAATGAGCCTCTCGATTTTGTATTTACAAATCAAGGTGTGGCTTTACGTGCTAAGATATCCTTTACAGCTCTTCAACAGAATAAACAAAGTTCTATTTACGATCATTATTTATTCAAGAGAGTCGTTTGGACTAGATAGAAATATTCCAACAATGATACGTGTTGCCTATAAAACATTAGATGAAACATCATTCCACATACCTCACTGGCCAACTGTGCAATTAAAAGCTAATTTTATCACAGTGAATTTAAGATCAACCATTTCATTTGGAAGTGAATAAATAAAACCGCCTCTTACAAATCGGAATTAAGTAAATCGCTGTTTTTACAACTTATATTTGAACCGCTTATTTATTTGTGCATTACACTGTACTTTCGTAACATAGATATTGCGTATTTATTCATTCTTCTGATTGTGATGTATCTAACAGCCTTGCCCCAATTCCTCAAAACTTCTTTAGTCTCCTATTACAGGATTAAACTAAGCCCACATAATTTGCATAATATTAACTTCTTTAAGAGTGTTTTTAATTTAAATATTTCTATGATAATCACAACAAACCATTTTAAATGAATTAAAATCAAATTTTGATATATATCTTGGCTAATTGAAATAAACGACTGAAGCATTTTAAGCTTAAGAAGTTTCGAGAAGCTGGGACTGACAATTTAACGTAGATACTGTTTTTTTTTGTAATTGGACTGAGTTCAATAAATATGTACTAAAAACTATCCATTGTAGTTAAAATCATATTATTTTTATCAAAAGTATTGCTTATTGTGACAAGCAATGCTTCATCACAAACCGCTGCAAATACGTTATAATTTTATAATGAATCTTGTTAAAATGAATGACGGTTAGGGGGAAGAGGGGCTTCATATGTATATCTAGGGATGGATAGATGGATGGACATATGGATGGATGGATGGATGGATGAATGGATGTTAGTGCGAACATTTTCATTTAGGCCCGGTGATTGCGACCACAAATATTTTACATTTACTTAAAACTATTAAAACACTTCAGGGGTCATTAACTTTCGAAGTATAGATCTAAATGTGTTTGGGATGAACGATGTCAGCTGCCCACGCTATGTATTTTCTGTCAATTCGTTATTACAATACAGTTTTGTCTTATCATTGAACTTTTCTTGACCAGATAATTACTCTTTTTTGCGTCACATAATTTCGGTGTTAAAAATGTACTCATAACATTTGACTAATACATAAGTGTTTAGGCGGGAGGAAAACGCGACCGGGGTGTATCTTGTGGCACTTTCTCGCTTTTCAGTCGAACGTGTATGTGGACCTTTTGTTATGGTATGTATCACCTGCGGATCTGGGGGTACTATCGGCGCCCTGCTCCCTTAAATCGTTTTAGTTTAGTTTTTAATGTCAATATCGGAAAAAAGAAGTAAAAAAACCCACACAAATTAGAAATGCACCACAAGTGACTGGAATTGTCAAATATTTCTATAAGGAGAACACCCAAACACCCTGCCGACAATTTAAACCATAAACATTTAGGTTATGAGAGAGGGACGTTATCCAAAAGGTTGTACCCCTAAGTTAAGCGACCTCTAACGTCAATTTCAGAATCTGCCCCTGTTCATCGTTCCCTCTATTAGCTCATTTTACATCACTTATCCACAGACCCGTTTTTTTGCGTGTTTTTGCGTGTACTCTTGCATTCTTTGTTATTATGTTTGATACAGTGCACCTAATATAAGTACCAAAGGGCGGCGTAATTATAAGCAAAAACCTGTTTTATTGCAATTTTAAGAATTACTCGGATACAGAATAACCAATGTTATCATTGTGAAGATAGACACAAATATTTCTTACAAATGGGCGTCGTTTAAATAACAAAGGCATTCATTTCTTACCTACCAACTAAAACTAACCTTTTTCATAGTAACCTTACTGTGGAAGTTTTTGGCACTTACTTTTTGAAATAGATGTCCCTTTTAAGAATGTCACGCAAAAGAACTCCAAGAATGTTTCTGTGTCAGCTTGCTTTGATTGACCTTGTGCGGTAGTAAACTTTATTTCAATGCTTTAGTAGTCTAATCACACCATAAATTTCAGCACCATGTGCGTTTTTGTATCACATTTAAATCAGTAGTTAACTCGACAAAGCCATTTATGACTTGTTAGAGTCATTTAAAACATTTAAAATTGCGTTTGAAGTTTTGTTACAGCTTTAGAAATGTAACTTTTAGCAATAAGTGTTGACAGCATAAATGCATCAGTGACTTTGTACATGAGTTGGTTTAAATAAAAGGCTCAATATAATTGCAAAATTTAGAAATGCAACTTGAGGCAAAAACGATTAAAATAATAACAGTTGAATTGGTGACTAAGCAATAAATAAAAAAAAGCTTCATCATTTAATTGATCAAACAAATGTTTCTTATAATCTGATGAAAATAAGTGAAAACTCTTTGCTTACAAATGTAAATATATATGCTTTTCACAAAATGTATGGAGGGTATGAATAAGTGTACTAAAGTCAATTGATGTGTGTCATATGTTGAAGTTGTTTATATTCGGCATACGTCCAGCTTCGAGGTCGCATTCCGTTCGAATGAGCGTAAAGCTCAGTTTACTTTATTATCTGTAGATATGTCAAAATAAACATACTAAATCATCTCTTCACTTTATTTAAGAAATAAGTACCAGATGCCCTTACAAAATGGGATTTTAGTTTTGTTCGTTAGGCTTCTTTCATTCTTGTTCGCACTCTGAATGGTATTTATGGGGCTTATGTTCGCATTTATATTTGACATTGATAGTGTTTAATACATCCCTTAAACATAAAATATCATATGAAGACGCACATTTGATAAGGCACCTCATATCAAATGTATGATAAATCATCGAATATGTAATCATTTATTTTCATTTCGGGTGGCCTTTGTGTCCTCGTACCGGTTGCCCAGCTGTTTTATTATGATGCAATATTTATGCTAAATATTATTAATTTATTGCTGCGTTATTGTGTGTGATATCAAAGACGATTCATACATTGCAATATATAGCGAATACGAGCACAGTTTTGAATACAGGTTAAGTATATCATGAGATGCTTAGAAAATAATAACACTGGTCTTGCTGTGTGTATTTTTTTGCATTTGTATTATGGTCATCTTTTACTTCCCTTGGGTAAAGAAAAGTCAGTGTTTTAATTAATAACACACCCTTAAATATATGTGTGCATTCCTATACATTTTTCTCCCACCTCAGATAAGTAGATCCATAAATTTAACCATGCTAGAAATTCTTATCTTGCCCACGGGCGAAGATAAAATGCCCGTATGGAACTTCTTTTAATGGTCACCACATTGCAATTACCTCCATTGTTGAAGACTGTCGTCTGTAGCGCATCATGGAAACCTTGTCTTATGGCATATTTAGATAGAACGCGAGTTAATTATTTCTCGCTTCAATTGTGACAAGAAAACAGTTTTCACGCACCTTTCAATAAATAATGCTTCACTCTTCTTAGAATTATTTAAAGACCGATCAGACCATTTACATACTCTGAATCACTGCGCGAATATCCATGACAACCACGAATTATTGCATATCCGTACGCAATTATTTTCACTAAGTACAAAAGAGTTCTGGCAAAAAAATACATTTTTACTTAATTTTGTTTAACTGAGGTGGGAGAAAAAGCATCTACCATAGCCGCTCGTGTGAGATAGGTTCATCCCGATCCTCGCGCAGGGTGTTTTGCGGAAACTCGGTAAACCTCGTTTCCGCAAAACACCCTACGCTCGGGTCGGAATGAACCTATCTTACACTCTCGGCCATGGAAGATACTTATAATCTTTACCCATTGGCTTATGCACTCGACAGACAAAGTGGTATTTGAGTTTTTGTTGTTTCTAATTTGATTCTAATTCTTGTATAATCCCGTAATCTAGCATACGTCATATGGTGATAATGCGCTTATGTTTGTTTGACGTCATATTTAGACGTGAAGAAACAGGTACTGGCCCCAATTTCTCGAAACTTCTTTATCTTAACAGGCTTATGTAGCTTATTTCCAAATTATTTTTAAAGCATAATAATACTTAAATAAGTAAATATTACGCAAATTATTGAAAGACAAAAATAGTGAGCTTAACTTAATCCTTTTACAAAGAACTTAAGAAGTTTCGAGAAAATGGGACCAGAGACATTGTGAACGGCATACGGCATTAAATATTCACACTTTTTTTTGCGATTTCTTCCATGTTTTAAATGAGAAAGATTTTGGATGTTGATAATAAGCTTACCTGAAAAAGAAAGTGCTAAACTGCGTAGAATGTGTACCTGCATGTAAATAATGGTGGGTGGAGAATGTTTATTCATTTGACGATATTTTTGATTGTCTTTATGCATGTTCAAGCTACGTGTGTTCACATTTTAATGATATATGGAATACTTGTTTCTTAGGTCGCAAATATTTCACCGAGTGAGCTTTAAAATCTATATTCACGTTTGATGTTAAAGAGGTAAAATATATTACACTCGACACTGAAGCAAAAATGTTTATCATATGCCTAAAAAGGACATAGAATGACAGAAGTGTACGGTAGTTTTTTTCAGAAAAGCGTGCCAAACTGCATGCATTTCGGAAATGACATCGTTGGAATTGTTTCTTAGCCCTGTGTGTGCTGACGATTGATTGGACTAAAATTTTACAACAGAGAAACATATCAAATTATCATTGTAATGTCTTAGACTAGAAAATGGAATATTACTTTTAACTTCACTGATAAATCTCTTTAAACCACCGAAACTGTAGCTTTCAGTAATTTATTTTTTCAAAAAACTGTTATCATCCTTTTTGAAATATTTTTTACAACACTCGGTTCATCGTCGTAAGCAATTTATTATCATAAAACGTACGTCCATCATTATATTTAAGTATTACTTTAGCGAATAATATACTTCTCAAAATTTGTTAAGGATCACATTCAGCTAATACTAACATGTCGTCATAAAGGTCTTCAGTTGTGTATCCCATATCGGGTCACCTACTAGCCCCGTAACGTATATTTCACGTCGACAACCTGTCTAAGTATTTAACTGTTTCATCGGAATCGAAAATAGACGCCATTTTGATACGATATAAATTTGGTCACCCAATATGAAATAACTAGAACACTCTTTAAAAAAACAACATCTTTGAGTTGAAAGTTACCATTCCAGAATGGAGACCAATATGTAGAATGTAACGACGCAACTGCCATAGATTTAGGCCATGCAAGTAATTTTTCAATCGAACAATTTTAAAAAGACCTGTCCAAATAGCAACAAAAAAGGACACGTTTACAGGGTTCGACTGTATTTTCTTACTAACATTTTAAAAAGGACTATGTTGTTCAGTAATGATTTGAAAATTGCTGAAGATACAAGCAGTATTGCCACTCAACATCCTCAACAAGTTCTTCACGTATTTTACCATGTTGGTGTATATGCGCATAATTTTGTGTTTGTTTGTTAGTGTGCTTATTTTCAAACTCATTTATTTTCATTACTTACAATGAATTCATTCATTTCTAGTCAGTCATGGGTGAGAATTATGCATTCGAATCCACTCGCTTTCAATGCTACAACAATAAATTCTGGGTACGTCACATCTGCCTTATAGCGTGATCAGCATTCACTTGTTTCTTTCTATGCATGCGTATCGATGCACACCATTTCCTAGGGTTACTATATATCAACCAAAGAAACCCATTAAAAGACATTACCGGCTGATATTCCTCAGAGTTATGTATGAATTTGTGAAAAACTTATCGTATACATCGAGTATATCAGTCCGTATCATTTAACTTGTTGCCCGGTCTCTACTCCAACCATGTAATCGCAGTGTTTCAGAGGTAAGCTGCATCAGATAAAGATGTCAGATAGATCCATTATATGATGGGTATCTTTCACTCATTTTTCATCATCGAATGAGGGTTAAAATAGCAAACCTTGTTATACATGGAACGAGTCCTACGTAAAATGTCACAGTTCACGGATGTCATATTGCATAGGTAAGAGAATAATTGGTTCTTACAACATTCTTTTGAGAAAAACTTGATATGGCAGATACTGTTTAGTATTATTGTGTTGTTGTTTTCACGGCTAATAACGTAAATGGAAAATATCTTCTGCCATTTTAATGCCATTGGGAGAATCTAATGCCGTTATTCTTACGTAAACATTTATTAAAGGAAATATCACATATCTACTTTTATATTCGTAGAGAGCCTCATTAAAAGTGTACAGCTAATATTCCGGTAATGTTATCATTTACACGAACAATATGGCACGGTGTTCCATATACGGCTATTGAAATATGGTATGAATTACATGCACGTGGTCATACAGCTATCGAGTATGCCTTAACGTCAACAAAATGTATCATTTCTGAAAATAGTTCTCGTATAGCATGCGGCATTTATGGTAGAGTATCTCTACGCTTGTACAGGGGATCATACCGGGATGGCTTATTTAAATTTGAGGTGAATGCTTGCATTCGTGTGAGGTTGAAGACTTTTAACTGATTTAAGCCCACCAGTATATTCCTGTGTGGTTTCATTGGACGCTCCTACGCGGTACCCCAACATTTATTTAAGACAGTCTGTTGCATAATTGTTAATTGTCTTGTGGTGTTTGTTTATAACGTCTTTTTCACTTGTCGTGCGACTTAAAACAACTAAACTCAGGGCCAATTTTCAGAACTTTGTTAAAGCTAATGACGTTGTCAACGTCGTTGTTGTTATCTTTCAAATGAGTTTAATGATACCACTTGTGATATACAGTGTTCCTAATAACATTTGAAACAAACTGTTTCAGATGCATTTGTTTTATTTAAATATATGAAAACACATCATCGAATAATCCACGTTTAAATGTTAACAACGGTGTAGTTAATCATGTTGTTAAATTAACAAAGTTCTGCACAATTTAACTTTGTAGATAAATGTTGGTATTAGTGTGAGGCTGGGTACAAGTAATGGTTGTATTAGTGTGAGGCTGGGTACAAGTAATGCTGGTATTAGTGTGAGGTTGGGTACAAAGTAATGTTGGTATTAGTGTGAGGCTGGGTACAAGTAATGCTGGTATTAGTGTGAGGTTGGGTACAAGTAATGCTGGTATTAGTGTGAGGCTGGGTTCAAGTAATGTTGGTATTAGTGTGAGGCTGGGTACAAGTAATGCTGGTATTAGTGTGAGGTTGGGTACAAGTAATGCTGGTATTAGTGTGAGGCTGGGTACAAGTAATGTTGGTATTAGTGTGAGGCTGGGTACAAGTAATGTTGGTATTAGTGTGAGGCTGGGTACAAGTAATGTTGGTATTAGTGTGAGGCTGGGTACAAGTAATGTTGGTATTAGTGTGAGGCTGGGTACAAGTAATGCTGGTATTAGTGTGAGGTTGGGTACAAAGTAATGCTGGTGAAGCTAGCTCGTCCTTACACTGAACGTTCCACATACAGTCGAAGCCGGTTGGCTCGATATCCCAGGGACCGGCCAAAATACTTTGAGCCTCGCGAATATCGAGCCAAGCGGCAATGCTTACAAAAATAATAAAACAAAATCAGTCCTCCAGCTCGAGCCAACGAGGAAATATGTCTATGTAAGTTTTGTGTGCTCGTGTAACTGCTAGTGTCAGGCATTGAGTGTATGGTATAGGCGTTGTTCCTTGTACCTATCACCATGAACATTAATGCAAAGAAAACTAACAGTGACAAGCGCAGTAATAACATTTAAATATAAACCCTGTGGACGGGAATGCAGCAAGGGTTCAAATGACAATGAACGAGAGACACAAACGAACTAGTACCACATACGCACATGCAAACACTACTCGCAAACCACACCTGCATTGCACTAGCTTTACTGTTAAATGATTGGGTTTGCTGATTAACTCGTACACTGAAACACAAGTCCGCTGGGTGCTTAATATATGAATAATCGCGAAAGTTGAGTCAGCACAAAATAAGGACACTTTACAGTAGCTGGGAAAAGGACCGCTTGGGATGCTCTTCTTTTCACATATAGTGCATCGTTATTTGACAAATAAAGTAAGTGTGTGTTGCGAATGTCTATGGTGTGTGGATTTGAGTGCATAATATGTTTGTAGTTTAAAATTAATGTAAGAAAATGCAATGACTGATGCATTTTGAGTTACCATCTAATGTGTGAAATGTTTTCTATCAACGTTTTAATCTCCAATAATTATCGCCGTACTTGACTGACGGAGATAAATTATACGACTCTTTATCGCATGAAAATTGAAACTATACGCATATTTTCATTTTATACTTATTTCAAAAATGGTAATTCTTAAGTGGTTTTATATTTTACTACTCTTGTTTAATGACCCTCTGCTTATTGATCTTAAAACGATTAACCTATTATTCTGCATTTTTCTTTTCAATTTATCTGTCTTTTTTACATTGTAATGTTGAATCTTTACTATAATCCGTCTTAAATTTTGAATTCATGATTGGTGTGGTAAATAAGATTTTCTAAGAATATGATTACGTTCGAGATAAAATAATATATCATAGTGTCAGCCATGATGCAATAGTATGCGCATGGAAATGGAGCTACTAATGCTCTATAAGACGTCAGAAAATAACATCAGATAATGACAATACAAATATATGTAATATAAAGTCCACGTTAAAAATCTCTATTTAGTGATGTCATGCAATCAAATCTTCACCAACGAAAGGAATAGACGCATTTCACACGTTGGGCCGATTGTTTAGAACTAACAACGTTGTTAACGTCATCGTTGTAAACTTTGAAGCTACCGTATTAACTGTGTATAGTACGCTAGCATAGATAGGACGCAGGCAAAAAAAAAATGGTGAGAAATTGGGTAAAATTGCTCTCGAAATGTTTAATGGATACACTTGTGAATCTGCAATATTTCTAACATGAATCGAGCTGCACTTGTTTGATTCAAATACACGAGCCCATCATAAAATAGTTCACCTTTTAAAAGTAACAACGATGCCAATAAGAACGTTGTTCACTTTAATATCGGCCAAATGTGTCATATTTATTTGTGTATAATATGTTCATGTTACTTTATTTGTGCTTAGAATAAAACCTTTATGTCAAGCCAACTAAATTTCAGAGAGGCAATCATTAAGTAATAGACGTAATCATTAAATATTTCACTTTTCACGGGTATTTAAAGGTCCACCTACTGCCATTCTTCTGATACACATTCCCTATGTCATCTTTTGCGTTGTCAATGTATCAGCCAATGAGGTTTTATTCTACATGTAAGTCAGTTAGATGACCTGAAGATATGGCTTAAATATTAAGAAGGACTCATTCACTACGCTCACTCCGCCCATTCTTATTCATTAAGAATTTACTTCGTGTCATCTAACATTTACATAATATGCCTGTGTTACGATTCTTTTTAATAAGATCCACATTGAATACAAGGTGTTAATGTGTCTGAATAATACCAGATATGACAAAATATTTAAGGCTTTAGACAGGTCTTAAATTTCCTGACAACGTACTGGAATGCAATGTGGGTTGTATAAGCAGAATATCTATGATAACACCAGCACGGTCCGAAACAAATAAGACATATACTCCACGACCCTCTCCATCAAAAAGATGTATTAGAAGGCACGGCTTGAGTGCTTGCTTTAACAAATATAGTCCAAGAACAAAAATGCGTTTATCTATGATTTCAATTGTAGCAAATGTCGCTATAAACTAAGGTCCAAAATTCACTAATCTACTCCAGCTTATTCGTTTGTGATATTATCAGATGTATTATTACATTTAATCTTTGGAAAATGAAGGAATATTGAATAATTCTGAAGTTGCTCCTGTCAGTCTGAAGGGTCTTTGTTTTAATACACTTTAATAGACCAAATGCTATCAAAATAAAACAAGTCTGACATAGGTATCTTGAAGAGGATTCCGTTGTATTAATGAAGTATTATGTGTATAGCTGTTTACTTAATGAAACACTGTAGTTAAGTACTTTTTTATTTTCATTTTTTTCCGTCCGAACTTCGTTGCATGCGTTGGAGACAATCTAACTGAGGTTTACTTTTTGAATGAATTAGTCTGCTGTTCTATTATATCTTTCTTATTTCTGGCTCCAGTTTTTCGAAACATCTGAAGTCCCTTATAACAGGGTCACGCTCAGCACACTATTTTTGAATTGGTATAAATTGTGTATTTTTTTTTTAATTTAAAAGTTTTGAGGCTTGTCATAGGTAATGATATATTAAATCAATAAGATAAACTACTTTTGTTTTATAAAATTATTACTTATTATGTTTAAGTAAGTTGTAATTTTGCTTGCATGAAATAAGATACTTAAGTGAGTTACGCTTAAGAATTTTTGATAAATCGGGGCCAAGCAGAGAGAAAGACACATAGTTTAGTACATGCTAGTTTAACTTCCTTTTTATTTTTCAGAACCACTGCGAAAAAGATTAAAAGCAAAAATGACCAATCATGTGGCCATAAAATATGCTTTCCCACCACGCAGAGAGAAACTGGGTGAATGGTGCTATTTCATTTATAACAAAGAGCTTTCTTTATAGACTAGTATTCATCGATTTGATAAGAAAGGGGGTATTGCAACCAGTAAAGCATGCATATCATAATGTGATTCAGGCATTTAGAACTTCAGTTTCATAAATAAACTTGTTTCTTACAGCAACACTACTGTTTACAAAATGTGTTCGTCAATCAGTTCAAGAAGCCACAAACGCAAAACCATTTTGCATCGAAGAGAAAATCAATTTGTACCTCCTCATCTAGTGGTTTAAACAGTCAGTTTCAATTCTTTAAAGAGCGTTTCGTTTCCACCGCGTCGTTCTTGTGAGCGTTATTTAAAACTACGATCTTATGGTCGGTTGTAGTGAAACCAATGCCAAATGTTCAGATATGGAAATTTTTCGGGTGTATAATCTAGCCTCTTCATTAAGTGAGTTCCAAGTGATACTTAAATTTATACGCCAAAATGTCTTAAGTCGATTGACTTAGGCTACAGAGGCCGCATTTGATTCTTTATTCACCTGGCGGATTTGAAATCATTGAAATGCGAAGTGCATTTGCAAACAGTAGTTATTATAGATAGTTTTTTGTAAAAAAAGACTACTTGCTGTATGATCTGCCCAGTTATATACGGATCGATCCAGAAACTGCTTAGAAATTTTCATGGCTAGCCAATGGTAGTGCCGGGTGGTTTCTGTGATGGCGAGGTAAAAAGACGCATACATTTCAATAATGTATGCTTACTAAGTATCTGTTCGATCTCTGTTCGTTATTGAAATGTTAGTATCTGGCACTAATTAATATACTAAATATCCTACGATTACTTGCTCAGGCGCATTAGATAGAGTGATGTGTTTTTTGCCTAACCGTCCATCAGGTTACAATATAATGATAGCTACACAAGTATTGTAACAGGGTTTAGAATATACATATTGGATTTCCAGCGTTTGAATGTCACAGAAAACTGCATTTTTACCGAATACAACCTTGCCGGTACATTAATTTTGGCGCGCGTTAAATTGAACAATTAGCTCCCACGCCTGGCGATCGGCATCGTATGTCCTAGGTATTTGGTACAGATTTAATTATAAACTTTTTAGCATAATATGGGTTAAAATGGAGTGCGGATTTTGTAATAACTCGACAGCCCCCATGTTCTTTTATAAGCAAATGAGGAAACGCCTTAGTATAAACATTTTAATTTCAATTCATATAAATCATAACACATGTAACTAAATATCCAATTATTCTTGACTCGTGCAGCTTGAATGCAATAAAAAGGTATGTTTTGCCAGTTTCAGAACAGTTACTTCACAAACCGCCTTCATAAATTCGGTATAAAATTCATTGTTTATTATTGTTTAAGAATTGTTCTGTTCCATTTTGGTAGGGAAACAATTATTTCAGTCATTGCGAGACAAAATGCAAGTTTTCAGTATTTTATCGAAAGTCCTCAAGCAGAAATCACTCAATCTAAAAACTGTACCTGGCAACGAGGCTCCGGTGATTCACTATGGCAAGACGGTATAACAACATTATAGAGGAACAGAAAAACGAATTGGGATGGCATTCTTAGTTTGACTAAGAATGTTCATTGACAGCAAAGGTAAGTGCAAAACTGCAGTGCGCCCATTAGCATTAGTTTATTACTGCATACTAATTTCTTTTAGCTAGACTGCGACTAAAGTTGATAGCTTATAAAATCCATTTCCTTGGTAGAAACCAGTACCGGTGACCATTTTGAGACAAAGTTCCCCGGGCGGGGATAGAAGCCCAAACCTCTTGGGTGAGAGGCGGACAAATATATCACTAGACGATTATAACAACAAATGCCCCCAATTACGCGATGAGTTACCTTAACAGAGCGTTAATATTCACCAAATGTTATCATTGCATGATTGCGTTCATACGGATTGCGCGTACATCATTCAGGTGTGAATGGTCATTAGCCTGTGTGGATTTCTATCAAAGTATGAGACAGTGGTCAAGCGAGTTTTTTCTTCTATTAATAGAGAATAAATAATAGGATGCGTATGTATGAGATCACCAATAACCATTCCCCGCATTCTTTTTCCTCACTCTAACTCTTGCCATTCGACTTGTTCACCCTTTTGAATTCTGTAGAAATACCGAGTAAACTATTACAACACCGCAGGCTCATACCAGATAACTACGAATAAACAAATATATACCCAGGCTATAGTCTATTATTAAACCCCCCGTTACATTACATTTTCAAGAATCACAAAAAAGCGAAATTCTATTTAAAGCGAAATTCTATTTTCATGAATCACTTCTTATTCCGTGATCCCAAAGGACTACTTAGTGAATGACTTTTACAACGGTTAATGTTTTTGGCACTTATAGACGAATGGTTTTATTAGTGTTTAATGCGAACAAATCTTCAAAGTAAGTACTTGTTTGTATCTTTTTTGTGACCATCATGATCTGTGTGTCATGGAATTAGACAAATGCGTTTCTGTCTGAATGGCTTTCCCTGTACTTGACTCAGAACTTAAGTTAACTATTAAGTATATATAAATTAATATTATAATTGTATACTTCTCTGTCGCTCTGTTGATTGACTTTTCACTGTACTTGACTCAGAACTTAAGTTAACTATTAAGTATATATAAATTAACATTATAATTGTATACTTCTCTGTCGCTCTGTTAATGCCTCGATAAGGCTTATAAGTTTAACATTGCCATAATTGATCAATACAGGGACAATTGTAAGATTGAGTAATCATCGACCAGTTAAAGCACCCAGTGAGCCCCAAGGCAGGAACGCTGACATTTATTATTACAACCATTTAGATATATAATTATGTGAGCTGTATGTGTTCACTGCATTGTAATGGTTTGTGTATTTCGTTCAGTGTCTGTATGTGTTCACTGCACTGTAATGGTTTGTGTATTTCGTTCAGTGTCTGTATGTGTTCACTGCACTGTAATGGTTTGTGTATTTCGTTCAGTGTCTGTATGTGTTCACTGCACTGTAATGGTTTGTGTATTTCGTTCAGTGTCTGTATGTGTTCACTGCACTGTAATGGTTTGTGTATTTCGTTCAGTGTCTGTATGTGTTCACTGCACTGTAATGGTTTGTGTATTTCGTTCAGTGTCTGTATGTGTTCACTGCACTGTAATGGTTTGTGCATTTCGTTCAGTGTCTGTATGTGTTCACTGCACTGTAATGGTTTGTGTATTTCGTTCAGTGTCTGTTTGGCTTTGAACATTGGACATCTAAACAGGCTTATCATTGCACTGGGCTTGTATGTGGTCAGTCTGTGGTGTTTGTAATTGTGAATGTGCTGTTTGTATTTGTGTATGTGCTGTATGTATTTGTGTATGTGCTGTTTGTATTTCTGTGTGTGCTGTTTGTATTGTTGTATGTGGTGATTGTATTTGTGTGTGTGCTGTTTGTTTTTGTGTGTGTGCTGTTTGTATTTGTGTACATGGTGTTAATATTTGTGTATGTGCTGTTTGTTTTTGTGTGTGTGCTGTTTGTATTTTTGTATGTGGTGTTTGTATTTGTGTGTGTGCTGTTTGTATTTTTGTATGTGGAGTTTGTATTTTTGTATGTGCTGTTTGTATTTGTGTTTGCGCAGTTTATACATTTGGGTCTCTAGTTCGTTGTCGTATGGTTCCTTGCATTTTGCCTCTTAAAGGTTGGGGGGAGTAATTTTCGACTTCTGTGCTTGACCCAGTAATTGCCATTATTCGCTAATATGACTTGTGAGAGGAAATTGTCTGGGACTTGATTCCATTCACTCGGTTGAATGCATTAACGCTGTTTAATCGAATGGATAAGGTGTCCTTCAGTATAACGAATACTTATATATGTTATGAAATGGTTATCATATAGAAATTTGATAAATACAGTTTTAAATGCGCCTGTCACAAGATGTTTTGTTATGTTTACTCTCTCGCACTCCGATCAAGACAAATCTATACGATTTTTACACTTAATATCACTAAATAAATACCATTTATCTCGCAACATATTTACATGTAATACATTAACACGAATTATCGAAGTTTTATGCCAACCTACTGGGATAAGTTGTACCGTTTGCAATTACTTGCCCTAATCTTCGTTTATAGAGAGAAAAAACGTTCTATCCCAATGCAAAATTAACTAGCCATACTGGTGTTATTTACATGAACTGTCCATTGTACTTTCTAAACGATGACTAAACAAGGCGTTTAAAAACTGGAACTACTGGAGAAGGAAAATACCACCTTGGTTCCAAGATTTCTTTTCGAACATTCACACATTACAAAACTGTTACGTTAAAGTGCTATTTTAGGTTGTTTTTGGTTTCGTTTTTTTGCATTTTATTACCATGTCTAGCACCGTCTATTTGCAACTCTTTCCAGTGTTAATGGGATCATTCTTTCAACACAACAAAACAGCAGCATATAATATTAAACCACGTTTTGGCCAAGTGAAAAGCAAATTTAAAGAAGAAGAAGAAGAAGAAGAAGAAGAAGAAGAAGAAGAAGAAGAAGAAGAAGAAGAAGAAGAAGAAGAAGAAGAAGAAGAAGAAATTAACTGATCAAGTCACTCAGTGAAATCTTCAATAGTTTCATGACTCTATCAAGACAGCACCTGTTTGTGTATTACTCAGTGTGTTCCAGCGAATAACTCTTCAAGTCACTCAATGAAGTATCCAATCGTATCACTGTTTGTTTCAAGGCTGCGACTGTATGTGCGTTTCTCAGTGTGTTTTCCATCGAATAACTGATCAAGTCATTTAGCGTAGTCTTTAATCGTATCACTGTCTGATTCCAAGGCTGCAACTGTTAGAACATTGCTCAGTGTGTTTCACCGGTCAACCGATCAAGCCACTCAGTGAAGTCTCCAATCGTATCTCTGTCTGTTTCAAAGGCTTAGAGTGTATGTGCGTTTCACAGTGTGTAACAACGACTAACAACCGATCAAGCGGCTCAGTGAAGTCTCCAATTGTATCCCTGTCTGTTTCAAAGGCTGCAACTGTAAGGACGCTGCTCAGTGTTTTTCTGGTTTGTTATTTTGACCTTCGACGGCTCAGCACAAAACGGCCGTAACGTTTTCTATTTCCGTACAGGCTTTAATATTTAAAGGCCACTTCGCTATTCCCGATCTGATCATCTTTGTTCTTAACATATTAACGTCGAAATTGTTTCTTTAGGCTGCAGTTTTAGTTTATAGACTTATTAGTTGAAATGCTGTGTTAATGTTTTGTTTGTTAGCTTGTTTAATATTAAAAACTAACGAAAACTAAAAGAAATTACTGTTATTAGTAAGATTCTATTTTAGCTTCATTCCTATAAATCAGATGTAAAATCTTTTCTATGTACGTAAATAAAATAATGTATTGCTTAGTTGAAACATTAATGATGTCAAGTAAGATGTAAAAGACACGTCATGAATGAAATACATGTATACAAGTCTACTTATTAATCATGTTGATATCATTATTTTCACTATAGTTTCTGTGTGTGTTAGTCGTGATGACATAGACATAACATGCGCCAATGAAAATTCTTTCTGTCAATTATGTAAATCGTTTTGTTTAGTTTTTAATCGCTTTACTGTTTACGTTTAACCTTCAATCATGAATTTGCAAATACAACTTCATCAAGAAATCCTATGGTGAAAATGAATTGAAAGTTATAGATTAGGTAGATGGGAAAATTTTAATGTAATAAACGTGAAAAACCCATATTAATGGTAGTGCACGCGAGTACAGTAAGAAGAGATTGCAATTGTTCATTTCGCCACCCAAGAATTCGGCCACGTTTTTTTTTCAAAAGTAATAGAATTGAATATAGGTAAATGTGATTTTAATAACGCCATTAACACTTGAAAATGTTTGAACAATCAATGAGTTTTGCTTTACTGAGTGGAAGTGTATCTGTCTGGTGGCAATAACGTTTTTTTTTATCATCTCTTGTTTTAACTACTTAATCAAGGCTATAGCTGAGAAAAGGCGATACCGCAATTACATTTAAATGTTCGAATTATGTGTATTATAATTTCCTGTTCTTCACAAAACCCTCCAAATATCATAACTTTAATTTTCCATGAACAAATACGCAGTTTTAAAGTACTAAAACATTGATTTTGTAGTTCATAAATAATGTCCTCGAATTCAAGCAGAAACATAAGACAGCTGTAAAGATTTTTACATGTTCATCATAACATTTCAAAGCGTACATACACACGCCAAATGCATTCCTATACATTATAAATAATTGGTAATATGGCGAAACTAATTTATCCTAAAATTCATTCGGTATTGAGCTATAACAACCCTTTCAAGTATGAATTCATCGGTGGTAAACCACTAAGACACCGTCAAAGTTCAAATGTAAATATTTCTCAGCGAAACAAATTTTGTTATCAAAGATTTTTCAAACAAACATAGATCGTTTTCAACTCACGGCAAAAATCTCCCTCAAATCCTACCTTTATTTTATACTGCTAGTCATTAATTTCAAGACAATAAAACTTGTTTCATTTAATAATGAGCTTTTTGGTGTGTTTTAACTCGTCGGTTAGAATGCATACTCGTGAAAAGGCTGGCTAGGCAAAAATTTCCTCTCTAGCAATTTCCTCTCTAGCCAAGAAAGTGTAAGAGAAATCAGCTGTTGAGTATGAATAGGATTTGCCCGTTATTCTACTGTTGTGATATC
Organism: Mya arenaria; assembly: GCF_026914265.1. Taxonomy (NCBI): domain Eukaryota; kingdom Metazoa; phylum Mollusca; class Bivalvia; order Myida; family Myidae; genus Mya; species Mya arenaria. The sequence continues at coordinate 30,228,765 of NC_069134.1, read as the reverse complement.
ATATTTAGTTTTATTTCCCGGTGTATCACTTTAACAGTGCACAAATTGTACTTGATATCTTTAAATTATACTGATTGACATTATGATTATTTATACCAAATGCATATGATATTATACATTTCAGTATATTGTTAGGGATCCATTAGAGGTAAATAATTCCAAAGGACCTGCTAAACAGAATACAGTTACCTTATACTAGTAGATGCCGACATTGAAAGCCAAACATTTTTAAATGGACATTTAAATTAGAAGCATTTTCAACCTTTTATACTGAAGGTGGCTTAACGGGTGCAATGCCGGCCAAGGTCATATGTGCCCGTCTGTGGTATGTTGCATAAGTAGTAGTTAGATAAAATGAAGTAACATTTTAATGATTAAGAATGGGCGGGATAAGCGTAGCTAACGAGCCCTTCTTTATCATTTAATTATTACTCCAGGTCATCTTACTGTCTTAGAATCCTACCTCATTGGCTGAAACATTGCCAACTTAAAATCCGACGCAGGGATTGTGTATCGCATGAGTGGCAGTGGGCGGACCTTTAAACACCCGCGAAAGTTGAAACTATAAACGATTAAGCCTAGTACCTAATGATTACCTGTCTGCAATTGCATTGGCTGAAAATTGGGTTGTATTCTAAATAATGATAATCAACATTAGTGTTTTCATTGTTAAACATCTATCCTTGGTACTAAATCGGCACACCGATTATTGATGAAAGCAGCAGCCCGCTTTTGTCTAAATCTCACAAACTTATAATCTTCTTAGTAAATATGAACACACTTCATCTGATTGCTCGTCTAGAAATATTAGAGACACTATAGTGACCATCATTGTCACGCTTCTAGACAATGGCTATTGAACAATAATCAAATTTAAAATACATATACAGCGTTCTGTGTGATGTCACTTGTTTTTTGTGTATTTCTTTATTTCAGTTAAACAATACTTTTCCTAAGAAAGGAATCACCATTACATTTAGGGGTTAAAGTAGTTCTTATATTTCTAACCTTGTTAGCATTTCAAGGCAAATTCTAATTTAGAAATGAAAAAAAAGGATGTATCGCTAATACAATGGCTTTAACATGTTTATCATGACTTTTGATTGACGCATGCGTCTGTTAAGATTTGGTCACAATGTGAAGGTCTTGTCTCTGCCTTTGTCATGGCCATATGGTGTCAGTTCCTCCGTAAATCTAGACAAGAGTCGGGTAGATTACATTTGAAATGGATTTAATATTACGATGAGAACTATATGGACAGCCAAACAGATAATAGAAAACTCTGTTAAAGGCATAAGGCTAATGCATTACAGATATCGAACAAGAGACACACATCGTACAAACAACTCAGACAAACCACACATGTATCAATATATGCGTATCAATATGTCACCGCCATAGAAACGGTCAGCGAAAAAAAACATCACAAGTGGTTTCGCTGTGGATGGGAGAGGGGCATATATAAACAAATTGGCAATATATTTGCACATTGTTTAAATGTCGGTATAATCTGATCTTATTTGTCGTGCATGTCCTATTCGATAAAAAACTAAAGCAATTAGCAGTTAGAATTTAAAACCTCATAGAAATAGCTTCATTAATATGAGATGGGTGGTTTCATGGTGGGAGGGGAGAGGGGCATATATCAAAACATTGGCAATATATTTGCACATTGTTTAAATGTCGGTATGATCTGATCAGATTTGTCGTTCATGTCCTATTCGATAAAAAAACTAAAGCAATTAGCAGTTAGAATTTAAAACCTCATAGAAATAGCTTCATTTATATGAGAATGCATTGACAATGGCTAAGATATTAAACGAGCATTCCTAATGCAAAACAGAAGCACGCACTCTACTATTTCAGTACGTTTATATTCATGTTTGGATGTATAATTTTGATTGAAAATGGCTGATATTAACAATGATATTTGCTTTCTATTGTCAATCTGGTTGTTTTGCTATTTGACATGTAGACGATAATATACGACTATCCTATTTTAAGAGGTTTGATCTTATTCATTTAATGTCAAAACATTCACAATGATAGTGGTAAGGATGGTGATGATAACAAAATGATACAATTAAATGTAATACGATCTCCACTTGGAATCGATAAAGATTGACATTACCAAATAACCATCTACATGTCATCGTCGAACACTTTACATCGAATGCTTCATTAACTGGGTTCTCATAAATACTATGGAGAAATCAGTATGCACAATGTTAAACAATCATAAAAAGCTTACCCGTATTTTTGAAAGTATGCAGATGGTTAGAGACAAGTGATGTCCCTTCGTCGTCATCGTCGCCCATATCCTCACCAGAAAACCTCTTGCCAGATTCCACCTCCCTATCCTCCATATACTTTCGATACTCCTTAATCATTCTCCGTTTCTCCTCGATGTTTCTCGTGATGTTGTTTAATACTGGTGGTCTCGCGTATCCTAATCCTTCCAAAATTTTCGCTTTAATACTTTCAATCTTCTCATTCATTGTATCACTGTTTTCATCTCCATAACTATCCTCTGAGGCAGGAGCAGCAAAGCTTAAAGCACACAAGTTACCTATCACTGTTATAAGAATAAAACCACTCTTTGTCAATTTGTTCAAATCGAATAAGTTTTTCATATCTCGAAGTATTGTCCGATGGAACGTAAGTAAAATACTGACCTCTTCTATAAGTTTGCAATATTCCTTTTACACAGAAACTTTCATCGAAATGATGATACGTTTTGGCATCAGGCATATTTATACAATTAATCTCCTCTTAGGTTTATTGTTAATTTATAACATCTATACCTCTATGAATAAGAATTAAAGGAAAACTGACTCTTCGAGGGTTTGGTTAGTTCCAATGAGTTGTAATAACATCAAATGCCAAGTGGGTGTGTCCAAAGCATCTATTGGTTCCTTTTAAATCTAAGCACACATCTATTCGCATCTTCGATTATATAAATGTTCAATATATCAGATACGTTTAGAGTTAACGATACGTTTTATATCTACAAAATAAAATCAGCTAGCTGTCAATCACAAAACTGATAATAATTTGATTGGTTACAATAGGACTACGTCATCCCATTCATAAAATCCGAAGTGTCCTTTACAACCACTTTCCCTTGTAGCGATGGTTATTATAGTTCTTCATCGCAAACTAGAGTACACATATTGTGCATTAAACGGCAGCCGACTTCATTCACTGGCGCATGCATTTCAGCGATCGACAAAAAGCCGGCACAGGCCACTCTCTTCAATTTAATTATCTGATAGCACATTTAAACTTTCCGCTTCACCATTAATAAAACATGCTGGTTTAACGTTTATCTTTCAATCATACAAGCGAAAGAATCAAATATCTTTTTTATTTATATCTTTAATTTACTCTTTCATAAAAGATAGGTCTAGTGGGTGGGTCTATTGATCTACATTTAGGGCGAATTTCTGAATACATTTAAATGAAATTGAAAAGCGATTGTTAATACTTGACTTGAATAAAGACAGGCTCGGTGATTTAATACTGATCTTCATAATTCTACAGAATCTAGACCGATGTTTATTTCTTTGGTGTTTAACTTAATGAAATTATTAGAAATTAACATTGTCATTATCATCTAGAAAAATGGTTAGAATTAAATTTAATTTGGCTCCCACAAATACTCCAATAACAAGCCTGAGGTTTAGATTCTAATCGTAATTTGAAAGTTTATGTCAATAGCTATCAATTTCTTCGGAAATTCCGCGGACTAAAGTTTGAGAACTGTAATTTGCTTCGTCATTCCCTTTGTTTTGTAACTGAAGCGCTTGTATCGAATTAAAGACCCATTCAATATTTGAAAGTCTGGTTAATATTTGTAATAAAACAAATATTTGTCTGGTGTTATTTTGTGCAAATATTTAATTTTTCTCCTTCACTTTATAGATATTTACCTTCTGTTAAAAATGAGGTCAAGTGGCTAGCACACCGTGACAGAGCTTACTGGTGACATCAGTATACGGTAACCCAGACGCATAGTCAGGGGCGACAATCCAGATTGGTAGCGTACAGTTTGCACTGAGTTAGTTTTCTTACTTGATGTTGTTCGGGCTAATTAATACGTTTGTTATTACATGTTATTCTTGAAATAAGAATTAACGACTTATGTCGTTGTTAGGCAGCACTAATAGTGTCTCACTTACGAGAACATTACTATCAATGATCAGTCTCGTTCAATCCGATAATGTTGTTCCTATTCTGTATGTACTCAAAATCTAAATAAACAACTATTTGTTTGGTATAAGTTTGTGCAAATATTTAATTTGTCTCCTTTACTGTATGGGTGTTTACCTTCTGTTAGAAATGAGGTCTGCAGGAGCCTAGCATACTGTGACAAAGCATATTGTGGCAGATCAGTATACCCTGCAGAAGGGTCAGGGGCAACAATCAAAACTGATACCGTATAATTTGTATTGAGTTATTTTTTCTTGCCGGGCTTTAACCAATATATATTTCAAATAATAATCAAACATGAGTATTGAAAAAGTAGTAGTAACGGCACCCACTTAAATGAGATGACACTCGAGCGCTGTATAGCGAATGTATATTTTCAATCACGAGTGCTGAAGTTGACGTAACTGTTTCGTGCCATATTGTTAACGGACAACGTTCAATATTTACACCTCAACTTCCAGTCCATAAATGAACTGCCTTTCAGCAATTGCGTTCATCAATCCATGAACGCAACATCTTCGGATATGTTCGGATCGCAATTCATCGCATAACAATATACATGAAAACTATTGATTTTGTTATTGTTTGTATTGTGTCAGCAGGTCCCGTAAAATATAAATCAACATTTTAGAAAGTGCTACGTTATTATATTTTAAACGTTTTGTTCCCAAAAGTGTTTCAATTTTACGTTTAAAAGTGATTTCAAGTGGTTGATCTTTTCCCGCGTTATTGTGACGTCTTTGAAAAAAATGTTTCCGGTAACAGTCGGGTCGTCCTATTTACAGAATGGGAAAAAAGGATTACCGAAAGGTAATCGAAATGAAAAGAAGTATTTTTTAACGTTTCTTGAATAAAATAATGAACTTTTGGTGCAAATATAAGGAATGAATTGCGGGGTTGACTTTCGGACTCCACACACTTAGACCAGCCCAATTGCGTTCATACCCCGATAATGACATAACCCCGCAATTCATTCCTTAAATAAACGACGTGTGGTATTTGTGAATAGCGTTATGATTAATCCGCATGTTAGTAATAGATGGGTAACGCCCGCTCTACTTATTACCGTTCCGATATGCTCTACTAGTTACCATCCCGAAAAGTAATCCGGAAGTTAATCGGTGGGCAAAAAGAAAAGAAACACATTCAAACATGGTACAAGGTGGAAAACATCTGATGTTTACCAATTGAATAAAATGTAACGCATAACACTTATATAAATTTTGAAAAAAATGAGATGTATCCAAAAATATTTTTCAAGTCCCTTTTCTACTGTTCTTACCTTTTTCGGACTAATAAACGCAAAAATAGCATGATAAAACATTAAACGTCAGCCAGGTCTGAGTATATACAAGATGGATAAACGAACTGTTTATTACAATTGTTAAAAGAATAGTAATGGTTCACTATTTTGTAAAGTTGCCTTTAGTTTTATCTGTTGTTGTTTTTGTTGTCATGGTGATGTTTCGTGTGATGGAAGGTCTTTGTGTTTTGCAATTGCAGAGGTGTTATAAATGTTGTTTATTGAAACCTTGTTAAGATAATGAAATAGAATTCATGCAAGGGCTGTAAGGCAGGTGCGTCCATGTTTCCTGGTTCATCGTTTCGAGGGAAAACGTCCTTCATTCGGTGAGTATTAACATTGTTTACGATATGTTTCAACGATATTTTTAGAAACGAATTTGTGCACCAAATGAAGAGCAATTTCTTGTTAACCATGACACTTGTTTAAATGAAAATCATGTCTGTATTTCGTGAAAACAATGCACGATCTTACTAGGCTTACTCTGACACTCAATGCACTTTACGCTTTAAAAGTACGATATGATACCGTTTTCTTTTGTGCAAATCTTATCAGATCCCATGTTTTGGTCAATGACAGGCAATTATATTGTTTCCGAGTGCAAATCGGCACATTAAAGAAGAAAATTGCTGCACCAACGACGAATTAAATGTGCAGGTTGATTAATACTATAACGCTGAGCAGCTCATCAATTATCCTATCCATTTTATGGAGCAATCCATATGTTTGTTCAACATCATCACCATATTATTTCAAATTTTGTGGCTGACCCATTTATCCCTGATCTTATTCGTTTTTGTTGTTTAATTGTGACCGTATTTAAAATAGCTAAACCATCACAGTCATGTCTGACTATACGACTAAGGTGACTTTACCAATTTTCGAACTCTTATTCTGTCGACCGAGTGGAAATCGCTTCTTGCTGATGACAACCTTGATAACATCAATGTCAATTTATCTAAGATAGCTGCATCAATTGCATCAGAGAGCATACCCAACAAAGTAGTAATAGACCAAAAGATGTTGTCCCCTGGATAAACAACGAATATCGCAAAAATATTAAGGAAACGCAACAAAGTGCATCCAAATGCTTAAAGATGCATTCTTACTCCCAAATTAGATTTATCACAATTAATAGTATTGTTTAAATTCTCCAAAAAGGATTAATACATGTCAAAAACAATGGTTCTTAAGAAAGATACCGAGTTTAATATGAAAGAAATGAGCATAAAACACAGTATATCTACCTTATGAGACTATAGTAGACCACAGTAAATCTTTTATCATTCACTAATCATTTAATATTTTTTGCGCTTTCTGCTATTAATTCACTGTTACAATCTTCTTATCAATAGTTAATATTTTCCATAAATGCATTACTAAGTAAGTAGTTTAAGGTTTATTACTGAAAATTCATGTTTGTTATACATGTGTTTGTATTGATTTTGAATAAGAGTGTCACTTTAAGCTACAGGCGACAGAGCAACCCGGAATTAAACAACATCACTAATTCGTAAATCAGAGTGTGACTACCAGAGTATAAACAAATCCACACATACAATGTATAAGCTAAACCTTCTCATTTATACAAGATTCTTTTTTGACAATCATTATTTTCTTCCTCTTGCAAATATGCAAATGTTGCACCAACTCCTCATTGAGCTGGAAATCCATCAACGCCTGTGTACGTCAGGGCTACTTTCTTGGCCCTCTCGTCTTTCTAGTCTATATTAGTGATATCGACGGCGATTTTCAGGTCAATATTCGACTCTTTGCTGATGACACTAGTTTATATATAATGGATGACGACCCTACCTTGTTCTGCTTTTAACAGCAATTTGTCCAAAATTATACGATGCTCTAAGCTGTTATCTTTCAATTATACCAACAGAGTAAATGATTTTTTGCGCGCAAACGCAATAGCCAAGCCCATCCAGAACTCAAGTACCAGTGAGTCAGATCAAAACACACAAACACCTTAGTCTTACCATATCGGACGACGTCAAATGGTCATCACATATTTCGTCTTCAGTGACGAAAGCCTAAGACGTAATATCTTTGAAAATTCATTTATCTTGACTCATGTACATATCATTCATCATGCCGCTTCTTGAAATACATTTATGTGGCATGGTATAACTGCTCCAATGACTCTAAGAATGACATCGCATGTGTTCAAAACAAGGCTGCAATAATAATCATAGCAGCAACCAAACTTTGTGATAATGGACGACTTCTCAAAGAACTCATCTATAACTGAAATAAGGCCTCAATATAGACTTTTACTTTTCTACAAGATGACAAATATACTTACCCCATCATACCCCTATGAACTCATTCCCGCTTATAACAAACAAGCCTACCTGCTACGTTCTTCTAGCGATGTTCCAACAGTTCATACTCGTTCGCAATCCTACGGTTCCTTCTTCCTGCCCCTATCCATTCGGAAATGAAATAAATTTCGAACTGCTCTCACAGCCCAGACCTTTGAACGACAACTTCAAAACAGAACGATGCCATGGTAATCGCATCTCTTTAGCATCGACAACATAATAAATTAGAGACATCAGACACGCATGCAGTATGCAGCACTCTGCAATTTGAACTTTTAACCACTATCTCACAAAATCACCCCGTATGTATCCGTGGGGCAACCGAAACTCCGACTCGCTTGGCTAGATATTGGCGAGGCTCAAAGTACTTTGACCGGTCCTTGGGCATTTGAGCCAACGGTTTTCGACTGTATTTCGAATATGAAAAACGTTATTGCGCACTTCAGGTAAAATGTATATGTTTTTAAGTAAAACGTTCAATTTAAATCATGTCGCTCAATAAATGTTAAAGTGAAATTCCTCTCTTATAGAAGTTTATAGTTTTCCCTCAGTTGGGCACATTAAATCAACTCACTAAATATGCGTAGCCTTGACTAAAACTAGCTTCATCAATTAAACACGTTTTAGTTAATGAGTATACGAATACAATTACGTTGAGCAAAGGATAACTTCGGTGTAAAATAAGCTCCAAGGTACTTGTAAAAGGAGACCACTACTCTATCACCTTTGCATGTCCAGTGTTCATACCACCTTAAAGGCCCGCCATTTCTAAAAAAAACATAATCTTTGATTTTTCAAGGTTCACTTTCATGCCAAAATTATATACATCGTCAGTGGACATCAAATCAAATATTTTGTCCATTTCTTATGATACATATATTCCATTATGTGGATTTCGTTTCAGAACAAGGTCATTCATGAAGTGCAAAAATTATCGGTAATTTTAAACATCTCTGTTTTGTGCCGATTTTACACTGAACAAAATTAGTAAGGCCATTTTTAACTTTCTGCACTCGGAAAACAATAACAATACCTTTGATTGACCAAATCACGGTATCGGATGAGAATTACACGAAAGAGAACGGTATAAAATCGTTGTTTTGAAGAATTGAGTGAGTTGATAAGCCTAGTAAGAACGTGTTTTTCATCTAAAACACCGTCATCGTAAGTTATTAATTGCTCTTCATTAGATGCACAAAGTCGTTTCTAAAAAATGTCGTTTTAACATAAAGAAAACAATGATTATACTCAATCGAGGACGTTTTTCACTCAAAACAATGAAACAAATAAATGAAATAAGATTTTTAAAGCTGGTCAATTAAGTATAAAAGATGGCCACGAGTGAAGACATTGTTTTTCTATGAGCACAATATGATTATGGGAGATGATAGATAATGACCTATGACTGAAGAACGAATACGTTGGGTAAAATACGCCTTAAGATTAAAAGCTAATAACGTGCGTTGTTCGTTTGTCTTAAAACAAACATTGGATATATTTCAAATGATGTTATTTTTCTCTATATAAGAAAGTATTTCATTTTTAATGGTGTTATTATTGTTCTGGAGTCAATTAAAGGGACTAGAAATGGAAATTTAACTACTGCGTATCTACCATTTTCTTGAATTTATTACCTTTAAATATGACCTGATGTTCTCGATCCGTAGGCTCATATATCACTTACATATTATAAAGGTATTGCAATTATAATGCATTATTGCAAGCAAAATATAATGAAAGCCACGTAAATGTAATAAAAGAGTAAGATTTCAAGTTCGTGATGCCATATCGAAAATAAAATGCCTAAATAAAACGGCGTCGGTCTGACAGTTCGATCATAAATAATATAGAGAAGATATTTACAAATGAAAGAGACAAATTTAGAAATTCTTGCGATAAGAAGTTGCGAGAAAGCATTGTAAATTATGTTTTAGTAAAGTTTGTAGAACCGTACATAACATTCGGATATACCCATATTTTTAATGACCACGAATTTCAAAATGAACTAATTATGTTCTTATGCTTTAAACTGATGAATTTTAGTGGCATTCGATATGTTTCATCCAATCCTGAACAATGTCTTAGACAGCCACACCCTTTTAATGAAGTCATGAGTGAAAAGTGATAACCATTTAAATTGGTTCACGGAAGAATTCAGCTACTGTCAGATGCTACATAAATGGCGACTCTGGTCAATTTAAAGTGTTAAAAACAGCCCCAATTTCTCGAAACTTCTTTCTCTTTTAACAGAATTAAACTAAGCTCACTATCTTTGGTCTATCAATAATTTGTGTAATATTAACTTCTTAAAGAGTTTTTATTGTTTATATAGGAATTATCTTTATTATTTTCACAATAAAACCATTTCCATTAATCAAAATCCATTTTAAGTATGTATTTTGACTTATTAAATAAGCTACTTAAGCCTGTTAAGCTTAAGAAGTTTCCAGAAATTGAGTCCAGGGCAACTGCATTAATCAAACTATTAAAATAGTTCTAAACTTGTTTAGAATTAGAAAGTCCATGAAAAAAAGACAGAATAAATGTGACATAATAAACTTGCCACCACACATTCTGGTAGATGATAAAGTGATAGACAGCGATATTAACCTGTGTGTTTCTCACGTTCAGAGTTGTTTGGGTCTTAACATTGTTTCTTTATACAAGGTTTATATTTTTACCACTGTGCACGTCCCTGTATTTTTAAATGAATTAATGATAAATACCTGTATAAGTGAAAAGAAACCGTTTCGTCAAGAAATCTGCCATGCTCTAAAATACTTCACGCACAATTTGGACATAAGAAAGTGTTTCCACGATGTTCTGCATCAATCAGTTATAGTACATGTACTAGCAAGCAAACTAAAATATACATGAAAAATACCGTTTTTACCGTCAGGTTCGAAACAGGACCCCAGCTGTTATCGACCTATTTCAATATTACCTAAAACAAATTCAGTCTTACTTTCATTTTACAAATAGTATACATAATTAACAATTCGGTTTACGGCAAACACTTGAAGTACCGCTTTGGCGAATCTGATAGATATATTGGTCAAAGATGTAGACAGCGGCAAACTTTTTGGAAATAATTTTCTTGACCTTATGAAAGTTTTTGATTGAGTGGATCAGGTAATATTTTGCACAAACGTCTGCTGTACCATTAAGCTCACAACTCATGACAGGTTTTGAGGTTCTTATTAACTAACTGGCATCAGTCAGGTCACCATCTCTTGGAGTGGTGCAAGAATTAAAATGGTTAAAGCGGCACCCTTATTTAAAATCCATACATACACATACATAACAAACATACATTTTGAGTGATAAATCTTTAACTTAATAATAAATAATACGTATTGTTCAATATATTAATTACTGATAACAAGGTTGTAACCATGTATTAAATAGCTGAATACGCACCAATATTAAATGACTGGTGAATGCTAAACAATTGACAGTGATCAACTATCATCTCATGAGGTAAAATACCGTGTTTTTGCACCTTTCTTTCAAATTCAACACGGTATCCTTCATAAGAACCATTGTTTTCGATATTTATTTATCCTTTTCGGTAAATAAAAAAATGTATTAATTGCAGTCTAACTTATTTGGGAGTAAGAGTGCATCTTTAAAGTTAACATGTAAATATCATGTATAATTTGTGTACATTTAAATATAATACAAACTGATACTGTATCATCATACATGTCAGATCTTCTTACATGTAACTGTTTGTATTACGACGATATACACTTGTATAAGTCGAATAAACTGTCTGTTCTGTTCTTCTTACATTTTCAAATGATGAAAACAACACTACAATGTGGTCAGTTTCAGAACTTGACCTATTATCTCGTACACACTATTTCAAATATTAAGACAATAACATTGAGCATGATGATAAGAATGAGGACGCCCGATGTTTTACATTACCCCTCCTCTGCAAGCATGCGTTTGCCCTCCTCTGATGAGAAGCTTTCCTTGGCGCTCGATTACGGTCCGCTACTTGTGTGGGGTTGACGCAGTGTGTACTAGGGACTCCGATAAAATTCGCTTTGATTACATCGCGACCGTTACACACGCGCCTTGCCTTACTTAAGCAACGTTTCAAAAGACATCATTTGCGCACTAAAAGAAAATGTTATACTACGCCTTTGATTTATTCAGAACTTAAATATCAAGAGCTTGCATATGTGGAGAAAATGTATGAATTATGAAAAACATTAATAGTTCCCGTCGGCTAGACGGAACGTATTAAATAGTGAGCAACTTTATAGCATATTGAACTTTCTTTTATTCTTGGCAGGTTTGCTGGCTCCATTATACTTTCGTACTGATACAAGTGGTTGGCGCCTACAGTTAAACCATTGAAGACAGATAATGAAATTGTCGGTTTTTACAGTAAAAAAAATCGTTTCAGTGTCAATTTGGTTGTAAAAATAATGATTCATTTTGTTTATATGTTTTTTGGGGGGTTAAAAAAGGTTGGTATAGGGGAAAAAAACGAAAACTAATGTGCTGAGTCTGATGCGATGTTTAAAGGTGGAACTAAAAAAGCGGCATGATTTGGTTCGCAGATCCAAAATAATTTAATATAACGTTTTAGGCAGAACTCTGTTAGATTCGGCACGAAAATCTGTAGCGCTCGAGGTCAAATCGACAAATCGGCCTTCGACAAATGGTTGTCAGGAGTTATATTGAGCCGATTGTTAAGAACTTTCTTGAAGTTAACAACGTTAATCGTTATTAACTTTCAAATATGCCTTGTTTTGAAAGATTTTTGGATTCCCTTGCGATCTCCAGTATTCTTTTACAAAGTTTTAGTCGATCGGGCTATTGTTGCTCGAGTTGGATGTAAACATAATGACGGCGGTATTTCGAAGAAGCTCTTGACCGACCTATAATTTCGAGTTATCTGATGTTTCGAGTGACGCAGATATTTAATGAGGATCAGCATGGTAAATGGTTTAGATATATTTTGGTTTAACTTGAGCGCATGTGAGTTTGGTTAGTGGTCACCAAGCCCGATAAGTTGGTTTTCTCCGGGTATCCCGGACGGTGTATTTTGGATGTTTAGCGACTCCATATTATTTTAGTATCATTTGAAAGGGTTTTGTGTAAAGAAAACAAAAATGTAAAGATGATTACCTTTTAAGTCTTCAAATACTGCAACATATATCATTAACGTTCGATTTCAGTTAAAATTATAAGCAAATATACATAATATAATAACTGAATGTATTACGTATACTTTCGGTCATTTAATTTACATATTAGTAATTAGCAACAAATACCCTTCAAAAGATACCTGATTTGTATGGGTTTACCAGGAATTAAAACATAAATGTAAATGGAACTGTCATAGAATTATCTTATTTTTGAGTCGGATTCTAAAGCACTGTAATGATAAATTCTGCACATCAGAACGCTCGGATCTGAGATCTGATAGTCAGCGAAGGGCCATAAAGATTATGATCAATACACAGGCGTTGTTTACACGTTTGTTTGTTTTGTTTTGTGTGTGTTTTTTTTGGGGGAGGGGGGTCACTTATAGAAAGCTCAAACTTGACCTTTAATCGCTTCCAAGGAAGTTGATCGTTCTACCGAGTCATAGGCAAGAGGACGTATAGAAGAGCACTTTTTGTACGTCTACATGAACAAGTTAATCCTCTGAATAAAATTTGGGCGCCTTCGATGCCCGTCATCCATTGTCCAACATAGCTACACACCTCGTCCTAAACCACTTTGCAGGTTGGTTTCAACCGACCAAATTCAAATGGATGAGCATTGAACATGGTCGTTTTCAAAGCTGTTTAATTTAAGTTTTAAAATAGTTTACTAAAAATATCCTTCGATGACCTTGTACCTTAAAGTTATTACATTTGAATCATGGCTGCAATAATTTCCCTTCATGGTTAGGGTAAAGAACTTAAACTATCTTCAATTTAAAAAAAAACAACCGCTTGATTAAAGCCGCACTCTCACAGATTTACCATTTTTACAACTTTTTATTTTTTGTCTTGGAAAGAGCAAATTCTTGCGTAAATATCTGCAAATCAATGATTTAAGACTGATGACAAAAAATCAGATCGTAGATTTTCATATTTCCGTTCGAACATAAATGTTTTATGGCCTAAAACTAACGGTTTAAGAAAAATGCATAAAACATCAATTTTTGAACTTAAATATAAAAATCTGCGATCTAAGTTTTGTCAGCTGTGTTCTTTAACTGGTTTCCATGGATTTTCGCAAAAATTGGCTCGTTCCAAGACAAAAAAATTAAAAAGTTGTCAAAACGTTCAATTTGTGATAGTGCAGCTTTAAGTACTATTTTCACCAAATGTTCCTATACGTCCAAAGATGTTAAAGCAGTTGCATATTTGTCATACAGTGGACATGGCAGTAACTAGTCCATATAAACAGCCGCTTCAGAGTCTTTTACGATTTTTGTTTTGGAGACTCGAATTCCAAATGTTAAGAAAGATACGTTTACGCGCATTATTAGGGCTAGGTCGCAACAATGTGGGGGTTAATTTACAACTTGAAAGAAATAAGTCCCTCTGGCAGAAGTATGTACTTTATATAATGCTATAAGGGTGTATCTGAACTAAAATGCTTTAAATGTACTGCTGTCGTGCCAATAACATATTTATCATTTTTAAGAGACGCGATAAATATTTAGACATTTTGAAATAGATCTGTTTTATTATCATCTGCCCTTAAAATGTTGATGCTAATTTTGTTGTGCAAAACAGTGAATGTTGTAAAGTCAATGCGACATTTTGTTTACAGGGCATTTTTTTAATTTCCGGTTCAGACCTTCACCGTGTTAACCTTCACCACAGATTTAGGAACTGTTATTTTACAGTTGAAAGGAGATTGCGCTCGCTTGTGCCACCTACTAAGTATAAATATTTAGCTATAGGACGTACCACTTCAGGGACAAGGGACCACAGCTGAGCACCCGCGACCATAATGAGCAACATCCCACGATTTTTGGCCTTCGGACATTTTGCCCGTTAGTTCCGATTACTAAATGTATTTACATTTATACAGAATGCCACGACATAAGCAATTGGGTATGACCAGTAGGACCACAGCTGAGCAACCGAGACCATAATATGAGCCACATCGCGCGATTTTTGATTTGGACGTTGTTCCCGCTAGAGCCAATTACTAAGTCAATATATTCATTTATACAAAATGCCACTACATGAACAATGAGTATGACCAGTAGACCACAGCTGGGCAACCGAGACCATAATATATTTTAATGAGCCACATCGCACGATTTTTGACCTTCATACATTTTGCCCGCTACTGCCGATTACTTAGCTTATTTACATGTATATATTTATACGAAATGCCACTTCATGGGCAATTGGGTATGACCAGTAGACCAACAGCTGAGCAACCATAATATGAGCCACATCGCGCGATTTTTGGCCTTCGGACATTTTGCCCGCTACTACCGATTACTAAGTTTATTTGCATGTATTTATTTATACAAAATGCTACTACATGAACAAGGGGTATGACCAGTAGGACTACAGCTGAACAATCGACACCATAAAATGAGCCACATCGCGCGATTTTTGGCCTTCGGACATTTTGCCCGCTAGTGCAAATTACTAAGATTAAATATTTAATTATTTATCTATACAAAATGTACATGAACAAGGGGTATGGCAAATAGGACCACAACTGAGCAACCGACACCATTATAGTTATGTGTCACATCGCGCGATTTTGGGCCATCGGACATTGTTTCCGCTAGAGCAAATTACTAAGTTTATATATTTATTTATACAAAATCACACTACATGAACCAGGGATATAGCCAGTAGACCCACAGCTGAGCAATCGAGGCCATGAAATGAGCCACATCGCGCGGTTTTTGGCCTTCGGACATACATTATTTTTCTAACATGGAATGTTTATAGAGCATTAATAGAAAAAAAAAGATTATTATTTTGTTTTGTTTTAATCTATTGGGCCGATTTAAACATCGAACATGAATCCAATCAAAATAAGTCTAGACGAAATCCGTGGTTGCTATGATAACATGAGTAAACTAATGGTCATAAAACGTCGAGAAAATGATGCACCAATGACAATCCGTTAAAAGAAAAAGGTTTGGAAGAAATTAATAAACAAAAAAAATAATATTATTTTGTGCAATTTTATTTAAGTTTATTTCATTTGTAACAATTATGTCCGAAGGTCCAAAATCGCGCAATGTGGCTCATATGCAAAGGACGCATAATAATCTATGGCGTACAGAGTGGTCCAAAAGTCTGATTTATAATATATTATTGAATAACAACAGAGAAACAAAAACAGTGCAATGTGACATTGGTTACGTTCATAGAAAAACACATGCAGAGGTATTGGGCAGAGTTTTTTTCCAACACTAGTAGTTTCGGTCCTTTCCTAAAACGTCACATGAAAAGCAAAGCGGTTACGCTGTCACATAAGCTATGGAAAAAAAAAATTTCATCTGAACACATGCACCGGAATGAGAATGATGTGTTCTAGCATTTAAACTTAAGAGCCAACTGTACTTGTAGTTCACAAAGAATAAGATCTGCACCTCAAAATCGAGAGTTTAACCATTAAATTTATGAATATTTAAAAATATAGAGGTGCACCGCTACTTTTGGTGGCAAAAAAGAACTGCACCTCTAAAAATTTGGAGGTACATCTATAAAGTAAGACCTTTTTTCAGCCACCTGATACGCAATACGTGTGACCCAATTAAGCCCACACAAACAGTCAAACAACTGATATAATATCATATACTGTGCGAGCCAATTGAGTTTCTTTGGTTTGCCGATTTTTTAAAATAATATACCAGTTTACAAGTGTTCACCCTGACACTAATTACTTCCGAGTAATAAAACCTGTCAACAAATTTGGGTCGCAAACGCCCATGGAAACAAACCCAGTCTTTGAGTTTCGTTCTTTTTAATGCGGTGGGATCCATTTCGTCGGAGATAAAACAAGTGGAATCAGCTGATAAAATGATTCATTCGCTTACTACAAGTGTTATTTTATTGATTTAAACGCCGTTCAACCTTTTGGTAAATTAGAAACAAACATTGATTAATAGAAACATTTCGCAATTAATAGGTGTAAAATCTGGCAGACAGATCTCGATTTCAGACACTAATAAATCATTAAAATTAGGGTTTTGTTTCATTTCAAGTCCTATTTCAAACTCTTAATATTTGCGATAAAAATGAAACACTTTTTCTACGTTCAACTCTTTTCCTTGAAAACAGTTTCGTTGCCAACTTACAATTGGAAAATGTCTCCATTCCGTTGCATTTAGTGACCTTTCTCTGACCGTTGCTAGTCGGTAACCCATTCGGAACTCCTCGGCCATTATTTTCAAAAACAACCTCGGATGTATGCCGGTACATCAGTTGAAGTAGTCCGTATTTTTTTAAATAATATCATTAATTAAATGTAGTGTTTAAGAGTTGTATTCATTGCTCTCAGTTTAAATTGATTGCCAGTGAAGTGTATTATTGCAAACATGATTAGGATTCCTAAGAGTTAAGTCATAAACTTTAACTACTAAATAAGATTACTACGCGATCTATTTGCAGCGGACTTAAACGTACCACTTTTTGAGTATGTAAACCGTCCAAATACATCCGAGGTTGTTTTTGAAAATAATGGCCGAGGAGCTCCGAATGGTCGGTAACCCTAACATTTCATAAAGACTATATTTCGATGAATGTCGGTGTTGTTATGTGTGTGGTATGTCGGTGTCGCATTGTTTGTTTATTCTCTGTGTTGTTTTGTATGTGGTGTGTGTGTGTATTATTTTGTGTGTGTATGTCTGTGTTGTTAGATGTGTGGTATATCTGTATTGTTTTGCGTGTGGTATGTCTGTGTTGTTGTATGTGTGGTATGTCTGTAGTGGTGTGTGTGTGTGTGTGTGTGTGTGTGTGTGTGGTATTTCTGTATTGCTCTGTATACAATATGTCTGTGTTGCGTTGTGGGTGATATTTCTGTGTTGATGTGCATGTAGTATGTCTGTATTATTTTGTTTGTGGAATGTATGTGTTGTTTTGTATGCGATTTGTCTGTATTGTGTTGTATGCCTGTATTTTTGTTTATGCTATGTCTGTGTTGTTTTATATAATATTTGTCTGGGTTGTAGTATGTATGGTATCTCTGTGTTGTTTTGTTTTTGTATGTCTGTATTGCTTTGTTTGTGGTATGTCTGTATTGCTTTATTTGTGGTATGTCTGTATTGCTTTGTTTGTGGTATGTCTGTATTGCTTTGTTTGTGGAATGTCTCTGTTATTCTGTGTGTAGTACGCCTGTGTTTTTTGTATGTGGTATTTCTGTGTTGCTTTGTTTGTGGTATGTCGGTGTAAGTTTGTATAGGGCATGTCTGTATGGCCTTGATTGTGGTATGTTTGTACTGCTTTGTTTGTGGTATGTCTGTATTGCTTTGTTTGTGGTATGTCTGTATAGCTTTGTTTGTGGTGTGTTTGTATTGCTTTGTTGTTGGTATGCCTGTGTTGTTTTGTTTGTGGTATGTCTGTATTGCTTTGTTTGTGGTATGTCTGTATTGCTTTGTTTGTGGTTTGTCTGTATTGCTTTGTTTGTGGTTTGTCTGTATTGCTTTGTTTGTGGTATATCTGTATTGCTTTGTTTGTGGTATGTCTGTATTGCTTTGTTTGTGGTATGTCTCTATTATTCTGTGTGTAGTATGACTATATTGCTTTGTTTGTGGTATGTCTGTATTGCTTTGTTTGTGGTATGTCTGTATTGCTTTGTTTTTGGTTTGTCTGTATTGCTTTGTTTTTGGTTTGTCTGTATTGCTTTGTTTGTGGTATATCTGTATTGCTTTGTTTGTGGTATGTCTGTATTGCTTTGTTTGTGGTTTGTCTTTATTGCTTTGTCTGTGGTATGTCTGTATTGCTTTGTTTGTGGTATGTCTGTATTGCTTTGTCTGTGGTATGTCTGTATTGCTTTGTTTGTGGTATGTCTGTATTGCTTTGTTTTTGGTTTGTCTGTATTGCTTTGTTTGTGGTATATCTGTATTGCTTTGTTTGTGGTATGTCTGTATTGCTTTGTTTGTGGTTTGTCTTTATTGCTTTGTCTGTGGTATGTCTGTATTGCTTTGTTTGTGGTTTGTCTTTATTGCTTTGTCTGTGGTATGTCTGTATTGCTTTGTTTGTGGTATGTCTGTATTGCTTTGTTTGTGGTATGTCTGCATTGCTTTGTTTGTGGTATGTCTGTATTGCTTTGTTTGTGGTATGTCTGCATTGCTTTGTTTGTGGTATGTCTGCATTGCTTTGTTTGTGGTATGTCTGTATTGCTTTGTTGTTGGTATGCCTGTGTTGTTTTGTTTGTGGTATGTCTGTATTGCTTTGTTTGTGGTATGTCTGTATTGCTTTGTTTGTGGTATGTCTGTATTGCTTTGTTTGTGGTTTGTCTGTATTGCTTTGTTTGTGGTATGTCTGTATTGCTTTGTTTGTGGTATGTCTGTATTGCTTTGTTTGTGGTATGTCTCTATTATTCTGTGTGTAGTATGACTATATTGCTTTGTTTGTGGTATGTCTGTATTGCTTTGTTTGTGGTATGTCTCTATTGCTTTGTTTTTGGTTTGTCTGTATTGCTTTGTTTGTGGTATATCTGTATTGCTTTGTTTGTGGTATGTCTGTATTGCTTTGTTTGTGGTATGTCTCTATTGCTTTGTCTGTGGTATGTCTGTATTGCTTTGTTTGTAGTATGTCTGTATTGCTTTGTTTGTGGTATGTCTGTATTGCTTTGTTTGTGGTTTGTCTTTATTGCTTTGTCTGTGGTATGTCTGTATTGCTTTGTTTGTAGTATGTCTGTATTGCTTTGTTTGTGGTATGTTTGTATTGCTTTGTTTGTGGTATGTCTGTATTGCTTTGTTTGTGGTTTGTCTTTATTGCTTTGTCTGTGGTATGTCTCTATTATTCTGTGTGTAGTATGACTATATTGCTTTGTTTGTGGTATGTCTGTATTGCTTTGTTTGTGGTATGTCTCTATTGCTTTGTTTTTGGTTTGTCTGTATTGCTTTGTTTGTGGTATATCTGTATTGCTTTGTTTGTGGTATGTCTGTATTGCTTTGTTTGTGGTATGTCTCTATTGCTTTGTCTGTGGTATGTCTGTATTGCTTTGTTTGTAGTATGTCTGTATTGCTTTGTTTGTGGTATGTCTGTATTGCTTTGTTTGTGGTTTGTCTTTATTGCTTTGTCTGTGGTATGTCTGTATTGCTTTGTTTGTAGTATGTCTGTATTGCTTTGTTTGTGGTATGTTTGTATTGCTTTGTTTGTGGTATGTCTGTATTGCTTTGTTTGTGGTTTGTCTTTATTGCTTTGTCTGTGGTATGTCTGTATTGCTTTGTTTGTAGTATGTCTGTATTGCTTTGTTTGTGGTATGTTTGTATTGCTTTGTTTGTGGTATGTCTGTATTGCTTTGTTTGTGGTATGTCTCTATTGCTTTGTCTGTGGTATGTCTGTATTGCTTTGTTTGTGGTATATCTGTATTGCTTTGTTTGTGGTATGTCTGTATTGCTTTGTTTGTGGTTTGTCTTTATTGCTTTGTCTGTGGTATGTCTGTATTGCTTTGTTTGTAGTATGTCTGTATTGCTTTGTTTGTGGTATGTCTGTATTGCTTTGTTTGTGGTTTGTCTGTATTGCTTTGTTTGTGGTTTGTCTGTATTGCTTTGTTTGTGGTATATCTGTATTGCTTTGTTTGTGGTATGTCTGTATTGCTTTGTTTGTGGTATGTCTCTATTATTCTGTGTGTAGTATGAATATATTGCTTTGTTTGTGGTATGTCTGTATTGCTTTGTTTTTGGTTTGTCTGTATTGCTTTGTTTGTGGTATATCTGTATTGCTTTGTTTGTGGTATGTCTGTATTGCTTTGTTTGTGGTTTGTCTTTATTGCTTTGTCTGTGGTATGTCTGTATTGCTTTGTTTGTAGTTTGTCTGTATTGCTTTGTTTGTGGTATATCTGTATTGCTTTGTTTGTGGTATGTCTGTATTGCTTTGTTTGTGGTTTGTCTTTATTGCTTTGTCTGTGGTATGTCTCTATTATTCTGTGTGTAGTATGACTATATTGCTTTGTTTGTGGTATGTCTGTATTGCTTTGTTTTTGGTTTGTCTGTATTGCTTTGTTTGTGGTATATCTGTATTGCTTTGTTTGTGGTATGTCTGTATTGCTTTGTTTGTGGTTTGTCTTTATTGCTTTGTCTGTGGTATGTCTGTATTGCTTTGTTTGTAGTATGTCTGTATTGCTTTGTTTGTGGTATGTCTGTATTGCTTTGTTTGTGGTATGTTTGTATTGCTTTGTTTGTAGTATGTCTGTATTGCTTTGTTTGTGGTATGTTTGTATTGCTTTGTTTGTAGTATGTCTGTATTGCTTTGTTTGTAGTATGTTTGTATTGCTTTGTTTGTGGTATGTCTGTATTGCTTTGTTTTTGGTTTGTCTGTATTGCTTTATTTGTGGTATGTCTATATTGCTTTGTTTGTGGTATATCTGTATTGCTTTGTTTGTGGTATGTCTGTATTGCTTTGTTTGTGGTTTGTCTGTATTGCTTTGTTTGTGGTTTGTCTGTATTGCTTTGTTTTTGGTTTGTCTGTATTGCTTTGTTTTTTGTTTGTCTGTATTGCTTTATTTGTGGTATGTCTGTATTGCTTTGTTTGTGGTATGTCTATATTGCTTTGTTTGTGGTATGTCTGTATTGCTTTGTTTGTGGTATGTCTGTATTGCTTTGTTTGTGGTTTGTCTTTATTGCTTTGTCTGTGGTATGTCTGCATTGCTTTGTTTGTGGTATGTCTCTATTGCTTTGTCTGTGGTATGTCTGTATTGCTTTGTTTGTGGTATATCTGTATTGCTTTGTTTGTGGTATGTCTGTATTGCTTTGTTTGTGGTATGTCTCTATTATTCTGTGTGTAGTATGACTATATTGCTTTATTTGTGGTATGTCTATATTGCTTTGTTTGTGGTATGTCTGTATTGCTTTGTTTGTGGTATGTCTGTATTGCTTTGTTTGTGGTATGTCTATATTGCTTTATTTGTGGTATGTCTGTATTGCTTTGTTTGTAGTATGTCTGTATTGCTTTGTTTGTGGTATATCTATATTGCTTTGTTTGTGGTATGTCTGTATTGCTTTGTTTGTGGTATGTCTATATTGCTTTGTTTGTGGTATGTCTATATTGCTTTATTTGTGGTATGTCTATATTGCTTTGTTTGTGGTATGTCTGTATTGCTTTGTTTGTGGTTTGTCTGTATTGCTTTGTTTGTGGTATGTCTGTATTGCTTTGTTTTTTGTTTGTCTGTTTTGCTTTGTTTGTGGTTTGTCTGTATTGCTTTGTTTGTGGTATGTCTGTATTGCTTTGTTTGTGGTTTGTCTGTATTGCTTTGTTTGTGGTTTGTCTGTATTGCTTTGTTTTTGGTTTGTCTGTATTGCTTTGTTTTTTGGTTTGTCTGTATTGCTTGTTTGTAGTATGTATGTATTGCTTTGTTTGTGGTATGTCTGTATTACATTGTTGTTGTTATGCCTGTGTTGTTTTGTTTGTGGTATGTCTGTATTGCTTTGTTTGTAGTATGTCTGTATTGCTTTGTTTGTTGTATGGCTGTATTGCTTTGTTTGTAGTATGTCTGTATCGCTTTGTTTTTGGTTTGTCTGTATTGCTTTGTTTGTGGTATGTCTGCATTGCTTTGTTTGTGGTATGTCTGTATTGCTTTGTTTGTGGTATGTCTGCATTGCTTTGTTTGTGGTATGTCACTATCATTCTGTGTGTAGTATGTCTGTATTGCTTTGTTTGTGGTATGTCTGTATCGCTTTGTTTTTGGTTTGTCTGTATTGCTTTGTTTGTGGTATGTCTGCATTGCTTTGTTTGTGGTATGTCTGCATTGCTTTGTTTGTGGTATGGCTGTATTGCTTTGTTTGTAGTATGTCTGTATCGCTTTGTTTTTGGTTTGTCTGCATTGCTTTGTTTGTGGTATGGCTGTATTGCTTTGTTTGTAGTATGTCTGTATCGCTTTGTTTTTGGTTTGTCTGTATTGCTTTGTTTGTGGTTTGTCTTTATTGCTTTGTCTGTGGTATGTCTCTATTATTCTGTGTGTAGTATGTCTGTATTGCTTTGTTTTTGGTTTGTCTGTATTGCTTTGTTTGTGGTATGTCTGTATTGCTTTGTTTGTGGTATGGCTGTATTGCTTTGTTTGTAGTATGTCTGTATTGCTTTGTTTGTGGTATGTCTGTATTGCTTTGTTTGTGGTATGTCTGCATTGCTTTGTTTGTGGTATGTCTGCATTGCTTTGTTTGTGGTATGGCTGTATTGCTTTGTTTGTAGTATGTCTGTATCGCTTTGTTTTTGGTTTGTCTGTATTGCTTTGTTTGTGGTATGTCTGCATTGCTTTGTTTGTGGTATGGCTGTATTGCTTTGTCTGTAGTATGTCTGTATCGCTTTGTTTTTGGTTTGTCTGTATTGCTTTGTTTGTGGTATGTCTGCATTGCTTTGTTTGTGGTATGTCTGCATTGCTTTGTTTGTGGTATGTCTGCATTGCTTTGTTTGTGGTATGTCACTATCATTCTGTGTGTAGTATGTCTGCATTGCTTTGTTTGTGGTATGTCACTATCATTCTGTTTGTAGTATGTCTGTATTGCTTTGTTTGTGGTATGTCTGTATTCCTTTGTTTGTGGTATGTCTTCCGATTTCTATGACGTTCTTCGTAGACATACCACCAACATCTGTTGTTGTTTTTTTTTTCTTTTTAAACCCGCCACTTCCGGAATAATTTAAGGCAAAAAAATAAAAAGTCGGCTTGTATGTCCCCCTGTGTGTTTTATTTAATTTAATAAACATATTATTGTAGCATGTTGTCTGTAATTTATATCTATTAGGAAATATGTGTATTGCTTGTCGAAATAAATATCTATGCTTGTCTTATAAGTCTTAGGGGTCGTTTCCAAAGATTAATGTTAAAGGTAACGTACCTCCCTCTGTTGCGGATATTTCATTTTTTTGTGTTTTTTTAATCAAACTGTTACGCTATTTAACATTGATTTATTTCAATTACATCGTAAAATAAGACATTCATCCTGACATATACACATTTCTATTTAAACACAAATAATTTACACAGGTATTTAACCATATATACCAGAATGTAACGTGACCCTGGGTCTCAACAGTGCGTGTTTGCCTATAAATGCGACCATTCGATAGTTGAAAAAGTACCTGATCAAAAAGCTCCCAAGTTGAAAAGCCTCTCCCCTACCCCCTCTCCCACACCTTTTGGTAAAAGCCACCCTATTGCAATGTTAATACTATATATGCATATCGCATATCAAATTCACCTTGTTCACACTGCAAATAGAAATAGCAATGACCTTAAATTATCAAATTGTTTGTATCGTTTGAAACGAGCCATATCACATTATATATCCTCTATATTAGAGGCTCGTGTTTCCCGTGGTACTTACAGCATTCATGAAAACACTTAAATAGAAGATATATACTTCGTAATATAATTGAAATTCGAGTCTGTTTTTTATCTTTTATGCGAAACGTATTCCCAACAATAAAGTTAATGTTGAAATCGTTTCTGGATAACATATGCTCGTCAACAGCACAAAAAGATACCTCCCAAGATCGGCCTTTAAATTGGTGGTTGTTGTGAATTGTTTATCGTTTTTTTTATCCTAAAACTTCTGTTTTGGAATTGCTGCCAAGTGTTATCGTGACATTAAGCTGTATATTATCCTACTTTAACATATTGACTTGTGAAATACGTTTGAATGATATTTTGATGGACAAAGCCCCGCGATGCTGTGTTCAAGAAAATAATCGAAAAGACTAGCATCACAAATTCGTTAAGGAATTGGCTTGTGAAACCCGTTTGAATGAGATTTTGCGGAAAGCCCCGAGTTGAGGTGTTCGAGAAAATGATCTAAAAGACTAGCATCACGTATTTGTTAAAGAAACCAGTATAAGGTCTGTAGATTTTCCAACAAAACTGATATAACCCTCAGTAAACTCCTGCATCCATTGACCGCTTCAATATTTACTGATGACGTTACGACTGTTTTCTTACCAAAACTTGTTCGTTTATCAATGAAACAAAGAACGATCTCAGCGCCATTTTGCAAGAAGAGATGGATTTTAACCGCTCCAACTGCGGCTGTTCGCCATTTCAACACTTCAAAGAGTTTCATTTGTCTCCGTGCTGTACTGTCGATCATAAAATAAACTTACGCTTTAATTGGGAGTTGAAGAAAAAACCAGTACAAAATATAAATGCATGAACGCTTTGCGGTGTTGTGCCTGCCTCTTCAGTATTAGTAAAGTGTGATACGTAAAAGTATACGCCAAATCGCTGATGGTGTCAGTCTGATTCTTTGATGTGTGAAGTCGATCGACATGCTATAGATATTGCATTTGAGTTGAAATTTACTATTTACACTTACTTCTATGAGTAGTAAAAGTCACGATCATTCAATGCTTAAAATCTAGAAACACCAGGTTCAATTGAGAACATGGTTCAACTGTTTTTGAAATAAATGTAGCGTTTCAAGTGCAACGTATAAAGCCTGTTGATCGACTTCACACATCAAAGACAAAGTAAGCGAGTTTGTGTATACTTCTAAGGATTAGGTGGAACTAACTACTGAACATACTTCAATAGTGATGTAATATATGTCTGTTTTCACGTGATGTTCAGTTTGAAAGATGGGTTTGTCCCTGTAGCTCTGTTTTACTGCTCATGATTATTGTATTTTGTTTATCATTTATTGCTGCTGTTGAGTCGGTTGCAGGATTGAAGGATTTTTAAAGTTGTTGAAATTTAGTTATTGTACTTACTTTTTACTCATTTGATAAGAATTAAGTAAATCCAAGCCTAAAATGATTCCATTTTAATAGCGTTACTAACGCACTTTTGCTAAATAGTGAATCATATGTCACATTTTTCAATGATATTATTAATAGAGTGAATATCAACTGTCAATTTTATATCATTGTTGCATTCATTTTATTCACATTATACACAATATAAAACGTCGATGTACCACCATATAAAACGTGAACGGGTACCTTGTATCTTTGACAAATACTCGTATATACTATCATATGTTAGTCCTAAGGGTTAATAATATTATAAATGCAGTTATCAAACTAATTTAGTTTGACTGAATTTGCAACAAAATTGTTTTGATAATTTATTGCTTTAAATTAACATGTAACAAATATTCAACATTTAACTATTCAAAGATGACTCTTTGTGTCTGATGTTTAAAGCAGCTAGACCTAGATAAGCTGATGGTCAACTTGTGTTTTTCCATCCCATGTTGGTTTAACTATTATAATGTTCATCCCTTCCACTCCTTGAAATAACTGACTCCTCTGGCCATCAACCAGGCAATGCCGAATGCTCGCAGAGCATCTCCGTCAGGCGTTCCCTTGTGGAACCGGGGATGTTGTTTCAGGGCAAAGGTTAACAGAAACCCGCTGCCGAAAGGTAGCACTGAAGCAAATGTGACAAAATTTAAAAACAGAATGCTAGATAGTCGGAGCGATAAATAACAATAAATTTAACTTCTGTTTGTAAACATGTATTGCCAGTGTCATTGCTTTGGGGTTGGGTTCGTGTATAGATGGAGCGTATCATAATGGATATATCGTCCGACAAGGAATATATCTATCAGCAAAAAAAGGAAACGTTTTTAAATTACAAGTATGCCTTAGTGATCTTCATTCACTTAAATTATCCTTTATATTTCATACAGTCTAGCTACCAGTACTTGACATTGGCCTGTTATTTACTTTTTTAAACCAAGATGAAAAATACAGCGATGCCATATACATGTAAAGATACTTCCTGTAAATGTATCCATAATGATCAAAGAAATGCATCATGTGCTCCATCATACCTGGGGCTGCCTGAGGAGCAGGAACCATCGAGAGAGCGAGCAAAACCAGCAAGACACGACCTGTGTACACCCGCATCTTCCTGTAAGTCAAATTTATTTTGCATCACCACAACATGTAGCATTTGAAATAATGTTTAATATGACATATATGTTAATAGAAATGTGTATTCAATATGCTCTATGGATTTATACTCGTCGCAAAGTGAATACGATTTTAGATTATTTTTGTTCTAACATCTGACATCGTCTTGTTATATTTGAATGAATTTGAAATTGTCCTAAAGCACTGAATACCGTTACGTTTATGTATGTGGGTATTATGTGCTCGGTTCTGTCAGCACTTTCGGTGCTTTGATATGAATTAGGATAGACCCCTTTCTAAAAAAAGTGTCAAATTTCCCCAAATGTCATCATATTTTCGCAAAATTTTGTACAAAGACGATATTTTCACGTAGTAAATGGTTTTAGTATAAAAGTCAAATCAAGTGTTTTCATTTATTTGGCATTTTAAGATCAGGCGGTGGACAATATGATTAAAAAATCAATTCAAATCACGTTCAAGAACTTCGCACTATATTTTTTTTCCTGATTTTTAGATGTTATAGTTGTAATTATTTCTAATATTTTTGAAGTGCTTGTTATAGGTAGGGATTATTCAAACGATAATTACAGACCAAATCACCTTTAAATACACACATACTGTATGCATGTTAATGAAACTCATCAAACTAATGTCAAAAAGCATACAACCGCATTCAATAAATAGCAAATCTCTTCTTTATAGAATTAATTTAATACAAATTCTGTTATATGATTTTTAGGTTATGTTTACTAGTTAAAAGTGTGAAAAATAACCATATTATCAGAAATATAAAGTATTTACCTCGATCTGCGTATCCTAACTGACCAAAAAGAGAGGCCATCAACTTGACCCGGAAGTTGGTATAGTAAAACCTCGACTGTCCTCAGTTGCCGTTAGACATTTAGACATGTCATTGGCAATTATATCAAAAGTGTTTTCACCTGATTGCTCAATCGCTGAGGTCATTTTTTGCATTTTATGACATAAAAAGAAAGGGCAGCTGTATTGCATTTTAAAATTATTTTAACGGGATTAATACATATGTGGCTGCATTGTAATTTACTGTTTGTATACGTGCATTGTCCATATGCACATGGTTTCCGGACCGTTTGACGAAAAATACTTATTGTGAAAATTGACATCATTTAAAGACAAATATTTAACTCTTTTTTATCAGAAGCTGACATTTATGACGCATACGGCTTACCAATGCCGAGTCTGGCCGCTGTGCCCTTCTTATGATCTTTAAAGTTTCGAAAGGAACGTGTTATATTAAGATTCTTGAGAAAAAACGTCTATAGATAAGAATTAAGATTTCTCCGAACTTACCATTTATCACTATCCAAATAATATGTACGTATCAAGTTTTCGTGCAAAAAGTAGGCTAGTTATTCGTGCATGCCGCAACACATATGGTTCACAAAGAATCTTTTAATATATGTATTAACAGTGGCGGCACAAGAAATTCATAACGGGGGGCACAGCCGTTTAGCTCTTTAACTTTAATTTCACTCAGGTATTGAAATAACACGTTTTGAATCGTCGATTTCAAACCGTCATTCAAAAATAAATACATCTTCTTATAAAGTAGACATACTTAATTGTGAAGAAGATAACAACTATTTATATTTATAACAACGTTAACGTATTTAATTGTTAAGGTATCAAATTGATGTGAAAATTAGGTATTTTAGGACTCATAAGCCGGCTTCTCGCTAGAGCCACCACTGATTAAATTCCGTCGTGTGATAAGTCAGTGTCGGCATGCGTGTTTTAATTATTGGATAAAATTGCCGGCGTGTTGTGTGTGTTTAAAAAACGAAGTTGGTCTTTTAGGTGTTTTATATATAAACGTTATTGTATAATGTATTGGTAATGTAACACGCATTGATGGATCGAAGAAAAGACGCCGTTAGCGGATTAAGGGGTTGGAGTCCAAATAAAGTTTTTGTTGTCAACTGATCTATCGAAAAGTAAGTAAATAAACTATGACACAATGCACCGATTTTAGACTTGAAGTAGGCAACATAGGATCCCGAATCCTCTTCCCACATTTAAACAATTCATGTCCGGTTCTTTGAGAGATGACGAATCCCCACTTATTTTGGAGGAATAAAAGGATCTATCTACCCTCCTCTTTTAACGCCGAATTCTGGAGCCGAACCTGAGTATGAATGAACTTGGTTTTGTGTAACCTTAATAATTTCCCTTTGACTGTAATTAGGCACGGACTAGCTTTTTGGTGTTATGGTAATTAATGAAATTAGACCAGCATAGCATCAGTAACACTTTTTCATTTTACAACATCAAATGTGTCCTAGAATTGTTCTCTACATTTGCTTTGTATTTTAATTATGAATCACCAAAGTGTATTAATATTATCCACTTCCGCCGGTGATTCGGTTCCTTGTCATCGCTGAAAAAAGAGGAGTTGACAATTTTTGACACATACATAACAATGACAACCAGAACCGAAAAAGAACGTCAAAAGGCACTACAAGAAAAGTTCCAGGCCATACTATCAAGTCTACTTAAAGATGATGACAACAAATATTGTGTTGATTGTGATGCGAAAGGTTTATTTTAAATTTCATTTGTTTGTTGTATTCGATCTGTCAAACATAAAAAAATCTTTAAAATGTACAGGAAATAGCTACAATAATGAGCAATAAGGGATACTTTTTTATTATTTTGACATTTCTTAGGTACAGTATCCCTGTAACACTACAACACTCTACCATTTAACTCTGGGTGAAAGAATATATAGTAATATTATGCATCGATGTTGAATAAAAATGACAAAATTGTTCAATATATACTCGACAGTGATCCAAACTGGATTGAATAAGTCATTAGAGTCGTTATTTCACATAAATATATTCTAGGTCACGCAGACAGTTTTATACATGAACACAACCTGTCAAATTTGTCCCAGATTTACAGATATTGGGATACTTGATAAACAATCGACACATTGTTTTATGATATCTGAACATTTTTTAGCAAAATGGCATATATAAATAAGTGTTTAATAGAAGGCAATAATATTTTTGTAGAAATTTGAATTTATAACGGAGATAATTTTAAAATAGTGGCCGCGTTGATTCTCTGCGCAAGGACCGTTCACTACTTTTATCTGGGATGGTGGATGTCACGAGCAGGTTTCCGCCAGCCCTTTATTGCTTGTCGGGCCCAACGTGCCTTCCACTGGCAAGGCTAATTACCGACACACGTTAATTATGCCGACATGCTTTAATCCGCGTAGCGACAATCCTTATCAAAACAATCATCAGTTTTGACAATACACATTTTTGTTGCGGTTGCAATGGTTGACTGACAGCCAGAAGGTGTGTCGGGACTATTAGGGTATTTGTATCAGCTATTCAGGATCGACGACAGCATGAAGGCATGTCGGTGAGGTTCAACAGTGCAATTAACCAAACTCCTCCTATTTTTTATCAAAATGGGAATGTGTGAAAAACACCACTGTCGTAATTGCGACCTTCATCCCTATAGTCATCTATGAACGCAAAGTAAACAATAAGTGTTAATTAATTTCGGTAACATAAATCATGTGTCGTTTTATTTTGTTTCTTAATCCTGAGTCCGTTTGTTACTTGAGATGGTACTGGGCAGTTGCCTAATTCCGGATCAATTTTGAAGTTTTCTTAAAATATTGTCATAATTACTGAACATAAGTGCATGAAATTTTAATAGAGAAATCTTGGGTACTAGATCAACCAAAATGGAAAAAGAATAAAAGATAAAACAATTAATTATGATATAATATTCAGTACGAAATAAGGGCATAAACGACGTCCAAAAACCTGCATTCAGTGCCTAAATATTCGGATTTTTTCAAAGAAACATTATTAAGTCAAAACAAATATTTAAATGCTACTTAAATAAACATCATGTATTAAATGTTTAACCTGTATATAAATTTTATACTTCTAAAGTATTTGTATGTGTATTTTCGGCGTATCCGAACTACTAATTTGTTCGAATTTGCATAATTTTGAAAGTACGAATCTGCTTCATTTTTGCTTCATTTTCATATCAAATGCTGCACAACACAAAACAATGACATCTATCTGATTTTGAGTCCAGGGACTCCTTGATCCTGAAACCAAATAATTGCACATCAAACTAATATCTAAAAGGTTTGTTATTTGGCATTGACTGGTATTCCATTTGTTATGAAAACTTACGTCCTTCCTAAACATTTTTTTTCAACCTGTCAGCCTGTGTTGAAGTAAAATATTATTTGAAATCAGCAGACTTCCCTTCAAATTTATGACTGATTTAAATCTGACTGTTGGGCTTAATTGAAGATACCCATACACCATTTATAACGGCTGCGACATCCCTAATTAGGCCTTTTCTGGCACTCAGTACGATATAAGACTTCACAGTTGGAACACAGGCTGCAAGTAACATGTTTTCTGACATATCTTGTGGCAAGATAAAGAATGTCGGAATACCGGGCCACGGACATTACAGACCATGGACATGAGGACCAGACATAACGGACAGTTGCTAGCATTGGCTTCTCATTGCTGGGCACTTTTTCTTCTTTCCACAGAGAAAGCACACTGGAGCAAATTTCACTGACACACCTGCAGTACAAAAATATTATTTATAAACTTTAGTTTGCACCAATACTCAATTATTTTTAAATGGAATAAGGAAATGTAAATAATGAAAATGAATTTATAATATATTCAGCAATGCATTTTTGAAGTTATTTTTTCTGCAGATATAGCAAAATTTAACTAAACCAAGATTTTAATTACTAGAATAGAAGGTGGTCTCCATATATGTTGTTAACTATTTATGCCTTCTCAAACAAACACAGTGTCATCACTCATGGCATGGGCTTTGGTCTGGGAATAGGGTAGCTCCACAGAATTAGGTTAATTTTTTTTCAACACCAACCAGCATCTTGAGTAGTTCATGTTGAGATGGTGCTGACAGTAAACAACACGCCTTTTCCCATATTTAGAACTGAGAGTGAAGCTTTCGACCTGGGCTACAAATTAAAGAACAGATTTATACATAGAATTTATTAATAAGTGCCACTTAATTGCCACAAGACTAAAAGTTAAAGTGAGGTAATCACACTATAAAAACATTAAGGTCATTTACAGGTGTTGTCAGTCTATACAGGGTCTACCTGGGCTTCACGACCAGCACATTCCTCCGCTTCACTTAACTCGAATCAAATCACGACAGTGACTGTAGCTAGCAGACAACGGGTTCAAACCAGGACCATTGAATTGCTATACTAACATTTTACCAACAACGCAAACTGGGTCGGCTTAGAACTGGTATAACAGTAATTTAAATATACAAATATAGCCCAGGCTATGCATTGGATTCACAATCTGCAGATTGCTTTTTTCCATCTTGGTCATTTTTAGCTCGACTATTCGCCCCAGCGTCGGCGTCCGGTTAAAGTATTAGGGCAAGTTGGGATTTTCACTTAAAACTCCAATACCATTCATTCAATTGACTTAATACTTCACACAGATGTTCAGAGCCATCACATAATGAGGTTAGATAACTCCATATTATTCTTAACACAGATTATGGCCCCTGATTGACTTAGGAACTTAGGTTAAAGTTTTAGGGCAGGTTGGGATATTGTTTAATAACTTCTATACCCTTCATTCAATTGACTTAATACTTCACACAATTGTTCAGGACCATCACCCAAAGAGGTTACTTAACTCCATATCCTTAATACAAGTTATGGCCCCTGATTGACTTAGGTTAAAGTTTAAGGCAAGTAAAAGTTAAGGGCAAGTTGGGATTTTAATAAAAAAAACTATACCGTTCATTAAATGCACTTAATAAAATTCAAAATTATTTACGACCATCTTACAACAAGAAACATAACTCCGTTTTAAGCCTAAATACAAATTATGGCCCTTGAATTTTTTATTTATTTTACTTTCCTTTGAAAGGCATATTTGTATATTCTTAACCACATTTTCATAATGGGAAATCAAGTTATTTGAATGACTTGCGTCATTGTTTGGGCGGGCTGGTGGGAGGGCAGCATCAAAGTCACCTTATGTATCGAATAATTTTAGTTAGGTTTGACATAAAGAGACCAAACTTTGTATTATTACATCGTTATTGTATTCTAAGTCAAAGCAGAGTAGTCGAGCGCGCTGTCTTACGACGGCTCTTGTTACATGTATTCTCTATGTAAATTTAAGCTGTATGTTCTTTTACTTCCAGGTCCAAGATGGGCCTCATGGAACCTTGGGATATTTTTATGTATCCGCTGTGCCGGAATCCACAGAAACTTGGGAGTTCACATTTCAAAGGTTAAATCTGTCAACCTAGACACATGGGGTCCAGAACAGATTGCTGTAAGTTGCCAGAAAAGTTGGTTCTTGTGAAATAAAGTTGTATATTAAGTTTAAGACAAAGTTGTTTAAACTCAACATATTTTGTATATATTCCTATTAGTGATTGAAACAGTATTACAGGTTTGACACTTAGTTTAAACTTTATATTTTTACAACACTTCTAAAGAAAGTTATATTAACTTATACTTAGTTACTCTCATTGACACAATGTTGCGCGAGAGTGTGGTCTTGGGGAAACCGAAGAACTCAGAGAAAACCCACTTGTCTGGCTTAGTGACCACCAACCAAACTCATGTGTGCCCAGACCCGGAATCGAACCTGGGGCGCCTTGGTGAGAAGCAAATGGGCTAATCACTGCGCTAACCAGACCGCCAGTTTGACACTTAATGGAGTCTCCTTAATAAATTTATGCCTGGACTCACAGATTCATTAGGTTGGCAGTCTGTTAGACTCCTAGTTCATGTCAAGGAAGACAATGTCAGTTGCTTTAATCTGCATTCAGACTTAAAACTTAATAAGTTTTGATTTTTAACAAGAATTTTTAAAGTTTAACTTGCTGTTTCTTTGACATTGACTGATTGAGTTAAATCAGAAAACACTGGTCTGTACTTCTTGATTTTGACTCAGACTCCTTACAATTGTAAGTAGGTATCAAGCAGACTATTCGGAGAATAAGGAAGCTTTACTTCTCGCCCCGGCATAGGCGTATGGTTTAAGGCAAGTTGTCATTTTCACTTATATGTCCAATACCCTTTATTCAATTCAATCAATACTTCACACAGTTGTTCAGAACCATCACACGATGACTGAGGTTACTCCATAACCTAAATACAAATTATGGCCTCTAAATCCTTACGGTAATTCAATTGACTTCATACTTTGCACACTTATTGACCATCTGACAATTAGGTAACATAACTCCATATTAACCCTAACTACAAATTATGGCCCTTGAATGACTGCTTTTTACTCTTTTTTATTGCTTTTGAAACACACATTTTTATATTTTGACCGGGTTTTTATTAAGTGAAACCTGGTTATCTGAATGATGTGTGTCGTTGTTTGGTAAGGTCGACAGGGGGCGGCGTCAAACTCACCTATATAGTAGGTGTATAGCCAAACCTGCTGTGCTAAGACAGCTCTTGTTTTGCATAGAATAAATTTAGTACATGTTAGCTTTTGTACTGTTATGTTGTCATCTTTCTTTGGTTATTGATAATTTGATAATCTGAATATTTGATAAGAATTCAGCAATATATGACAAATATCTACCCTATTATATTACCATAATTGTGTGATGGTTATTATTTCAATTACAATGACTGAATGATTAATGTGCAGCATTGTTGTGACAGATGATGATGGAGGTGGGGAACAGCCGTGCCCGGGCAGCATACGAGGCTAACCTTCCTGACAATTATAGGAGGCCCCAAGCTAATGGGTTTGTTTTACATTTAGCCATTAATTTTCAAATAGGTATTGGCTCAATTATGACGAAAGCTCATAAAGCAAAAATGGCCCCAATTTCTTAAAGGAATAAAGCTATCTTAAGTAGCTTATAACGGGCTATAGGTAAAGACATTCTTTTGGTATTGATATTAATTGTTACTTCCTTGAAAGAGTTTTAAACATTTAAAGCAATATCTATTTGAGTTAGTTTCTATGAAGCATTTTAGGACCCCCTTCACATGGAGGGTGGGCATAGATTTGCCCTTGTTAAACCAGTTATTTAGATCGATGAATTCAGATCAAAAAGCACCCTTAAGACTTATGATTATTCAAGAAATTTTGGCATGTTGTCAATTTTAGAGGCCATGAGAAAGTGCCCTTCTTCCTCTTATTTTTTCTATGTACGAAATCTGTTTGTTAATTACTTGTTGCAAAAGTGAAAGGGGTATAGGTGTCCATCTCTGAGGTTGTGGGTTTGATCCCCACTAGGGGTTCTTTTTTAACCTCTCAAAAATAAAACAGTAATGGTTTCCAGCTAGGAAGTGGAATGGGGAGTGATTTATATCATCTTTTACAATCATGCTAAAATAAAAAATATAACTTTTCTGATATGGAAAACTTTATTGAGACCCTAAAATGGGAAAAAATATGTTCAGAATTAAAAAATGTGAAATTTAAAGTACCCTGCTTGAATGTAAATATTGCTATAAATACTTGACACTTGTGAAAAATTGTTATCCATTTTCATTGCCAATCACATAACTACCAGAATGATAGAAATCAAGTTCCCTGTAATGATTGTTTTAACTGTATTTGTTTAAGTTTAAAATTTGAACTGCACCCTTGATGTGAAGTTTGTTTTACACTGGTGGACATTTGTTATGCATGTTCATTGCTAATCACCCGAAAGATCGCAATCAAGCCCCCAGTCATGATTGTTGTAACCATCTTTGTTTTAGTTTAAGATTCGTAAAAATCAATCTTTTTATAGTTTTTTCTGTTCCAGGCCACTGGAGAACTTTATACGAGCCAAGTATGAGCACAAGAAATACCTAGCCAAGGAATGGGTCACACCAAAACCTTCTATACCTAAAGAGGTAAATTCCAGATCTGTTCGCCAGTTCAATTTTATTTATTCCGAGACACATCATGAATTGCATTGCACGTTGCAAAATGGCAATCTCAACCATATGCTTTCTGCACAAAACCACTCATGCCTTAATAACCTTCGTCGTATGCAACCCATGTTTTAAACTAAAAGTTTAAAGCATGATTTCTAACCACTGTTATGTGTACTATCACTTTCTGAACTTCCAACATATATCTATAGAAAAAGCATTTACAATAATAATTAATAAATGTATCTAGTATCTTTTAAATATGCGACATGTTTTTCTTGTAGCTTCAGTTCCAGGTGAGGAATTTTGTCATTCATCATTTAGTTTGCTGCCAATTTAGTAGATAGAAAATTTAAACATTGCCCTTAACAGTTTTCAAGTGACTGACTAATACCATTTCTACCTGTTTTTTTACTTTTATATTAGAGTTCAGTGTTATACCCAAAGATAGATATATATCTTGGGGCTATATAGGAATTATGTCTGTCATGTCCTATAGCACCACATCATGTCACAAGAAATGGTGTTAGAGAAAAGCCGTAAAAGTATTGCTCCTATACTCAAAAACTTCACCAAGAAGAGTTGGCCAGCATGGGCAGTTCTGTACCCAGGATATTTTTTTGACATTTTGCTTGGTCTTACAAGAGATATGGCCATTAACATGGTAAAAACCAGTCTGAAAAATCACCTGTGATACAAAAGTATTGCTCTTACACTCATGAAACTTCATAGGAATGCTGGTTAGCATGGGCTGTTGTGCACCTGCAATTTGTTCAGCATTTCACTCAGTCTTATATGAGTAATTAGGGCTTCCAATAAAGAATTTGAAACTGGAAGTATAAACTTCCTGTCCATCAATATTGGATTCTTTTCACTGAAATGTGGAAGTTTAAGTTTCCCAAATACAATATTGTTTTCGACAAATATGTTAAAGATCAAATACTTTGCAACCATAACTTGCCAAATTCACAGATGTATATTATAATAATTTATTTAACTTCAAGACTCATAAAAATTGCGACCATTTAAAAGTAATATTGACAAACAGGTTTTGATATTTTGAACTATCAAGCTTTCAATATGGAAGTTTTCTTCAAAATTATGGAAGTTTTTGTACTTCCAAGGAATCAATTTTGAAAGTTTTAACCAATTTCTAGGAAGTAATTTAATTCCAAACTTTCTTTAAAGGAAGCCCTGGGTTATGGCTCTTGATTAAGTAAAAATGGTATGAAAAATCTTTTTACATGTAGCTCCAAACATTTGCACATACACTCATGATACTTGATGATGAATGTTCTTCAGCATCAGTTTTTGCGCACCTGCAATTTGTTTGACATTTCACAAGGTCTTATAAAATTTTTAGGCCTTCTGCATATCAAAGCAATTCCGAAAAATCTTATATAGCAAGTAACACATGCTCCTGGCGTTAATTTCACGACATAAAATATAAAGGGGCTAGACACCAGATGGTCCTGAAATTTTCAAATACATTATTTCCACAAAACAAGCTTAGAATTGTCTATACAAGCTAGTATGACAATTAGTATGACATAATTTTGCATAATTATGCCCCCCTTCAATGAAGAGGGGTATATTGCTTTGCACATGTCAGTCGGTAGGTTGGTCCATCGGTAGACCAAAGCTTGTCCAAGTGATAACAATTCCTGGACGTATGGTCATTAAACTTCACATAAAGATAGGACTTGACCAGTAGATGACCCCTATTGAATTTCGGGGCCATTAGGTCAAAGGTCAAGGTCACAGTGACCTTAAATGGTTAAAGGATTTTAAAGCTTGTCCGGGTGATTTATCAACCATGCCTAGCCCTATGGTCATCAAACTTGACATGGAGGCTGGGCCTGACCAGTAGATGACCCCTATTGATTTTAGGGGTCATCAGGTCAAAGGTCAAGGTCATAGTGACCTTGAATGATAGGAGGTTGTCTGATTGGTAATTTGACAATGCCTGCACCTATGTCCCTCAATCTTGACCTGGAGATTGAGTCTGACCAGTAGATGCCCCACTATTGATTTTGGGGATCATCGGGCCAAAGATCAAGGTCACATTGACCTTGAATGATAAAAAGTTGTCCATTGATAGCTCAACAGTGCCTGCACCCATGGCCCTCCAATTTGGCTTGGAGGTTCGCCCTGACTAGAATAAGACCCCTATTGATTTTGGGGGTCATCTGGCCAAAGGTCAAGGTCACATTGATCTTGAATGATAGATGGTTGTCCGAGTGATAACTCAAAAATGCCTGCACCCATGGCCCTCAAACTTGACTTGGAGGTTGGGTCAGACCAGTAAATGACCCTTTTATTTTGGGGTCATGAGGTCAAAGGTCAAGGTCACAGTTACTTTGAAGCCAACTCCACATTTCCTGGACTTATGGTCAGCAAACTTGACATAAAGGTTGGGCCTGACCTGTAGATGACCCATGTTGATTTTGGGTTTCATCGGGTCAAAGGTCAAGGTCACAGAGACCTTGAATGCGAAATTGTTCTTAAAGTGATAACTCAACAATGCTTGCACCCATGGCCCTCAAACTTGACTTGGGGATTGGGCCTGGCCTGTAGATGACCCCTTTTGATTTTAAGGTCCATGCATATTTCATTCAATTGTCCAAATAATCCTGACAACATGGCGCTCAGGGGGGGGGGGGGGGGGGGCATAATGTTTGACAAACCTCTCTTGTTAAAATGATGTTTTGTCACTGTCTCAGCTGAGTTTTTAATAGAGCATAATGTGTTCTGATTTATAGTGACTGTGTATAATGAGCATGTGAAAGACACATGATGAATACAGATACATATATCAATGTCATTTTTAAAATCAACTGGGAATTACATGGTAGACGAACCCAGTACATTTTAAAATGGAAAAATAGGCTAAAATAGCGATAGATGACATGTGTCAAAAGTAGTGATGTTCCGATGATCGATTATAATCGAAAATCGATTGGTTGAGCCTGAAATCGGCGACACTCGATTGTATTTGGTTATAATCGATCATCGAAAAAAAATGAAAAAAAATGTAAGTAAGGGTTCAGAGGGTATCTTTAACAAAATGGCAGATGAAAGCCACAATGAGCAAGTAAAAATGAACTATTTTTTATATAACACTTAATTACTTCAATCATAGTCATAACGTATATGCATATAATGATTAAGAGTTTAATAATGTGCATGAATAAAACTTCACTTTAGGTTTTATCTAGTATTTTAAAAAAAAGGTTGTACTATCGATAATCGGTTACTTGAGTGAAACCGATTATCGATTGTAAAATTGGAACCGATTCCTAACACTAGTCATAAGCGATGTGATACATCAGTGAGATTCAAGGAGTTGCACACAACAATATCAATTTCTATGTAAAATTTTAGCAATTTTTGTTTCTCTTGCAATTGTATCATCTGGTGCCTAGTCTGCTTTAACCATTCCCATGTCCAAACGGTATCTTGGAGGTATATATCACGTTTGTGCAAGCAAACGGCCTTGATAAATTTAAATTTATTATTATTGAATGTTACCAGTATTTTAAAGCTACATGTTAATAAGTTTTTTTTATTTCAAAAGAGCATATCACTTTGTTGCTTGCCCAGCATATTTTTGTTGTTTTAAAGTTTGGTGACAGTTTGTTCCAAGAAAAGGGTTTTCACTGGAGGAAGTAAATGTTATATTGTCACAGTTTTTTTTTAATTTAGTTAGAAAGATGTAAATGTTTGCAGACATGGTGCATTTTCTTATTGTCTGGATGCAACATATGGTGTTGGAAAATGCATGCAAACAAATAACAGTACTTTTTCATTGACCTTTTGGTAGTTTGAGTCTGTAACAATGGTGATTTTTTGGGGTGAGGAGGTGGGGGGGGGGTACAGAATAAGTTAAATTGATATAAAAATTATGCATCATCATAAAAATAAAATTAACATATTGTATATATCACCAGAATAACGTCCTGTAAGAGAGCAAAACTCTGTCGCATGCCAATTATATTTGTGTATAGAACATTATACACAATGTGGTATTACTTGTAAATAATTTTACAGTTTTAAGCTTTAGTTATAACTATAACATTGTCATTTAATACTCCTAATCACTATTCTTTTAACAACAGTCACAGAAAAATAATCTGTTTCCTTCTAATACATGCTTGTAGCTCTTCTATCATTCTACAACAACAACAAAATCATTTATAGTGTACTGACATCTCTTTTATCTTCACTGAAAGATCAATTTCTAATCATTCTAATTTCAATTTATCATGTTGCGATAGAGGAGGAAATAATAAAGAGGAGGAATTAATAACAATTTGTTTTATAATCAGTTATTGTGTTTCAGCTACTTGAAGACGATAGAGACAAGAAAAAGTCAAAGCTGAAATCAAATGCCACTTTGTCTCTTAGCGCTGTAAGTATATACAGTGTATAGTGAATCCTAAAAAGATATACAAGTTCTCGCAACATTGTAACAATACGCTAATTAAAACAGGTGCCCATGTCAAAGATAAATTTTGTCTGTCTTCACATAAAAGAGATGCATCTACATCAAAGATATAAATAAGCAAGCCATTGAACTTCAAGAAGATTCATAAAAAAATAGCTGACCTTGACAACTTACCATGGAAATCGTCCAGATTGTGCATTCTTCAGAATGCAAAATCATAGTTGAAGGATACCAAAGTGTCTCCTATATATGGGTGGTTTTCAAAATAATGAGGCAAAAGTGTGACATAGGGGTAGAAAATTCAAACCCAGTTTTCATGATTGTCACATATTTTACATGAAAGTAAATACTTCAAATTACACAGAAACAACTTTGGGAAAGTATCAGGAAATACAAATAAAAAAATATTTTGACCTTAAATCCAAATATTGCGAACATTTCTTACAATATGGGTGATTTATAAAAATGTCTTATGATAAGAACCTTGCATAAATCATATGCTTTTTCTAAATTATATATAATAATTGGTACCTGTGTGTAGTCATGTGCATAATAACTCAGTTATAAATAGTGCCTAAATGGAATGGTAGTGTTCTCAGTGTAAATTCTTTTTTAAATGAATGGGGGTCCGTCATATGACATTAAAAGTTAATACATATTTTTTTATTTGAAGTATGTTTTTTAAAATGAGAAAGGGTTCAGTTACATAAAAAACAATACCAAAATACTATATCATTCAGTTTCAAAAAATAAAACATATTTGAATAAAGGTCTTCATGTAAAATGTCACATTTTTTTTAGTGCACAGGGGACAAATTTAGCAACATATTCTTACACAACTTTTTTGCTGATTGAGCCATCCATTTGAAACTCAACAATTTTCTTAACAACATTGATTGGCCCATAATGTGCCTGAAAACACTTTCCAAAAGTGAAAGGAATAAAAGTTAGGAGAGATAAAAGAAAAAGCCTCATTATTTTGAAAAGCACCCATATGTAAGGAAGATTTCTTATGTAAAAAGTAGCCTCGTTAAAATTAATCAGTTAAATATTTTACTTAACAAAAAATATTCAAGATTTGACGCTCAACGCACGACACTGTCATTAAGGTAATAGAGCACAGTTGATCTGTTTGGTACATTTTATAAATTAACATCGTAAATATGAAAATTTACAACAATTGACAATTGATTATTTCTTGAAGTAAAAGAACTTTACATGTATATGAAACAAAACCTAGTATATGTAAGACAAATATTGAATCAGTGACTTGTACTCAGGTTTCCAAGCTACTTTTTTCTATATCTGGGAAAAGCCCAACTATCCCTACTTTTGGGGAACAGGAATGATAAAGCTCAGGATTAATCCTGAAATCAGGATTGAGAACTTCATGTTTCAGACTCTCCGTCATTTGTAAAGTTTTTGTTGTGGATTGAAAGAAGAAGAAAGTAGAAGCAGTTTCTTGAAATTGAATGACTTTCAAATCAATTCCGATGTAAGACATTAATCCCCTTTTGGCCCTGAATCCCCCTACTCAAACTTAAATATCAGGATTGGGATTTCAGTCTGTTATCAGCAATGGTGGAAAGAGTTCAAAAGTAGTATTGTGGTCTAAAACACCCATCAGAATAACCAAAAATGCAGAAAAGGAATCTCTGGATTTTCAATATTTTCTGGGAGGGTTGTAGCATGCCCCCAGAATACCCTAGCTGGCTACTTACTTTTCATTTAGCCTTAGGGAAACATTGCAGACATGTAAATCAAAATTGGTGAAAAGGTTTAGTAGTTATTCATTTTCTTTAAGAGGTCAGTAAAGAGCTCTACTATACATCTTTTTCGCCCTTAAAATCCTTCATATTAATTGTAATGTTATGAAGAATATCAAAACTTCTCATAGGTAGAAAGTAACCTTCAATATATTATCAATATTCTTTGAAAATTTTCAATGATGTTTCAATTTATAAAACCCCAAGCTTCACATCCAGGGTCCAGTTCACAAATCCGCAACAGCCCCAGGTTCTCTAACTGAGGTTGGATCCACTGCCCCTGCAACAACTAGAACAACCAGCAGGGCAAAGCCAATTGCTGAGACCATACAGGCTCCTGTAGCACCGGCCCAGACCAGTCATAGCACAACTGACCTCATTGGTTTAGGTAGGTCATGTGATTTTTTAAAATTGTTTTTGTGCCATATTGGTTTCTTAACATTAATTTTGAATTAGAAGTTGTAGAAAACTTGTGTTTTGATTTTGTTGTTGTAGTATGGATAATGCTTATACTTAATTTGTAAATCTATATTTGCAAGATGTTTTTGAAACAGTGGAAGCTTGACTGCTAATAGGGTAAAACCTTGTCAAATTGAATTATATGTTTTTATATGTTTAAAAAAAAAGTGTAATCAAATGAAGATATTTTAATATTTCATCTATATTATGTCAATATCCAGTTACTTGATATATTTCAAATGTACCCGCTAATCTTATTCTTACATGCTATGTAATGGTAAATTGCACCCTTATATCAAAAAGAAAACTGTAATGAAAACTTGCACCATTTTATCAGTGGTTAAAATATAGATATTACTCCAAGTTCTCTTTGCTCCAAACTAACATGTTTTAGACTAATTTAAAGACTTTCAGCATCACCCAACATCTGTACCCAGTTCAACTCCAGGTAAGCTTCTGGCTTGGGAATACCATGCCTGGTGAATGGTTATGATGTATATATATACTAACTCAGTCTGGTGGATCCTGTGTATTTATACATGTTTTGTTGTATGACAGTTGGGCCAAACCAAGGAAATATAGGTCTTATAGTGGGTTTAGCTCGACTGTTGAAGTATTCAAGGAATATGGAAAGCTAAACTACTCAGTACTCGCTCTAGTGTTGGCATCAAAAATATTGGCTAAGTTGTTGCACATTTAAGTCAATATATCAGCAAATACATCATGTATTGCATTGCAACTTCAGACATGCGTTCCTAACTATCCAGCCTACTTAATTAATCAAGTAAGGTAACTCTGTTTTGTTTTACATATCATGTAAATTATGGTCCTTTATCATTTGAAATTCTGGTTACGGTTTTGCATTTAAGCGTGCATAAGTCAATATCTCAGCAAAGACTTAATGTATTGCATATACAAGGGCTGCCTACCTTATAACCTACTTAAATAATCAATTCAGAGTATCTTGCATGTAATGCAAGTGACTGCCTTTTATAATTTAAGTAAGGAATTCTGGCTAAAAGCAGTGAACTAGTCGAGCGCACTGTCTCTGTGACAGCTCTTGCTTTCAATTTGCTGCATCTTGAGTTTCTTTTATATTTTCTGCTGAAATAAAGCATCCATTTTGTTTTTAACACCAAACTATTACATGATTGTGTCAAATTTACAATAAGACCTATGTTTACTTGTTTGTGGTTCATCAATTGTTAATTGCATGGTAAAATTGAATGCCTTGGTTTTATTGTTTGTTGCCAGTGTCTTCTTTTTGGACTGAGGGAAACGTGCTAGATTATTGACTTTTCTGGATCAATGGGCGCACTCAAAAAAAAATATATATCATTTTATGTGTAATGCATTAACAGCATTTTGATGGTTAAAATTTGAATTCTTATTATGTTTATTTACCATGGAGATTATAAATCCTTAATTATATGCAAATAACATAAAGCTTGGTTAATACCGGTATATACATTAGCTGAGGCCACAATTGATAACTAGTTGGTAAGCATTACCTAACTCACATTTTGAGGGGTGTGTAGATACCAGAGATGCTTAAAAACACTTGGGTTATAGGTACTTTTGTGAGTCGTTCGGGTAATGTCAAACAAACTGTTCATTAATTTGGCCTAATTGAGCATTCCAAAATTGTTGGCTTCAATTTCATTTCTGAATATCAGTTCCTTTCATTATTTCCATTGTATCAACATTATGGCACTTCTGCAGTTACCAACTTCCCATTGTCATGTGAATCTCAATCTTACGAGAATATGTTCGTATGTTTCAGATGCACCATCAGCACCAACAAGTACCCCAGGGGGTGGGGCCAATAGCCTCCTGGATGATTTCATGGGGGCTGGCATCTCAACATCAACCCCATCTAGTCAGCCACAACAAACATCCACTCAGGTATGTTCATTTATGTTGGTAGGATAGTTTCACACCTCGAAACTACGTATACTGAAG
The DNA here is from genome assembly GCF_026914265.1 of Mya arenaria. Lineage (NCBI taxonomy): Eukaryota > Metazoa > Mollusca > Bivalvia > Myida > Myidae > Mya > Mya arenaria. The sequence goes on along the minus strand of NC_069134.1, from coordinate 30,184,317 downwards.
GGGCCTGGATGATTTCATGGGGGCTGGCATCTCAACATCAACGCCATCTAGTTGGCCACAACAAATAACCACTCAGGTATGACATATTCAAAGCACTGCCTTCACCCACTGCCATAGGTTGAAGAATATGGTTAACTTTTGATGGTAGTGTTATGTTTGTCCAACGAATTCAAAACTGTCACTCACCAGCATTATTACTGTCAACTAAATAAGCTCCAAATCTTTACCTCAACGTAACTTTTTGTATTATTTAAGGGGACTAGTGTTAATGTATGTGAAGATTTGTATGCTTTAAATCAAATTAAAGCAGTTGAAACGCAAAACATATTTTTCCTATATATTTTGTTCAGAATGGCTTAGAGGCTAACCTTTTTGGAGATACAGGAAGTAGTGCGGACACCCAGGGGGCCCCGAAAGCAAACACAAAGGACTCCATTATGGCTCTCTTCGGGGGCCAACAGCAGTCACAACAGACTCAGTTTGGAGTCCCAGGTAAAATAAATCCTTTTAAAAGTGTACCTTGATGTGTACCTTGAAGTGTAGTGATTTTATATGTAGCAACCTTTTAAACTAATCTGTGTTTTCGAAGAGAATGGTGGAGGTATTATCATAGCCTCAGTGTCATTGTCGTCGTTAGCAGCAGTATTGGCAGCTTGCAAAAACTTTAACTTTGGTCGTAGATGAACATGTATTTAAATATTCAGATATAACTTTGCACTCATATTGCCAGTGACGATATATGCACACGATTGGCAAAGCCAATAACTTTGGCTATAATAATGGAGGCATGTCGCCTTTTCAACTCGAATTAAACGTGCGCTGATCAATATCCATAATCTTTTAAATCACTAACCGTGTTTATTTTTGTGTGAAATCATAGTTTTCAAAGCTTAGCTAATGACCAATTTCAGTGAGTAATACAAATGTAGCTTCTTCAATATTTGATGGAGTGGGTGGGGTAAATCTACCCCAAAGCGGCTACATACAACCATATCAGCAGCCAGCAATGTACAGTTTTGCTGATTCAGGTATTTTTATATCTGCCAGGAATGGTTTCTCTGTAACTTTTTTGTTTGTTTTTCAGTTCTTATTTGCCTGTAAATGTAGTATGATTTCAGCTGCTGGAGATATTTTTTGACTGGTGTTTTCTTGCCCATCATAGAATACAACCTACATTTTCATTGAAGCAGCTTGTCTGCCTGTATTGAGTATAATGCTTTATTGTTAATGCTTCCAATGTTAAGCAGGCTTTTCAACCTGTAGACTATAAATGAAAATGGAAGGAGGTGGAAGGATACAATACTTCAAAGCAGGGCTTCTAAAGTTTTGGAACCTCAATTGGTCCAGACCGGCGACAACCCCCCCCCCCCCCCCTCAAAAAAGAAGAAAGACCCGATTATATAGAAATGTCACACATTTTCGCGACGTGTATTGTGTCAATATTTTTTCACGATGTGGCAATTCCTTAGAGGGCTCTAGAGCCAGCATAGCCAATTAAGATAGTCATTGATACAAGCTTAATTCAAATGAGATTCTCATCGAGTTCTGCGGCGTTTCTAACAAGAACGACTGCGATCAAAGGGGGTTGTCAGAGTCTTGGCACCGTGACAACCCCTTTTGTATATGACTAGGTTAATTCATTCGGAATTTTAATGCTTTCGCGGATTAACAATGACAAATGCATTTATCTTTAAAACATTTTTTAACCAGCAATGCTCGTTATTACAATTTAAATTTAACAGTTTGGTAATCAACAAACGGATTTATCATGTAATGATCGACGACGACATAGCATATTGCCATGTGAAAATATGGACCGTCTTTAACACTTAATCAGGATAGCTGCAAGCACATAATTAACACATAGTTTGTTTAATTGTGTCTTCTGTGACCTACAAATACACGTGATTGGACCTATTGCAAGCGTCTGCTAATTAACAGATAGGCTATATCTCTTGTTCTGCGTAGCGGAAAAAGCAGCTGGTCACATTGGTCTGATGGTAACTAAGACACTATTATGACATATTGGGGGTGAATGTGTGAATGACCCATGAATGTTTGTGTATTACAATTTTTACTGACTTTTTTTTACACTTTTTGAAACTGAAATCGGTCTGGCTTGGTCAAAATCGGTCCAGACCGGCAAATTACCGGTTTTTAGAAGCCCTGCTTCAAAGTCTGTTAAAATAATTTTATTAATCTTACAATCTTTTTGCCACTCATTTCAAGAATAACTTTTAATCATATTGGGTACCCTGAAACGGTTTAAAATACAGCATTATCAAGGTCAGCCAAATATTGTGGCCAGTCAAAATATAGGTTACATTCTAAATCATTTAGAAGTTAAATCTTATTGGTTAAGATGAGTTGCTTGCTCACTGCTAGGGCTCTGCCTCTTCTTTATCAAGAAGAATTTACTTAACATCTTTTACTTAGAATGACCTATTATGATGTATTTCTTTATAAATGTTGATATCTGGATATGCTTCAACACTTGGTGCTAGTTTTAAGTTGCTGCTTTAAAGACAGATTGCAGGATATTGTTACGTTTAATTTTCAATAATTAACAAGTTTTATTAAGTGCAATATCACATATTTGGATGTAAATCAGTCGGTTTTACAACTTTTTAGTTCCTCTATAATCTACACTTAGTTGTCAGTTATGAATATAACAAAATATCACACTGCCTGTCTTGAAGCACAGTTTAATTTTCAGACTGTATTTTTAACCTGTTAAGCTGTTATTTAAATAATATATATTTGTTTCTAATATACAAAATGTACATGGTTCATGACTGGTAACTGGTGCTATAATGCATGAATATATAGTTTATGAACATGAATTCCTTTTGCGCTTTGAATCTCAACTTATGGACAGAGCACTTTCTAAATAAACAATGAGCATGCTGTCAAACACGACTTACATTATTACATTGAAAAAGAAGTTATGAGAAAATCTTTCTTTGTTTGTAACCAGTTTATCTAAAGAAAAATGATTTTTGACTAATCAGATTTAAAAAAAATACTTGATGTAATATATTCTGATTTGGGAAAATTTTGATACTTGGGATCTTCTGTTCAAATTACAGTTTATAATGCAACCATTTGTATATATCATTGTATTTCATGTGGAAATTGATGATACAGGTCATAGTTTGTATAACTCTTTGTTTACTATGAGGTTAAATTATAATATATTTTATATAATCAGCTTATAAATCTAGGGTTTTAGCTTTAGAGTTGTGGAAGGGTGCTGCAACCTGTTCTTTTATTTAAGTACCCTTCTGCTGTCATGACAACCAGCATGGGTACCCTTCTGCCATCATGAGGACCAGCATGGGTACCCTTCTGCTGTCATGACAACCAGCATGGGTACCCTTCTGCCTTCTTGAAGACCAGCATGGGTACCCTTCTGCCATCATGAGGACCAGTATGGGTACCCTTCTGCCTTCTTGAAGACCAGCATGGGTACCCTTCTGCCATCATGAGGACCAGTATGGGTACCCTTTGCCAATCATCGAATTAAATACTTAAGTCTGTCCAATATTTCTTTTGTAAAATAATAATAAATACATATAAACTTTACACCTCGTTTTACCCTGTCCCTCTTCTGGAGCACCCTGTCCTTTTAAAAACCTAGCTACAACCATATAAATCATTTGCTACATGTAAAAGCTTGACATACATTTTGCTCACAGATCTATATTTATAAGCTTATAAGCACAAATGTAAATGTATAATGATAGACATTGTGGCGTTTCGTTAATTTCTCTGACATCGATATGTTACTACTGCTTATTTAGCAGGTGGTGTAAAGAGTTAAAGGAAATATTTTTTTTATTATTTTGATTTTGCTTTCTGCACAGGTCGAGGTGTCAGACCCATAATGCGTGGTAAAATAACCTACATCTTGCCATACGCCCCGTCTTTCCTTGGGAATATCCTGACCTTGTTTTGAATGTGGTTATATATGCATGATTTGGAGCGGCTTTTGTGGATTCTAAATGAAATACATGTGTCTTTGAAATTTCTACCATATATATGCAAAAAAAATCATTTTGAATTGCCATGTGCTTTTGAAATATATTATATAATGCTAGTACATGTATTCTCCACTTACAGTCTGTTATCTGTGTGCAAAATGAGGTGATTTTGAATTTAAGAATCACGTCTTAAAAGAAATTGTAATGCCCCCACAAAGTGGCGGCATATAGGGTTGCCCTTGTCCGTACGTACGTCTGTCTGTCTGTACGTACGTACGTCCCGAAGATTAATTCCGATCTAATTCTTGAAAACCGTTTGTCCAATCCTCACCAAACTTTAAACACATGTTTGTGACCATAATATCTTGATCAAGTTCGATAGTCATGGAAATCGCTTTAGTCATTTAGGAGTTACGGCCCTTTTTTTGCCAAAAATACTTCAAAAATATATGTTTCCAATCTAATTCTTGAAAACTGTTTGTCCAATCCTCACCAAACTTTAAACACATGTTTGTGACCATAATATCTTGATCATTATTAATAATATTTTCTTAAGGCAATAGTATATTATTTCTTAAAAGTGTTGTGATGCAATACCATTCATGGTTCTCTATCTAATTACATTATTATGCAATAATCATGAAAAGAATAGTTCCCATTGATATGAGTAACTTGACATTTTCACGTATTCTTTAAAAGAAACGTGCATCTGTGAAGATTAAAATAAATATAATAAGGTTAACAATGGCAGGAAAATTGTATTAAATCAAAGTTAAATTGTTGGCGAATCCTCCTTGATCATTGATAGCATGTATATGTATTTGAAAGAAATACTAAAAATATTATTACGAGTCATGATATTCTTGAAAAATTGTAATGCAGCAACTTACTTTGTTGTTTTTTTCAGTGATTTTATTTAAGCTTAACTGAGTCTCATATGCAGTCATCAAAATTAGACTTTTGGATGAACAAGCCCAAATTCTTATACTATTGCTTGGCATCAAATTTTAGAACAAGCCCTGCTATATAAAATTCAGAATTTGAGCAAGCCCGGAAGACATTTTATCAGTGCATGCTTGTGCTAATTTCGACCACTGCAAATGTGTGACATGACTTGCAACTTCAGTATGATATTTTATGTAAGGCATACAATTATGTAGAGTCTCCAATATCAAAAAAGACAGTATGAAGCTATTTTCCTGAGAATATGATAAGAATTATTTCCTGCATATTACAGACCATATTATTAGACATGGAATTAATTGTTTCATTTTTTGTTTTTTTCTGTGTACTTAATATAGTATTTTAACCAATTGTTCACACTAATTTCCCCCTTATGCTAGTGTATTATTTGCAGCATCGTCGGCAACCATGGTACTTCATTCCGTTGAACTTCAAAAATACCGTAGACAATTTACTGATGAACTCGTGTTTTCATTAATATACATGAGGCAGAGGAGAGAACTATTCTTCCAATGAATTTGCATGTTACAATTACCCATAAATATTCTTCGATAACCCTCAGGGTTACACTAATATTTGACAGCAGTTAAGACCATTTGGCCATGGAAATTACTGAAACTACAGGGCCTGTAGTTTCAGTAATTTCCATGGCCGAATGGTCTTAACTGCTGTCAAATATTAGTGTACAGACCGAAGGACCCAGCTTCTGCCAAAATATTTGTCAATGGGAAAGCATCACATACTTTGCAAAACCAATGAAACTTGCAGAACCAATGAAACTGCCTCTTTAATTATTCATAAGTACTGGATTTTTGTAGCCAAATCGCCCTCAGTACACAACGGCGCAGAGCGTAGTTTTGTATTGGGGGTATCCGCGATGTTTTTATAGTAAAATTTGGTGTCTTTCCTCTATTAAGTCTTGCCATCTTGCTTGCAGGCGGGATGTACATGCCGCAACAAGGAATGGGCGGGTACGGCATGCAGCAACAGCCACAACAGATGTCACAGCAACAAATGCCGCAGCAAATTCCACAGCAACAAATGCAACAACAGGTAAACACACTGTTGTTTTGAGATAAGTTCACTTGACGCAATTAGCTCAGTGGTAAAGATTCCATAGGGGTTATAAGTTTTAATTAAAAAAAAACATTTATAAAGGTTGATCTTTATTATCTGTACCTAAATAATTTGCTTTTATTATAAAGTCAAATGAGTTTAACATGTTAAAAGATGATTTTGTATCATTCTATATACTGCACCTTTTAAATGTTACTGATTAAATCAAGCAATATTGTCTATCATCTATCAATGTTTAACACCAGGCATGTCATATTGCACCAGGTCACTTATCTGGGATCACAGTGGTATATATTCTGTTGCTTCGTTGTTTCAGGGCATGTATAGCAATCAGATGAATATGATGGGGGTCGGCGCCCAGGGACAGATGGGCATAGTGGGACAGCCCCAGGGTATGGGAGGAATGCCGCCGCAGAGTATGGGGGGCATGCCAGCCCAGGGTGGGGGAATGATGCAGGGTAGGGGCATGATGGGGCAGCCCCAGGGGCAAATGGGCATGTACAGCCAGCAACAGATGCAGCAGATGCAGTTTAACCAGGTTTGTAGCCAGTTAAACATATCAGCTGGAAGTTTTTCGAGGGATGAACTTTAGCCCTCCATTTCATTCAGAAAGAAAAAAAAGTAGGGAATAGTTTGTTATAAACTTATTTTTATGTTCCAAATACTTAATAGAAACATTCGTAAGCACCAAGCAAGAATTGGTGTATAATGATCACTCTGACCGTCTGTTCACCTGTCAATAGTCACATTTCATCACAGTAACATAACAAGTTACATCCCTCTGATTTAAAATTGTCCAATATATGGCCCTTCGTAAACTTGAATAACCAAAGTCAACAAATAAATTTACTGAATATTTATATCAGTATTGAGTAGGGGTGGCAACGAGTAGTAAAATTAATACTCGAGTACTCGGACGATCGTTTGATCGAGTACTTGGGTACTCGATTACTCGGAAAAATTGAATATGTGTTCGCAAAGACAAGATTGTGTATACATGTATCGTTAATGACGTATATTGTGCGTTGGTCGTATTATTGGTCATTTTCACCTTTAAAGTAAACTTTCATTACGTATTTTAACAAAAAATGATATAAAAAGGAAGCAAATGTTGTTTCAGGCTTTTAATTTGTCTTATTCGTTTCATTTTATACAAGTATGCACTGCAGAAATGAACAACAATCAGAATTACAATGAACGAAAATGAATAGCATACATAAAAATAGTGAATGAAATTCAATACGAAGTTCAGTTGTTCAGTTGTTTACTCTACAATGTTTGTTTGTTTAAAATGATAGTTTACTGTGTAATTGTTGTTTACCTCATTAATATTCTTGATTTAAAATATCAACCAATCAATTGTGATAATCATTGCAAAAATTGTTAAAATACGCCCATTAAGAAATCAATTCTCGATACTCTTTCGCTCGTTAGCGTCCATTGTTTGGTGAAAGGTCTCTGATTGGTATACAATAGAATTGTGTAGGTGAAAGTACCGCTATCAAAACTTTGCTAATTGACATCAGTGCTAATTTGAAATAGGGGTCCTTTATTGACAGTTTGCAACTATCACAACAACTGTCAACTAATTGATTAAGGTTAATTGTGTACACAGCGGGGATTAGAGAGACCGTTAATTGTCCTCTTGGCAACTAACCAGATCTGATATTTTGTCTGTAAATCGTGTATATGGTGATTTTTATAGATTTTTTTATTTTTTTTTCGAGTACTCGAGTAGTGATTTGGTACTCGAGTACTCGGCTTTCGATCGAGTACTCGGGTACTCGTTGCCATCCCTAGTATTGAGAAATATCACTGCCCATCCGTTCACCTCTCTTTGTGTGTTCCTCCATAACGTTCTTGTCTGAGCAATAATTTGGTTATTTTTGATAGGATTTTTGGTAATGCACCAACTGTATGTAATAGATTTATGGCAGTCTCATATTTGCTTTTTGCTTCATTTTAGCAGTAATTATAAGGTCAGAATGGCTATCACACTGACACGGCCAAATCTTTGGCATTTTTCACATATCTGTGACCACTTGTTTTGATTTCGGACTTTTTGGTCCAAAGTCTAGTTTATGTTACTCCATCTTCCATTCATCTTTCATTCTATCATTCTTTGTAATTTAATGTAAGATTGAATATCAATTTCAGATGCAGGGTCAGATGTCTGGTATGAGCCTTGGAGGTGGGGGCCAGGCCGGTATGGGATGGGGTGGGGCACAGAGCGCTGGGGGTGGTCAGACCCTTTCAACAAATCTCTGGCAGTGACAGGCCACATCAACCTGAGATTAGGCCACACCCACCTTTAGAAGGAGAAACATTCCAGCTGTTGATGATGTTTTTAAGGTGATCGTGTAATTCTCGTTCTTTTGAAACGAGACTGAATTTTTAGGAATGGAATTGTTATGTTGGCATATTTAATAATGGATGTTTATTTTTGATTTGTTTAAACATGAGTAATTTGAAATAAAACATAACACCTAGCTGAAAGGTAAAAAATATTTCAGTATTCCCAGAAAATTCTTAATTACGTTTAATAAAAAAATAAGTCTTTGTCAGAATTTTTTGTTTACTTAAGGTAAAGGTTTATTTATAATCAATCATACTTGTAATAAGGGGGTTTAAAACATACACACATAACATGCATAAAATTCATTGTACATGTTCATTTCGATACTGATAAAATAATGACTAGGGTAAAAAATGAGAAGAAAGACACTGGTACATTTCAATAACTTCAATTAAATATGTTATTCAGGACTTTAACTAAGTTAAAGTTTGTTTGATTCAAGAATTGGAAATATTTGCTTAAAACTGCTTATGTCAGTTGGCACAGTTTTGCATTTACCCCACACTTTATACAGTTATTCCCCTTAAGTAAAAAGGCTTTCCCATTGCAATCCAAGCTAATATAAACCAGCTGAAACGTTTTATGAAGTACCCTAAAAGAGATTTCTGACAGTGCTAGGGGCATTACTATCCAGAATCCTATGTTGCAAATATTTATATTAAATTGTTATACACTGGTGAAAACCTCTCTTAGGACTCTTTTTGAAATGGTCCCTAGAATTATGGTAGAAAATATCATGTATGAAATTGCTCCTAGGATCTTGATAAAGCAGCTCCCTCCATTTTGTTGACATGTATTTGATTTGTTTTATGCATTCTCATAGAGAAACAGATCATGGGACTTGAACATACAAAGTTGTCTTATTTACAACACCCATCAGACTCAGTCCTTGTACAGTGAAGTCCAATTGTCACAGGCTAAAGTAAAATAAAAAAGATACAAGTAACATGGATCAATTTGTTGTTTTTATTGTCTCTGTTGGACACTCTTGCAGGACGCATGCACATAACTAACTTACAAAACTATGAAACAATACTGTTTTGTTCTTTGGCTCTTTTTTTCCATGAATTGATATCAGAAATTTGGTTTCGTAACATTGATCATTATAACAAGGATAACACATGCCTTAGTCCGATATTTATATCGTTACATCCCAATACTGGTCAGTCTTGTACCCCCTTTAACACCTTTATCTTCAATTATAAAATTTCACAAGCAAACTATATACTGAGATTCAGAAAATTCCACATATTTCTGAGATTTTTTGGTCTCATGAAGAATTAGAACAGATGTTTAAATGCAATCTTCCGCTGTTGAAATGCTTCAAATCCAGGACTTTAATGGGGGCTTTGTCTTCTGTGACTGCACTGGACCTACTGTGGGGCTCAACCCAGCCCGTAGACAGCCTGCATATGGACTATTGCCCTCAGCATTTCTCGGCACTGATACTTGTGCAGTGTGTGTATGCAGATTATCATTTGCGCTTAAAACATCAATTGGACAACTGTTAAGTATATGGTGGGTGTTTTAACTGACTAGGGATTTGTGCAATTATTTGTTGAATTTCTCAGTTGAAATGGCTGAGCATACGGCTAAAATACATTGCCAATCTTTGTATTCATATCATAGAAAAGCTTGCTGCAGCCATTTGCAACTGGTTATTTCTTTTGATTGGTCAGAGTTTGCCAAAATGTTAATTGGTTGGTCAATACTTATCCAATAATTTCTAATAACCAATAAAAACATTTTTAAGGCAAAACATAATTTGTGGCCAACTTATTTAGATTCAATATAATTGGGTGCAGGTTGATATAAAAAAAAGTTATGATGACCATGTATTTCTGTACTGACATATTGTTACATTTGAAAGTTACTAACCTTGAACTGATTTTTACAACCAAATGTGTCATACAGATTTTAATTTAATTCACAAAGCACGTAGCATAATGAATAAATATTAACCCCTTGTATTTGTAAAACCTGTTCATATGTAATAATGGGCTGAGTGTTCAGAACTTGGATAAAGTTAACAACATTGTTAACATCATTGTTGTTAACTTTGAAATCTTTAATGTTCTGGGAGTTTTATGGATACACTCGTGATCTGCATTGTTTCGAACAAGATTGGAGACAACTATTTCAGTTGTTAACAACAATCTTGTTAATCATTTTGTTTACTTTAACAAAGATCTGAACGATCGGCCCAATGTTTGGTTGACAATGAGTTCTCATATTATTTTTGTTATGATTTTATTGTTTTTGACAATAGTGTATATTGTTCTGTTTTATTTGTTCACAGTTTTCTTTTTGCATCATCTGATATAATACCCATTGTCATTAATATGTTTCTCTTGATGTAAGCAATGCCACGGAATAGTCCAGTTTTGGGTATCAGGAACATGTCATTGACAAACTTCATTGGTTCTGTTAGTTTCAACGTTATACATTTTACATCGATTGTGAAGAAAGTCATGATAACTTATACTTAGTCACTCACAGTACGATGTTGTGCAAGAGTGTGGTCTTGTGTTGTGGGGGGAGACCGGAGTACTCTGAGAAAACCCACTTGTCCAGCTTGGTAACCGCAAACCAAACTCACATGCATCCAGGCTGGGATTGAACCTGTGTGGCTTTGGTGAGAAGCGAGTGTACTAGCCCGACCACCAAATAGTTCTGTTACATTTTGTGCCTCATGAAAACATTCAAATAATAACTTTATATTTCTTGTGATTGTTGGAAAATTGTTCTTAGTTTTGACTTTTAAAAATAAGTGTTCTCTGAAATGTTTCTGAATAAAATTAATGAATTATGCCTCTATCAGGAAATTAATTTTTCAGTCGCCATCTTTCCTGGTAGATGACACAATTCATTGGGGAAAAAATATTGATTTGTACTACCCGGTATTAAAAATTAAATGGTTCTGTTGCATTGCAATCATCTGTATTTATTTGCGAAATATGACCAATCCTATGAATGTTGATATTATTCATAAAACAATATTATTTTGTGTTTTAAAGAAATATTGGTTAGCTTATAATTGTGTTTAATAATTATTACTGTTGTTGGCTAGAAATCTGTGATCTATTTTCATAGATTTTATATTCTGTGTAAAAATGTTCATTATTGTAATGGTTAAAGATTGTTAGAATGAAGTTACAAAAATAAAGGGTATGGTCACACAACCGTCTAATTTGTGTTAGATCATACTAACAGTCTTTAAGTTTTTAGTGGTCTACATTATATTATGTAAACTACCCACCTACTGGGCCAGCCACTGTTTATATCTATGGCTTCACTTGATTAAAATCAATTACCACTGACTGCCGATTTACTGAAATAATATTTTTGGGAAAAATTCTGCCTTCCCGTAGGACAAAATACAATGTTGACCACTAAGTGTGTATTAAATGTCCCGAGTAGATTTGTAAATAAGTGCACCATTTCTGCACTACATAAACACAAGTTTATTTATGATACATATTGTACAATGTTGTGTGGATAGATTTAATGAGAAATGACAATTTACCAGTTCATTTGGTAAAAGCACACTTATAATCCTTTTACCAGCTTAGTGTTTAAGATTACATTTTGTCTACTTAATCCGCCTCTACTAAAATGAACTGATTCACCTGATTAAAATCAACATCAGCTGACTGCTGATTTACCCAAATTAATGTACAGCAGATTTGGAAAATACTACCATCTCATTGGACAAAATATAATTTTGAACACTAAATATGTAATGGGAAATTTTAAACACTAAATATGTAATAAATTTGATTAAGGTATGAAATATTACAGTATGTGACTAATACTTAAGATGTAAGAAGTTAATTATTATTAAGTTAAAATTTTAAGATGTTTTTAATAAATATATCAAATTTAGATATAGCTAGGGACTGACCAAGTTACAAAAGTCTAACAAAATTATCTATGCTGTAACAAACAAGTAAAAACAAGCATGGGATGTACAAACATTTACTCATAGTTTCATACCATTTGAATACATACATTGTTTAAGTGGGTCTAAAACACCATTAATTTTTCTCTCATAAAAAAAATGACAGAAGTTAACGTACATGTATTATTTCATCAAACATTGAATACAAGTGAGCATTAAAAATGATGTCATCGTTATGTGATGTATAGTGATATATGACAACGTTTTGCTGTTAAAACAAATGCATAAATCTGTATAAATAAATATAAGAAAATTCAGATATTGTTTACTTTTATCTTCCAACTGCATTCATAACTGCAACAGTGTTTATCCAATCTTTAAGAAACTCAGTCAAAACATTCTCAACATAATTTTAAGGACTAGTGTGAACATGGGTCACCTTGAGTCAAAACTTTGGTCTGACCAGTGTGAATATAGGTCAGCAAAATTTACCTATTCCTGGCTTTATAAACATGCATCCTGCATTTGTCAAAATGCAAAGTTCGACTTTAATGCAGTTTCCGTCTTGGCCCCTTGTCTTTAACCAGTCTTATGTTGGACTAAATTTGTGTTGAAATGGGCATGTGCAATGAAAAAAGGCGAAGTATTGTCACAGTCCTGGTGTCATCTACACAATGTCGCCGAATACAAATCAATCAAAACCTAAGGTATGAAATAATGTTCATCCAGAATGAATGCATCACATCTTGGTCCAGCCAAAGATCAAATTACTTGTAAGAATCTGTGATAATTGTAACATGAGAGCTAATGAAATTGAATACCATTTTCTTTTAGAATGCCCTTAACTGAAGCTTTAAAAACAGAAATAAAAAATGTTCCACTTTTTTCCTTGCAAAACTTCATGAATACTAGTCCTTTACTACCGTATTATATTGTATGGCTATATTGTTTTTCAAACATTTATTCTTATAATATATATCTACGTTGTTTGATTTGTGCACACTGCACAATGCAGTCATGCTCATTTGTAGTCAGATAATACACTTGAGAGAATGGATTGAATCGGTCATATTCGATTGTGACTGTCGGATATACCTGGTCAAGCCATTTTGATCAATTTTCCTTATTGAAATCGAATCAAAAGTTCATACAAATGTTTAAAACATGAATGGACATAAAACAAACTTTTAATGCTGTACTTTTGTTATTTTGAAGTTTGATTTTTTCTATGGAAAGACTTAATTTTTTAGCTGAATACATACATGGAACTTGATCATATATTTCTTGATTTCGAATAACATTGTCAATCACCACTGAGTTGCATTCTAAAGCACTGCAGATAATCACCTGACCATATTATGTATAACCATGACAATGACCATCGAGTTGCATTTTAAAGCACTATGGATAGTCACCAGTCCTGTGCAACTGGGCACTCTGTTGGTCAACTGACCAAAACAATAATTGACAATGACCACTGTGTTATGCTTAAGCACTGTGGATAGTCACCTGACAATAACAAAAATTATACCATGTTCTACTACTTCTTGTTTTTCAAATAAAAGCAACACAGAGCGATAACTGATTCCGAGATAATGCAATCAATTATATGCAAACTCAATTATAAAGAATCCATTTTCAACAATACCATTATTTTATCCCTACTGCTGAGTAAAACAAATGGTGTAAACAAAGTCACTGCATAGTTCCTTTAAGGTTTCCTCAATGATAAAAAGGTTGTTCCATGATAAATATAGGTTTATCATGCTACATCGAATAATGCCAAATAGAACTGAGCAACACATTGAAGTACAGATGTCATAGTTTATTGCATTTATTTGACTGGCCCCAATTTCATAAAAATACATAATTTCTTATAGATGTTCATACAAATATTTGGTCAATATTTAAATGAAAAATAATATAGGCCACACTAAAAATATTGTTCTTTTGTGGTAACACTACAATTTTGGGAGTGGGTAGGTAGGAAGGGATTTATTTTTATTTTTTTTTATTTTTATGTTCCTGTTATATGCACCTTTTGGCAACTGAATTTTTTTTTAGACTGGCCAAATTGACAATAGTCAGTCTGGTAGCTGCCTAGACTCACTTGAGTAATAGCTCAAACATAAGGATTCTTGCTTAATTGTTTTATGCATATTCTTTGTGATTTTTGAAATACCCTACACACAAAAATAAAATATCTAAAATGTTTTTCCTTTCCTTTTATGTTATCTACTTGTCTCATTTGAGATAGAGCATACTACACACCAAAGGCGTAAGGTATTTTTATGGTATTAGGGCCTGGTATTGAGGGCTTGACAAGTCCCCACATTTGAACAGATTTAAATACTATCAAAGAATATTTAGAGCAGACAGTCCTATTAAATGCATCAATGTTCTGTAAAAATGTACAAGTAAAATACATGGAAATACAGCCATCTCTCTATTCAAGGACATTTAATAACTGTTCTGTTACAAGTCAAGTCAACATGAACCAAGCAGTCCACAAATCTATACATTCATGTTATTTTGAATCTAATAATTCAAGATCATCATGTACATGTATGTACAATAAAGTGCCTAGTAAAGGAGTCACAAAGCTTTCTGGCAACTGGCCACCTTAAACTGTAATATGCATTTTCCTGCCTTTTCCTGCAAACATTCATCTGAAGAACAGTCCCTTGTTTCTTACTGTTAGAAACAACAGCACTTAACGTGGTCAGTTGTACAAATTCGATAAATAGTATCAACAATATCATCTGCGGCGTTTCGGTGGTGGTGGTTCTGGTGTTGCAGGGCTAGCGTTTGACGGGGTCTGACGTGTTCTCTTCCTCTTTGGTGAGTTGTCAGGGGTGTTAATTACTGGGGTGCCGACCATGTGTCGTGGTTCATGCTTCACTGGCTTAGTGCCTGGAAAAGGAATAAATCATTTCATACTCTCCTGTTTTTAACACAGCACTAAGAACCCCTGTTGTATGTTTGTTATCAAATACACCTGGGTTTTGGCTTGATTTTAAAAGGGACAGGTCAGGTGCTGCAAATGAGGGACAGGGTGCTTAGGGAGGAAAGGTAACATTGTATTGGGCTGTATTGGGCAGTGTAAAGAACTTTGTGAATTTTACAGAAACTATAATAAATTGTGTTAATTGAAGTCATAGAAGCTTTCAACTAAAAACTACGATAAGTTTGCATGTATTAATAATCATATTAGAACTTTTAATCAAAACAAAATTGCAACAACAATAAGGTAAGGGCCTAAATGAACCAAGACCAGCGACACCATAATCAGGCCACGCGGCATATATCTAAATAGTATTATGAATAAATGATGGTATTACAAACTTGAAATGGTCAGTCACCGTCAGTGGAACATGAATTGACTGGGGGTTTAAACTAGTTTATATGCACATAACTTCACGGTTGTCCCAACATTTATCAATAATAAAAAATTAAAACTAAAGCCTCATCACAGCTAGCATCATTTGAAGATAATAAAGAATGAATAAAATCAATGACATCTTAAGCCTTAAATCAAGTATTGTTTACCCAAAAGTGTAAAACAATTGTAGCTACAGTTGCACCGAATTACACTGAACACTGCAGCATGGCAAGGGCTATAACTTAAATGTATTTGTCATAAAGAGAATGAAGGTTTGGGATTAAAAGGTAAATAATTTTGAAATTTAATGTTCAGATCCACTGCTTAAGACTTATAAAAGTGATTTAGTTAATATACTAAACAAAACTACATCTAAGAACTAATTTCAACAAAATGTACATGACTAAGTAGACCCCTGGCAATAGCTCGAGCACAGAGGACTGTTCTAGTCACAAACTTTCATCTAGGAGGGTTGTATCAGTGTAGGGACTGGCTCGCGTCAAAACACCTTCTTTCCCTCCATCGAAATGACACATAATGGAGGAACAACCGTTAAATAATACTACATGCAGTTTTTTCAAATAGTCACATTAAAAGGAATACCATAAATGTCCTATTAAACGTGCATGCACTAAAAGACGCGTCAGGGATCTTTTTGTGGGCTTGTTTTCCAATTCTGTGACATGATCAAGGCTAAACCCTAATTTTAAACTAAAATAAATGTTCCATCGTATGCGTTTGGGTTATTGTGGCATGTGTAGTCAGTATTTCATATTTTTACTCTAAAAATGACACGTCAAATTTAGCTGATTTTAAAAAGTTTGCTGAATGGGGAAGAAGGCTTCTTAATTATGCCCGCAGGGTTCTTTTTAAGGCACGACCCAGCGCATTTAATGGGACATTTCCTTAAGTATTATGTGGAAATAAATGCTACAAAATCTGACAAGATGTTATATTGCAGCAAGTCATTACCAGACTCAGCTTTGTCCAGTTTTTCACTGGAGGGTTTTTCATCCACCTCAGTTTTCTGCACACTCAGACGTGGGAAACTCCTATCCTTCAGGTCCGAAAAGTCCCCATCTGGTAGCTCAAAGTCATTTTCTTTGTTCGGGAATGGGATGATCTCAGACTCATTCTAAAATGTATAAATGAAATTTCATAAAAATAGTCTGCAAAAGAAAGTAATAAATATAAAAAAAATACCAGGCCTAATTCCTAAAAAGTTTTCAAGTGTAACAAGCTAACTAGCTTATTTCATTAAGCCAAATTGCTCCTGATTATAACAAAGACAGCTTCCTTTAACTAGAGCTATCACTGAAGGTGATTAATACCCCCAAACGCCGCCTCTCATTATGATTCATCATTATATGAGGTTTTATGAAATTCCATCTAGTAGTTTTCAAGTTACTGTCCAGACAAAAAACAACAACAGAAAAATGCAATAATTTGCTGAAATAGTGTAACGATTCATGAACACACTGAACTCCTTCTCATTGTGCTGTACCATTGTATAAAGTTTTATTACATTCAATCCGGTAGTTTTCAAGTTATGCTCCGGACAAGAAAAAGTAACAAAGGTCAATTACACTGTAATTGGCTGAAATAGAATTGCGGTTCCTGTACACTGCACTTTCTCTCATAATGATCTATCACTCTATGAAGTTTTATTAAATTCCATCCAACAGTTTTCAAGTTATGCTCCAGACAAGAAAAAGTAACAAAGGTCAGTAACTCTGTAATTGGCGGAAATAGAATTGTGGTTCCTGTACACTGCACTCCCTCTCATTATGATCTATCACTGTATCAAGTTTTATTAAATTCCATCCAATAGTTTTCAAGTAATGCTCCGGACAAGAAAAAGCAACAAAGGGCAGTAACTCTGTAATTAGCTGAAATAGAATTGCGGTTCCTGTACACTGCACTCCCTCTCATTATGATCTATCACTGTATGAAGTTTTATTAAATTCCATCCAATAGTTTTCTAGTTATGCTTCGGACAAGAAAAAAGTAACAAAGGGCAGCAACTCTGTAATTAGCTGAAATAGAGTTCTTGTGCACTGCACTTCCTCTCATTGTGCTTTACCATTGTATGAAGTTTTAATAAATTCCATCTAGTAGTTTGCAAGTTAATGTCTGGAAAAAAGTTTGACAGCAAAAAAAGCAAAAACAAAGGGCAATTACTCAGTAATTAGCTAAAGTAGAGTTATGGTTCTTGAACACTGCACTTCCTCTCATTGTGCTTTACCATTGTATGAAGTTCCAATGAATTCCATCCAGTACTTTTCAAGTTATACTCCGGACAAAAACAAGTAACAAAGGGCAATAACTCAGTAATAAGCAAGAATAGAGTTATGGTTATTGTACACTGCACTTCCTCTCATTATGCTCTATCATTGTATGAAGTTTAATCCAATTCCATCCAGTAGTTTTTAAGTTATTCTCCGGACAAGGTAAATTGCAACGGACCGACCGACAAACCGACCGACCGACCGACCACAGGGCGACTCGTTACCGGCTTACGTACGTGCCCTCGGCAAGCCTCGTTACCGGCTTACGCACGTGCCCTCGGGTCGGATTTTTCTATCCATACCGGAAACAAATGATAGATACTTATATTATTACCCCTGGTATATATCTGTTTTACCATAACACATAACACTTTTTTTTACCATAAAAAAGTGAATAAATGTAAATTTTTGAAAAGAAATTCAGCAAATTTCATCCACAAAACTCATCTAGAAAGAATGTTACAATGAAATAAAGATTAGCAGTTTTGCCACTTGAGTCTGAAGTCAAACATGAGACTGCCTGGAGTCTTAAACTGTGACTGGTATTGGCATCCGTATTTCCTTGTCATTTATATGGCGAATGCAGGGCAGCGATTCTATGCACAGATTTTTACAATATCTGGAACTTAAATATCTTCAAAGTTTAAATTGATATCAGACACTCTAGTCTATTGACCATTTGCTTTTTCTACCTAAGTGTTTCTTCAGGAAAAACATTAAAATAAAATTCTAATATTAGACATGAAAACATGAACATGTGTTAATCAGAGCATTCCTGTTATGAGGTTTTACAGCATGGCGTAAACAATGAAGAATTGTTTAAAAAGGATCATTTTCAACAGCAGCTTCGGTGTTATTGGCAATGTTAATATATAACCTTAATTATGTAAATAGAAAATTATTCATTATTGTTTGTGAATCTTTAGAAAATGGAATTTACCGTAAGTAAAAATAATACTTAAAAATATTTTTAGTTAAAGATTAACTTTGAGAGTTGTTGCATTACAGGAAAACCTAACTTGACGCCAACAGGCAACTTGTCAAGCCCATCGAAAGAGCCTTTGACACAAGCGTATTTCAACTTTTGACCTCTAAGGGTGACCTTGACCTTTGAGGTACAGACCTTGGTCTTGGGCGCAACAAGCATCACCATAATGGTAACCCTTCAAAGCAAGTTTTTTAAAAATCCTTCAACGCATGGACAAGATACAACCCAGACAAGGTTCATTCCAGACGGAATGACACACACAATACTCACTGAACCACAATTGTGACAGCTATGTCTCGCTCAATGCACACAGGCTCGACATAAATGTTTAAATGATAAAGTACACTATGTTTAGATTGTGTATTATATAATGGTATTAGGAGTTAAGTTTTCATAGCATTATATAAAGTTGGCATTTACCTACATTAAATAAACTGCTGTAATAATTATAAAGAATATGGCTCATTTCATTTAAACCTGCAATTTTTAAACAAAGATTTTCTCTCTATATAGCTCCTTCTAGTACATTTCTTGTTCTTTTTATTCACCTTTTTGGGAATGGGGCTGGGGCCTTTCTGATTGGGATGAATGAGAATTCCAATTTAACCTAGATAACTTTTAGCATTGGGAAAGAGACCAAACCTAAGCCCCAAATTGATCAGAAAAAAACCATTACACTCACCAATGCATTCAGGTTGTACAGTTCACTCAAGTACTTCCAGATCTGTTTTGTAGTTATCTTTTTATATGAACTTGCCATCTTCTCGTGAATGCTCAACATATGGAAATGCCTGTTCACACCTACAAGTACATGTATATAGGGTCATGATCATAAGAATTCATTTTTGCAAGATGGATCCATGGTCTAGTGGTAAATGGGGGTCCTGGCAGTTGACAGTGCTATACACTAGTGCACATTAAAGAACCAGGCTAGTTCTAAGCAGGGTTACATTTAGCTACAATAATGAGCGATCAGGGATACTTTTTTATTATTTTGACATTTCTTATGTATCCCTGTAATGCTACAACTTTCTACCATTTACCACTGGGCAAAAGAATATATAGTTTTATTATGCATCAATGTTGAATAATAACGACAAAATTGTTTAATATATACCCGACAGTGATCTAACTGGATTTAATTTGTCAATAGTCCTTATTTTCACATAAATATATTCTGGGTAACAAATACCGTTGTACATGTACACCATACATGCCATATCCCCCGGTGGGGGAAAAAATCCCCCGGAATTTCGATCAATCCCCGGTCTCCCAGCGGGAGATAAAAATCCCCCGGAATTTTTTTTTTTTTTTTTTTTTTAGATTTTACATCAGGCAATAATGACAAAGTGAAACCACAGTATGTGAGTGAAACTCTCCAAAAGTAAACTTTTACAACAAGTGATCAATTAATTTGTAGTAATTATTAAAGGCAAAGAAATATTACTCTTTTGGAAGGAGATATTAATAATATTTATTCTATTCTCTTATTGTCTGAGAGTCATCAAAGCTGATAGAATTAAGCACAATTTTTTAAAAGACTTTGGAGGAAGGTAAATTTAATTTAATTGTCTCAAAAACATATTTTTCCAATGACATATTTTGTTCTGCAAGTGCATTACAGTATGCCATGACAGTGTATCATAATAATATGATAAATCATGACATAAAATAATTCTGTATAATGAAAAAGTTAAGAGGTTTTCAAAGCAAACTATATGTGAATACATTTTTTCATACTTGCGTCTAAAAATACTTTAAAATTTCGCCAACTTAGACCGGCTAAAAAAATCCCCCTGAATACAACCAAAATCCCCCTGAATTTTCAGCCTTTTGAACAAATCCCCCTGAATGGTCTCCAGAAAATATGGCATGCATGGTTCACAACCTGTCAGATTTGTCCCAGATTTACAGATATCGGAATACTTGATAAACAAGCGACACATGTATATGTTTTATGATATCTGAACATTCTTATTTTGGCATAATGACATAAATAAATGTGTTTAATAGTAGGCAATAATATTTTTGTAGAAATTTGAATTTATAACTTGGGAGATTATTTCCAAATTGTGGCCGCGAGGATTCTCTGCTCAAGGGCCGTTCGCTACTTTTTGCTGAGATGGTGGACGTCACGAGTCTGCCATAGTAAACAAAATTGTCAAAAGACATTATTGGCCATTTAGGTGGACTAGGTTACATTCTGTTCGTGCACTTTGCTAAAATAAAAAAGTGACGGACAGTCTAATTGCAGCAGTTGCCTAATGGGCAAGGCCAGAGTGTGAGTACAAATATCCTTACACACACCAGAATTATTATTTTTGACTTTCTGTTTATCGTTCAAAAAACCAAGAAACAGGTCTTACATTAATAATAGTTGTCTTTAGCCTAAATAAAGATTGTAACATTAAAAACTACTGAATTAGGCATGTTTGAGTGAGTTTGAAATTACTTGAACTATGCAGTAAAACACTCGTTTTTCAAATCTTTCATTTACCAACAGGTTTATGCCCTCTTAAAGCGTGAAACAGATTGACCTCCATTTCACATTTCCAGTCGAGACTTTCATCCATGTTTCATAAATGCTTGCCTTGAAAACAAAAACATACATGGTTTCGAATAAAAATAGTTTGTTTTTTCCTTCTTAGAAAGTTGTATGATTGTTTGCAAAACATTTCGATTTATCTATATTAATATAGGTGTTTTGTTTATTTTCAATAAATCCAGTTATTAATATTTAATTTTCTGAAATTCGCTCTGGTGGTTGCTGAGATTCACATGTCTGAAATTTGTTTGCGGGAATCTTTAACTTTCTTTTTTGCATTGACAGCTTGAATATGGAAGAAGATTGGGATGCTGAAATAGAAACCGGTTGCTATAAGCAGCCTGTTTCTCAGGAACAATATCAGTTTTCCAAACCCGCCAATTATTCTGTATCAAAATCTAATTTTCCTTCACGAAATAATTTTCAAAATGAAAGTAGGTTTGGTTCTACAGAGTCAGACAGCCAATCAAGGTCGGGGGGCAGGGGAATGTGGAGGGGTGGCTCAGACAGTGGTAGATCACAAACAGGATTTGGAAGAGGACGTTTAAGGAATGACTTTGATCAGGATTCAAATAGTTTCGGATCACAGTCCAGAAATTGGCGTAACAATAATGATGAGAACTCCAGCACAAGAGTCGAAACAAGAGTGTTCGAACGAAGCTCAGGAAATGAAAAATCGCTGTCTGTCGAAAGTCAGTATGTAGGAAGAATAATAGGTGATTAATTTACAGATTAATTCTGATTAATTATTGTCATTAATATGTTTTCATCTCTCACGTTTTATATCACATACATCTGTTTTGATATTTTATTTTTAAGATCTTGAAGTAGTAATATTATAACTTGCTCTTGGTGAAGTTATTATACCCCCCAAAACAAAGTTTGGGGGGGGGTATACTGGAATCGGGTTGTCCGTCTGTCTGTCTGTCTGTCCGTCCGTTTTTTTGTCCGGGATTCATCTTTGTCGTTATTGAACAAATCTTTTTCAAACTTTCAAATATTAATGACCATGATGTAAACCTGTGCCTCCGTGGATTTGGTCAGAGTCGCATGATCCTGAGTGGAGTTGTGGCCCCTTAATGAGTTAAATTGGGCAAAATTAGCTTTGTCCAGGATTCTTCTTTGAAGCTATTGAGCAAATCTTTTTCAAACTTTCAAATATTAATGGCCATGATGTAAACCTTTGCCTCCATGAATTTGGTGGGAGTCACATGATCCTGAGTGGAGTTGTGGCCCCTTAATGAGTTAAATTGGGTAAAATTAGTTTTGTTCGTCCTACTCCTTCGTCATTTTTGAATGAATCTTTTTCAAACTTTTAGCCATGGTGAGAACATTTGCCCCTGTGATTGTGGTTGGAATCACATGATCATGTCTCCAATTATGGCCCCTGAATAAGTTAAAATAGGCAAAAATTATACAGCTTTGTCTAGCCTAATCCTTGGTCCCTGATTCAGTAATAGGTATTCTAAATAAACTAAATAAATGTATTGCCTTGTGCTTTCTAATGATACCATAACTATGGCCAGGGCAAACAACCTAGACAGGGAAGGGTTGGGGGGTATTCGTTAGTCTTTGGCTTACAGTTCTAGTTATTATTAGATGTCTATATTATCAAACTTAAACCATGTTCATTTAATGAAGGATCGAACTGATGACTAAAACTAGTGTAAGCAAAAACGATTAATTTATTTAATCAACTCTTATTGCTTGAAGATACGGTTTTTTGCCTGTCCGAAAAAATATTTGCCTGTCTGAACAAATATGTCATTATATAGTAAAAAAATGAATGTCAACTGGTTTCAATGCTTTCCTGAATTAATTCAATAAAAAACACTTAGTCTCGCAAAAAATATTTAAACACTGCCACTGTTTAGATTCTTTTCGGTCGTCCGGTAATTCCACCAACTGCCGCCATTTTGACCGAAGACTAAGCATATTGAGTGCAGACGATTTTGATTGTACCTTGTTGCAAACCAAGAACCAATCAAAACAGTTGTAATAAAATGCCATTACTGCTGTATCATATTTACTTGTTTATGACCGGCAATCAACACGATGATTGCAGATCGGAAATGGCCTACTTCCGGCGATGCTATGTGACGTCAATATCAGTATGGGATCGACTAACTACCTCTATGGCAAATAATTGGCCAACAGATTTTAGAGACTGTTCGCTTTCAGGTAGCTATTTAATCATCTCAAAATATGTCGGTCATCCTGACCATCATTTACGTATAAAATTTGCCGGACATGTCCGGCGGACCGGCACATTTCGGGAAGACTGTTTGGATGTTTTTGAGTTGTGAGCAAAGTTATTAATCTACAACTTTTCATTGCAGGTAAAGGAGGAAGTAAAATACGAGAACTACAGGATGAATCAGGAGCTAAGATAAATGTATGGTTTATGCAAACATTACCTCTTAGATATTAAAATCCTAAATCAATAAATATAAATACACAGTCAGCAAATGATTTGATCGCAGTATGTTAATAACTAGCCCATATAAGATGAAATGGCTGAATTTTGGGAAGCACTCTTCATATTTGTCTTTTAGAATTAGTGCCATACATGAATCAATCAGAGTTTGTACCTCAACAAGTTTGTTTGTATTTTTCTTCAGAATATTGGAAGTTTTTTTATTACCCCATATATCCTTTTTATCTTGGTTTGTTATACAGGTGGTAAGAGACAGCGACTCCAATGGCTACACGACAGTTACCTTGGCCGGACCTGCAGATGCTGTGAAGAAAGCTGAAGAAATGATCGAAGAATTGACCAGTGGAGATCGTGGAGGCTCAAGATATAACTCAGATCGCGGGTCAGGCTTTGGTGGCAGTAGAGGAGGTTCAAGTTATGGAAATAGCAGTTCAAGCTTTGGAAATAGTGGCCCAGGATTTGGAAATAGTGGTGTGTAGCTTAATATATAAAAAACTCTCTGCCTCTATATTGATCAGTTATGAAAATTTACCTGAAAAGTAAATTGTCTCTTCATTGTCCAATTTTGTCTGTTACTTGCTCAGTGTTTTAGTCATGTTAGATTTCCTTCACATTGTATGATTTCTTGAAATAGCATGTCTCAGGTGTTTGAGAAAATAATTACTCTTTATCTAAGAAAATGAAAGGTAAAAAAAGATATTATAGAAGGAAATTAGTTACTTCAATTATCAGAGTTATGTCAAATCAGTATTTCATATTTTTAAGGAGGATTCCATTCCAATGGTAGTGGTGATGCACCTAAAACAGAATACGTGGAGCCACCGAGACCCAAGATCAACTGGGGAACCATAATGGCCGACAGGGAGGCTAATGAAAAAAAGAAATTTGCACGTAAGAAGTTTGTTATGTGGAAGTGAAAGGCAAGGGGGCAGATACATTGTTACCTTGTGGTTATCATATTGATTGTTTGATTTTGTCAAAATGCATGTAGAACTCATTTTTAGCTTGACTATTAGAAGAATAAGGAGAGCTATCCTAGTCACCCGAGCGTTGGCGTTACCACTTATGTTAAAGTTTGCGTACCACCTCAAATATTTTTAAAGTCCATTGACATCTGGCTTTGAAACTTTGCACACTTGTTCACCATCATGCCCCCAACTTGTACACAGGAGGAGGTCACTGTATCAAGCATTTTGACAGAATTATGCCCCTTTTTCAACTTAGAATTTACATTAAAGTTTGCGTACCACCTCAAATATTTTCCAATTCAATTTATGTTAATATCTCAGCACATCATGTATTGCATTGAAATCTAATCTAACAGTGATACATGCATGTTTCGCCAAAACTTTTTAAAAACGGCGGAATAGTCGAGCACGCTGTCTCTCAGCTATTTGTTATTGTTAAACTCTCCTACATGTCGCAAAGTTACTATAATTCACGTTTTTTTTGGGGGGGGGGGCTCGTAATTTTGAATTTGGAATTAGGGAATTTTTGTGTAATATTTAAAGATAATAGGATTTTTTTTATAAAATATTGTATTGGTTTAATATACACAATCACTCTTTTTTATGAATTAATTGTTGGCAAGAAGTGCTCAAGGGTGAGCTGTTGTGATAGGGGATTGTTGGTCACATGTTGTCATCATTATTCTTCAAACAACTTCTCCTCCGAAGCCATAGGCCAATTACAACCAAGTTTCACAGGCATGTTCCTTGGATAGTCATCTTTCAGTTTCCTTAAAATAAAACAGTTCCATGTCGAACTCTGGTTGCCATGGCAACCAAGAGGGAAGTTTTTGAAATCTTCCCAGAAAACATTGACCAGATTTCAAAAAAAATTCCTTTATCAAATCCCTTCAAACCATGTTGGTTTTTTAAAAACTTTGCTGACAGGGGCAGGGCTAGTAATGACTATATGGAAAACTTTCAAAATCTTCTCCTCAGAAACTGCTGGCCAGTTTTCAAAATTATTTTACAAAAATGTTCCTAACGCGGCCCTTTATAAAATTCCTTCAAGCTATATGGCCTCGTTTAAACCTTTTTATTGTTACATAGAAACCACAGGCCAGATTTCAATTTCACAGGAATGTTTCTCTGGGGGCCCTCTTAGTATCAACTTCCTTCAAACCATGTAAGTTTGTAAAAAAACTTGGCCAACAATGGTCAAGGTTAGTTTTACTATATGACTACATGGAAAACTAAAAACCTTGGCCAACAGGTGGCAATGCTAGTTTTACAATATTACTGTATAGAAAACTTTGAATATCTTCTCAGAAACTTTTGGCCAGATTTCAAAATAATTCCACAGAAACGTTCCTGAGGTGCCCCTTAATCAAATTGTTATCTATATGGAAATCTTTCAAAATCTTAAATTAATTTATAGAGAAGGCCAATTATAAAACTAAAACAACACGATATGCATCTTTCAGACCTACCACCTATAAAGAAGAACTTCTACTTAGAGGACCCAGAGGTTGCCAACATGCATCCTGAGACTGTTAATATGATAAGGTACATATAGGGCCTTTTCGATAGAGCTAGTTAATTTTGTACTTGTACATAAATTTTACCTTTTCAAGATAATTTTGGTGATATATAAATCATGGAGTTTCGACCTGTTTGCAAATAATTTGATTTCTTTTGTTGAATTTAAAAAAAACCTGTTTACATGTATGTGTTTTATAACAGTGATAATTTTAGTTGTTACACAGAATCCTATCCTTTTATGAATGATGTTCATGTATTTTTCATGGTAAGTCCTTTACATTAAAGGGAGCAGAACTTCAATATAACAGTGACGAGTCTTTCAAAGACAGACAAAACTATTCCTAATCCAGTGACCACATTCGAGCAGGCTTTCAATCATTATCGTGAGTATAATTACTGAATGTAATGTAAAACCAATTGAATAAAATGGAATAATGTCTAACTGTAAAATGCAGTTTTTCTCATACAAAACTTACTATGTTGAAACATTAGGGCTTATGCTGCTCATAAACCTGTGGCAAGTTTGACAGTCATTGGCTTGATTGTTTGACAGTCATTGGCTTGATTGTTTGACAGTCATTGGCTTGATTGTTTGACAGTCATTGGCTTGATTGTTTGACGGTCATTGGCTTGATTGTTTGACGGTCATTGGCTTGATTGTTTGACGGTCATTGGCTTGATTGTTTGACAGTCATTGGCTTGATTGTTCAGAACTTTGCTAAAGTTAACAACATTGTTAATGTCATCGTTGTTGAAATTAGAATCATTCCTGCTCTGAAAGTTTTAATGGATGCTATTGTGGTCTGTTGTATTTAAATATATGAGCACTTCATCAAAAATTTCAGTTTTAAAAGTTAACAACGATCTCCTTAAACAAGGTATTAATTTAAACAAAGATCGAAATAATCGGCCTGACGAGAGTTAGAATTTTGTTCAACAAGCCAGGGTTCAGGCTCATTAAAGGATCTTGATTGAAACTTAAAATCTCAGAACTCTGTAGGAAAGTACAGATGGCAACTCATTGATTTTGTGGTGAGCCAGAAAGTTGTTATAATGCCGGGAATGGACGTGAGTATGTGCATAAACCTGCAATATATGCTTAATACATTTACTGACAACTAGTGTATATATATATAGATCACCGTTCATTCTTTAACCATTTTACAATCATATATGTACATATTTTTTGCAGCTGAAATCTTGGACACAATTTACAATCAGAAGTTTTCAAAACCATCCCCTATTCAGGTTAGTAAATATACTTGATATCTTCCTCTACATGTACTAATATATTGCTCTGATGGTGTGTTTTCAATGACAAGAGATTCAGAGAATAGAGCAAATTAATTTTTTGCTGACCTGATTACAATGTACAGCGCTTTTTAAGCAGCATTTATCAAAGAAAAATCATGATAGATAGTGATGAAATTTGCTTGATAGGTGGCTTCTGTGGAGACATAAAACATTTGCTGAACAACTAGTAAACAAGGTCATGTCACACATGTGTATAGGATATTAGGTCAGTGTGAACAAGGTGACCCTCAGTGCTTGTATTTGGATACCTGATTGAAACTAATTACCTGGTTGCACAAATTAAAAACCTGCCATAGTTGTATTGCAGTGTTTCTAGGTTTAGCATTTGGCTATTTTCCAGGGCTAAAAACTGAATAGTTTTCCCAATTGGACTGTAAAGATACCTAATGAATCTTCTGGGGGGGGGGGGGAAATAATGCCAAATTGGACATGTTATAGTGTGTTTTTTCTCTCATAACAATTGCATAAATTATATGCTATTATTTGATCAATATGATCTTTTCTTTTATACCTCAAAAGTCCTGCATATTTTCCCCTATACATGTATGTATACTCACAATATACTCACAAAATCATTTGGCAAACTATTAACTACAATTGCGTTTTTGTTTTTCAGTGCCAAGCATGGCCAGTTTTACTTCAAGGCAAAGATCTCATTGGTATAGCTCAGGTAAGGAAATATAAGATACATGTGCTCGGATACATCATCATTTTTAACCGCTCTGCTGGTCGAAATATTGATCATGGAGAAACTTTAACCTTAGTCATAACTCAAAATATGTTCTACATATTCAAATGGAACTTGGTATACTTGTTGCCAGGGATATGCAAAGCAAGGCCCATAACTCTGTATTTAATACTTGTGGAGTTATGATGCTAGTCAAATTAAAAAAAGGTGAGCATGGGCATTCGCTATACATCGCTCTTGTTTTATCATTTCATGTTATTTGTTATTTGCTTTAGAAGAAATAAGGTGGTTGCTGTGATGTGTAAATTTAGTGTTGACTTTCTACAGATTTCTAAGATTAATTATAAAGAAGCTGTTTTGCTTTGTCTTTTAATTGGTAAAGAAATATTGCAGTATGTTTATATTTAAATAAAACGTGTTTCAGACGGGAACAGGGAAAACTCTTGCCTTCCTCTTACCAGCATTCATCCACATCGATGGCCAACCAGTGTAAGTGGTTGAAATTAGTTTAAACTTGTGATGGTGCTAACTACTGTGATAGGACAGTGGTTAAAATAGAGTGTCTTGTACAATAGTGCTTTGCTACAATGAAGTTTAAGTCTCCCGATTACAAAATATTTTTCCACTATTTTTCAACTAGTATACAAATGTATGTTAAAAATCAAATAATTTGCAACTTAAACTTGCTGAATTCACAGACATA
This sequence comes from Mya arenaria, assembly GCF_026914265.1. Classification (NCBI taxonomy): domain Eukaryota; kingdom Metazoa; phylum Mollusca; class Bivalvia; order Myida; family Myidae; genus Mya; species Mya arenaria. The sequence continues at coordinate 30,155,203 of NC_069134.1, read as the reverse complement.
TTATAAAAATTCATTTTACTTAAAGACTGATTGAAATTGTGATCATAAAAGTAATATTGACACCAGGTTTTGATATTTTGAACTTCCAAGCTTTTAACTTTAAAAGTTTTCTTCAAAATTATGGAAGTTTTTGTACTTCCAAGGAATCAATTTTGAAAGTTTTAACCGATTTCTTGGGAGTAATATACTTCCAAACTTCCTTTAACGGAAGCCCTGGTAGCATGCAGTTGAACAAAAACATTTAAGTAGTATTGAGTTTCATATAGTACATTTTAAAGATGAAGGTAGACATTTAAGAGAGGTACATATATGTTCCACTGGTCGAAATCAGCAGAAGCCGGCAAGCCCTGCATCAGTTTGGTAAAGGGCTTTCAAGGCTTGTTCAAATTCTGCATTTTATATAGCATGTTTGTTAGAAAAATAAATCATGCTAAGCACTGATGTAAGAAATAATTAAAAAGTTTCTGATATTTAAATCAGATTTGATACAGCATCAAGTATGGTTCTTCCGTTTTCCTTTTTTTGTTGATTACTTCTTGTGGAGAAAATACAATACATGACCAAACACAACATTCCAAGGGTAATTAAGCATGGTGGCATGTATGTCAGTGGTAATGACAAAATTGTTTATTATCATATTACCGTATACCAGGTTTTACCTGTGTTGTATAGGGCGGAAAGTAAGGGATGGCCCTAGTGTTTTGGTACTGTCCGCTATCAGTACCGGTACCTCATTGTACATGTTGTCCAAGTGTTCGGGCATGTTTTACAGGGTTTATCTGCATTTGTAGAGATAGGGCGGAGATGGATGGCCCGAGTGTTCTGGTTCTGTCCCCTACCAGGGAGCTCGCCCTGCAGATAGAGGAAGAGGTGAAAAAGTTCAGTTACAAGGGCATTAGAAGGTAAGTGCTTAATTTATATTTAGGCCTAAGAAAAATGGGTTTGTTTGGACTGACTTATGTGTTTCTTGCCGACTAATATATCTTTTAAAATTTGTGATTTAAAAGAGAAGAAAGGGATCTGCAGTCTATAAACCATATATGAATGTTAATCTGACCTGAAATGAGAAGAATTAGTACTGTATACCAAAAAATACATTGCCAGTCCATAATTTTTTTAGGCCATAACCAGAAACAAACCTTTTCTTTTTGGCCTTATGCAGACTCTGTTTATAGTCCTGTGTGTCCATTATTACCATTGTTGCATTTTATAATTTCTTAGCTAAAAGATGCCGTTCTTGAGGCATTTGGATACACATGCCTGTCATCATTATTCACGAGATTTATTCTCGTGTTGAACAAGAGAAATTAAGATCACATGACAAGATTGCCATTAGTTCTTTCACTTTGACGAAACTGTAGCGGCCGCTACAATTCAAAACACAATAATGCATCTCATTAAGCGGATTAACCTTAAATCACAACCCTAGAAAAACAAGATGGCCCAGGCTTTAGCCAAACGTTTTGTTTCAAACCTAATAAGAATATTTATCTAGTAAAATTAATACAACTTATAAGCCATGTCTTGATGTCTTTCGTACATCAACACCAATATGTTGTACTGCTTAATTAATTTTTCATGTACCGTAAATGACAGAGTGTAAGACGATAAGGCGTATTAGACGCAGGGAAAAAATCTGTGAAAAGTAAAAAAAATTAATTATTTTATGTTTTTGGTTAAAAGACGCATAGAAAATATGTCAAATCATCTGGCAATTTTGGCCACCATGTTTGTTGAGTTACAAAAAAAAATTTTTCGTGAAAATGGCGAGGGTTATCTTTAAAACCTTAAAATGATAAACTGTTGAGAATGAAAAGTTAAGTTATGCCAAAACTTATATTGTACGGGTTTGTTCTCAAAATGTCAACACCTACAGAAAAGAATAAAGAATGTGACAAAGTGTGAAAAAAACAAGACCATTATAGCAACTGTTTGTAGTATTGGTATATTAAACAGGTTAAAGGCAGTCGAGTTTTTTACACCTTCTCGTACAACTGACAAAAAATATTTTGACAGTGCCCATCTTTGCTTTTTTGTATGCAAGTTTAATTATTGTTCAATTCAATTAATTATTCAAAATATTATTGGATAACTTTAATCGAAAAATATTTTTGTTTAAATTATTAACGTCTCATGATATACCGTATCCCGATCTTCAACTGCCGTTTTAACTCGTATATACTCGATCAATATGACGCAAGTAACATCCCTTTCTACATAAATCTAAACAAACTCTCGGCTTGAAATCGACATCAGAAAAAAAGTTTAAAAAATTGTTACTGGGCATTATACGCAGGCATTTTTTTGCATCGAAATCTTCAGTTTTCTTTTCAAAGAGCCTATGAGTAAAGTTTACACTCACAACATATACCAAGATCATCTTGTTGTAGTAAAAAATTAACAAACTTGCCAATATATTGAACTTTTTGAGCGGAGAACATTTTTATTGGTTTGATGAAAGATATGCTCAATTATTCATTTTGCAGTATATGTGTATATGGTGGTGGAAACCGGAGGGAACAAATCAAGGTGTGTGAACGGGGCGTGGAGATAATCGTGGCCACACCGGGACGTCTCAATGATCTCGTCATGAACAAGATTATTAAGGTCACCTCTGTGACTTACCTGGTGAGTGTAATAAGCCATTGGTTTATGAGCTCGTTAAGGAAAGTTAAGGTATTGTGATAGCCTTGAATTCATTGTTTGCATCATGCAAAAATTGTATCTTCGCCATTATTTAAAAAATGTTCAAGATATTCAAATACAACTTGGTATAGATGTTGCCAGAGACAATACTCACATGTAGAGCAAGGCTCATAACTATTGCTTTCTAGATAGTCAAGATATTCCCCTTGTTTGACTGTCAAAGTAAAAAAATAGGCAAGACTTGTTTTGCCTTGTGGATCATTTGTTTTGCCATATAGTTACAATCCAAGTACATGCAAGCCAAACCTTTCTAACTGGGAATGTAACATGTTGCACAAGGAGTTGTACAGGAGTACATGCAGGAAAATGTGAACAAATTACATTTCTATTGTCAATTTTGCTAAGACATCAGTTTCAAATTTCAGTCCAGGAGAATCATTGTAGAAATGTAAAATGAAAATGTTTGAAATGCTACGGCGTCCAACATTCTTCTTCCTTGAATTCCAGTTATCAAATTAAGCACAAGCCAAACACCACTAAAACTTCTTCTGGGCCAATTTACAATTTTGAATTATTTGCTTGAACTTCTCATATCAAGACATAAAGTAACTGTTAGAATTCTGGCTTTTGAGGCAGAAGTTCAAATTTCAATGCCTGGTTTACTTGATATCTTTCGGATGATATTTGTTTATTATTCATATCAGGTTCTGGATGAGGCTGACAGGATGTTGGACATGGGGTTTGAGCCAGAGATACGCAAGATTCTGCTTGACATCCGCCCAGACAGGCAGACCGTCATGACCAGGTCATAGATAAGACGATAAATTTCAATTATTAGCTGTTAAGGTGTCTGATAAACAAATATGTGAATTTTGGATGACCAAGGTGTCCAATACACAAATATGTGAAGTTTTGATGGGGTTACACGACATCAAAATTAAACACCAATAATAGACCTGGCTTATTGTGGGTCAAATACCTGAAGTTTGTTTGCAAATACCACTCAAAATGTTTTTTTATGGACTTGATTATGACTAAAATTTAACAGAGCACAAGCTTTTTTTTTTTTAAATCAATTGGCATTGTAAAAAGTATTCAAACATACTTGTCAGGAAGTTTTAGTTTGATGACTTTACAGTCATGCTAGCAATCAAAATACTTTCTGAAATTGCAGTAGTAGCCATAGCAACCATTTTTTGTGTACTTATAATTCAGAAATATCCCTATCGACCATTGCCATTAATGTCGCATTACATATAGTGGGAAATGGCTTGAGTCAATGATATGAATATGTTACCAGTGCAACATGGCCTCCAGATGTACAGAGGATAGGCCAGTCTTATCTAAAAGATCCCATACAAGTGTTTGTGGGCTCGCTGGATCTCGCTGTAAGTTGTTTAATCATATGCATGTACTAGTGTATCTCGACAGTTATTCATCAATAAAAGCTATTTATCTGCAATAAAAAAATATAAAATCTTTACTGTATAAATATTGCAAAAAATGAACAATTTAATGAAGCTGTAAATAAGCAAAAACAAGAGTATAATAAAAGAACATTAACAGAAGTGTTCTACAAATAGTTAATTGAATTGCACATTAATTTAAAATCTCCCTATTAAGTTGAATATATATATGACATAAATGTTGTTACATGACAGGCGGTGCACACTGTTACACAGAGGGTGGAGATGGTGGAGGAGGAAGACAAGAAACAGCGGGTAACAATTCAATCTTGTCATGATTCTGTACATTTGATTTTACTGAACGATTAATATGATGCTTTAAATTGATAATTACCATACAGGTTAATTTCATACTCTGTACCTCCTGAAAAGGTGACGTATAGTTATCAATTCTGACATTGGTGGTGGCTCCTGTAAAACTTTTGCAGCCATAACCTTATTAATTCTATGCTTTCAAGAAAGGTATACATGTATATGAGATCAAGATAAGAAAAAATGGAGAAAAATGTATGATTTTCTAAATAAATTCTAAATGAGAAAGTGGGGGTCTTTGGTCTTTTATTCAAAAAGCTTCGCTGTAATAATATCAGTTTGTTATTTGTTTGCTGTGTTTTGTTTTAAAGATTCTGGACTTCATCCAGTACGAGATGCAGGAAGATGACAAAATCATCGTCTTTATGGGAAGGAAAGTCAAGTAAGAAGTTCGTAAACAGGGGGTTATTACATGAGCGGTCATTCACTATGGAATGTTTTATATCAGTTTTGTAAAATTGATAGAAACTATCCTTGATAAAATGCGTTTATAAATTTCATATTGAATGACCATGAGAGTGGTATTTGTTCATATCATAGGATTTTTTCAGGCTACTTTTTGTAACATTGATAAGAATAAAACTAGTTTATTTAGACATGTAGTTCATCGCCCGCAAACATGACCATAATTGCATGTTTCATGCTTATGTATTTATGTTTTTGATTGGTAACGCCTTAAAAAAAAAAGGTTTGGGTAACCCAACCCTGCCTACGAAATATCTGCCTACCCTACTGTTTTTTCAAGCCTTTGGTTAAATTTTTTTTAGTGTGTTTTAATATGTACTTTAAACCTTAACCACACAATTTTTTTTTTTTTGGGGGGGGGGGGCATTTTACAGTTTTAACAATGTAATTCAGCTTGTCATTAATCTATGGCGTAGATGTAATACTGTATCTTTAAATATTCACAGGGCAGATGACTTGTCCTCAGATTTTACTCTTAATGGAGTAAATTGCCAGTGTATCCATGGAGACAGGTTAGGAGATTTAATTAACTTATGATTTCAATAAATCTCACTGACTGATTCCATTCTTAAATGCAGTCATAAAATTTAAGACTTTCATACAAAATAGTTTGCATTCTTTAACAAGCGCTCTGCAATCAAAATATTTAACTAGCTCTGCTATATAAAATCTGGTAGATGATCTATGTTATCTTTTTATGTTGCCTAACATGACAGACACATAAGGATTACTTTGCCCATTGGTGTCGTCATTGGTGTCATGCTTAGTGTTTTTGATCAATAATAAAATTAATTGTTCAACCACAATGTGTAGAGTCTTCAAACTTGGTATGCACATTGGTCATGGTCAGTAGATGACCCCTATTTGTAGCAATAGGTCAAAGATCAAGGTCATGGTGGCCTTTGCTAGTGGCCGTTTCCGACAGATGATGCATTCAATTTGCAAAATTCTACTTCATAGTCTGCAATTTGTTAATTTGCTTTAAAGCAATGACTTGAAGTTTCATAGAAATTGGCACATTCAGTAAGTTCAAAATTGATTAAAATTTGATATAAGATTAATTTCATAACTAATTAGTGGTACTCTATACAAACATTTACAGAGAGCAGATTGATCGGGAACAAGCATTAGAAGACATTAAGACGGGTGAGACCCGGATCCTTGTTGCGACTGACGTAGCTAGCCGAGGGCTGGATGTGAAGGACCTTACGTATGTATCAATTAAAATACATGTACACTGAAGTATATATTTATTACCTGAAACTAGAAATTATGGCAGTGTTTGCAGTAAACCCCTGGCTTGTTAGTTTGAATATTATTTTGCGGAATTTCATGGAATGAAGGTCATGACTTTACATCTCCTCATACTCATTAAAACAATATATAGATCTGGTAATATGTTAACATAGAATCAGAATGTTAACATTGTGCAAACCTGTTTCTTTTCCAAGGGATATAATGTAAGTACAAGGTTCATTGTTTCTGTGTATATATCTTATTGTGGCAGCAGAGCTTTAGAAAATGAAGTAAGAATCTCAAGCCTGTGTTAAACTACATACAATTTCTTTAAACATATTATTGTGTTTCTCTGCAGGTATGTTATCAACTATGATATGCCACGAAATATAGAGGAGTACGTACATCGGGTGGGGAGAACTGGCAGAGCAGGGTAAGTACTGTAAGCCCCAGTACCTTAAAAATAGTTAGGTGAGTGTAACCGGTTCAAGTATCATATTTCATGCTCTAAATTTTAATTATGGAAAAAAAGTAAATAAAAACAAAACCAGAATAGTCACAAACTGCCATATCCCCTGCTGAAATAAGAACAGTATCAACTTCACCTTCATTCAAGGATTACAATTAAAAAATGGACATTAACTTAAAAATACTGCACACTTGGTTGTTTTTTTGTGCACTACATTTCCTCTAAGTGAGATCTATCTGTAAATAAAGTTTGAAGTAAAGAATTCAAAGGCTTATCAAGTTATGCACCAAACAAAAAAATAAGTTTGATAAATAATGAAGGGCAATAGATGAAAAATACTGCAGCCAAAGTTATCCACTGCACTTCTCCACAATGAGATCTATCTATCTATAGATTTTAAGTTTGAAGTCAATACCCTTGAAGACTTTCAAAGTTATGCTGCGGACAAGATTGCCCGAATGCATATCAGCTGACAATTACTTTATCCCCTTTGCATTTCAGCGGGGGATAAATAGTCAGCTTGATATTGTAATACATCTGTTAAGTTTGTGTAAGTTTGCAGTACAAAAAGAAAAAAGTATCTTTAAATGAATTAAATGGCTTTGAAAACAATTTCCAAACGGGTCTAAGCCTGCAATGAATCCCTCAACTCAAGCTAAAGTCTGAATTTTCTGCATTTGGAATTTCAATCTGATATCATTCAAGTCCTGGCTATGTGTGTGGGGTTTGTCTCATCGTGCAGATATGGGGCTGTAAATGTTTGCTGTTAGCAGAAAGTATGATATGGGAGGTAAATGTTAGCTGTAAGTACAATATATTGGTATCGGCAGGAGAACAGGCACATCGTTGACGTTTATCACAAGGTCAGACTGGTCCAAGGCTAAAGATCTCATTAACATAATGGTGGAGGCACAGCAGGTTAGTTGTAATATTGTTTACTTTTATATCAGATGTATCAAAAAATACTAAAAGAAACATTTCTGCCACGACTGATTTTCAAAAAAAAAGTTATTGTATAGCCATGACTCAAACAAAGTGTAAGGTATTCAGATGAACCATGTGGCAAAAGACCGACATATAAAGCAAGATCCATAACTCTGGCTCTAATTACTGTTTTGCCCCTTTGCCGACTGGACACAAAAAAACCTGATCGTTTGTGTTTTCTCAGCAGAGCTCTTGTTAGGATGTTTTCACCAAGACATTGAAATATGACAACATATTTCAATCCATGACTTGCAGAACTTATTTTTTGAATACATATATTCCCGATTGTGGTTGTATGTAACAAGTCTTGTAACATACAACCACAATCAGGAATACATGTATTCAAAAAATAAGTTCTCTTCAGTTTAAAAAAAACAACTGCCAAGTTTCATAATGTGTCATTTCCTGGTTAATCAGATGATATTGTGGATTCTCTAAACTTGCTACTTCATGAAGATAAACCAGTATGAGCAGCATGATTCTGAAAGTCTAGTTACTGATGTATTAACATGCTTGTCTTTCTTGGAACGACGTGAAATGGGAGCTCCACCTAGTCGCTTGTTGGAGGTCATTTGTCAAAGTTTTCTAATGGATTAAACAACTGTATGCTCTTATTTATTGAAGAGATGTAATCCCAAGTTTGATCATCTGAATCTTGAGTTATAACCAGCTTCATGTTTGTTGATTTTACTTAAGAATTATTGTTGCTAGATATATTATTACTTTTTTATTTATTTATTTTTACAGGAAGTGCCCGAGGAGCTTCAGGAGATGGCTGAGCGTTTCCAGATAATGAAAGCCCGTCGGGATGCAGAGGGGGGTGGAGGCAGAGGGAGAGGGGGTGGAAGAGGCGGGGGTCGAGGTCGTGACTTTTCCGGGGGATACGGTGGGGGCGGTGGTGGGAGACGGAAGGATAGGGAAGGAGGGATACGAATGTCCTTCGGAATACCTTGACAGAATGTTTAGATGAAATTCGAACACTCGAATGCAATGCTCATGCATTAGACATGAGGATATCCATAGATTATATCTGGATCAATGATCTTTCACTGTAAGAGATCTCAGTTGACTTGTTTCGTTCAAAAGATGCCATGTTTTTTAGCAATAGACGAGACTATTTTTATGATTTGTTTCTGACACTCTTTACAAAGAATTGTCTAACACGAGGAGGAAAAATGAAAATAATTTCAAAGGTTTTAACATCAGGGGTAGAACACTAAAAAATAAGAATTAAAATATTGTCATCAGAACAATTTGCAGCAATGTTGATGAATGGTAAAGATTCAAGTTGAAATTTTCTTAATTCCTGTTTTCCCAAAAAAATGGGTGGTGAAAAATAAAAAAACTTGCCTAATGTGAAAATATGTCGAGATATGAAAGTTTATTGCTTGTTTTATGTTTCTCTAGTCTTTATGTTTTAGTAAGCAAAAAGATCGTTTTATATTTTAAGATTTATTCATGGTGCTGTGTTATGGTATTTGAGGAGCGAAATGTTTATTTACAAGGTCCATTCAATGAACATTTAGACTTTTTGCATAACTTAAATCAAGATGTGGACATATTCTTAAAATGATGTGAATATACAACTTAGGTATTATTTTAAAGAACCTGCAAGAAAAATGCATCTACTTCTTGGTTTTTTGATGATTGTTTCAAGAACATAAATAACAGTGTTTTGCACATATGAAAACAACATCATTTAGTTACAAATGCTGCCATTGGGTTGCAAATGATATCATTGGGTTGCAAATAATGTCATTGTTTTGCAAATTACATCATTAGGTTGCAAATTACATCATTGGGTTGCAAATGACATCATTGGGTTGCAAAAGACATCATTGGGTTGCAAATGACATCATTGGGTTGCAAAAGACATCATTGGGTTGCAAATGACATCATTGGGTTGCAAAAGACATCATTGGGTTGCAAATGACATCATTGGGTTGCAAATAATGTCATTGGGTTGCAAATAATGTCATTGGGTTGCAGATTACATCATTGGGTTGCAAATAATGTCATTGGGTCACACATGTATAAATCAAAGGTATGTTTATGAAATATTGCACATTAAGAGAAATGTGATTATATTTATAATCATTCACTCTATTAAATGTTCCCTGTCTACGTATTTTTTATGGCCCTTGTGTATATGTTTAAAGCGCTTACTTCACTTGTGTAAATAATTTTTTATCAAGTATTGTCTTGTTAGCAAATAAACTGTTTGTTGTTGTTGTTGTCATGATTTTCTGCAATCATGTGCAATAAAACTAGTTGTGACAATAACCATTTCTCATATGTACTGTGATATGGCACAAGTTGATGTTTGAATGTCCATGGAGAATGCAAGTTCATTTGCAGTTCATTATTATTAGTATTATTATTTTATTATTATTAGTATTCTTTCAAAACCTTTTACTCTGCGAATACCAATTTTGGTTGTCATACTGTAGTCTAACGATTTTTTATAACGCATTTGATGGTGATTTTTAATAAAGTTTTGTCCAAGCTGTATTAACAAGGGTACTAAATGGTATAAATGATAAATCTTCAAAAACGTTCTTCCAGATATATTTGCTGGTACTGTAATAAGGTTGACTTCAACTAGAATTTTAGCTAGGTTTTAAAAAGGACAGGGTGAAGCACCCTTCCATAACTCATAGCTTAAACCCTTATTCAACAATGAATGACATTTTTATTATGGTGAAAAAAGCATAGTAGTAAGTGTTAACTCTCTCGAAGCATGTATTACCATATCATTTTATTAAGCCACATCTTTAAAGTTAATGAATTTGTTGTATTTTGTTTTACATTGTTGTATTAAAATAAAAAAATAAAGCCAAGAAAGGTTTCATCTTGTACATATATTTAAACAGGATTAAACTAAATGCATCAAAGATTAATCTTAGAAAGTTTTTGCAGGCTAGCTGTTACTATTAATGAAGTAGTTTTCAACAATGAAAGTAAAAGTATACTAGTATATTATACCTCACAAAAAAAATGTCCATTCTTTGTATATATAAACTCGATCGGTTTGTATATCACTGTATTTTGAAAAAAAAATTCCAGTTTAAAGACGTCAGCGGTCCATATTATATTTTTGCCCGGTCCGGACCTCGCCAAAAATGTAATATGGACCGCTGACGTCATACGATTGGTAAGTATGGCTTGCTATTTTCACGACGGCAAAAACTTGTCGCAAGTAAACATTATTAGCTTTGTTCAATAAAACACATTTAAATCTCTCTAAAAATATTAAATTGTAATGAAAAAATGTTCGGTATAATTTAAGAAATATAACGCAAACTTCGGGCTATATGGTCCGTATAATGTCATATGACCCGCAGTGGTGTGTTATATTTCTTAAATACTCATTTTCTTAAAACATGTATTACATGTAGTCATGTACCTAATCATTTTATTAAACCATGTTTCCAATGGCTTATTTTGTAAAAAAAAATGTTGTATTTGAATAAAACAAACCAAAGAAAGGTTCTTTCCATCTTGTGCATATATTTAGTTTTACCCATGCTTGAATGGCACATATTGTTTTTTGTTTTGCCAGAGAACCATGGCAAACACGTAGGGATTTTTTTTGTTTATCCTCGTTCACACTCGTTCCCGATCAGTTACTTTTAAACAATTTCGCGTGCAGTCTTCAAACTTGGTATGCACATTAGCCATGATCAGTAGGTAGATGGCACGACGTAGTGACATTGCCTAGAAAAATTATGGGCGATCCCTACAATCGACATATTTGATCTTATCCGCGGAATTCTAGTATTTTTATACAGATGCCATTCTTTACAGTTCGTTCAATAATTATGTGTCCGCCTATTGATTCTTTCTATTTGCTTACATGCATTTTTTTTTTCACATACAAAGTATTATATGGCTTACCTTTTTGTAAGATATGCGCTCATATTTGTTTTCTTTCAATCACGTAAAAGGGCAGTAATCGCCAAAATCTCATTCTAAGTCTATTTTCTATCTAGTATTTGCAAACTGGTATATATTCCATTGTGTACAATTATATTGAATTATATTAGGCCAATGACCGTATGTTAAATATAGATTTTGAGCACCATTTTCAAAGTAAAAAGTCAACTTTGCGGGGCTGAATATGAGCCCCAATGAACCTTTCCATATGTTTTATAAATCAACGTCCAATTCTTATAAAGCATATCCGAACACAACTTTAGTGCATCTGAAATAAAACAAGTTTCGTATTTCTTATCGAGGATTTGTTGGTATAAAAATATGTTGTTAATAGTTAATAGATCTAGTAGTACTGTATAATAGGACATACCCCCGTTGATTAAAGTTAGGATGTAAATGACGTTTGACGTCACTGACGTCATTTTACGTTAGCAACGCTCTTGGAAATACAGTCATATTCGCTTTTGCATTCGAGCGTGCAACACGCTTTTTGTACTGAGTACGAAATGGTTTTGTTAACTTCATTTTCCTACAAGGAAAACAAACGGTACGTTCCTGAAGGAACACTAAATGATTTTGAACAAAGTTCTGCGCAAAGGTATGTGAAACCGGTAAAGAAAATGTACGTTGCTGGGAATCTTAAGAAGAAATGGGAGACAAGAGGCCCAGTCGCGTCTTCATCCAAGAGGAAGATGGAACAGATTCCAGAAGATGGCATGACCACCAGAGTCAAGAAAGCTAGACTGGAAGAAACGGACAAAGCTAAAGAGGATGTTGGAAGACAGCCTTCATTTCAGTTTGATGACGATGAAGACAAGAGAATCGAAGGTTTGCTGTGTTATGTTGATAAGTTGATAGCAGAAATACACGCACTTCTTCTCATAAAGAAAACATTTCCATTACAGCAACTTTTTCTTACACAAAACTTTGAAACCAGACCGACAAATACATTCACTGGTAAACACAAGCTTGATGACACGGATGACCTAACCGAATATGAACAGAGTAAAATTCCAAGAATTGATGAAACCGTTCTAGATGTTGTCTACACATCTAAGAGAGAATTTCCTTCCTTTGTAATCAGTGAGAAAGAAAAGAGACGACTTGATGCCCAGCTAAAAGAAATTGATTGCACGGCTGACGATAGCACTTCCGTTCTAGATGTTGTCTACACATCTAAACGAGAATTTCCTTCCTTTGTAATCAGTGAGGAAGATCGGGGACGTCTTGATGCCCAGTTTCATGAAATTTATAGCATGACTGAAGATAACACTGCCACACATAAAGAAATTTGTAAAGAACTTTTCATAGAGCCTGAAAAACAGTCACTGGATGAAGTCATGAAAGAAATAGATGACATTCTCGAAAAATATGAAAAACCAGATGAACAAATGCTTCCAATGATGACCAAAATGGATAAAGCACAAGAAGTGGCGACAAAGAAGAAACCTATTATGGTCGAGTCAGAGAACTCCGCTGACATTCTCACAATTACGAAAGGAACATCTAGATCTCTCAAGAGAAAGAAGCAAAGTGAAACTGAAAACAATCGGCTTTTCTCAAAAAAATATGCAACTGCGATTGATTCTGTCTCAAACGAAACAAAGAAGCGCAAGTTCAAATTCATACCGGTTTCTTTTCCTTAAATCTGAAGTTTGATATCTGTTTTCGGCCTTTTTGGGGTGGGAGGGATTTACAAAAACTTCAAAAACAAAACCTATCGTGGGGACATCTGACCATAAAGCCACGTTCTTGATTTTATGGTCCACCACCTGATGAGACCTTCGGAGGGGTCGAAATGGGTTTTGGCTGTTTATATTTAGGGCTATTTGTGACCAAATGTGTCCGAAATTGTTCGTTTTTTCAGTATCAGGCCAAACATAACAGGAAAGAGGCTTGATCATTTCAAGAATGGCATTACATATTTAATGAATTTGTGACAGTGTCGTATGCATTGGCAAAGCATGTTCATTTTCTTGAATTCCCCTTTTTTATTGAGTACGAACAGGTTTGATGACATAAAAACCTCAATCAATTGTTAACTGGGCATGACCAACACCATTACTTATAAATCGGTTGTCCGGTTAGGGCGCATGCGTCTCCCCACGGCGCCCTGATTCCTGGCTAAGCGCATTCGAGTTTGGTTCGTGGTCACCATGCCGGACAAGTGTGGGCTTTATCGGATACTTCGGTTTTCCTTGCGACCCCAGACTCACGTAACGACGGGAGTAATTATTAAAATGTTGAAATGATTTGTTTTACAATCGTTATGAAATAAATAAGTTAAACTGGTACTGATCTACTGAACTTATGTTTAAAGCTATGGGTCCGGGCTGTACTTTCCTCCTGTAATGAAAATTATTGACACAACTTGACAGACATTACACCGTTGAGGCTCTCGAAAGTCGAACTTTACATCAAATTTGACATTCTACGCAAGCATATTTTGAATCTAGGCTACTAAGACACTCTATTATTAAGACTCCTGTGTAATGATCTCGAAACGTCTTTGGCCAAAGTTCAAAACATTCTCTGTAACGCATGCATGTTATGACCATTGGCTAGATAAAATGTTACATATGAGTTGCCATTAAATACAAAAAAAGAAACGACTTTTTATAGAACGGTGCCAAAAAGGTGACAAACGTTTGTATTTTTACCTCGTTAAAAAACTTACGTATCTCGTTAAATTGACTTACGTTTATCGTTAAAACAACTTACTTACTCGTTAAGACGGCTTACGTATTTCCGGTTAAAACTTCTAAGTAACTCGTTAAACCAACTTACTTACTCGTTAAAACGACATATGTATCTCGTTAAAACAACTAAGCAACTCGTTTTAACGAGTAAGTATGACTTATGAATCTGGTTAAACGACTTACGCATCTCGTTAAAACGACTTAGAATCTAGTTAAAACGAGTTACGTATCTCGTAAAAATGAACGGCGTAATTGGCCATTCGGAATTGCCTAATAACCGCGCATAAACGATCATCTCTTGCCTCAGTCATCTTTACAATGTCGCTTATTCCAGTGATATTTTTACACGATTCAGATTTGCCAATACGATGTTTTAACGAGATCAACGAGATATATAAGCCGTTTTAACAACATACGTTAAACGTTCAAGCGAGTTTTTACGAGATAAGTAAGTCATTTTAACGAATATATATATTTCAACCGCTTACTCTGTCGTCTGAACGAGATACGTTAATTGTTTAAACGTGATACTAGGACGTTTTATCGAGAGACGTAGGTTGTTTAAGTCGTTTTAACAAGTTACTTAGTCTTAAACGAGATACGTAAATCGTTTTATCGAACAAAACATGTATGTCACCTCTATGCCACCGTAATAAAGCGTGCGTTTGGCTCTATAACTTTCCCGAAATAAGTTACATAACATGTTGTATTAAATGTTCTTTAAAAAAATACATTTGACGCGAAAAATTAAGATTTTATTATCTGTTCGTACATAGTTTGTGCGAAATGATGTCAACTCAAGTTACATTTATTACACTAGCGTAATACATGAGGGAAATTATGTTCGTTGATTGATCACTTCAAGTTGCTTGCCTTAAGCCCATATCGCGTGAGAGGTCGAGTGCGATGTAAACGAGAATTACCTTCCTTTGTAATCAGAGAGGAAGAAAAGAGACGTCTTGATGACCAGCTAAAAGAAAATGATAGCATGACTGACGATAACACTACCGTTCTAGATGTTGTCTACACATCTAAGTGAGAATTTCCTTCCTTTGTTATCAATGAGGAAAAACGGAGACGACTTGATGCACAGCAACAAGAAATTGATATCATGACTGACGATAACACTGCCACACTTAAAGAAAACTGTAAAGACATTTTCACAGAGCCTGAAACACAGTCACTGGATGAAATCCTTAAAGAAATTGATGACATTCTTGACAAATATGAAATACCAGGCGATCTAATGCTTTCAGTGATGACCAAGGTTCATGAAACACCAGCAACGGCGACACAGTATGAACATATAATAATCGAGTCAGAGAATTCCGCTGCAATGCTCAAGACCGAAGACAAGCCTTAATCACTCAAGAGAAGGAAGCAAATTGGAACTAAAAACTGTCGGCTTTCCGCACAAAACAGTTCATCTGCAATTGATACCGTCTCAAATGAAACAAAGAAGCGCAAGTTCAAATTCATACCGGTTTCTTTTCCTTAAACCTGATGTTTAATATGTTTTTCGGCCTTTTTGAGGTGGGAGGGATTTTCAAAAACTTCAAAAACAAAACCTATCGTGGAGACATCTGACCATAAAGCCACTTTGTTGATTTTATGGTCCACCACCTGATGAGACCTACGGAGGGATCGATATGGGATTTGGCGGTTTTATATTTAGGGCCTTTTGTGACTAGGATATAAATCATTTTGAGGCCTACACTGGGTATTCACAAGCGGATCCTTAAAAACGTCAAACATTCTTTTCTTTTTTCTATATAGGAGAGGAAAAGTTATAAAATACACCCAATCTGCGCCATTTCGGATTAGATTTTTTTCTGATTTTCTTAAGGTAGTATCCCGAAACCCCACCCTGCCAACACTAAATAAATTTGGGTTCACAAGTCAAAATGTTACGCCCAAAAGTTTCGCCCCTCAAACGTCGGATCCCGGACCCGCCACTGGTATTTATAAGACAAACGGTCGGACCAAGAAAGAAGTGGTAAGTGTAAACGTTAATAAACTAATAAAATCTGTTGTCCGGCTTGCGACACGTCAGTTATCATGTCAATATGGTTAAAAAATACGCATATATTATACCAGAATGCACCATTTTAACTCCATTATTGGCCAACTTTTCCAGATACATATACCACGGTTGCATTCCGAATGTTATGATTCCTGGTAGAGGAGCACAGCTTTAGAATTGCACCCCATTTAACTTAAAATTGTAAACTAGTCCTTGGCTGTATCAACTATGTCTCATGAGGTTGGCATATTTATCCACAAACTTAACGGCCATTGATACATGTAAAGGAAATATGAACTCGAAGCCATAACATATTTTTTCATGTTTTATATAATGAAATATATGCCATTACAGTGTACAAATTAAATAATACATTAAGTAGTACTTTTTAGAGTAGAAAAATAAATAGCTTTCTACAACAATGAAATAAATATGATATGAAATAAAGAAATGATAATATAAAATTGCAAAAACCTAGAGCATGTGATCTTTTACACAACAGTGTAAACAATGGTTTTAATGTTTTGAATTTTTACTAGTGAAACATCTTTTAAGTTAGTTATTCTACATACATACCATATATCACCATAAATTAGTATCATCACAAAAATTCTCTTAAAATCAATATATACAAAGACACACAAAAAAAGAAGCTTGGAAGAGAAACAATATTAACCAAAACCATAGCCAACTGATCATCAACTACATCTTTGCAAATGACACTAATATGTACAAGTGTGGTGAATACCTAGTTTACTTGTAAAACTGACAGAAGGCTAATATAACTATATCTATGTCAAGAGCCATCCTATCAAAACGCCTGTGACAACTTAACAGCCAGTTACAATAACTATAGTCTATTTTAAGAGCCATTCTATCAACTTACCTATGACAACAAAACAGAAGGTTACAATATCTATAGTCTATTTCAAGAGCTATCGTACCAAGAAGCCAATGACAAATAACAATAAACAAAATGAAACATTAATTTGAAACATTAACTATAGTTTATTTCACGAGCCATCACATCAACAAGCCAATGACAACTAAACAAAATGTAACATTTACTTTAATCTGTTTTAAGAGCCATCACATGAACAAGCAAATGACAGCTAACAAAAGGAAATTAACTATAGTCTATTTGAAGAGTCATCACATAAACAAGCCAATGGCAACTTAACAAAAGGTAACATTAACTATAGTCTATTTAAAGAGCCATCATATCAAGGAGCCTATGACAAATAAACAAAAGGAAACATTTACTATAGTCTATTTGAAGAGCCATCACATAAACAAGCCAATGGCAACTAAACAAAAAGTAACATTAACTATAGTCTATTTACTGAGCCATCATATCCTGGAGCCTTTAACAGATAAACAAAAGGTAACATTTACTATAGTATATTTAAAGAGTCATTGTATCAAGGAGCCTTTTACAGCTAAACAAAAGGTAACATTTACTATAGTCTATTTAAAGAGTCATCATATCAAGGAGCCTTTTACAGCTAAACAAAAGGTAACATTTACTATAGTTTTTTTAAAAGAGTCATCGTATCAGTGAGCCTTTTACAACTAAACAAAAGGTAACATTTACTATAGTCTATTTAAAGAGTCAGCTTATCAAGGAGCCTTTTACAGCTAAACAAAAGGTAACATTTACTATAATCTTTTTCAAGAGCAATCACAGGAACGAGCAAATGACAACTAAACAAAAATTAATATTAACTATAGTCTATTTCAATAGTCATCATAATTGTGATCATATGACAACTTTGCTTGCACAAAAATGGAACATCTGAGTTTCACTTACTTAATCAATATCCCTTTGGCAGTATATATCACGTTGACTCTTAAGATCGTTTAATTCAAATCAAATAACAGTTTTAATCTTGTATCACATTCACATTTTTAGTTAAAAAATGTTAATTTTCAATATTGACATGAAACTGCTGCAATTTTGTCATTTTTTTTGCATACATATACAGAGTGCAGAATTAAACTATAATGGAAATTCTCTGACAGGCAATGTCCAAATGTCAAACAAAAGCAGGATTTCATGATTCTAAAAAATATAATTAAATAAATGTAGTAAGTTGCCATTGTAAAATGGTCCAAGATTACCAACTAAACAACACATTCAAATTTCATATAAAATAAAATTGGTCATTGAAGATAATTGATTGTAATAACATTTTGTATTATCCAGTTTGACAAAAAGCAAAGTAAAAATGAAATACATGTGCATACATAAACTGAATTATTAAATTTCCTTGTAAACTTAAGCTCTGTGCTAAAATAAAATACCACAACAATCCATGTGCAAAACAGCAACACAAGAGCAAGGTTTTTAAAAGGACAGGGTGCTGTGCTAGAAAAAGGTCGGAGTGCTTAGGGAAAAAATGGCACTGTGTGTCTACTAGTGAATAAATTGAACTTAATGAGTTTCAAATAAAAAGTAGAAATTGTGCTTAATTGAAGTAACAAGAAACGCCGCAATGTGACGAAACCAGGTTTTCAATGATTGACAAAAGAACTTCAGCCTATACAGTTTCAACTGTTTTTCTATTTTTAGTAACAGTGACCTTGATTCTAAAGGCCCCAAACGCAATCCCATGAAAGGTATCCATAAACTCTTCCTTTATACCAAGTTGAGTCAAGATAGGTCAACCCTAACTAAAGTTATTCAGTTTCAACCGTTTTTCTATTTTTAGTAACATTGACCTTGACCTTGTCTCTATGAACCCCAAACGCAATCCCATGAAAGGTATCCATAAACTCTTCCTATAGACCAAGTTTGGTCAAGATATGTCAATCCTTATTGAAATTATTCAGTTTCATAGGTGAGTTTGACGCCGCCCTGCCGCCCGCCCGAACAACGACCTTCATCATTCTAATAACCAGGTTTCACTATGTGATAACCTGGTTAAAAATAGGTTTCAACTGCCAAATATGTCATAGGTTGTGTGAATTTATAATAATATTTTAAGTTTTAATAAAAAAAAAAGAGATTGTTTTTATTATTTTAAGCATTCGATTCTATCATGGCAGGAGGGTACACATGGTGGTCTCCATGAAGGCTGAAGGATGCTACCAACAAAGGGCAGGGTGCAGCACCCTTCCATAACTCCTTAGCTAAAACCCTACAAGAGCACAAATCTTGAGCATAAGCATAGAAGGCAAAGCTGGGTTATATCACACTCTAATAAACAATATGTATATAGGCCAAGATGCGTCAGCTACATGTACTACTATAAGATTGGTCTTGCAGTACGGTAAATAGTTATTACATTCATGTCAAAAATCATAAGATAACATACATTAACGAAAACTTAACAAACATATTTCTATCTATAAAAATAGTTAGTCAGATATTTTTATTGGTACAAATCAGCATTTTGTCGATGTATAAATATGCTAATTGAGGACTGATCATAAGTTGTCACACATTTTCTGAAGAACTATATAAAATGAATAAGGATATTTCGAACTCTGAAACAGCAGGATTTAAGAACAGAACTATGAAGTATAACACTAACAAGTTCCAAAAAAACAACAGTTCTTTTCTTTGATTACACATGCAAAGCACCTGGTATCCTGCCTCGAGCATTAGCTGTATCAACAATAGCTTGAGTATCCTCGGAAGGGTCCACGAATCCCCTCCTGTCAATCAAGCTTGGGTGTCTTGGTCCGCATAGAACAGCACAGCAGTTTGTAATAAAATTCCCGTGGCTGTATGGATTTGATGCATCTTTGAACTTGCGAGGGTTGTATGTGCCTTTAATATCCTCATTGGTCGTTTGTTCTTTGCATACCAACATAGAATGGTAACATGAAAGTCCTCCTACAGAAGCGAGACATCCCAAACAGATTACGCCTTCAATAATGCTCCCTGCAGACTTCTTGAATGCCTCACCTATATCTGTGTCTTTAGCTCGTAGCACTATCACAGCTACATTGCAGCCAAGCACGTAACAGCACATTAAGGCTGTGAAGGTCACAAACAAATAGAAGTATCTATAATTCCTCTTGCCGATACAGTTGCTGACCATTGGACAATGATGGTCAAATCGTTCTACACAATTGTTACATCGACTGCAGTGCGAAGCTCTTGGAGGACGATACATTTGACATGTTTGACAGTAAGACAACTTGAATTGTCTCCCCTTAATCATCACCTCTTTATACCTGGGAGGTTGATATGCTCCATTGTTGGCAGCATTTTCTTGGTTTTGACACTCCAACTGGTATAAGCGATCTGTCTCTAATGCCTCTGGAAGGGTGGCACGGGGAATGATTCCTGGATCGATGAACGTTGTCTGGACCAAGCATCCAATGATTAAGATGAAAAGCACGCCTCCAACAACAGGGATAACTGGGTGTACCTTCACAGCTAGGTAGGGGCAATCTAATGCAAAAAATAACCCACCTGAAATATAATAATTCGCTTAAAAAATTTCATTATCATAAAGGTTTTAAAGAATGATACTAAAATAATCATTAATTATGCCTTAGAAAAATGCATACCTGATACTGGTAGATATGAATTTAGCTCATTTATAGCTACCCATATATGATACATATTTTTCTAGTGCAAAGTTTATGATTATTTTGTGAATGGAACTATGAACAATGACTTCGAGAATGGTCACAGCAAATCTATTGTCAACAATAACATTTAATTTCCAAAAATCAAACCACCGTGGTAAAAAACCCCTTGCATTGTTTTTTTTATAGACTCTGGCATTCCATTTAAAGTTAATAATGTTAAACCAAATTATATGTCACATCAAGACCAATTTTGAAAAAAATGAAGGTTTTTAAAACAGTAAAATGGGTAATTATAAATATTAATGTAATAAAACTTTTTTAAAGGCAGCCAAACAAACCTGTTACAATGATTAGGGCCATGCAGCAAAGAAATCCCTGAATATCGGGTGAAGAAACTATTCGTCCATTGCAGAAGAACTTATTTCTCCCTGGATACACTTCCCACTTCCTTTGTAGTTTGTTACTTCCCTGTCCTTCCCCCATCGCAGCAGTATTGTTATTTGCACCAGGTTTCTGAGGTGAGTGATTCACTTTACTGTTAGCCATATCACCACAGTGACATTACATGTTGCAGCAGGGTAACTTCACTTACTTGAGCATTTTGTCAGGTAAAGACTGGGTTGTCCTGAAGAGAGGAATTTACAGTGAAATGAAGGAAATCCCCGCACACCCTCCAACAACTTGGTTATCTTCAAACTACAAAGAAAGAATAAATGGATTTGCCCTTCATAAGTATGGATGACATTACTTTCACGGTAACTTATAACAGCATTCACTAAAAGATTCTGAGCATAATTGACAGGGTTTCTCTGTTCGTTGATATTGTTTCAGTTATGTTTGAAGTTACGTTCCAGTGATTTTTTTGGTGCATTTTACTGCCTTCTAAAGGCTGTTTCCCTTTGCGAATAATTGTCCATTTTTCCTAAAATGTTATCATTTTTTCCCAATTTGATAAATGCAGATTACGTTAATGGATACAAAAGCAATGAATTTCTTGAAAGTTAGACAGAATCTTGATAAGACTTCCTCTTTCACAGCATAATGTATATATATGCATAAAAAAGATTAAACATGTATATTTTCTATTATATTCGCTATTTTGGCCCGATTTTGTATTTTTCTCAAAGTCCACTTTTTTCCCAATAGTTAAATACTAGGGATGCAAACGAATGGCAAACTGATATTCGATTATATGGTATTTCTTTCGATCGAATATTCGATTACAAAAATACATATATTAAAAGTTATAGTAAATTACTATTTTCATTTGCTAAAGTTAACATCCATGGCATTTCAAGACTACTTCGTCCGAGCCAGTATGCGCGGCAGACCCTGATTTTCGATGAATAAGCCTCTGAAATTCCAAACTTTAAAAAAGAGAAAAAAAGATTATGAACACACAAGGAAATCAATTTATTTCAATTTCACTTCCTTCATATGTGTAAACAATGTAGATTTAGATGGATTGCTGGTCAAATGGCGTTATGCTTACTATGGTCCTTAAAGAATTAAGACCCAAAATGCTGTTTTGCAAAGTTAATTAGTTATCCATGTCTGTTTCTTTCTAACAACACAAATAGTTGTACATTTTATAACAGGTACAACACAAATAGTTGTACATTTTGTAACAGTGATATGTCATAATTGAACTGGTTGCATTAACTTTGCTGTTTTTCCATAACTATATAGAAGGTTAAATAGAATAGTGAAATTTAAAGTTTTGAAGCCATAACTACGATATTGTTTTTATACACCCAGGTTGACAATTAATTTATGAAATACAGAAGACTTTCTTTTTTTAATGATTCATTATTCTTATGGTTTTGCCACCAGAAACATATATGGCTTTCTCATTAAATCATTTAGGTCAATTTCTGTGACATGTCATTTTAAAAATATACATGTTTGATAGTTGAAATTTAAGAACATTTACAAACAAACTTTTTTAAGATTCTGATGGAATTTAAAGATAGTTTAGGTCAATTGATGGCGTGGATAAGATAAAATGGAGTTCGAAAAGCTTCTTTATAATCTAAAACTGATTTCAAATCAGTTAAAATCAACAAATTTACCAAAATATTTTTGTTTCCACTGAGAGACAGGTGCGTCCAAATGCCGCAGTCGTGGGTTTCACAAAGCGGAGCAGTCAACAACGGAGACAGCCAACAAGTCAATCTTGGTGCGAAGGTCAGCTCATTGTGTACACACCGGTCTACACCGGTCTATTTTTGAGACCGGTGTGTACACATTGAAGGTCAGCTAACAGTGACTTTGTGCTGGCCCAAACCATAAAGTAACGTTAAAGTGAAACCAAGAAACGATATTCATAGTTATGAATGCGAGAACAATAATCTTAGCCACTTTGTCTTGAACCAATAGTTTAATAGTATTTACTGAAACCACAAGAATTTTAAAATTAATTATTGGAGTTAACCGTATTGGCAATGATTAACACTAGTGTCAAAAGAGTTGACATCAAACTCCACCTATTTTTAAATTTTCTGCGATGAACTAATCTGTAAGTACCCAGAAAAATTAGCCAACTAGGCCATCTCATTATTGCCTATGGGATTAACATATCCAGTAAACAAATTGAACTTTTTTATCTTCAATTAATTAAGCACCCATCTCTTTCCGGTACTCAACTCACATGTACGTTACATGTAACATGCATCGATAAACGTTGGAAGTACAAACACTCACATGGCAGGTGAAAAAGACCCAAATCATACTCTTTGTGATTGATATTATGTAATTGTGATTGGATGGCGATCACATAATATGAATTTTAGACAGTGACGTGCCGTTCGTGAAGAAACAGGAATATAGTCCATTTTTTTCTATAGTGATTTGTTAGGTATGGATATAAGATAATGCATACACTGTTCTTAAGGGTATATATTTCAAAAAAAATATGGAAGTCGTTTAAACAGTTTCGGTCGAATGTAAATTAATAATAATTAAAATTTCCATAGATACTTTCATGTTTGATTCGGTTGAAACGATAAACACTATAAAAATACCACCCACACCGTATTAAAATGGGATTTTGAAGGACCTGGGGTTAGGTTTCTCCGATATTTTATTTTTGTTGTCGGTTGGAACACTTCTGGATCAAGGGATTTCAACAAACCTCGATTCCTGCGCTGTGGTGGGATTACGACAATGTTTGATGTGTGTCATTTGCTCATAGGTTTGTGTATATATTTAGATTACATGGAGTGAGTTCCGAAGAGATATAACGCTACACCAGGATAATACTGCTTCTACTATTTCTATTTCGACTACTGCAACTTCTTCTACGACGATGACGATGGCAATGGGATGATGATCATGATGATGATGTTGATGATGATGATGATGATGAGGAGGAGGAGGAGGAGGAGGAGGAGGACGACGACGACGACGATGCTGATTTTTCTGCTGCTGATGCTGTTGCTACTGATGATGATGGTGATAATGATATTGATGACAGTATTGATGATGATGATGATGATGATGATGATGATGTTGATGATGATGATGATGATGATGATGATGATGATGATGATGATGATTTGTTTTGTTATAGAAGCGTATAAGGGTCCTTTACTCGGAGACTGGAATAGGCTTCGGTTTATATTTTTTTCAGCGCAGTTATAACATTTCCGTTCTTACATTTGAGTCTAAAAACAAACT